>NW_027512320.1:3030000-3630000 GCF_048772815.1 Callospermophilus lateralis | reverse complement strand
GATTTGCAAAGGTAGTTCAGAAAGTGACAATCCACCCTTTGTTCAACTTCCAAAAATGTTAAAATCTTACCTAATCATAATAAATTTGATAAATCTCAGAAATTTACATTGCCAAAATAATTTAACTAAACCACAGATGTTGTTTAGTTTTCCCAGATTGCACCTTAATATCTTTCTTCTATTCCAAGATCCATACAGATACCACATTGTATATGGTCATCATGATGCAATTTCCTCTGGTTTGACAATTTCTTGGTCTATTCTTGCTTTTCGTGAGTGACCTTGACCCTTATAGAATATCTCTCACTTTCAGTTTGGATGATGTTTCTCCTATGTTGTGAATTCTAAGGAAGAATCCTACAGGAGTGAAATTCTTTCCCGTTAACATCGTCAGAGGGGACCTAGTATTAACATGACTTACTTTCCGTAATGGCGAACTTGATCACTAAACTCAGTTGATGTCTGCCTCTGTAAAATTCCCACCTATGTAACATTAATTATTTTTTATTTCCAAATTCTATTCATTAAAAGTAAAATCACAAAATTCAGCCAACGCACAGTGAATAAAAAGATGAAACACTATCTCCCAGAGAAAAGAACATCTCACAATGCGTGATCATATATTAAAGCCACTGTATTAATTAATAAATATATTTGAGGAAATATTTGAGGTTATAATTCTACTTTTCTTCCTTAAAATTTCAAACATGAATATTTGCAGTATATTTTCTGTAGATGATTCTCTGAGTAAGATTTGTGCATTGTCCTCCCTGTATTTAGGTGCATATGTGTGTGTTTATGTGTGTGTGAGTGTGTGAGTGTGTGTGTGTGTATAGTATAAATATCTATTTTATACTCTGGGTTATATATAATAGGACTATCATTTTTGTTGTTGGTATTTGGGCTCCGGCAGATCTTTCAGATTGACTGTTTCTGATGTTTTTTTTTTTTAAACTTTTTAAACTTTGTAATTACAAGACACTCTAAACATATCTGTCCTTCCCCTCTTCCAAAGCTAGAATTGGTCATTTTTACAAGATACTTTTGGTCTCCTTATTGGACAAGACTGTCAGAAACAAGGATAGGGTGCTAAGTGTGCTTAATGCTGACACTGCTTCTAGGAAATAAATGCATATGTACTCACACCTGTGGCACACATCTAAATTTCTGTTTCTATCCTTCTGGTACTGAGGTACATGCACACTTGAATGTCCACTCAGACCCCAGCAAATCAGAGGTCATTTCAGCCTTTCCTCCTTGCTTATTTGAAACTTCTACCTCTGACAGTGAGAAACTCAGATTATCTACACTTTGTTTATTTAACTATATTATCTTTGTAAATTACATACTGCACTAATTTCTAAGCCATAGACCATCCCACTTCCAACAAGAAACAAAGTTACCAACTACGGTACAATGTTTATATGTGGTTCTTTTTCTTTGTGTTCTTACAGTATTTAGTCAAATCATTGTCTTTCAGAGTACCTTTGTCAGTCATCCACCTACCCCCTTCCATCATTGTAATATAGTTAGCTTCATTTGTCACAGTTCATATTTTATTGTAGGATAACTGATAACTCAGACAACATTTTAACATTTTATAACATTTAGTGTTTGATGTGTTCAACTGTATGGATTTTGATCAGTGCTTAGAGTCATATATCTAACAGGTTATTATGGTGGAAAAAACTTTCATCACATTAAAATGTCTTACACTGTTAATATTTACTAAGTCACCTTATGATAGTCACTGGAAAAGCTACATATTTTCTGGTACTTTAGTTTTTGTCTCTTTCCAGAATGATCTGTAATTGAATCATGAAATATGAATTCTGTCCATTTGTCTCATTTCACCTAACAAAATACACTTAAAATGTATCTGTTTGGTAATACAATTCAGTAGTTTGTTTTATTTTATTTTTTTTGCTGTGTAGTATTTAACTATATGGATGCTAACACATTTGTTTAAATCTTCATCTGTTGAAGGATTGTTTCTAGTTGGTGACAATTATGATAGCTTCTATACCCATTAATATATAGGCTTTTGTTTATTTGAAAATTGTAATGTCATTATTCATCACTGCAGAATAATATGGAATTGTTTTATTGCTCTGAAGTCAAAAGAAGTCAAATAAAACAACACACAAAATGAGAAAAAGGGCTTGACTAAATATCCAGTACACACATAAAACTGAGTACAGAAAGAAAAATATAGAAAAAATAGGTTATATAGGCAGAGAAATTCTTAGACAAATTGTACATGCCATAGCAAGTTTCTCTGAGCTCACTGCTATATTGTACTTCATCTGTATAGTGCTTTTTACCTCATCCTTGAGTTCTACTTATTAATACTTAAAGCTAGAAGTACAAAATATCTTAAGCTAAACAGGGAGGTGTTAGATGTAAAATAATGGCTTTTAAAACATCAACAGGAACACACAAAGTAAAGAGAAGCTACATATTTTTTCTATGTTAACTAGGAATAATTGGTAGAGGTAACAAAGTTTATAGAATTGTTTTTTTTTAACAATTTCTTTTCCAGCAAATAAAGTATATTTTCTCCTGATAAATACCAGTCAGTCACTAATCATGCCAAACAAACCTTAAATGCACTGAGTCCTCACAGTTAATCCCAACCCTGAGCATCTGTGGTTTTCAATGTGCATGTGTTTCAGTATGTGTATTTGAGTGTGTGTGTGTGTGTGTGTGTGTGTGTGTGTGTGCATATACTTGCCCACAAGCATACTTTTAATTGCATTCTATAAAGTATATCTCAGTTTTAAGATACACAAAAACATTTTGTAATTTTTAAAACCTGTGCGTATCAAATTTGTCATGTAGGAAAAGATTTCACATTTCAGTGCAGCTGGTCAGGGACAGTGTTGATAACTAGTGGCTCCTTCTTCCACTTCAGCGTTTTTCTCTTCTGAGTCACAGGACTGCCAACGGGTGCCACTTTCCAAAGTCAGTGGGGACATTGGGAAAAAAAATGAATACATCACCTCTTTATTTCTACAAATCTTGACCATCCTTTTTTCTTATCCCCCCAATCATCCTTTTCAATTAATAGGAGAGAAATTAGATTCATAAAATGAAAATTATAACTCAAAGTCAAAGGAAATCTGAGTGAGGCAGAATGGTCCTCAGAGATAGAGAACAAAGACGAGAAAGACAAAGAATAGGGAAGGGCAAAGTGAAGCAAAGACAGGGGCAGAGAGAGAACATGGGAGGCCCCAGATGGCCATGAGCAAAAATTAGAACACGGTTCAGTCTTAGCTTCTCATCTTAGGAGACCCCAGAGATAGGTGACAGTATATGGGAACACTCCTTGCCAAGGAAGTTATTCTGTGATGAGAGATTCCTACAGATTTGATATTCCAAAAAAAAATATAGCACATGATCATCTTCTATCATGCAATAGCCAAAGGCTGGACATTCCACTTCTAGAAAGCCAAAATCAGTTTTAATAACTGGAAGATGGTATAGTCCAATTACACATTGTCTAGGGATCATTTCGAGTCACCCTACTTCCCATACTGTTTTATGTATTCTTCTTCACTTCTTACCTACATGAATGCATATGAACAAGAACTATCATAGTGCCTTCTTTCCCTGGCTAAGGAAACATCTCCCTCTTATTAATGTTCAAAGTTGAGAAAGATAAGCATGACTTAATATGGACAAAGAAGTCCAGTTAAGAAAGAATTATGATGAGTTCATTTCCCAGTGATTTGCAAAATATGCACAAATACAAAAGAGAGAGAAGGGCTTGCTAATGGTAGGACATGCCCATCAGTGAACTGATACAGGTAATTACTCCAGATACAGCATAGATAAAAAAATAAATGAACCAAAGGCCCATGGATAAATTTAGCCAAAGCAGAGCCACACATGAATCTAAATGGAAGCTTTAACACAGTCAGCATTTCTGATAAACAAGGCAAGCAGGACATCCTACTGCAGTTCTTGCAGGGCCCATGTTGTCAACAGCTCTCTGGCATGAAAAGGACTAATTTTTGCAAGGATTTCTGTGCTTCTACAATGGAAGGAAGAAAGTTAAAGGCGGACTTGAGGCTGGTATGAATAGGATATATATGGGAATGAATTTTTGTGGGGGCAGGTAGCTAAAGATTAGACCCCAAAAAGATTTCTTCTTGTCTGGGTGTTTTAGTGGAACACACTGCTGAAACTTTGCTGCTTCTAAACTTCCTTTTTTATCACCTTGAATTCAAAGGCAACATGATATATATATGTATGTCCAAGTCAGTTAACATTTTACCAACGGGCTCTACCTATGGTTATCAGGCCATCTGCTACATGTTTTGGAATTGATTTCCTTTGCTCTTGAGCTTGGTTGGTATTTCTTTAAATACACAGATCTAAAGCTTGATCTTCTGATCCTTATCAGTTATGTTAGCAATCCTATGATTTTCCCATCAGACTGTCCCCTGTGGCAGGAACACCAGCAGGGGTGAAATAACAATGATGCCAATAGTTACCTTCAGGTCCACAAGCTGGTGTGCATATAACAAGGCCTCTTAAGTAGAAAATTCAAGTGATATCCACCATACAGCTCTCCTAGGCTGAATTACACACTCAACATTGCAACATCAAAATGAGTCTGCTAGCTGCTCCAAATTAGCCCCTATCAGGTATTACACACAGTGTCTAGTTCTAGAGATCCCCACATTTATATTTTCAGTTTTGACCTTGCATGTAAAAGATTTGCATTTTTTCAATGATGGTACACAACACAGAACCCAATGGAATAGACACAAGGCAGAGCTCTGTTACTTACAGGAGGTTTCAGAGTAACAGAAAGCTGAAACTGTACAGGGAGGCTCTTATATATGGGAAATATGGCAGAGCTATATTTTGTTGGCTCCCCAGGGACTAGGTAGCTTGAGTAATTCTGAGAGCCCAAGAAAGAAATTGTTGTGCCTGGGCATTCGATGTTCATGGATCGCTAAGCATGTACTACAATCCAGGAGTCCGAAAACCTAATAAAGAAAGTAGTTGGGATGAGGGTTTAACAAATTTTCTGCCAAGGGGAAATGAGAATTGTTAGCTATACTTCAAACCTTGGCCAAGACAGCACTTGGGAAATATTATACTCTGGATCTCTCTCCTAAATGCCAGTCTCAAATATTTTATCACCTTCTAGACATTTCTACTTGGATTGCTAATAGACACCTCAAACTTGAAATGTCCAAAAGTAAATTTATGATCTTCTTTGCCCACACAAGCTCTTCCCAAAGTCTTCCCCCATTCACAATACTGTTAAATTGCTTTTAATCCTATGAAATATCAAGACTTTCACCCATTTCCATGTCTGTTTCCAAATTTTCTCACCTGTATCATGCAGTGAGTTGACAGGTGAGGTGGTGGCTTGCTGTACAGTGAGATGACATGGCTGGCAGCTTGACCTTCTCGAAAATGATGTAGACAAGTGTTGAAGCAACAGGAAACAGGACTCAGACAGGTGGACCAGCTGTGACTTTTGATTTATAGTGAGTACCATCATAAGTTTTTATATTGTGTCACCAGCTTTGTTCTAGTCAATGGTGTTAATCTTGGGTGACAAGTCATGAATGATAAGCAGCTGTAACTCTGAAGTTTCCCCTATCACACATTTGACAGGACTTGAAATTTTGACCTGAGATAAAATATCAGCATCTTGTTTACCATTTAAGGACAAAACTTGCAACTTAGAGCTCCAAGAAAAAATTTGAAAGTTCCTCAACGCATGCCCACTCACACTAATAAGTTAATCCCATTAATTTTAAATAATAATACTTATCTCATCAATATGAAAAGAATAGAGAGTTAATATTAATTCATCTTTGCTCCCATTTTTTGTTCATATGGATACTTTCTAGTACACACTACTGTGAACTCGAATTCACAATAGCTTTCCACCAATCTTGTTAATTAACATTAAATGCATGGATAATAAACTTAAACATTATGGTAATAAGATTTTTTGGAGCTGTTCTCCTTTGCAGAACTATAAAACTGAAGAATTAAAAGGAACTTCAAAGTTAATCTGGCCTGAAACCTCAGAATTAAAAGGAACTTCAAAGTTAATCTGGCCTGAAACCTCATTTAAACATGAAGTAACTGGAGCTCAGTAAGGAATATTCCCAAGGGCCACACTGTTATTAAGTGAAAGAAAAGGAATTTTAACCCATGCTTTCCAATTATAAGTAAGGATGCTTTCCATTGATCACACTATCCTTCATTCCTGTTGACTTAACCATTTAAATGTCATTATTTCTTTGTATACTCTTTGACTTTCCTTCTCAATATAAAGGCATATTGGTGGTAAAAATGAGGGTATAATTTAAAAAAAACAATGAGAAAGCAACTGGATCCAGAAAGGATATCTTTATATTCCTAAAAACAAATAATAAAAATTTAAGGTGATGAAAAATGGCCAACTGAATGTATAGAATATTCTGCAAAATTATAAGAATCGATTCTTTGAAAAACTTATTAAGCGCAAGGTGACTGGAAACAGTGTGAAAAGTTACAAAAGCATCTACAAAGTTTGACACACAGAAAGTTGCTTTCTGGGGAAAGAAAGAAGGCATCCAGAGAAGCTTTCATCTTTACTGTCAAAATCAAAGCTCAAGTCAGTTTAGTAGTGGCTCACAAGTTTTAAGATTCTATAGAAATCTTTTTGTCAACATTAGATTGGAATCCAACCCCCGTATGGGCCCCTTCTCCATATAAACTCACTGTCTGTTTAAAATCTCTTTCATTCATTTCTGTTGTGCAGAGATGAACTGCTGATGCCCGTTCTGGGACTGGCTGGTCCCCACGTGGCCATCTCCTGACACACTTCCTTGACCAATGGCTTGGGGGAAGCACAGCAGATATGCACAAATACAGAAGAGTGAGTCTATAAAAAGGACGGAGACCAATTATTCTCATTAGTCAACAAGGACACAGTGGGAGCTAATGGGGCTTCTGTTTCAACAGAGGGAGAATTTAGGTTAATTTTTAGGAAAATCTTTGTGACTATTAGGACAGTTAGTACTCTGGAAACAAGGTACCCAGGGAGCAAGCAAAATCACTTTCATTTAAAGGTACTTCAGGTAAGATTAGTTCACCATTTATCAGGGAAGATTAAAGGATTATTAAATGAACATCACCAAGAAGGGCAAAAGAAATACCCTGGCCTGAGGTTATCTGTCACCTTAAGTCATGTCATTAGCAGAATGTCAGGTGCTACTCTAGGAGATAGGAACAGAACAAAAACAAAACCAACAGTAGCTCTGCCTTCACAAAATTTATAATTTAATGAGTGTTAGGAAGGGAAGAAAATCCACACTAAGCAAAATAAATTACTAAAATAATTCTCATGTTCAATAGGAAAAGACTAAAGCCACAAAGAAGGCTGAGAGATGTGGGACAGCCATTTTAGAGAGGTTTGGCAGAGAAAAACTCAATGAGAATGATGTTTTAATACAACCTGAAGAAGACAAGGAAGGTCGCCACAGGAATTCAGTTGCTAGAATGTTCTAATCAGAAGGAAGAGCAAATAACAGGCTCTGAAGTAGAAGCCCGATTGATGTGTTAAGGTAATAATAAAGATCCTTTTTTATTTAGACAAGCATGAGTAAGGGGGGCTTGTAGTCATTAGAAAATGAGTCCAAAAGGGTGACTTGGAGGCACATGGAGCAGATCAGAGAGGCATTGTGGGTCCTGGTAGGACTTCAGCTTTTATGCTGCATCTGAGGAACATGGGAGTGATATGATCCCAGGAGCACTTTGAAAAGATCACTCGGTGTTACATTTGGAATAGACTAAAAGGACCAAGGGGAGAGACAAATGTGTAATTTTTGGAGATTTTCACAATAACTCAAGGGAAAGACAGACTGAGGAGCTAGCATGAAGAAGGCTTGAAGATTTCAAATTCAGGATGTATTTTTTGAAATTATAGTCAACAGAATTTGATGAAGAATCAAACAAATGAGCTGAGAAGTATGAATGGAAGAGGGCCAAGAATGACATCATCTCAGTGTAATCTCAAGAGATGCTATTAAATGTCAATGCAAAATAGTATGCATGGAAGGTCGGTAGAAGCACTAAGTGGAAAACTGAAAATCACATGGAGAAACAGAAAAATTTACAGTAATAGAAAATTTTTAATTTGTTTCCCGGTAAATAATACAACTAGACAAGATATTAGTGAAGGTGCATAGGATCCAAACGCTCTTGATGGCCTTAATCTAATGAATATTTACAGAACACTAAATAAGCAAGAAAGGAATATATATATTCTTCACAAAATCACACAAAATATTCAACAAGAAGAGTAACATGATGGGAGAAAGGGTCAAGAACACCCTAAATATTATGGAATATGTTTTTGAACACTATAAATTTAAGCTAGAAATCCATTTATATATATATGTGTGTGTGTGTGTGTGTGTGTGTGTGTGTGTGTGTGTGTGTGTTTGTATGTATGTGTATTGCTAGTGTTGGAGCTTAAAGGTTGGTGTTCCAAAATGTGACACTTCAACATGCTGAGTTATAAACACAGTCTCAGAATCAAGCTTCCTCTAACTTTCTCTTATTTTTCTCCAAAGCACAGGGAGGACTCTCTCCAAAGTTTCCCAACATGACTAAAAAACCTATTCCAAAAGAAATTAAAATTGGGTGCAGTTGCCTGTAATGCCAGCAACTTGGGAGGCAGAGGTAGAAGGATTGGGAGTTCAAAGCCAGCCTCATCAACTTAGCGAGGCTCTTAGAAATTTAGTGAGAACTTGTCTCTAAATAAAATACAAAAAGGGCTGGGGATATGGCCCAGTGGTTAAGCACCCCCAAGTTCAATCCCCGGTACCAAAAAAAAAAAAAAAAAAAAAAAAGAAATGAAAGGGTCTTAAATTTCCTCTTAGGAACCTTATCAAATACACACAAAAGATTAACCAGCAGAGAAAATAAATAGATAAAATAAAATTCCTCAGCACATCCATAGGCTTTTCACTTATTCTCTTGAGAGAGTTCTAATAGATTATCTAAGTGACTTTACCTAATAATAAGACACCCTTTGTTTGCTGTGAAGTTTCACCCACCATCTTTCCCTAATTTGTAACTATATCTCTCATGTTCCCCTCTATATTTAAGCTTCAATCATTTGGCCACTTCTTCAAGTTTTACAGGATTTATGGCTACTGTGTTTAATGTACTTTAATAAATTTTTATATTATGGGAGGGGATATTGCCAGTCCTTGCCTAGCACACAAAAGAAAGGAGGTATGACAACCAACACTGAAAAAACAATTTAAATGAATAAATATACAAATTTTTATGCCTTTCTCTTGCTAATCAGTCTTTGTTAGCCACAATCCCTTATGATTAGCAGGAAAAGGATCCCTTCCTTTTCCACCCTTTATAGTAAAAATATTAATTATTAAAACAATACAATTCTAAATAAACTTTAAGGATGAGTAAGGGAGGTAGTGAAGAAATCAAAAGAAAAAATTGAAAAATTTTCCAAAATTAATTGTAATTAGAATATGTGCATCAAAATTTAATGGTCATAGAAAAGCAAAAAAAAATTATTCTCTCAATTTTAAACTTAGTAAGCTAAGTTTACTAGATCTGAAAAGCTACTCAATTTCAAAGTAAGTGTAAGAAAAAATTAAGAGAAAGAAAACAAATTACAGACAATTAGTAAAAACATAAAATTATTTAGAAGGATCAATTAAATTTCAAAAAAGGTCTAGCTAGACAAATTTTATAAAAGAAAATATGAATTTTTAATATTAAGTGCTAACACTACACATCCTATAGATGCCAAAAAACAATAAAATACAAAAGTGATATTATGACAATAAATTGTTTCATAAAATAAAAGGTGCTGAAAAATAAACTGCCAAATGGAATGTTTGAATTTCCTCACATTTTTCTATGAAAAATTAAATATTTTTTAACAAATATCTATTTCTCTTGTACACATACACAAATTCAAGTCCTATTAGAGTATCATATCAAATATTTACTTAAGAGAAATTTCTTTTAGAAAATATGGTAGAAGTTAAAAAAGAAAAAAATAACTTTCCAAACCCATTTTATGAGGACAACAACCATTTATTAATATCTTTTTTTTGGTAATATGTAATAGTAATAGTAATATTAAGAACCAATATCCCTTAAGAACATAGACATGAGTAAACCTCAGTAAAATTAGACAAACCTTATATTTTCTTAAAGGTCTAAAGAACACATATTAGGTTCCTTTCCTTTTTCCTTCTCTGGTCCTCGATTTGGGGAATCTCTGGAAAATGGCAATTCCTGCAGAATGCCAAATAAATTTAAAACAAAAAAGCACCAAGTCTGTAAAAAAAAAGCAAAGAATTAAACAGATATAAGAAAATGTTTCCTTATATATAATAAGCATATGAAGAATTCTCATCATATTAATTAAATGTTCAAGAAGATAATAGTAAACATACACTAAAATATTTAAAATTATATAGACTGGAAACAATGAATATTTCAAAGACTAATGACAACCTAAACACCCATTTACTACTTGTGGAGTATAAAACAATCCAATCACTCCATAAAGAAATTCAGAAGTCTTTTATAAAGTTAAACATACACCTTCTTATGGCCCAGTATCTTATTACTAAGTTATTTCCAAAGCAAATGAAAACATATGATCACATAAAACAGAAGAATATTCATAATAGCTTAATTCATTTAGACAAACATTAAAAACAACAGAAATGTTTATTAGTATAAATGAAAAACAAATCGTGATTTATTCATACAATAAGTACTCTGTAATAATAAAAAAAGAACTATTAAAGATGGAACAATACAGATAAGTCTTGACTTATGATGGTCTTTGGGTGAGGTTAAGTGATTAATTTTGAAAGGACATGAAGGAAAATTTCCATGTTGACAAAACAATCAAAGTCTCAATAATAGTGCTGATTATGCATATGTATTCATTTGTCAAAAAAATGTGATCTTAACATTTTGCATTTCAGTGTATAAATTTTACCTAAAATAGTTCAAAAATTAATATAATAGGAAGGATAGAAAATTATGCATGAAATAAGGATGGGACATATTGACAATAATTGAAGCTGTGTGATGGTTACAGGGAATTCATTATACTATACTGTTTACAAAGGTTGGGATCTCCCAAGTCCATAAAAACTGTTGTATTTTTAAATGACCAGTGTTTTAAATGTGAACATACAAAGTTAGTCTGAAATTTTACTGTCAACTCTATATCTATTTGAGATGTACAGCTCATAGAATTCAAAGGAGAGTCCTTTGGATTTAGACATAGGCTGAAAATCAATTATATAGAGATTTTAAAGACATTGGACTAGTTGAAATTACCTAGAGAATGAGTATAGGTATCAAATAGTAGAGATTTAAGAGTAGAACTCTAAAATTTAGAGATAATGATGAAAGAGAAAAAAAAACAGAAGAATAGAATGAAGTAGTCAAAGAATAGGAGATAAATCAGGTGAGTATGGAATCCAACAAGACATATTTAAAAAATTGTTTAAATTGCATAAATTCCTGAAAATCACACTTTAGTAGTTCAGGTTATAAAAAAAGCAAGCAGGAAATGCACATTTCATCTATGCTTAGTGAAGAAATACATAAGTAAAAGATTTGTCTCTCTGCAAATGTTTCTATTATTTTTAATTCAATAGAAACTGATGGAGTAATGTAATATAAATTTACATAAGATAAAAATACATGTCCTACTAGAAGTCATTATGTTAAGTGAAACAAGCCAAACACAGAAAGACAAATATCACATATTCACACACACCTGTGGAAACCAGTAAGTCATCGTTGAAGTACAACAAAATGGAGTGGTGGTAGTTGGAGACTAGAGAGAAGGTGAAGGGTGGATGGATAGAAGTTCAATAAGAAACAAGAAACACACAATGGCGGAATCCATTATTATTATTATTATTATTATTATTATTATTATTATTTAACATAGAGGAGTTGGTTAACACAGTCTATGATATATTTCAAAATGACTAGAAAAATATTAATAGCTAAAGAGATAAAATGTTTAATTTTCCTGATTTGATTATTTCACTTTGTATATGTATATTGATTTGCCATAATGTACCCTATAAAAATGAACAAAAATTATATACCATTAAAAATAATTTGAAGAAAAGATATATCCTATACCGAAGAACTTATGTTCTCAAAGGAGAATCTAGATTAGCACACATAGAAAGACACTCAAACACAGAAAATTAAATGAGTGTGAACCACAATATAAGAAATTCTGGAAGATACTAGATAAGTCCTAAAAGAATGCTTTATAAAGTCAGCATGCAGAAATTTAGAGAAATTAAAGTTCACCATAGATGGGAACTCTCAGCAAAGACTTGATCAAGCAAGCTTAAGTTGAACTGGAATAGGAAGAAAAGGATATGAGTTAAGAGGAGAAAACATTAAGGAAGAGCCTTCAAGGTAAGGAAACGGTGATCAAATAAATCCTATATCATGCCCAAAGGATGTTTCAGACGTGAATATGTCAGTAATGGAAGATGTGAACAGAATAAGAAAGGAAAATGAGATTAGGAAAAGAAGAATATGGCCCAGATTGTTGAGAATTTTGAATGATTTCTTCCTAGAAGTGTTCTCAGGGTTCCTAAAGCTTGAATATATCAGTCATGGTTGATCATCTAAAGGAGGTTAGGCAGACACTATTATAGACTGGCAGCCTCAACAATGCAAAGAAGGATTACTAGAATGCTAAAATCCCTTCCTATTGATATCTCTTTTTCTGTCTCTGTCTCTTTCTGTGTGTGTATGTGTGTGTGTGTGTGTGTGTGTGTGTGTGTGTGTGTGTGTGTGTATATATATATATATATATATATATGTATGTATATATATATATGCATATGTACGTGTAACAATACATGCACAGGTATATGTGTGTGTTTGAAGGCAAACACACGTGCATACACGTACCTATACGTATATGCATACAGATATATATATATATATATATATATACACACACACACACACACACACACACACACACACACATGTTAACACACACAAGAGGACTATGTTTCAATTACCCTGTTTTTTCTAAGGTAAAGAAAACAGCTTTTAGAAAGTCTTAGAATTTTTCATTTTCTCCCTTCACTACAAGAGATAGAAAACACCCTCAAGTAGAAATACAATTGTTCCATGGGAGTTTCTATGTCATTCCTCTGCTAAGTATTGATTGGAGAACCTGCAAATACAATTCACTGAAGAGTACTCAGCCTTTTGTCATAAAAGATATCACAATCTTGGGTTCCAAGGTTATTTCTTCCATGTGGAAATAATTTCCTCAAATCCTTCCTTTCAACAATACCTACACAAATTATTTATATATATATGTATATATATATATATATATATATATATATATATATATATATATATATATATATATATATATAATTTTGCTATGCTGGGGATCAAACTCAAGGCCTTGCACATGCTAGACATGGGTTCTACCACTGAGATACACTCTCAGCCTAAAAATAATTTATTTTATTACTGAAGTTATCTGAATTTATCTTGGTCACACACAGCCCTACAAATGCTTTGTGATGTTTCTCTTTCTAGATGGATGGTTATTACCTTGAGGGAAAGATGCACCCCATCCTATGCATTTCACTTTTCCAAAGCTTGCCCAAGCCTATGTACAGAACAGCTGCTCTGAACATCTTTGTTGAATTGACAGAATTAAACTGGAGTCAAGAAAGTTCTACACAGGAGTAGGTCTTAACAAATAAAGAAGCTGAGCAGCAGCTGTTGGAAGTTAAAACGTTAGCATCGATCTGAAGGTTGTTTGGAAGCTTCTTTCATTTTCTTGCTAATGGCATTAGGGGCTCTGCAGCAGATAACAGGCTGTGACATCAAGACCTTAATCCAGGCAGTCTGCAGAAGCCCTGACCTTCAAGGAGAACAGACATTGATCAGCACTGAGAGGGTGGAGGGTCAGAGATTGAGAGTCATCAAGCCTTACACAAAACTGAAAAAAAATGTTGCTAATATTGTATTTTGGAGAAGCCCCATATTTAGTTCAACCCAGGAAATGGTATGTTTTCAGAAAATTCCTGGAAAGATGATATATATCATTGGCTTTTTGGCATCCTGTATAATCTCTAGAAACTTAACTGAAGACTTAGGGTTTGTTAAAATATCAGAACAACGAGGAGGGGAGTAGAATAGGGATTCTGATGACTAAATGAAGCCATTCAATATTTACTCAATTCCTATTTACACAGAATTCAAGTATAAAATATATCAATGAGGTTTAGTTTTCATAGCTAAATCATTGAAATATAGCTGTCTTTTATGAGAAATTGTCTTTATCCAGGATTCACATTTTGGGATTTCTTTACACATGCCACAGTCTCTGAATTCATTGGTCTAGTTTTCTTGTCACCAATCCTGAACATCACCAGCTCAGAACAGAAAGGAAAAAAAATTACATACATAACTTCATTTGAGATCCCATATAGTATCAAGTTGACTTTTCTGTGCCACCATCCTCCATTCCTATTAGGTTTGAACTGTCTCCCTTTTTAGACTCTAACAAGATAGACTACAAGTTTGAGAAATTACTCCAGGATTTACCATTAATATTTATCATTTTAAAGAAACTAAGACGGTGGGAGTAGTAGAAATCTAATGTTATTGAATTCTATTATTGTCAATGATTGAATATTTTACATATTTTCATTTATTTAATTTGGTTTAGGGAGTGATCTACATCAATTTAACTTTTCCTACCAAGAAGTATTTCAATGGATAAAGTTTGATAATATAGTCACAAATTTCTATTATGTTCTTATACAGTCTTATTTCTATTATGTTCTTATACAGTCTCTCTCTCTCTCTCTCTTTCTCTCTCTCTCTCTGTCTTTCACACACACACAAAGAGAGAGACACACACATCAGCTCAAAATAATTTGCATTATCTTAGATTACTGAGTGTATTATAGGAGCCTATACTGCAGAGAAAAATTAAAAAGTTGTGAATTTAAAACACTATCACATAAAACTTACATTATGTAAGTGCATATGTGTGTGCATATAATTTTATAAAAAAATACATTTTGCAAAATATTCAAACCCTGATGTAAGCAATCTTAATAATAGAATAGTTGTGCTCATCCTGACAGATCCTAAAACATATTTGATGAAACTCAGCACTCCTTCTTAAGAATATCTCTTAATAATAAATATCAAATAACTTTCATATTCTAGATATCTATGGAATACCCATGCTAACAGCAAATTGATAATTTCAAAAATCTGAATGCTTTCTTCTTAAGATCAGAACAAGGTGTGTTGTGATTTGGATATGAGGTGTCCCTCACAAACTCTGTGTTAATGAGGGAAATGAAATAATTGGACTATGAAAGTTGTAACCTAATCAGTCCATCCTAGTTTGAAGGAACTAACTGGGTGGTAACTGTAGCCAGGTGGGGCATGGCTGGGGGAGAGAAGTCACTGGGGGTGTGCCCTGAAAGGATTCATCTTCTCTGCAGTCTTCCCCTCTCTAACTCTGCTTACTGACCACGACGAACTGGGTTGTATTTCTGCTGATTTTTACCATGAGGTTCTGCATCACCACCAGCCCAAGCAATGAAGTTAGCTGACCATGAACTGAAACTTCAAAACCATGAGCCAAATAAACTTTTCTTCTTCTAAGTTAATCTTAACAAGTATTTTGGTTCCAAGAACAAAACCAACTAACACAGCAAACATATCAACTTTTTCCATCTCTATTCAACATTGTACTACACATTTTAGAAATAATTAAAGAAAAGGAAGAACATAAAGATCAGGAAAAAAAAAAGATTAAGGTAAACTTTGTACATGATCTGCATAATTGTTCAGGTAGAAATGCTAATAAGTTAAGTCTCCTAAAAGTAAGAGAATTAAAATCTTAATGCAAATAAACAACAACAACAAAAATGTCAATGTGAGAAAAGTACTTCTATCCTATGTTCTCATGTCAGAAGACACAGTAAGTTTGAGATCAGGAACATTTCCAAATTTGGTCTACAGCTTTAATATGCTTACTATAATAGTACAGACTGATATCAACTTAACCAGCTGATCTAAAATTAATTTGGAAATGTATGGAATCCAGAGTTGCCAAAGCAATATTGAAAATAGAACAAAGTTGAAGAACTTAAACATCTCAATTTCAATGGTTATTATAATCTTACAGTATTCAAGACAATTAATACTAGAATAAGGATAAAATAGGCATATAGATCAACACAGTTGAGCTGAAAGTGCATAAATGAAACCATACATATTTTTTTCAGTTTGGTTTTAGACAAAGGCACTAAGGTAATTCTGTGAAAAAAAAAATATTTCTTTCAATAAATGATACTGGGAAAACTGAATGACAATATGTAAAAACAAACAAACAAACAAACAAAAAAACACTCTATGTCTTCCTTTTAAATCATACCCCCCAAAAGTTCAAAATGATTCATAGACCTAATGTAAGGGCTAAAAGGATAAAATGCTCAGAAAAAAACATGAGCCAATTTTTGTGACCTTGAATTGGACAATGTCTTTTTTAATATGACACAAAAGCACAAGAACAAGACAAAACACTGGTAGATTTTATATTATCTAAATTTAAATTATTTATGTTGCAATTATATCATTAAGAATGAAAAGACTGTGCTTACCATTGTGATTCATGCCTGTAATCCCAGCAATTAAGGGAGCTGAGGCAGGAGGACTACAAGTTTGAGGCCAGTCTCAGCCTCTCAAGACTCTGTGTCAAAATAAAATGTAAATAAAAATAATAACTGGGGTACACTTCAGTGGAGAAGCATTCACTATGCAGTACCAAAAATAAAAATAAAAAATAAAATAAAATAAATATGATTCTTTAATTAAAATAAAAATAACTCTAAAAACTGAATAAATATGTTCTCTGAAGAAGTTATGCACATGACCAATAACCTCATGGAGAAATTCTCAACATCTGAACCAACTGGGAAAAGAATATCAAAATCCCAATTAAGTATCACTTCATACCTTCTACGATGAATACTTAAAAAGTGGTTAAGAATAAGTATTGATAAGGTTGTGAAGAAACTGGAAATCATGGACACTCATGGTAATAAAACATAGTGCAACCACTTTGGAAAAAAATTGATGCTTACTCAAAATGTCAAACAAAATTACCAAATAATAGAGCATTTTCTATCACAGGTCTATACCTGAAACAGAAATGAAAGAATTTCTCTATACAAAAACACATACACAAATATCTAAGACATCATTATTACAGTGGCCAAAATGCAGCCAATAATTAGAAACAATAAAAATATCTATTAACTGATTGATGGAGAATTAAAATATGATATATTTATACAATGAAGTATTTGACAAGAAAAACTCATGACAGATTGATAAATAATGACAGACTGAAAAATAAATACTGCATTAATAGGACTTGGAAACATCTTGCTATGTGAAAGAAGACATCCACAAAACACTACATGTTATGTGCTTTAATTGAAATCTTTTGAATTTAATTGAAATCTATAGAAGCAGAGCATAGATTATGATTGCCCAGGGCTGGAGGTAAATGGAAGGAAAATGAGGACTAAAAGAAATGAAATTTGTTTCTTTAGGTAATAAAATGTTTTAAAAGTAGCTTATGGTGATTACTACACAAGTCTATAAATAAAACAAAAAGCATTGAATTGTATAATTCAAATGGATGAATTTTATGTATATTAATCATAACTCAATAAAACTATTTAAAATTTATCTTTATTTATTCAAAATGAAGATATTTTTAAAATGAGGTATCATTTTCAATAGCATCAAATGCATGAATAATTAGAAATAAAATTGACAATATTTGTCCAAGACTTATGATAAAAATAATATTGCTGGGAGAATAAATAAGTAGGTATTTGTGCTATATCACTGAGAAAAACTCTGTACTATTAAGATGATGTTCATTGTCTTCAAAAATACTGATATAAGTAATTCAATTTCAATTAAAGTTTCAGTAGTAATTGTATTAAAATTGATAAAGTGATTCTAAAATTTATTTCTAAAAAGTAAATTATAAAATTGGACAAAAATTGGAGAATTTGTACTTATGCAACACTGTAAAAGCTAGAATAATCAGAACTGTGTTTTAAAAGAAAAAGTAAAATATCAGGATAGAGAATATAAAGACAGACATACCTATACATGGATAATTGATTTTGTACAAATATTCTCACCAAGACTCATACAAGTCACTGGGTTGTCACATGCAGAAAACATTCTTCTCTTCCTCCTCCTCCTCCTCCTCCTCCTCCTCCTTCTTCTTTTCATAAAGTAATGTGACTACCTTTTATTATTTTATTTATTTATATGTTGTGTTGAGAATCAAACCCAGTGCTTCACACATGCTAGACAAGTGCTCTTACCACTGAGCCACAACCCAGACCACGTGCAGAAAACATTCTAATAGCACAGTACAGGCCTTAAAAACTAACCAGGTAAGAATTTGCAGGCTATCCATAATTACTTTGATGACCTGTTTTTAAAAACCGTAAACATCTTCTGTACAGTTAGAACAATGTCCAGCATCTTATAATATTTCAATATCATAATTCAATCTAATATCACAGGCAATGCTTAGAATATCTAAATTTGTGTAGAGAATGACAGTGAACAAATGGAGATACAGAGATGGCACAAATTTTGGAATTATGAAGACTTTGAAGTAGTTGTAATATTTCAGTACACAAACATTGGTACTATTTAAATAAATAGAAAATTAGAATGTCTCAAGAAAGAAACAAAAAACACAATGAAGAACAAAATGAAAATTTTAGACCTGACAAATACAATAGAAATATAAGAAACAAAATGAAATGCAGTAAAACCTCTGAGTAGACACAATAATGAAATGAAGTGATGGGCAAGAGTCAGAAAACTTAAAATTTCAATAGATATTACCCAGCACAAACAATGAAAAGACAAAAGAGTTTTAAAAGTGAACCAGAATCCAGAACCCTGCATTCCAGAAGAGAAAAAATAAAGTGTTTCTGCAAAAGATATTTGAATTAATTTTGGTTGGAAATTTCAAAACTTTTCAAAAGATATAAAACTTGTCAATGTGAATGTCAATCAGGCCACTATATGACATAATGGGAATAGAATAAAGGGACCTATATGTAGTAAGACTTACTAATGGTTCTATATTTCATTTGAATCTGTAAAATAATGAATAGGAAAATTAAGTATGCATATTGTAATATATACAACACTCATTAAAATTCTATGCCAAGCAATACAGTGAGAAGCATAAAAATAAAGTAGAATGTTAAGTAATATTTAAATAATACCAAAGAAAGTTGGGACAAAGAAAAACAGGATGAAAAACAGAAAATAATAAAAGCATAGACCTAAAACTAAATGTTTTAAAAAATACATTAAACACAAATGGCATAAATATGCCAACTTTTTTAAAAGACAGTGGATTAAAACCAACATACTTGCAATTCAGTGTCACACAGTGCCTAGGTAACTGAAGGAGCTCAAAATATAAAAGCACAGGTAATTAAAATTATAGAAAAGAAATGCCATGAATATACTACATACCCTCAACCCCCACAAACTAAGTGAGAAATAATAAGAGGCGAAAGAGTCATAAAAGCCAAAAAAAATATTAGGAACAAAAGACATATTATCTTTAAGGAAAAGGTCAATTCTTCAATAATAGGTAGCAATCCAGAATGCATATGCACCTATCAAGAGAGATTTAAAATAATAAATTATATTGGGAAACTGAATATGTTTAAACAAAATAAAGTGAAAAAATGAAAAGGGACAAATCCACAATTATATTTGGAGATTTGAACAATCTTCTTCCATCAGTAGATGGAATTAGTAGAAAGAAAGGAAGAGATAGAAAGATAGGTATAAGAAAAAAAAAAAAAGAAGAAGAAAAAAAGAAAAAGAAAAAATCAGCAAGGATGTAAAAAACTGACTAACTTCATCAATCAATTGGTTCTGACATTTAAAGAGCACTCCACCAAACAATACAATATACAATGGAATATACACCATAATAGACTGTCTTCTGGGTCATATAACAAAACTTAACAAGTTTAAATAAATTGTAATCATATAACAAGTATATTTTCTGATGATGGAATTAAATTACAAGTTGATGACAGAAAAGGTAGCATGAAAATCTCCAAACAATTGGAAATTAAATAACATAATTATAAATAATTAGTGGATCAAAGTAAAACAGATAATTTTTGAACAAAAATGAAAATGTAACATATTCAAATAAATATGATGCAGCTAAAGCAGATTTTAGGGGATGTTTCATACCATCAAATACCTTTATTAGAAAAGAATTGTCTCAAATCAACAATCTAAGCTTTTGTGTAAAGAAAGAGTCAATCAAGCCTCATCAGGGCTTGTCTGCCAACCTGGCCCCAGCTTTTTCTCAATGTGCATCTGTTGTCTTTTCTTCATCCCCTATTGCCTCTCCAGTTTCTGAATTAATGGCAGTGCTGGTCATGGCAATATATATATATATATATTTTTTTTTCAATGAAACCAAAAGTTGGTTCTTTGAAGACATCAATAAAAATGAATGAACCTCTAACAACAAAGAAGAAAAGAGAAAAGATGCAAATTACCAATCTTGGGACGGAAAGGAGCAAATGTCTAGAAATGTCTGCTACTAAATAATGGCTAAGCAATCATATGTGCATATGGTTGGTCATATATTACATTGCCATAGGAAGGAGCAAATCTATTTTTGTGTTAAAATTCATAGGAGTTAATTTTGCTTTCAATTTTAATAATAATAATCTCCACAAAAATATTTTTATCATTTTTTCACAGCCACCAAAGGTAAGTTAAAATTTAATTCCTCTACTTTTTCCACTTTAGATTATTGTATTTTGTTACCTATCCAATGGTTATATCTTTAAACTTTCATTTTTTGTATTAAAGGTAAAATCAAGCATTTTATGTATTTATTTTCCATTGTCATTTTTTCTCTTAAAAATAGATCCTTTAAATATTTGGCCCTTGTTGTTTTCTCTCTGAAGTGTCCACTTTTTTCATTATACATTTTTATATTATTTTATATAGATTAGAAATATTGTAATCTTCCTTATAAGTCTTTTATTTTCTTAATGGTTATTCTGTTTTTGAATACATCATTTTCTTCAGCACTTTTTGACATCTGTATTTGTATCTCACTCAAAGTACCCTTCTCTTCATCAGGGTTATGAGAATAGTTTCCTGCAGATCATTATAAATACTAAATGTTACTGTAGTTGCATTTGTTTTTGACTTATTGTCCATAAGCCATGCATAAATGCTATTCGGGTCATTTTTCTAAATGAATTTTCAAATATCCTGAAACATTGTTTCTATGGTCTATTATTTCTGTCCTGATTTGAAATACCAGCTATAAGTAGAAAAATTTCCATAATTCTATAACTAAGTTTGCTTTTTCTAAAATTTGCTTATCTTAAATTTATATTCATTGTTTAAACTATAAAAGCTTTTAGTATGTGATAGTATCTGGAAAATTACCTTCATGTTATACTTTTTTAAAAAGTATTTCAAAGTAACTTATTTTAAAAATACATTAGATATACATTTTCCCTGTCAAATACACTCAAGAATTTTTCAAGTCAGTAAACATATTAATAATGATTAAAATTTTTTTTCTACACCTGTATTTCAGCTACTCAGGAGGCTGAGTCAGGAGGACTGCAAGTTTGAAGCCAGCCTTAGAAATTTAGTGAGACCCTCTGCAATAGTGAGACTCTGCCTCAAAAGAAAAAATAAAAAGGACTGGAGATGTAACTCGGTGGTAAAGTGCCCCTGAGTTCAATTCCCAGTACAAAAAAAAAATACTAATCTGTTTTGGAGTATCCAATTTATAAATCAATTTGAGAACATGGATATTAGTTCTACATGATATCTTTTCATCAAGGTACACAAAATGACTATTAGGACTTAAAAATCCTTTACTAAAGATTTATATCATTTGATATGTGAACTTTATAATTCATTTGAATAGGAATATAATCTGTGTGTCTTCTTTTCCCTTTACTTGTATGTATAGTTTCACATTTGGATTTTAAATTCAACTCAATCCCTTTGCATTGAAGTGTTGTTATCTCTATTGCCGACCCCTTTCATTCTCCCCCTCCAATCAAGAGGGAAACCCTGACATCTCACTCTGGGTCCCTTGGAGTCCAGGCAGCTTTGCAAACCAGTGCTGATGTTTTCAGGGGATGTGCTACTTGAGTGGAGTATTCTCTCTAGGATGATGCTTTTTATTCCCCTTTTACTTTCCCTGATGTCAAACAACTTTCCACCTTCATACATCTTCTCTAACACTTTCCAGCTTTTCTTTTTTGGCAGATTTATTATCTAATTGCCTTCTATCTTCCTATTACAGAAGTGATCATTATGGCCATTGCTAAGTTTCTTTCATGGACCCTCACACCATCATAAAGATGTAATGATGACATTATCTTGCTCTTTCTGCCATTAATAACTTATAGCTATCATAATAATCATTAATTACTACAAATCCTGTAGTATTTCACACCTATACAAGATATCTAGTTCAATAACTGCTGTTTTAATTGGAAATGGGGACAAGAAGTAGATCAGAGTGGGATGCACAAATTGCAAAGCTGCAGTTTTGATCTTCGGTGTGTGAGTGAGAGGCAAGCAGAGGAGGAAATGCCTAGTTAGGGCCTTGGATCCAGATCACCTCCTCAGTTCCCGTTGACTCAGAGCAACCAAGAATCTGTTGTCAGATAATCAGTGTGACTTCTTCCTTCAGGGTGCACCCTTCAATTGATCTTGAATTTGCAAACACAAATGCACTTCATGATAACTTCAGGCTTCCTCACATGTATTCAGTGGCTCCTGACACTGAACCTGAAGTGCAGAGTTCAGTCTGTCTCCGAATCTCCTCTCTGACCTCCCCAATGCTTCCATCATATCCAGCCCAGTCCTTTCCCAGAGCTAATGCTTTGGAAACTCTGCTTATGCTTTGGAAACTTCCCACCTTTTCTTCTGAATCTCTCCACGGCCATTACAGGTACTATGTTCTCGGAAAAATTGTTCCACAGATCATATGTAGAACTTTGCTATTGAAACCAATGATTTGACAGAGAGCAAACACTTCTTACTTTTCCAAGTGCATATTTATTGTGGATTCTTTGAGGTTTGCACTCTGCAAGGACAGAGGCCATTCATCAGTTTTACACTGCATATATAAGAAGCATGGTACATTTAATACACTATCTAAAACAGCATATGTAAAAGATGAAGGATGGAAAGATTTTTCAAACAGATATCATAGTAGTTGCTATTTAAGAAGAGAGTAACTCATATGCATTGAACACTCACATGCCAATTATTTTCATAATAATGAATTCAATCAATGTAACTCTTTTTTTTTTACAATTGCAACAAATTTTATTTCATGAAAAATACTGTCCAACAAAAATATTTTCATAGTCCATCAATTTTCCATCACCTTTATCAATGGCTGAATAAAATGTCCATGAATCTTGAAAACAATCTTTTTTTAAAATTTTTTTTTATTGGTTGTTCAACACATTACAAAGCTCATGATAAATCATCTTTCATACATTTGACTCAATTGAATTATGAACTCCCATTTTTACCTCAAATACATATTGCAGAATCAAATCGGTTACACACTCACCTTTTTACATAATGGCATTTTAGTGATTGGTGTATTCTGCTACCTTTCCTATCCCCTACTATCCCCCCTCCCCTCCCCTCCCATCTTCCCTCTCTACCTCTTGTGCTGTTGTTCAATTCTCTCTCTTGTTTCCCCCCTTTCCCCTCACAACCTCTTCTATGTATTTTGTGTAACATTGAGGGTCTCCTACCATTTCCATATGTTTTCCCTTCTCTCTCCCTCTCTCACCCCCCAATCGTCTTTGTTTAATGTTAACCTTTTCCTCATGCTCTTCCTCCCTGTTCTGTTCTTAGTTGCTCTCTTTATATCAAAGAAGACATTTGGCAATTGTTTTTTAAGAATTGGCTAGCTTCGCTTAGCATAATCTGCTCTAATGCCATCCATTTCTATGCAGCACTAAAAAATGATAAAATCATAGAATTTTTCAATGTAACTCTTAACAAATAAATTTTGAGTATTCTCTGCATGTCAGAGACTACTATAAATAAAGTTTAAACCTACCCTGTGGAGTTCACATTGTTCTATTAATCATAATGTTAATAACTGCGGTAATAAGAACATTTAAAATAATAATGTTTCATTTATTGAGTACTACCTATATTCTTCAAGCATCTGTCTACAAGCGTGTTACAAAAGCCCTAAGAGGTGATTATTATTGTGATTTTATAAAGGAGAAACCTTTGGCTTTGAGTGGGCAAGTCACTTTTGCATGGTCATTCCTTATTACATTAATATGATTATAATAGATCCCAATAGCTTGACTTAAATGCATTTGTGTTTGTTATCTCAAGATTGAATTTATTAAATGGAAAGAGTAAGGTTAGAGCATGTCCCTAAACAGTGATGTTTTGACCATAGTAATTTAAAATTCCTGTCTAAAAGATGCAGTTCATATTCCTCAGCTGTGGCCTGGTCTTTTGTTCTGTCAAACTAAACGGTGTGGAATGAGGTTGTTGAGTTCCTGGATCTGGAGTACAATAGACTGCAGTTTCCACTTCTGCCCTCGGGAATGGTGCTGCCACCTACAGGGTGAGGCTGGACCACTAAATGATGAGATTTGTGTAGATAAGCAAAAGTCCAGAGCTGAGATCCTAGCGATGTGAATGAGATCACCATGGACATTTCTCCTGTTCTATTCATGTCTTACCCCAACAAAAGGATGAGCCAAGGTTGTTTTTCAACCATGAACTTTCAGAGTAATTTATTACACAAAAATTAAAAGTTAAGAGCACAGTGGAATATTCATCTACCTGATCCAGGGCCTGGTCCACATTTCCCCCAATCCTCCAACACTCCATACCTCACCTCTTTCCCAGGTGTATCAGTTCCATTGAACCAAAGGAAATGAGAGCACCTCTGATAAAATCTGAATTATAAAGTGAAATAGGAATACAGTAAATTCCATTAAAATCACTGCCCCTCGCTCGCTGTCTTTATAGTTTAAGAATTGCTTCAGTTTTCTGAGAATCAGCATGAAGTAAATCTTCAAATTAACACTGGTTCTAAAGTCCACTTTTAAGACATGCAAACAAACAATTCTTGCAGCTATTCTCTTATTTGGACATTCACTGGACACCTACAATATTCAGAAATGCAGATCGACAGAATGATAGGAAGCATAAGTTGATATTCCCCCAAGGCAATTTCTGAGACCCAAATCACATTCCTAGTGTCAGAGCACAGGGGTGAGCACCAAGGCTCAGAGGAGTGGTTTTGCCAGCCTTAGCTCTGCTTTCACTTTGCTCCCCTGGCTTGGCTCCTCCTCCCCTGGCACATGCTGCCTCTTCCCTCAATTTCCTCTCCTGGATCTCATTTTCTGCTGTTTTAACTTCCACATTTAGTTCTACACATGCTTCATCAATAAATCTCTCCCATTCATTTATCTCCCTGAGTGTCTCCCATTCCATTTCCATCACCCTCAATCTTGAGAAAGCTCCTCTTTTACACTGCATTTTAACTGCTGGTGGAAACTATTAAAACTTTCTGGTTTTCTCCAATGACATAATTCTCTCTGCCCCACTTACTCTCACAACTCTTTCCCATTTCCAACTTACTATTTTCCAACTCCCAGCAGTGGAACCTTGCCTATGTAACATATTAGCTGGGTATACTTCATTCTTTTCAGCTTAGGGCTCTGTCAGTCTCTCCTTCAAAGAAAAGATGATATTAAAAAACAAAACAAGAAAACACCAAAATAGTTTTATACCCAGAATCTGTCCAACAAAGTTATTTTTTTTTTATTTGTTTAAATTTAATTCATTGGACAATCAGTAATTGATCAAACATCAAATATCTTTTGATCATCTTTGTGTATAAATACACTGGTGGGTGATGGGGAAAACTTCTATACCTTCAGAAACCTTCTATACCTTCCAGGCACTTAACAACTAAGGGGGACAAGACAGAAACAGGACAATAGTTCGCAATAGAAAGCCTGTATGTGCTATGTCTAATGACAAGTTGAAAAAGAAGCCATGGCATGAAATGATTAAATCAGCCACTAGGACCTTATATAATAAAAGGTCTAACCTGTGTTTTTCAGGTAGCCCATAAAATACATAAATATCTTCTTTGGAAAAAATGAATTAAGGTAAGATATCTTTTTTGCTGTCTTTGAATACAACTGCTCACCAGCAGCCACCATGGTGAGTTGGGGGGCTACCAGACTTCTGAAACCCCAGTTCCCAGGTCTGGCCTTTCCCTGCAGGACAAGACTTTCAGACTTGTACAAATTCTCCCATTATGATGCTTTTGCCCAGGGCCCCGAGGAGGGCATCAAAAAACTGAATTTCTGAGGCTCTGAAATCGAATGTAAATTATGGTGTTTCTGATATCTAAGTTTGTCCTCAGAAGAGAGACCAGTGTCCTCTGAATCTCCAATTCTTTGCCTAAAAAATGAATAATCATCACTCCAATGGAACCACCATGTGACACAGTAATCCCACTCCTTGGAATTTATATAAAAGACCAAAAATCAGCATAGTACAGTGATACCACCACATCAATGTTTATAGCAGCACAATTCACAATATCCATGTTATGGAACCAGCCCAGATGTCCAACAACAGATGAACAGATAAAGAAGATGTGGTGCATATATACACAATGGAGCTTTACTCAGTCATAAAAATAAAAAAAAGATGAAATTACAGAATTTGGTGGTGAGTGGAACTAGAGGACATTGTGCTAAATTAAGCCAGATCTGGAAAGTCAAGGAATTTTTTTTCTCATATGTGGATGTTAGACCAATAAAGGAGAAGAAAGGGGGGCAGGAAATATCATGAAAATAAAATAGAATTCCTTGGGGTAAAGGAAAGAGATTCTGGGGGAGGAAGGAAGGAAGGGAAAAGAGAGAGAACGTGAAATGAAATTGACCAAACTGTCCTATGCACACCTAAGAGTATACCATAATGAATTTCACCTTTATGTATATTTATAATACAACAATTAAGAAAAACTATTAAAAATAGAGGAATGACTAGTTGAGTAAAGAAATGGGAATAAGGGGAGGAAGAAAGGGAGGGAAAGGGGAAATACTAGGAAGTGAATTGGAGAAAATTATATTCCATGCTTAAATAATTATATAAAAAATGAGCCCCAATGTTATGTATATCTATAATGTACTAATAAAATGTCATTAAACAAAGGAATTATCACTCCATACAAACACCCTTATAGTACCTTCTATCGTAGAGTCAAGGGACTTAGTTTTACAATTTTGCATTCTTATTTTTCAAACTGTGACCTGAATGACTTTCTTCCAACTTCTTAGACATTCTCTGTTTTTGTTATTTTGTTTTTGATCTTGTTGTCCTTGTTGCATTACTGAGTTCCGACATTATTAAGAGTTTAAACTTACAATGTCACCCCTCTCATTTTGGCCACAGCCATGCAAATTTGCTCAAAAGCAAAAGTTCATAGCTTGTGAGATTTCACTATTTTTATACATCCTCAGAGAAGTTTCTAACTACAAAGCAAAAATATACATCTGGATAGTTCCAAGAAGTTTTTGCTGCATCCTCCCAATTCTATCTACATACACTGTTCTCCCTTCATCTGCAGTCAAAGGCTTCCATTTTAGAATTTCCTTTGACTCTGTACCCATGGGTGCAGTTACTCACCACGTGCAGCTCTATGCTGAAGGTAAGGGAACCTAGAATTCATGAAGGTTACACAATTCCTTTCTTGTTCCTATTTCACTTAAGTCATACTCTCCCTAGCTTCCTTTCCAAGCAACACCATTATAGTTCTCCTTTGATATAATCTCAATTCCCCTATCTCTTCTGTTATATACCCTGCTCATTGTGGTTCAAATATTTGTCCCCTTTAATACTCATGTGGAAACTTATTTTCCACCATATTAATGTTAGGAGAGGAGGCTTGATGGAAGGTGTTTTTATGCCATTAGGGCACTGTTTTTATTAATGGATTAAGGTCATTATCACAAGAGCAGGTGAAATATCACAACAGTGAGTTGTTACAAAAGGAAGTCCAGCCCTAATATCTCCTTGCACACAAGTGCTCTCCTGCCCTAACCCTTCTTCCTCAATGGGAAGAGGTATCATAAGGCCCTCCCCATATTCTGGTAGCATGATCTTGGACCTCTCAGCTGTCAAAAGCAAAATCAAAATACAACTCTATTTTTTCATAAGTTACCAAATCTCAGGTATTCTGCTATAGCAGCAAAAAAAAATGGTCTAACACATTGGACCAACCTTCAATCTAGTTGAACCTATCCTTTCCTCTGTTAGTGTCTGTATCTAAGGCAATGAATATAAACCATTAAAGGATGGAGTATAAGTTTTTACCACCAATTTGGGAAACTATTTGGCATTATCTTTAAACTGTGCCTACTCAATGAGCCAGCAATTTCATTCTTAGGTGAATAACTCAGAGAAATTGCACATATACACCAAGAGCTATGCATGAGAAAAGTCATACAGAACTTTGTGTAATAGCAAAAACAATGAAAATCTATACAGTGAGTGGAAATAAATTAATTACATCCCTAAGCAACAGTATAGATGTAGCTAATAAATATTGTATGGAACAAAATTAAGTCACCAAAGAACACATTTAATACAATTTAAATCTCAAAGACAGACAATCTAAGCAGTATTAGGTTTAGGGTTATATATGTGTATGGTGACAATGTGTATACATACAACACACACACACACACACACACACACACACAGAGGATAGAGGTGGAATTCAAGAAGAGTAATTATTTCTTCAATAAAGGAGAAGAAAAAAATTGCATAATTACTGATAAGATTTATATTAACTTCTTGGTTGGTTCCCATTTAACATATGATTATATACTTCAGCTGGGTCTTCAGTACTCTCCAGAAATTCTATTCCATTTCATCAGTCAAATTACTCTACCATTTTTATGGTGAACAGAGAATTTTCTTCCTTATCTTTTCCACCAAACCATTACTCCTCCCTATCATTCTCAGCTCTAAGAGGTTAGAAATTAATCCCAATATGACCAATTCTGAAAAAAAATTTAAGTCTTATATTTTAGTTTTTCTTCAGTAAATTATTTCCTCTTTGGAATTATAATACAGAAAAAACAAAGTTGACTTAGAAAATGGTTAATTCAGATTTGACTATTTTAGCAATGATGGTTGTACCATTTCCCCCTGCCCAGGTTTTAATCTATGAAGAGAATAGGCAAATTTACAGTAAAACCTTCAAGTTTATTAGTGATTTGGAAACAGTGATTAATAAATAGAGTTTTGAGTAAAATATGCTCAGAGAAACAATTTTGAGGAACCAAACAGGGCATCTTGTGCAATTAACCACGAACTGTGGTCAGCTAATTCTACAGGTCTGCATGCACCTCCTCTATTGACCAATTGAAATGGAGAGGTTTCAGATGGGTTCTTTCCTTCATTGGAAAATATTCCATAAGGGAAAATGAAGCAGAAAAGAGACCACCACCCTGATGACTAGTCTAGCAGGCAGGCAGCTTCCAAAGTCAGGGTGGAATCTACATGATTCTCATCAAGTTCCAGTGGGCATCTGACTCTGACCATCTAATTGGCTGCTCTTATCTGCATGGAGAGAGGCTAGGAGGAAGAGAAAGAGAATGGCAATAGTTACTGTCTCAGTTTTTCCAAGAAGGAAGAAAAGTTGTCACAAAGTCCCTCATCTCTGGTCCAGGGAAGCAACACTGGTACAAGATAAAGAAACTCTTTTACCAACCTCACCAATTTTTATTTGTTAAATAATATTTTGTTAATTATTTTTTTCCTAAGGTTTTTAGCTCCTCTTAAGAATATGGATATTTATGAACCTGGAGACCCTGATGATATTATCTGAGTTTCAAACATATTAGTCACTAATGACTTGCTTATCTATATTGATAAAACCTGCAAATGTCATCTGCATGTCCAGAGCAGAATATAAAGATGGATTATTAATTGGAGAATAGAGCTCATCCTAAACTGTTCCTTCTCAATGGCCTACCAATGTGATTCTGTTTAATTTCATTATCTCCTATTTTACTAACTCCTTGATGTGAACGTGTTTTCCTCTTCCTTCTTCAATAGGGGAATGAACAGTTCTCAATAAGGAGTATGGCTCATTTCCTACTGGTTAACTGAGGCTTTCCTAGAAGGTGACATGTACCACACCCTCCCTAAGGACACAAATAACATTCCTCAATATTGTTAATAAGCAAAAGGCTTTGGAGTCTCTCAGGCAGAGCATGTGTGAATTGCATCCGAGAAATGAAAGGTACTCAAGCACAATTCATTCACCAAACAGGGCTTGTTCTCCTGGGACATCCCAACTTGGTTTTCATTTTTATTTTTTGGTATTTTTGTTGTTGCTGTCGTAGTTATTTATATATTTTATATGTTTTTGTTGTTGTTGCTGCATTTGACATAACAACTTGGGACAGGAAAGGAAGAAATAAGAGGAGGCAGCTAGAGTTCATCTATTTAGTGCACATTTGTTGAAGCATCTATTATGCCTGAAGCAATTTGATAATGGGGGATGGAGAAAGAGGGAGACATGAAAAGATCTCAAACATACACCCTCCCTTCAAGAAACCTAAGTCCTAGGCTAGAATATAAACATTTCCAAAGCCCTACGAAAGAATGGACTGAGACAAGTGTCCTTGTGGAAAAGGTTTCTAATTGTTTTTAACTTATTGGTTCTTTTTAATTATGTATGAGAGCAGAATCCATTTTGCTATAATTATACAAGCAAGCATGGGATATATCTTATTCTTGATATAAGATATATCTGATTGTATATATAACTTAATCCAGTTTCATTCTTATGGCTATACATGGTAGTGGGATTCAATGTGTAGCTTTCATATATGTACATGGAAAATTATGTCAGATTCATTCCATTGTCTTTTCTTTGCTTATTCCCTCTCCCCTATCTCTATTCTTCATTGTCTAATTTGTTGCACTTCTGCTCTTCCCCTCACCCCAACCCTGCTCTTATTGTGAATTAGCTTCAACTTATCAGAGATAACATTCGACCTTTGCTTTGGGGGGACTGGCTTACTTTACTTAGCATAATAGTTTCCAGATCCATCCATTTGCTGGCAAATGTCATAAAGTCATTCTTCTTTATGGCTGAGTAATACTCTCTTATGTATATATACAACACATTTTCTTTATTCATTCATTTATTGAAGGACAACTAAGTTGGTCCCATAGTTAGCTATTGTGAATTGAGCTGATATAAACATTGATGTGGCTGCATCACTATAGTAGGCTGATTTTAACTCCTTTGGATATATACCAAGTAGTGGTATAACTGGATCAAATAGTGGTTTCATTCAAAATTTTTGAGGGATTTCCCTATTGCTTGTGGAAAAGATTTCAAGAATGGGAGAGAGAATTTTCAAGTAGACCACTAGTTATTTACATCTCAAAATAAAATTGTCATTCCCACCCAAACCCAATGACTCAGCTCCTTAGAAGAGATGTAGAAATAAAGTGGTGTTTAAATAAAATTGTGACTATACCATAGGACTTTGCTGAAATACAGCAGTGAGAAAATAGGTAGGGAATAAGAAGTAATAAGAAGAGACTGAGTTAAAAAACCTAGAGAAACAAGAATTTACTACAGAATCCTGACTGAGGAGACCTGCATGGGGAAATATGACTTAGGCTAGGATCCTCACTAAAATTATATATATATATAAAATTATATATATAAAAATACACACACACACACACACACACATACAAGAATGTGCATTATCTTCTCAGATTTACAGCTTTTGATGTTGAAAGCAAACCAGCACAACAAATATGTGAACATAATTGGCTTTGCGGTTATTGAGAGGGGACGGGGGCAGTTCAGGTAGGCTGCTATAATGAGCTAAATTTGTGATTCTGCAAAGGCAGATGCTCTCAATGGGTTAAGTTTCATAGAAGCACTTGTTTACTAGTTTACAGCCAATTAGAAATAAGAAATAAAGCTTGATTGTTGACTTCTTTGTGTCCAATTAGAATTGAAAGATTAGAATGTATTAGGGTGATAGAACTCCAGTTTTTAAAAACATTAGTATAAACTTTGCTCAGACTCCATTTTATTTTGGCTGTAAAAAATAACAAGCTAAGAAAAAAAAATATGAAACTTAAGCTTTCCTACCTCTCACCTAATCATTCCTGGAACTATTTTCAGTAATAGGATATTCTAGGATGAAACTGCGTGTTCCCATTAGTCCTTCAAAGCTATTAATGACTACCAAGCCTGGGGACAAAATCAGGAATTGTCCAAGTGTGTCTTTCATGCTGGGGATGTTGTATATGTCTTATTTGGGTAATAAGGAGAAGGAAGTAATCCATGTTGAGAAAGGGAGTGAAAACACACACATACACACACACAAACATATGTACACACACGCACACACACACACACACACCACACACAATTTGTCCCATCACCCCAGTTGCAGTACACCTATACATTGAGTAACAAATACACCACTCATGGCAACTTTGAAATAATATTTGTATATTTATTATCTTTGCAGAATTGAAAACTTGGGACATAATGGGTTAAATCAAAACTTTAACAAAAACTTGGCCTCCTGGGAATTAGGGCTTCCTGGGGAAACTGCTACTTTTGAAATGTCTGTGGGGTGGTTTATGGAGTCTGTAGGATCTCATCACTGCCAGCCTTGACTTGGTTTCTGTCATTCAAAACACTGGGCATTTAAGTACCTCACCTTTAATGGGTTCCCAATTCACGTTCACTGGGTGACCGCATGAATGAACGTATGAATGAATAATAAAAAGCAAAGTACTGGGACCTAATCAAGCAGGTAATAAGGCTACATGAAAACTCTGCCTTTTGTTTATGGTCTATTTCATGTGGAAGAATCTTTTCTTCCTGAAGAGATTTGGAACTCAGAGAAGGAATATGAATTCATCTGGTCTGTGCCCCTTCCCCAAGGATCTTCCCAGAAAATGCAGGTGATTCCTAGTTTGTAAGAGAAATAAAAAGAAAAAAAAATTAAAGGAACCAATTTGGGTGGAAATGGTCTATCTCCCCCATTCCTGATTTTGTGTATTTCTCTGTAAAGCTCTCCCTGCAAGGTGCCACTAGACTGTGGGCAGCTTTTCAATAGTGGAATAAAACGGAAGTGATCACACGAGATGAGGTATGTTTCCAGGGTGATATTCTTGAAACAGCAGTGTGCTATGTTGAATGATATCTAAAGAGAAGAAAATATGAAAAGTAAGAAAAAAGGAGGTGTAATTAGACCCCTATGAAGCAAACAAAAGAAATGGGGCTGCAAATGTAAAACAATCCATTTCCTCCTCTCTTTCTCTTACTGCACCCTTTGTCTGGGAAATTACAATGACTTCTTGGAAATGGTGGGTACCAGCAGTAATGACTGAGATATTTCCCAGCATTATTATTAACTCAACAGCTGAACTCTTATGGGCCAAGATGCCGTAGTGTACCAAGAACCCCAAGCTTGAAAACCCACTGTCCAACACACATTTATTAGTGGGAGAAGCTGATACTTCTATACCTGCTGTAGATTTTCTCCAAAAGAGCTCTAGTCTAATTATTATACTTTCAAATACAGATTGAGATAGCTTTCATTTGTCTGGCACTGCTTCTGTGTGAACAATCATTTCTAGGGATTTAGAAAAGACAAGGTCCAAATGGCCCTAGTGTCAAAGGTAAATGTATCCTCTAGTCCCCAAGCCACAAAATGGAAAATGGATTGTTATTTGAAAAAGAAACGTACAACTCTACTCTGTGATGACTTCCATACAACCCTGTCAGTAAATCACAAGTGCAGGGAGTCTTCTGTTTCATCTTCGTTTTATAATCTGGGAATAATTGAACTCTAAGGAGATGAATGACTCACTGAGACTTAGGTTCCTCCTGGCTCTAGTTCTTATAACTTCATATCTCTTATAAGCCAATAAATCTTCATGCTACAACATGAAAAATAGTAATGATCTATTGTTCTGGAATCAAGCTGAGGACCATCAGAACTTTAACACTAGAAATAAAAATCTGGAATTCAACAGAACAGCAACTCATTGGTTTCAAGAGCAATTGCCCAAATCAGGCATCATACCTAGACACTTAACACCTGGACATGGTTTATGACCTGTTGGCACTCACTTTATGACTGAAATATTCAAGGGTAACATTTAACCATCTAACACCAAAGCATGTTAGCATCATCCGATTAAAAGGAAAAGTCCACTCAATGAAAAAGCACACTCAAAACAACAATATGGGATTAAGAAAATTCTAGAAACTTACAAGCACTCAAAATGTGCAACTCTGTCATCAATAATTCTAGAAGCAAAGTGCAAGCTGTATTAAGTAGAGAGCAATATTGTTTTAAAAGATGTAAACTGTGCTCTATTTAAAACATCAGAAAAATAAAATGCATTTTCATAATATAATCATGATAAAGGTTAAACTATTTAAAAATTTTCTTAATTTTTAAAAAAAATACATTTAAATATGAGCATTTTTGACAAATGATACTTATACATTAAAGATATTTCCACAATGGAAATTGATCAGAAGGTATTCATGCACAGTTTACATCATTGCATATGTATAATATATGTATATTATGTGTATATTTTTTAGTTGTTATTCTCCTTTCTAACTAATGTTTTCTATACATTTATTCTTTGTTTCATTATGAATTATCATCTTTATTTGTGATTAGACCTTTTTGGATACTGGTAAATACTGAAAAATTAGAGAAAAACTATCTAAGCCCTGCTGTTTCACTGATTACCTCTTAATCTTTCCAAGTTATTAACAGAGTTCATTCCAATGACAAGATATCACCAGGTATTAAGGAAGTAGGACCTGATGGCATTTCTATTCCAGAGGACAATGAAAGATTCCAAGTGGGCAGAGCCTTATTGGAATGGAATTTACATGCTAGAGTCAGGAAAAGGACCAGCCCTACCCTGGGTAAGACCTGGGTAAGGCAGAGCTAAGTTGGAAGAAGTTGAACTTGAAGGAAGGATGCGTCTGGAGTTGATTATTAGGACAAATCAGAGTTTAATGGGATACCTCTGGCACTCTCCAAGTTGTGAAAAGTTTGGCCTGTGGACTATGAGGAGAATGAGGGACATGCCATGAACTCACAGACAAAAGGCAATTCTGCAAAATTTCTGATTTAGCTTCTTCTCTTGCACCATGCAATCTAAAATCCATAACTGGAAAATTGGTGCTGTTTAAATATTCTCCCTCAACCACCTCTTGCCCAAGGGCACATATTTGAGAGCTAATTGGCCATGGTTGAGATCAGTCTTGACATACAGGAGATCAGTGGGGGCGAAGGTTATGAGACAGCCTTCTCCTAACTTTCTTTCCCCCCACTGATACCTATCCCTGAGATTCTAAAGGTATTATGCCATTCAAACAGTGAGTTTGATATTCTGAGGTCATTGGTCTTGAGGCAACTGTAAGATTGTTGCCCTAAGAACTTGAAGTCCTGTTGTGGAACTTCAAGACACAGAATCTCTGATCTTGAACAGAATATTCCAACTCCTTTCAGCTGCAGTGGCTCAAGTCTAATTCCACCAATTCAGGAGACTAAGACAGGAGGATAGCTACTTTGAGGCTGGCCTCAGCAACTCAGCAACTTAGGGAGACCCTGTCTCAAATTAAAATATAAAGGGAACTGGGGGTGTTATTCAGTGATAAAACACTCCTGGGTTTAATCCCTAGTACAAAAAAAAAAAAAAAAAAAAAAAGACCAACTCCTATTTTAGGTTTGGTCGATTATATACTCCTATGCATCCAGCCATTTGGTCCTGTCCTTAATTCTGCCACTTTACTAAGACTGTGGATGATGACACATGTTACCATCCACATGAAACCATGTAACCAACTACAAGCTGCTCCCAATCTACCTGCCCCTCGAGTACCAGTACCACAGCCACCACTTACATTGACCCACATCTCACTGCTCCAGGCCCAAAGGATTCTCCCTTCTCTGATCTAATGTGCTCAGTATTCAAAATTTATACAAATAACTCCTCATTGCACACTTTTTTCAATGTGATGTCTGTGGGTCTGGTTTCTAAATGCCTTAAATTGTCCATGTCTCTCTTTCTCTTTTATTTCCTATTTTTCATCTAAGCACTGAGCTGGGCACGAATACTGTCCCAAACTGTCCTGACTGTCATGAAGTTATGCTCACTTAAATAAAAAAAAAACTCTGAGGGCAAGCTTTTCCTCTACGGAGCTCTACCTGGGTTTCCATTGGTCAACTCCTGGTGATGAATACAGCTGCCAGGTAATGGTTGCAGGAAGAGATGGAGAGTAATTGGTAGAGGCAGAACTGTCCCTTTGTTATTTTGTTATAAATAAACTCCCTCCGTGGAAACTTGTTAACCTCAGTCCTTGCCTTCACATCTACTTATAGGCAAGACCTCCCTCGACAAATCAATCTTTACACTGCAGTGGCACTCTCTTGACAAGATATGTTTGGCTTAGCCACTATTGATATTTGTTCTTGAAATCTCAGTTGTGCGGCGTGGTACACTCTGAGAGCAGAAATGGAGACGCTTAGTTTATATGCACAAAAGACGGACAAGATGCAAACAGAAAGAGACGGTCCACAGCAGAGCAGCCAGAGTGGCGGGAGCCTAGCAGCACTTAATACATTGTCATGTATTGAATCTATGAAATGCCTGTTCAATAGCTAGTCAAAGTAAATTCAGAAGGACACAGGAAAGGGATTTATTTTTTCATCATTGTAAAATGTTCATTATTTCTTTTGCCTATTGGTCATGGTCGAGTGATGCCCTTTTGAGGTCCCATTGTCCTTAGACTCCCAAATAGTAGAATTAGGTAACGTTCACTAAAAGTGTGCTGAGTGTGCATATATATATATATATATATATATATATATAGATAGATAGATAGATATAGATATAGATAGATAGATATAGATATAGATAGATAGATAGATATAGACACACACATATGTATATATATATATATATATATATATATATATATATATATATATATAAACCCACACATACATATACACACACACATATGTAAATTTTTTCTAAGTCCCTGGAGAATCATGGCTTTGGGATTGGGATTGGATTTTTTTTTTTTTTTGCTGGATTTTGTTCTCTGAAAAGAATGAGTTTGAGAGCTTGAAACTCCCCCAAATTAAATTATTTGATCTCTTCTCTTGCAGTGCATAACTTCATTGGAAAATTTCCCAAATTTGACTGACCTCATTTATGTACATGTCTGTTTTGCTCAATCGCACAGCATTTGCAACGGGGACTGCATCTTGTTCCTTTATGTTTCCCAGTAGAGTGGCCCACTGCCGAGCACACAGGAAATGCTCATGAAATGTTTGCTGAACAAGAAACCTTAATATCTGTGAAAAATTGTCTATGGAAAGAGAGGAAACAAAAAGGTAAACAAAAGCTATTTTGATCCAACTTAAGAAAAATGCAGCTGCTATTAGATTATTAATTAAATTTTAATTTTCCTGAAGGAGTCTCCAGAGATAGATGCTGACTGAGTATTTTACCCTCGGCGAGGCTATGCTGCAAATACTTCCTTGGAGCCTGGTTTTATGCTAGATGGCGTGGGAGAACAATTGAAGCAATAAAGCATGGCCTGTTCCAACAAGAATGTTGGGCACCCTCTTCAGAGACAAGGTCCAAGCAAGAGCCCCAAAGCATGTGATAGAGTATATGAGTGAACTGATGAAGAAGTGGAAGCAATGTGAATTAAAAGAGGTCAGAACAAGAGAAATTCCCATGAGCTGGAGGTAAAAATGCATTGCAATGAAGTTCTGTTTGATAAACAACATGTGGGTTAGCATAAATTGAATCATGCTGCTATTTTATATAAACCCAGGATGAAAATTAGGTATTATTTCTTAGACAGGAAATACTCTTCAGTGATTTCAGAGAACACTCAAATCATTAGGGTTTCCTTTGCTTTATCAGTGAACAAACTTGTCTTAAGAAAGACAGCTTAGTGTTTGATTAAGGAAAAGTGTGCTGAGTGTAAACGTTGGTGGTAACCCTCAAATCACCTGTCAGTTATGCAACTTTGATAAATTTAGCTAACCTTTCTGGACCCCACTTTCCTCTTTTTAAATGTTGGTGTTAGGGGAAATTGGCCCATAATTCACCACAATTTTTGAATCGTGAAAGAAAAATCACCTCTCTAGGCATAAGAAGTCACCTCATCCTTCAGCCTTGACCAGACCACGACTCACAGATGAAAAGTGAGAAGCCTGGATATTTTCTGTTGTTCTGCAGACATACTGATACTTGAGGCATCCAGGATCCAGTCTCTCACCACTCAATTTTTATTTCTGTTTGGTAGACAGAAATTCTTAGAAAACCTGTAAGCATTTCTGTGTGCATATTTTCACATGGAGAATAAAGTTCACCGTGAGTAGACATATGCGTGTGGTATGGTGTTGGGAAGGGGATGTCAGAAGAATGTGGATTCATGAGTACAATGGCAATTCCATATATCCATTAGTCTTTCAACCTGGAAGATCACCAACCCAACATGGGTAGTAGCAAGTGAAGATCCTGTGGTAGAAATCTGCAATAAATGCACATCGGATGGAAAGTGAAAAGTGTTTGAATAAGCCAAAAGAAATGCGGAACAATGTGTATTTATAGCTATGTCTAAAATATGTGATTGCATCACATCACACCTGTTATAAGATGAAAAAACAATAGAAATGGCAAAATAGAAGATAAGAAGGGAACTTAGATGGAAAAACCTCTGGAAAACATCTCCTGTAGCGTCAAGAGCCTGGCTTTCTCAATAGAATGAAAGAATCCATGGTCTCTTCTAAAAGGGACAGATGTCTACCTGGATAAGATGCAAATTCTACAAAATAAAAAGAAGGAACAATTAATGAGACAATTCAGATAAATAGAAAATAAAGAAAAAAATTAAGAAGCATGGCAGAGTATGTGAAAAATAATCAATTTTAAACAGCAAGATATTCAATCACTAATTTGGACCAAACTTGAGAAAATATCTCAGACAGCAGAGATCAGCATCCTGAAACAGATGATAAGAGAATTTCAACTGGGTCAGAAATGTTCAAATAGAGAATATTTCTAAAGAAGGAGGAAGAACGAGGTATGTTGAATGAAGTATGAAAGCTAAACTGAAAGGTAAGTCTTTCTTTAGCTCTAGAAAGCTAGGTACAGATTTAAAAACCCACAGGTTTTAGAACAAAATCAATGAGGAAAAAAAATTACACTTAGATTCACATCTGACAAATTCCCTTGTGCTTGCAAAACTAAGAAAAACGAAGAAAAGAAGTACACAATATTCAAAGACATAAAGATTATGTTGCCATCTAAATTCTTGTTAGCAAAGTAAAATATTGAGGTGGGGAGTTAGATTCTATGGAGGAAAACATTGTGAAGACTGATAATATTACACATGACCAAGTTGTCTCTCGTTATTAAAGGTCCTCTCAGAAATGTAACCTCCCTTTTAGATAGGAGGAGGAGGAGAGAAAGAAAGAAAGAAAAATATAGTACATTTCACTATGATAAACAAAAAAGAGAAACATCGTGAAGAAATTTAAGTGAAATTCAAAGACTGTTGCAAATAGTTTTAAAGCAGAGCTCAAATATTAATAATTTCTCTAGAAACAAGATAGTGTAAAAATAATATAGTGATAATTATTGGTGCATTTATTAGTCTATTGGACTACTTAACAAAATACCAACTCAGTACCTAAGTGACAGAATTGTATCTTCTCACATTCTGGGGCCTGGAAGTCTGAGATCAGGAGTCAGTATGGCTGGATCTTACTGAGGCCTCTGCTTCTAATATCCACATGGCCTTTCTTGCTCTGCCTTCACATGGCCTTTCCTCAGTGGCTGTGCGCTTTCCCTATAGTCACCAATCTTACTGTGGTAGGACCTTATCTTTCTGATCTCATTTAACCTTCATTACCTTCTAAAAAGACTTATCTCCAAATACAATTACATTGAGAGTTAGAGCTTTAACATATGAATTTAGTGGGGATACAATTCAATCAATAGCAGTTTAAAAATCACATTATATTAAATACAAAAAGTGCATTGTACTTCATAACATCTCAGGGATGAGTCACAGAGGCAGTTTCCTTCTAAGACTGAAATTTAGAAAGATGAGAATTAAATAAAATTTTGAGAACAGTAAAAGTAAATATTAGTCATGAAAAAAGAACATTCCAAAATAAGTGTGAGAACAAAAGACAAAAACAAAACTTGTACATATAGGAAAAGTTAGGTAAATGGAGAAACAGACTGAAAACACAATGAAGGAAAACACAATGAAGGCAGATCTAGAAAAGCTATACAATTATAATCCTGATGGAGATTTGCTTTCACATAAAATATGAGTTTTTAGAGATTTTGAAAAAATATATAATAACTGTAGAAAATACTTCAATGTTAAAAAGACAAGAAAATTCATGAAATTAAAAGAATGAGTAAAACTTTATTAATTAAACTAAAACAAAGTGAATACAAGGGCGGTGATAATATGGAAAACCTCAAAATCAGGAGATTAATACCTTTCATTCACTATGAATAAAAATGAAATTCACAATGAAGATACACCTAAAGGGAGCTAACATGCAATGTAACAGGGTATAATACATATCGAACAATTTCAGACTATAGTAAATATTTTACAGAAATGCAATAGTCTTGGGAAAGTTTAACAAAATGTGCAATCATTTCTAATTGTCCAATGGGCAAAATAATTAATATATATGAGTAAGTATATATCTCTAAAAATTAGAACATCTATTTTCATAGTATTCTCATATTCCATACACAAAGAGAATATTTTACATCACATTGAACACTTGCCAAAATTGATTATGACAAAAATTTTATGATGCCATGATTTTTATTGGACAAAAATACAAAATGACAATATAATAGTTACGATGACCACTAGTATTCATTTCAGTTAGTGATGGACCAGGAAATATTCTAAATGCTTCATGTGCATTAACATTTTTATACCTACTAACAATGCTGTGAAGTTTATGTGATTATTTCTCCATTTGACATAAAAGAAAATTTAAGCTTAGAATACTATTCCTCCTAATGTTGCATGACTAGTCAGATGTCAAATTTAGTGGTTCTCAAACGTTAATGTGCATCTGAATCCTGCAGTGGGTTGCTGAACCCCATTCCCAAAGCTTCTCATTCATTGAATCTGGTATGGGCCCAATAACTGGAATTTCTAATAGCTGCCAGTTGATGTTGATACTGTTAACTCAGGACCCTGCACGTTGTAAAACACGGGGCCAGATGATGCTAAGAACAGTCTTTATCTACTGTACTGCTTTGGAAAAGGAGAAATTGTTGAGGCCAGGTTCTAACAAAAAAATGCAATAAATTTAGAAATTTATAATTAGCAATGTTAAAAAAAACAGTGCTTGGAAATTTAATTAAAAATAAAAAGCAATCATTCCCAAGTTAATCAATTTAATGCATTTCCAATTAAAATTCCAATTGGATTTTTTTTCTTTGAACTTGACAAAATGATTCTAAACTCCGTGTGGATGAATAATAGAAAATAATAGCCAAGACAAATTAGAAAAAGAAGAGTATTTTGGGGTGGCTTGCTTCACTATATAATAAAATGTTATAGAGTTCCATACATGAATGCATACCCAGCAGGTTCTCATTTCACATTGCTGTAAAGTCTACACTGCAAAACTGAAATGACAGCTTTGAGGTCTGACAAGGAATAAGCAGATAATAATGAATGGGGTGGGCAGCACCAAGGAGAAGAGAGTGCAGGGACCTGGGGAAGATGACAGTGAACAGAAATGTGTGAGCAGGTAAAATCAGAGGAATGAAACATACCTCTCTGCAAGAATCCAGAGAGGGCTGGAGAGCATGGAACATGGTTGCCCTTCGAGCATTCAGAATGGAGAAGCTTTGGATTCTGTATTGGATTTTCATTACTGTGACCAAAATACCTAACAAGAATAACTTTGCAGAGGAAAATTTATTTTGGACTCACAGTTTCAGAGGTTTAAGTCTGTGGTCAACCAACTCCATTGCTCTGGCCCTCAGGTGAGAAAGAACATTGTGGAGGAAGGGTGTGGAGGAGGACAGCTGCTCTGCTCATGGCAGCCAAGAAACAGAGAGAGAGAGAGAGAGAGAGAGAGAGAGAGAGAGAGAGAGAGAGAGAGAGAGAGAGAGAGATGTGACAGGAACAAAATAAAATCCCCTACTTCCTCCATTGACCCCCACCTGCCTACAGTTACAGTACAGTATCCTTTCAAATTATTAATCCATCAAATAGATTAATCCACTGATGAAGTCATATCTCTCATAATATAATCATGTCACATGTGAACATTGTTACAGTGAATAGCACACTCCCAACACAGGAGCTTTTAAGCGATGCTTTATAGTTAAACAGGCTTGGTGAAGGCTCAGTTGCCAGACAGCAGGTGCGACAACTAGAACTGACAACAAAAGGGATGACTAAATTCTGTGCATCAAGCAAGTGAACCAGGTGACATATCCACCCCTTCCTTTTTCTCTTATTTTCCTAGTCTCAAAATTTTGGTATGCATACAGGCATACCAAATACCCAGGTCAGGACAGGGCAAAATGGGTCTCCAGAAGCAAAGTCAAGTGGGAAAAATGGCAATTGATACAATAATTGATGCAGTGAACTTTTTTGTTTCTATAGAATGACCATTAGAGAGAAATCATTTCAAGAGGGAGAAAAAAAAAGTCCATTAGAAATTCCCATTAAAGCAAATGCATTCAAGAAAACCCATGTAACCAGCACATTGGTTACGTGGCTATGCTAGGAACAACTCTTAACAAAGTGCCAGCAGTACAACTAGCCTCTATTTGGGTGTATAATTACAGTTGCATAGTTGTTATGGAGAAAGGGAAAGACTAATGGGAGGTAGGAAATAAGAACCAAATTTCCACCCATGATAGCAAGATATTATCTAAAACTAGTAAATGTGCATTCTCTGAGATTGTAATATATGCCTTAAAACAATTAAAACTACTTGTCTCTAGGCAGCAGTACTGGGGGATTGAGAATGATAGGTCAGGGGAAAGTGAATTCATCATAAATATTATTGTGTGTGTGTGTGTGTGTGTGTGTGTGTGTGTGTGTGTGTGTGTTTTGCTGGGGATAAAACCCAGGGCCCTGTGCATGCCAGGTCAGTGTTCTATAACTGAGCTACATCCCTGACATTATAAATATTACTTTTTTAATTGAATTTTCTCCAACTATTCTTGTTTCTTTATGTTCCCATGCTAACTAAAAATGCCACTTGATTAAAAAATCAGGTTGTATTTTCATTAGAACAATGTTAAACTTTTAGCAATGTTAATGTTTTTAATTTAACTGAAGAAAAATTTTGTGCTCATTATTGTGAGTAGACCTTTTCAACAATGGTTTTCTGTCTTTTCAAGTCATCTATTATGTTTTTCAGAAGAATTTTTCTATTTCTATTTCATCCATTAAGTAGATGAGAACAGAATTAAATATGTTCAAATAGGTTTCATAACATAAATTGATCAGTTATTCTCAATAAAAGTCAAGCAACTTGGTAGGTTAAACATACCCATTGACAGAAAAAGCAAAACTGTTGGTATGGATGATAAGATAAATCCCAAACCTCTGTTAAATTAAAAAGAAACACTACCAACTTAGTGGTGTGGAACTGAGGATAATAAAATATAGACAAAGGAAAATGAGACAAATACAAAGCATAAGATATCAGATGTCTGTTGCTAATGGTGGGCAGGTTTAAACTCAAGGCAAAGAGCATTAAAGTAGACAGAAAGAGGCACAATTTAATGGTTGAGTGAAAGAGTCAAATGGACAGAAACTTAAGGGTTTTTCCTCTCCCTATACATGAGATAGAGCAAAACCCATCAGTAATATAGAAGGGCATATGGGAAAAGTCATCTTCTTAGCAAGAGACCATAATTTACTTCTATCAGTCTATCAAGGCCAATACCCTACAGGCCAATAAGAGCTCTTCAGCATAGTTGTACTATCTCCTTGCTCACCAAACTGTCAAGAGGGTTTCTGAATGGCCTTATCATTCACTGCCATAATTATGATTATCCAGCTTTTATCATTTCTGTTGGCTCTAGTAGGTGAAAAATGATATATTTATATTTTGTGCTTTATTTTTACATTCACTGTTTTCCAGTGAATTTGAGTCATTTTAGATATGAATTTCAGTCTCTTGGATTGCTTGATCTATAAATTTCCTATTTATGTTCTTCATCCATTTTCTAAGTTGTGGACTGTTTCTAATTGATATGAAGGAGTTATTTGCCTATCCTAGCTACTAATCCATGGCTATATCTTCCCTAATGTGCTACATGTTTTTCTATAATTTTTTCATATGATGTTATTTAAATGGAAAACAATTTTAGTTCAATCAAATTAATCATTTCTTTTGAAAAGTTTTTAGGAATTAGTGTTATAAATCCACTTTACTCAGGCACAGTTTATATACAATAGTGTATTCCCATGCTACTTCCCACATCAATGAGTTTTTTGTTTGTTTGTTTGGTTATTTTTTGGTTTGGGTACCAGAAATTGAACCCAGGGGCACATGATCTCTGAGTCCTTTTTCCTTTTTGTATTTTAAGTCAGGGTCTCACAAAGTTGCATAGGACCTCACTAAATTGCTATTCTCCTCCCTCAGCTCCCAAGCTGCTGGGATTAGATATAGGCACCACCAAATTCAGGTTCAATGAATTTTGAGAATGCATAAACATGTAACCACATAGAACATCTCCAGCAACTCCAAAGATTCCATTGTGCAATAGTTTCTCACCATTGCCAACTCCAGGCAACCTCTTGACGTACCTTTGCCAATGGAAGAGTTGTTTTGTCTATGCTAGGAGTTCATAAATAAGACAGATGTACTATTTTGTGTCCAAATTCTTTTACTTAGCATAATAGATTTAGCAGTACTACCTAGATAATTAGTGGTTTATTTTTTTTATAAATACACCATGTGTTTATCTATTCACTTGATAATTGACATTTTGCTTATTTCCAGTTTTCAGAATATTGTTAAAGGACTTGGGTACTTCAATTTTTGATGTTTCATGGAACTGCTACACTGTTTTCTGTAGTGACTGAATGAATTCACACTTCCATCCACAGTGTACAAAGGTTCCCTTTGCTCCATATCCTTGTCATCACTTGTTACCTTCTGTCTTTTAGGTCATTTTAAAAGGTGAGAGGTGATATCTCATTGTGATTTAAATTTATATTTCCCTGATGATTAGTGATGCTGAGCATTCCTTCATATTTCTATTGGCCATTTATCTTTCTTCTTTTTAAAAATACATATTTAGGTCTTTGCTCATTTTTACCCCAGGTTACTTGTTTTCTTACCCTTGAGTTATTTGGATACTAACCCACTAGGAGATACATAGCTTTCAGATATTATCTCATTCCATAGAAAGTATTCACATTTTTTAGTGTTTCCTGTGCTGTAAAGATGTATTTTTAGCTTTATGTAATCCCATTTATCTATTTTGGCTTTTGTATCTCATGATTTTCCAGCTATATTCAAAAATCATCACCTAAACCAAATTCATAGAACTACTTTATGTTTTCTTTCTGTAACTTTATAGTTTAAGTTATTATGTTAAAGACTTTAATCCATTTTGCATTGATTTTTGTATATAGTATGAGATAAAAGTCTGAATTAATTCTTCCATATTTGTATATTCAGTTTTCTCAATCTATATTATCCAGCAATTTCACTTGTGCAAATAATATCCAAGGAAATGAACTCAATATTTCTAAGAAATATCTGCACTACCATATTCATTGCAGCATAGTTCACAGTATCCAAGATAGGATACTAATCTTATAGATGTCTGTCCATCAACAAATGAATAAGTAGAGAAAAATGTGTCATGTACATACAGTGGAATAGTTGCCAGTCATAAAAAGAAGAAAATCCTGTCGTTAGTTAAATGAATATACCTGGAGTGAAATCAGCCAGACACAGAAAGATTCCACAAGATCTCATCAATATGTGGAATTTATAAAAGTCAAACATATAAAAAGAAAGGTTGGGGACATGTTGGTCAAAGGATATAAAATTTCATTTAGAAGAAATAACTTCAAAGTATCTATTGTGCTGTATGGTAACTATAGTTAGTATTAATATGTTATATACATGAAAATTACTAGGAGAATAGATTTTAAGGGCTCTTATTTTAAAAATATGTGTATGTATGGTAATTCATGTGTTAATTTGCATGATTTAGACATGCCACCACATGTACATATTTTCACGTATCATGTTGTGTTCCCTAGAGTGTATATACTTATGTTTAAATTTGAACAAAATAAATAAGAAGAAATAAAGGATTTTTGAAAATTTTGTACAAATCTTCATGTAAAAATATTTAATTAGTATTGAGTAAAGAACTTTTAGTATATAGAAAATGTATGTTTCAACTTTAGAAGAAACTACTAAACTGTTTTCCAAAGTGGTTTTGCCATTTTACAATTCTGACAAAACAAAAGGATATTAGTTGCTCCATGTCTTTGCCAACATCTGGTTTGATTAGCATTCTCAATTTCATTGAATGCAGTAGGACTTATTGGCATCATGTGATTTTCATTTGACTAATTCTGAAGATTAATGAGACTGAATATCCTTTTATATGCTTAAAACTATGTCTTCTTTTGTACACTGTTTCTTATAAATCATTTAACCACATTTTACTGAATTGTCTTCTTACTATTGAGTTATTTATACCTCTCTGTATAAAGAATATTATTGGATATATTTTGCAAATTTTCTCTGACAACCTGTGGCTTGACTTCAAAAATTTTAATGCTATCCTTTGAAAAGAGAACATTTTCTGTGTCAAACATTATTTTTTTTAACAATTTTAGGAAATGTTGCCCTGCTACAACCTTATGAAAACCTTCTCTATTTTCCTCTAGAAGTTTCATAATTTGAGTTTTTAAGCTGAAATTTATGAAATATTTTATGTAAATTCTATTAAATGATATGAAACAAAAATCAAATTTCATGTGTTTTCCAGAGGTATATTCACTTATCCCAGCATTAACTGTTCAACAGCCTCATTTCTCAATTTTGGGAATATTTGTCCAGTGCATGTATGCATGTATTGCCTGTACTCACACAAAAACATAAAACAATTTAGAGTCTGGAAATATGCTTATATACATATGTACATGCATGTGAATAGAGTATTTATGTGTATGCATATAATATATATTTCCAGACTTTATACTTGTTCATCAATCTATATATTAATCCTTAAACTATAAGAAAATTCTTAATGAATGTAGCTTTAATTAAACATGAAATCATGCAGTTTAAGTTTTTCAGTTTTGTTATTTTTCTAAGACTTATTCTGATTATTATATGTTCTTTGCTTGTACATATCATTATAGCATGAGTTTTTAAATTTATACAGGAATCTGGTTCAGTTAATGATCAGGCTTGGGTTGAATCTATAAACAAAGAGAATGTACATCTTAATAATATTGTTTTCTAATCTAAAAACATGGTATATCTCTCCATTTTTTAGAGCTTCCTTCAATATATTTTTTTCTTGGTGTATGATTTTGCATATACTTTATTAAAATTATTCTTAATTATTCATTATTTTAAAACCATTAAATTGTCCTCATCAATTTCGTTTTCTAAGTTCACTGCAGAACTACAGAAATCCAGTTGATTTTATACTGGCTTGGTATTCTGAGACCTGGCTCAATTCCCTTGTTAGGTTTTGGTATGTTCCCTAGGATTTTCTACAAGAACCATCATATCTGTGAATAAAGACAGCTTTACTTCTTCCTTTCTGATCTGAATACCTTTTGTTTCTTTAGCATGCTTTATTGCACTGATTAATGCCTTTTGCACAATGTAAAGATCAGGTAGTGAGAGCAGACAGATTTGCCTTGTTCCCTGTGCTAAGGAGTGGACCACTCAGTTCTTGACCATTAAATATGATGTTATCTACAGAATTTTTAAATTGAGGAAGCTCCATTCTAATGGCAGTTTTCTGATTTTTTCAACATGAATATGTGTTGAACTTTGTATCTATTAAGAAGATCACATATTTTTATCTCTTTTGTTCCATTCATGTTGAATTATGTTGTTTGATTTTTGAATGTTAAACCAACATTATATTCCTAGAATAAACTCTGCTTTGTCATAACATATTATCCTTTATCTATATTGCTGTACCTTTCCATCCCCAGTGGTTTGTGCTTTTAAATTTTTATTTTTGAAGTCTCTATCAACCATACATCACAGAGATATTGTACTCCTACATATTTCTAATGCCTTACTTCATTTATTTCATATGTAAATTTTTAAACTAGAATCTACCATATATATGCAAAAATCCGGTTTTGTTATTCTCCATATGCTGAACCAGTTTTTCAAAATCATGTAGGAATTTGTTCTCCCCCACCTATTTGTGCTGACACTTTTATTTTATATGATGATCCCAAACATATGAGTAAATACCTCTGCCACTCATGGTGTTTCCTTGTACTTTTGTTCTTAGTCTTTATAAGAAAACTACTGTTTTGTTTTCATATTATTTAAAATTTATATTACATCATAATTTTGCATATGAATATGTACTCCCACCCACAAACCTTATTTTTCTTTTATACATTTACTTAATTTTTCCTGGATTTTTATTCTTTCATGTAAATTTTATATTAAGCTCACTAAGATAAACAATAAATCCAACTCTATATTTTAGTGGGATCATATTGTAATTATAGACTAAATTGAGAGATAATTTACATACATATAATATTTAATCATCCTATCCAAGAATATAGGCTTTTCATGTATTCAAATTATCTTCTGTGTACTTTCTTCACATTTGAAATTTTCTTATAAGAGAACTTATTATTTTTTGTTGAGTTTAATTCTTAGATACATTATAGTTTTTATTGCTCTTGTGAATCATTCTTTAGTTTTACTTATGGTTTCTGGTTGATTATTGCTGGTGTTGTTAAATTTGTACTAGTATTTAAAGTTTGTCGGATATATTAAATCGCCATACTTTCTTTAAAATAATATGTATACCTAATTAGTTTTATCGCTTTTTTCAGAATGATAACCACATTATCTGAAAATAATGACAATTTTGTGTTCCCTAATTTTATCCTTTTCCTTCCAGTAAATTAATTTCCGACTTTCAGGTTTTCCTCGGGTATCCGTTTACCTGCTTCCTGCAGGTTTTAAAGTGTTGGGACTCACATCATTAAATATGAATTGCTTGCAATTATCATTTTCATTTACCCCATAATAAGCATATTTCAAGTTGTGTCCATACTTGTGTTTTTGTGTAGGTGTATGTGCTAAGAGATGTTTAGGTGTTTTAATTTCAGTTGTGTATATTTTTATTGGCCACCATATCTAAGTTGAAAATTGCTTTTAAACTGATGTCAAAAAATATTTCATGAATGATATTGACTTTCAAAAATGCTTTCTGATCTGGATGAAAAAAAGGGGTTGATTGCTCTGGTTATTCTTCACTTACTTTCCCAGATGGACTCTTCACCTTCCTATACGCTACTGTGTCCCAGAGGCTCACCCCTGTGGTTCAGTCACTTGGCCTCCCTGGACCCCAGCTTCTATTCCTATTAGGTTTATCTAATAGGACGTACTGGCAAAAAAATTTAGCATGTAAGTGAGATGTTCACCTGCTCCCTCCCAGTCTGGCTACAGTTCTGCCCTGTCTGAATTCCTCTATAGCCTGCACTCCTGACTGGGGGTCCCCTTCACTTCCTTCATTCTCTAATGCCAGGCAAATCATTTACTCTTAATGATTTTGAAGGCTCAGTGTAATCATTCCCTCTTGGAATTTCTAGTTACTCATAAGGCTTTGCAGTTTTCCTTAACTGCTCCCCCCATGCCTATAAAATGCCTTTTCCTGAGCTTTTCTTCACCTTTTTTTCCTCTTCAAAAGCATGAAGAGAGAGCCTACAAGGAATGGGAGAAATTCTTTTCCACCTGTTCTTCAGGCCAGAGTTTATTAGTATTCAGAATATTTAAAGAACTCAAAAAAGATGAAAAATAAAGAAAGAAGTTAATAAATAAATGGTCAAAAGAACTAAACAGACAGTTCTCAGAAGAAGAAAGGAAATACTAATGGCCAACAAACATATGAAAAAATGTTCAGCATCTAAGAAATACAGAGCTTAGTTATTGGTTTACAAATTTTTACAAGTTGTTAACGCAAAATGCCTTTCTGGCACACATTCTCCCTTGAGTTGCTTTAATCCTAAATATCCACCAAGGCCCATCTCAAGATTCTTTTCTTCATAGTGAATTTCTGCATGGAAAAAAAAGAGTTTAAAGCAATATCTTCCTTTGCCTGATGGCTAACTTGTTTTTGCTTCAGTCCTTTAGCACACGAGCCTTATATAATTACTTCCATTCTTGTACTTTTAAATGTATTTACATATTTGTTATAATTAGTTATACATGACAGTAGGATGCATTTTGACACATCATACATATATGGAGTATAACTTCTCATTCTTCTGGTTGTACATGGTGTAGAATCACTCTGGTCATGTAAATATATATATATATATATATATATATATATATATATATAGATAGATAGATAGATAGATAATAATACCCAATTCATTCTACTATTACCCCCAGCCCGCTCTCCTCCCTTCACTCCCCTCTGCCTAACCCAAAGTACCACTATTCTTCCCTATCCCCTGACCCGGTTTTTGTGAATTAATATCCATGTATCAGTGAAACATTCCACCTTTTCTGGGTGGGGATTGGTTTGTCTTGCTTAGCTTGATATCCTCCAGCTTTACCCATTTGTCTGAAAATGCCATAATTTCATTCTTGTTTGAAGCTGAGTAATATTCCATTGTGCATATATACCACATTTTCCTTATCCATTCATCTGTTGAAGAGCATCTTGGTTGGCTACTGTGAATTGAGTTTAGCCATTGTGAATTGAGCTGTTATAAACATTGGTGTGGCTGCATCAATGTAATACACTTATTTTAAGTCCTTTGGGTATAAACTGAGAAGTGGGATAGCTGGGTCAAATGGTGCTTCCATTCCACATCTTCTGAGGAATCTCCAAACTGCTTTCCACCGTGGTTGCACCAATTTGCAACACCACCATCAATGTATCAATGTACCTTTTTCCCCACATCCTTACCAAAATTTATTGTTGCATGTATTCTTGCTAATTGCCATTCTGACTGAAGTGAGATAAAATCTAAGTTTCTATTTTCATTTCTTTAATTGCTGCAGATTGAACATTTTTTTCATATACTTATTGATCGATTGTATTTCTTCTTCTATGAAGTCTCTGTTCAGTTCCTTTGCCCATTTATTGATTGGGTTATTTGTGTTATGGGTATTAAGTGTTTTGAGTTCTTTTAATATCCTGGAGATTAGTGCTCTATCTTAAGTGAGTGTGGTTAAGATTTTCTCCCATTCTGTAGGCTCTCTCTTCACATTCTTGGTGTTTTCCTTTGCAAAGAATAAGCTTTTTAGTTTGAATCCATCCCATTTATTGATTCTTGATTTTACATATTGTCCTTTAGAACACTTGTTAAGGAAGTCAGTTGCCAAGCCATCATCACTGTACCTTTTTCAAATGACAACTAGACAGTGCCTGGCATGAGAATGTGTGCAGTACAATGTCACATGTATGGTGGCAAACCATTTGCCTTGCTTGCCTCCCTATTGTCAATTGAAGATAACATCTGAGATTTGAATTTTCTTGGACGTTAGGTTCCTTTTCCCCCAAATAGTCCATAAATTAAGTTTTCTTTTATTTTTAGATGTCTTTAGTACAATTCATAAATTATGCCTTTCGAGTATCTTCCCCCTAACTGTCAGTTATAACTTTGACGTTCTATCCTTCATATCAGAGACAATGTTTTGAAAAGGGCTACACTCTCATTCTGTCTCTTATTTTACCTTTGATAATTGACATCAAATAAGTTGTATCATCTTTTGCCCATGGCAATTTGGTTTGTATTCCATCTTTCTACCTCTGAATACACACACTCAAGGTTTATTAAAGAGTGCCTAGTTGTGGCTCTAATATTCTCATGGAGGTTTATTTTTTTTTTCCTTTTTTGGGTCATGATCTTTAAGAACTGTGGCATTTTTTACACTATCCCTTTTACTCACATAGTAGGTATTCAAAAGGCACTTTTCTTAAATGCATTTGGATCTTTTAATCATCCTACATGGAGCAAAAAAATAACTCCTAAGAAAGCAGCTATGGGTTTATTTTCAGTAAAGATCAAATCTGGAAACACTGTGTCTACAATTATCACACATAGCAATCTGCCCCAGGGGTCAGAATCTTAGTGATCGCATTCCTGTCTTCATCACCTTCATCTCTCCCTCCCGCCATCAGTCCCTTCTTGTCACCAGGCAGTCAACCCAAAGTAGATATTCATATGGCTGAAGCTTCTGCTTTGGGGATCATAAAGTTGTCATCCAAATAATTTAAGGACTTCTTAGAAGTTATTTGGCTATAAGATATAGCTTGATAATTACAGTCATGTAAGGCAGCTAAATGTTGAGGGTACCTTGAAACTTGGTCTCAAATCTATTATTTCATTTCCTTCCAGTCATATCCATTAGGATGGACCAAAGACCTGGTTCACATTTACTTTATGTATTGCCCTTTAATTATACTGGTATTTCATCTCCCATATTTCTTTTTTGCCATTGATAGTAATAGCCATGTCTGAATTGTTCTCTCTGAGAGTTTAGGTAGATACTACATGAGAAAAGAGGCACATATAATGTTTCGGTTTTCATGTTAATAACAGTTGAAACCACATATTTTTTACACCCACCCATTTACTCTTATGTGGTCTTCTCACATAAGTTTTTTGAATCTGTCTTTCATTCCTTCTCTTCTCAGGCTTCAATGTCCTATCATGTTTCCTTTTCCTATAAACATTTCCTATAAAACAAACATAACTCAAAACATTGCCCTGCAAAATTTGCTGTATCAGTCCTCTCCAGACTGAAATTATTTCAAACAAAACCACACATTTCCACTGACAATAAATTTGAGAAACAGATGAAGAGAAAAGACTTTGGGTCTGAGAAATCATTTTAGATGTTGAGATTATATAAAAGCAGTGGCACCTAATAGTTTAATGCCTCTCCCATAGTCACAGGAAGGCTTGAAGAACATTGTCTTGATGCAGGATGTCCATGACAAGAAAGATAGTGTGTCCAAATGCTGTCATGAAATGTGCTTTCCTAGACCCAACCATGAAGATGAATGAAGGTGCCCCTTTCACATATATAGAGTGTGCACCATGCCCAGGAAATGGTTCCCTATTGTGACTCAAAATATAGATTTCCAACCTACCATTCAAAATGTTATAACCATGTTGTTTGTGATTTTAATTAGTTTTCCAAACATATGACAAACTAAATTGAATAAATCAAACTGACCTTTAAATTTCTAGAATTATAGCCTATTTAAATGTCTATAATGCTGCAATAATAACCCAAGTTAATAACCATTTCATTCTCCTCCATGAGAGGCTCTCTGGGTGATACACAATGTTATTAATTTTGGCATGATTACAAATTATTCCCATAGTTCAGGTTTAATACAGTATTGATGTTGTTATTAATATGGATTTGTCAGTAAAGATACAAAACTGAGTTAGTCCCAGCTAATGTCAGTTTTAAGGTTAAAAAATAAAAAATAAAAAAAGGAGCTTATATTGAGTAAGTCAGGAAAAACCAATAAAACTAGAGTTTCATTTTAAGGATATTTGGCTCAGAATGAGAAAGTATTCAAAATGATTAAACAGCAAAAATTAAAATGAAATGAAAAGGCACCACAAATCTGTCCATTAATAACTTTCAGTCTTTAAAAACATATATATTGGTTAGTTTTGTAGTTTTCAAAATTTGGGGGATTGATTAAATCATCATAATTCCAGGAACATTATCAAAAAGTAGGTTTGGAGGGCTAATCAGGAGGGTCACATAAAGAGGGTAATTTTTTTACATGGTTTATTATTTTGTGAAACATGTGGAATAGCAGGCAAAACAGACTAAGCATAAATATGTGACTTGTAGAAAAAGAAAAATTAAAATGAATGAAACCTGGTAAGGCAAGGCAGCCTACCTCAGGAGCACAGAGTCTTAGCTGGACTCTTATTTTGGTAATTACTGAGTATCTTTGTTGAAATACTTCCTCTGAAATTTTACATCAAAACATTATTTATCTTAGAAAGTTTGCAAAAAAAAAATAATGCGAGATAAGGCACAAAAAGAACTTGATGGTGTCTAAACCATGTAAACCCCAGTTAGCAGACTAGCCTGAAAAAGCAGACATCACTTTTATCTTGGTACTTTCATACTCAGAGAAATAAAGTAATTTCTACAAGGACCCACAGTTATTAAAAATTTGTGATGGGATTAAAACCATGTCATTTCTAATTACTCGATCGGTTACCGTGCTGTCCCATCTGCTTTAATTGTTTTCTGAGGTATGATCCCAGGTACAGGAGGTATGGAGTTTGATTTTTTTTTCACATAAAAATTAAGTCTCCAAGACTTCTACTTTCAGTAATTCAAATAAACCCTTACAATAGGGCAATTAGAAAAGCTGGATGAAATACTTTCTGCTTAAAGATATCAGATTGCTATTATAATGTGGAAATCAAAGGGCAAATCATTAAGAGAACAGAATAATTCAGAAAAATTAATCCAACATTTGTGTATGCATCATCCTTGGAAGGGCCCAGTGATGACAGAAGAGGCAATTGAGAAGCTGTCTGAAACTATTTGTTTCATTCTATCTGTATTTGAAATTTTTTTATTATTTCATTTTTTCTTTGTAATTGACACATAATAAAGTTTTAAAAAACTACATGAATGTATCCTAAGCTTCCTTTTCAATTCCCTCCCCTATTGCTGTGATCCTTGAAGATCATTTGCTGTTGCCTTTGCCTACAATACCCAATGTCGATTGCTCTTTGCTACAAAATAAGTTCATTTTGCAAACTCCAAAGTCATTTCCTCCATGAAGCTCAGATAGCACCCAAATAAAAAGAGCCTTACAATGCTCACTTGCCACTCACTTCTTTTGACTTTGCCATGGCAATGAACACATTCTCTTCTGTGCATTCATATTTAAGTATATACCTGTCACTTCACAAGCATTTTAGATGTTTTAGAGAAGGGGCTATGATTTCCTTACATTTATATTCCCTTATGAATTAAGTTGTGTGGGACTGAGAGCTCATGCAAATGCAGAGAGAAACTTTTTTAATTCAGAGAATACAAAATTAGAAAGAGTGCCTTAGAAGAATCTCATGAAAGTTAGAGCTCTTCAAAGTTTAGCTTCAATAAATCTACAGTAAACCCATTTGGGGTCAAATACAAGATACAAAGTGTTTGGTCTGCAGAAGTAAATCCTCACTAAGTGGATCAGGTTCATTGATGTTTCGAGATGTTTTCTCTGAAACATTTGAAAGTTTTTGCTCTCTATGTAGACCTCAAAATAGTAAGAAACAGGTAAAATGGTCTCTACATTTTACAGGTAAAGTGGTCTCTACAGCCTCTACTCTGGACTTCTTCACTTCTCAGTAAGACTGGGAGAGAAGTATGTTTGCATGATGGACTGTGACAGTAGAAGGAAGCCCCAGACAGTGACATCTATGAGTCACTTGGAAAGCTGGACATTCTTAGCCATTTTAATGTATAAGTGTTATATTTCTGAAAATGTAAAGAACATTAGAGAGAAGAAATTGTTATGATTTTGGAATAGGAAGCACTGGAGTTCTGTTATTTGCTTAGGCCACAGAGCCATGTGTTTGGAAAACAAGGCTATATTCTAGAATTTCATGATGGTGAAACTTAACTAGATGCCAAATCTTAAAAATTCAATTTTGTGAAATATTTTCTAAGAGGTGAATCTTATCTACAGATATCTACTTACCTTTCTACCTATTCAAATTCTCTGACATCATAAACCTTCCAGTATCTTAAATATGCCTTCTATCTTTACACATTTATTATTTACATATACAAAAGATAATAAGGCATGGCACAAAGTAGTGCCAACTGAGTGAGACTTCAAATGCTGGGGCACATCCAAGGAGAGAGGACTCACTCATACAAATACCCCTGTTTTCCATTGGAGATGGATTCAAAGACTAGTAACTGTTAAGGTTTTACCAGTAAGTTCTAGTAATGGGTATATCAGTTAAGCTGTGTGATAGAATAATGAGTCATCAGTGGCTGTAACACACACACATTCACCTTGATCAGCAGAAGGTCCTGTGATAGATGATTGCTATGTTGATGTCAAAGCTTAGAACCAGAATTACTACGGGTCTTTTGCACTACCTTTCATGGTCACATTGAGGAAGCATCTTTCTGAGGATTTTACTCTAACAGAATCTTGCTCCCATCTCTTTGGTCAGATCTAAGTAAATAACCTACCCATATAAGATCTGGAAGGATCTAATAATATTTAATCCCATTCCTGAAAAAAATGGAAGCATCACTAGCAATATAGGGGAAAACGGCCTATAGAATCTCTATACATTTAGGCATTTTCCAGTTAACTTTGCATTTAATTTAGTGACCAGTGCTTCAACTAAGAAGTTCTTGGTGATAAGAATTTCTGATATAATGATTGGTCAGAATTAGAGATAATTTGAGGGAGTGAAGCCTGCCTAAATTCACACTTCAGTAACAACCATCTGCTTCGCCTAGTCCATCTACAAATAGAGACAAATCTGTCCTTCTTCTTTAAATACCTTCTTAGAATTTGTTTCTTCTGTCCACCTTCCCTAGATCTATCTGATGTTCCAGCCCTTACCTCTTTTTCCTTGATTAGCTCACATTCTTCATGGCAAGTTTGGGTGAGTACCATCGCTCCAGGCAGCAAGACACACATTTCCTTGTTCTATACAAGTGTAGCCTTTTCTTAGACTTTCCAAATGAATAATAAATGTAAGTCAAGTCAGCCTGTTGTTCAGGAGATAATAAATTGGCCTTTCTTCTATATGTGGGCTCCAGAAACCACTGCCCACAGATAGCCAGGGATAAATTTCTAGTTTCTAAAATCTTTGGGAAAAAAATATATATTTATGCCTATGATCTATAGAGACAAAAAAAAGATGTCAAGACTCTTCTTCTCTTCCTTGTTCCCCAAAGTCTAATGTGTTTCAGAACCAAGAATGGCTCTTCTATGTGATGTTCAAATCTCAGCATATTTTTTAAAAAGTCCAAAGTACAGCATAATATATTTGAGCATATTAGAAAGCATAAAAAAGAACATTAGATTTTACCCATCTTTCCTTATTTAAAATCCAACAATTAAAAAGTCAAATATACTTCATTTTGGTGAATAAAAATTAAATTTATTTGCTTTCTGATATACTTTGAGAGCCACCTCTAATGAGTAGTTGAGTCTCACCAATCACTGCTCATCTATTCTATGGACTCTCATCATAGACCAGTTCCCTTAAGTCAAAAGTAGTATTTACACTACCAATAACATTCACAAGCTTGGAGTCTTTACCTGTGTTTCACTTTTGTGTTCTGACTTTCATGATTTGTTCTGAACATTAGCTGCTCAGGACAGCCCTAGGATGCCCGAGAAGATCACCCCATATGGAAGCATAATCAGCATTATTTTATGAAGAGTAATTTGAGTAGCACTGGAAGATACACACTGATCAAAAGCAGTAGCTTTAAAAACAACACAGCTACATAATGGGCTAGTTAAAATAGACCTCCTCTACATTAAGTAGATTACCCAAATTTAACCTCTCTGAAGTCCAATAACATCAAACCTCTGCTCATAAAACCTCACTGGCTCCGCATTACCAAAACTTTTTAGTAAGTATGTGATTCAACCTATTAAATAAATTCCAACTATTTTTTTTTTCTTTTAACTAAATCAAATGCAAACATATGGTTAAAATGAAGTAGTTAAACCAATTATAAACAAAGTGCAACGAGTAGAGGAAAGTTTGAATTCTTATCAAGCTGATCTACCCTGAAGTCTCTCATTAATAAATTGTGTTGTATCTTGATGTTTGTCTTTTTTATTGGCTCTTTTGAAGCTACACAATCACCATCTAAAGATTTATACTCAAGATGCTCAAAGTAGGGAGACTAGGTCTGCCTTTTCTTTGGGGAATATCACACAAGAAAGATGCTTTCCTCCTGTAGGAAAGGCTGAATGATTTGAAGATTCCAGGAGGTTCTGAAGGCCTTTTCAATTTCAGTAGCTAGAAAAATAGGGAAAAAAATCAAGTTGTGCAAAACCAGTCACTCCATCATTGGCAGCTCTATCACTTTATTTCCATTTGAATAAAGAAAGAACTCATGAGACAAGATTAAAAATAGCTTATTTTGAAAATAGCTTCATGTAATAGGTTGTAAATATACCCTAATAATTTTGTTCAAACTTACTTTACACTTTTGGATATTTTAATCTAAAACTCACATCATGTATTTCTTCTTCCTCTCAAATAACCTCATTTCTTTATATATCAGAATTTCTTTCCCCATTAGTAAAAATAAAATCATGTAGGTGCAATTTTGTTTTCTTTATACTTTGGGGACTAAATTTAACTAATTAACATTTTAATAACATTCCACCATTTGTTCCTGCAGAATTAGGGGACTTGCTCAAGATAGATTAAGATATACTTCGAACCATCTGGATTTCAAGCAGCTTTGATTTTAAATAAGTACTTGTATTCATATAGGCTTGTGGACATTTTAGGGTGATTAACATATAGGCCATAAGGTAAACTATGGGAAGAATGGAATTTATTTATTTTTATTCTACTTCTCACACTCAAAAGACTCTGAATTGCTTCACTAAATGAGATTTAAATATTGGTGAATATTACTAAAGGTAATACTGTATAATCTCACTGATTCAGAATGATTGGAGAGAACACAGTCTGTATAGGAAAGCTTTTGAATAATAAACTTGTCAAGAATGAACACTTTTATTATCTTTAAGTGTATGTGCCATAACTCAAACAAAGTTAAAGTGCTGTTGCTGACAGATACCCTGCAACTGGTTTAATAGGTGACTAGTTCTGCAAACAGCACACACTGGGGACAACAGTCTGAGTGGGGCACAGATTTCCTGGAAGGGAAAGTGGAGATAAAATTGCGCTGAGATTGGGGAGATGTACAAAGCCTTGAAATTGATGCTAGGCTATACAACCCACAGATTAAACAAATATGCCAGCTAGAATAAGCCCCAATTCTTATTGAGGTCATCGATGTAATATCTTATTATTGGGACAAACAGCACTATCCACAGTGATCTTCATTCACAGTTGTGGGTATAAAATGAAAAAGTAAATTGAGAAAGAAAAATAACATAAAACACTTGGCTGAGGCCTGGCACACCTAAGCAATGTGGTAGTCTCCAATCACCTAAGTTCAAGGCTTCCCCATTTGTTTTGGTGCCATGCCAAGCCCTTAGTGACAAAGTCTCTTAAGACAATTTCAAACTCATGGCCAGTCTTGAACTGGCTCCCTCATTCCATGCAGAGCTATGCTTGTGCATGTGACCGTCACCTCTGTTCTTTCTTGGCCATTGCTTTGTCATAATTCTTTCATAAGTTCACCTTTAGCACAAATCTCTCTAGAATTTATTCTACCCTTTTTCTTTCTCCTCTAACTGCCCCACCCCCCACATTTTACTGTCCACTTCTTCTTTTATCCTCATTCCGTTCATTATTTCACTTACATTCTATTTGTTCGGACATATACCTGTAAATGGAATACTAGTATACCAAAATATTTATATCATCTTAGTAGCTTTTAAGTGTTTTTCTACTTGTAGCATTACTTAATCCTTAAAATAATGTTGACAACTATGCTTTTCTATCATTTTACAAATGAAAAAACTTATGTCCGACAACTTAAGAGGCTTATGCACAACTACACGGGCATCTTTTTTTTTTTTTAATTCAACTTAATTGGACATAGAAGGAATTCATTTTTATTATGAAGAATTTGAAAGAGAAAGACAACAAGAAAGGTCAGAGCATCCATAAAAAGTGGAGCTCTTCTGAAACATATCTCTAAAAGGGTCTAAGTATTTGTGGTGTTTCTTCCCCTAGTTAAATAACATTGAATTTTCTTGGTTGTAAAGAAAAACACCAAACCTCTGAAATTACAAACTGGTACAATGTCCTTCAACCTTTCTTTTCTTCCAAATACTGATTTTTGTTCAAACAACAGAACATCCAGCAAAGAACAAGATAGATTGGGAGACATGAAGACCTCAATTTGGGCCCTCAGACATACTACTTAAAAATTTCAGAGTGAATTTTCTCATGATTAAAAGGGAGGACCAACAACTCCTAAGCTGGGTAGTGGTAAACAGAAGATGAAATGATACATAAAAGGCCAGATCTGTCCTTGGCGTGATGTCCTTTACATACACCAGCTACTGTGTCTCTGCTGACTTAGAAACTTGCCGAGCCTCAATATTTTCCTATAGATTATGGAATGGGCCACACAATCTCTATCACAAAGAATCAGCTCTGCCATTGTAGTATGAGGGCAGTCAGAGACAATATATAAATGAATGGGTATGATTGTGTTCCAATAAAAATGCAGAAACTACAAAAAAATAAACCCTACAAAAAACTGCAAGCTGAGTGCAGTGGCACACACCTGTAATCCCAGTGGCTTGGGAGGCTGAGGCAGGAGGACCATGAGTTCAAACAGCCTCAGCAATTTAGTGAGACTCTAAAGCAACTCAACACGATTTTGTCTCTAAATAAAATACAAAAATGGCTAGGGGTATGGCTCACTGGTTAATTGCACATGGGTTCAATCCCCTGGTACCAAGAGAAAAAAAAAAAAGAATGCAGTAAGCCAAATTCGGCCTGTGGGCAGTTGCTTGCCAACTCTTACTGTGGATCCATGGCACAGAGAAGTTTGAGGTGAAGATAAAAATATATGGCAGGAAAATAGAACAAACCCCAAAGACGCCTTAGAGACTCCTTTATTCTTGATAGAATATCTAGATGTGAGTTTCTATATTTGAAACCTGCCACTTTGTACTAAAAGCCAAATTCTTTAATATGCTGCAAGTTAATCTAGGCTAGTCATGGCTTCCCTGACTTCAGATGCACAGCATCAAGGAAAGCAATCATGATCCAAGTAAACAGCAGCTGTGAAGTAGGTAATTTTCTTTTAGAGCCATCTGTGTACCTTTATGAAGTGGTAGGGTAATTTGAACAGCTGATTTTTTTTTCTAGAACTGGATTGACAAAGTTTAACCACCCCCATCCTGTATCACCCTTACCAAGATTAGTACAGATGGAGAAAAGACTCAGCTGTATGATTTCATTAATACTGAAATGCCTCTCTTTTTTTCCATTGTAACAATCCACATTCCAGGAATCCCTGTAAGGCACCACTTCTTCTCCAAAACCTTCTTGGCTTACATTTGTCAAAAAGCAGGTACTCTTCCTCAACCTATTATATCACTTATGTTTTCTTTGTTTAAATATCAATTTTTATGCTTTAATTGTACTTTTTATACAAGTGGTATCTTCCCATTTTTATTTGGAGCAAGCTGAGGAAGAGAAAGGAGTCTTTTCCTTCTCTTACCCTCCCCTCTGCCTAGATGAGAAATGGAAACATAGCCTGTGTTTCATAAAGCATGCCCATTTGTTCTAAAGGGTAGAACTGCTAGCCTGAAATCTGTAGATGTTTTCCTCTGGTTCTGTTGAAGCTCAGGCTAATGGAGCCCATATACTTGGGTGCTAATTGGTTCCTACTCTAAGTAGAGGTTTGACACGTGCCCATTAGTGACTATTGCTGAAGATGCAGCCTCAACCCAGGAATGGGTAACAAATGTAATAATGTAATGGAGGAAAGGAGAGTGTGGGGAATGTTTTTCTTTTTCTTTTTTTAACCTCCTTTCATCTCATCTTCAACATGGTTCCACAGAATCCAAAACAAACTGATTCACATCACACCCCAATGAGGCCAATCTATTAGGCATCCAATGATAGAGACAAAGATCATTTTTCCCAGGCTGCCTTAAGTCTATTTGGAGATGCAGAAGATAGGAGTTGTTTAACTTGGTAACTGATTTAGAGGTCTTTATGTAGAACTGACACAGTACACATAGTTTAAGACCTAGCCTTATAAATTCTTCACTAAACAGTATATTCACTTCCTTATATGACTAGCCTCTTAACTATGCCTTCTCTCAAACAAGAATTTTGTTAAATAAAAAACAAAACAAACAAACAAACAAAAAACAAATGCCTTTTACCAAAGTCTTATGACCCTGCCTTTTATGAAGAAACATTCAGTCCCATAACTTTGGTCAACAGGTATTCAATTTAAAAATCTTAAGAAATTATAATAGTAAGTATCTATCGCATTTCACTCATCAATATTTCAGAACTTCTTAAGTCTTTTAAGATATTCTCTCCTTTGTTCAACACTATGAAGTATGCAGGGTACATTTTATGGTAACTCCTTTTTAAATAGTAAATCCCAGGCCAAAGAACTGAAGTGAATTATCAAAACATCAAGTCTGCACTAGAGTCAATTCTGCATGCCAAGTCCCTGCCCCAGACCTGAACTTACATTTTTCCAAGTGCATCATACTATTCTTCCATTACTGACCTACAATCCAAACATTTTGTGACATTAATAGTCACTTTATTTATTTCCTAAACTATACTTAAGAACATTTTACTTCAGTTCATTACCTAATTAGTAAAAATATTTTTTTCTCTTGACAAAGGCAAACCTTGCCTTTCAAACTTATATGCTGATGACTAATATAATTTCAATACAGAGCAGGAAACAGAAAAAAAATTTTCTCTATAAGAATATAATTCTCGACTTCCATTTTAGAAGACTAAGTTTATTATAGAATCTATATGCTTAAAATATTTTGAGATTATAAAACATCTTTCCTGGAAGGAAGGGAAAGCATGTGTGAAGGTCTTCAACCTAAGTAAGGATTCAAAGAGTATCTGGAGAGGAGAGAGAAGTATGGAGAGAAAGACTATTCATTAAATTCTGGACATCATGTCAGCTCTTAAAATAAATATAAAGCCAGGAGTGTTTAGAAAGTGATCAGGCTCTGAATGGAGAGACAGAACCTTTGAAATAAGAAGCAATCAGTATCATATGCTACCTCTGGGAGGAATCTGATGGGCAGAACAGAATCTGCTGAGATGGTAGCTCTAGCTTGAGAGCCTATGGCCAACAATGACATGAAGAATAGACATCAGAAAAGTAAATAGAAAATACTGGTGTCTCCTAGGGCATTTCTTAAAGTTGTGTCTTGGAAAACAAGAGTCCTCAGGAATAATCCTTTCTCAAAGGATTTTTGGTCAACTAGTTAGGAAATATCAGGTGCTATAGCCCCCTGCTATAGATTCCAAATGCAAAGTAATTAAAATTTTTGTTGAAAAAATATTTATAAAACTAAAATAAGTTTATATATTTTAATTATGAAATGTTATATGTACTAAAAACAACATATATTAATAAAATAAATATTCTTTTTTGTTGTTATCAGGAATTAAACCCAGGGTCACTTAACCACTGAGCTACATCCCCGGTCCTTTTTATGCTTTGTTTTGTTTTACTTATGTAGAGACAGGGTCTCACTATGTTGCTTAGGTCCTCACTAAGTTGCTGAGGCTTCCTTTGAACTGATGATCCTCCTGCCTCAACCTCCCAAGCCACTGGAATTACAGGCTTGTGCTACCACACCTGGCTAAAATGAATACTCTTATACCTACCTTTCAGATAAAATACAAAATAACATTGTGTTTGACATTTTTTATTTAAAAAAAATAATGCTCCTGGTTCAATTGAATGCTCTATCCATTCTTTCCAGTTCTGTTTAGAGGTTGGTATTGATTCCCTTGTTCATGTTTTATCTTTGATTAGTCCCACATTTCCCAAACATGTTTACTCACAGAAACTTCTTTTTATGTAACATCTACTAACATACCATAGAAATTCTAAAGTAAGTATATAATTTTGGAACACTGATTTAAGATTCTGATTTGTCTTTAAAAAACAAGCTGGTGAATCTGCTTCAGGCAGAGAGAAATGGGTCAGGATAGAAAGAAGTGTGTTTGGGCCCTGAATGAACAATTGCTCTCAGGAACTAAAAGCTGCAATGTGTGGTCTCCACCTGTTCAAGATCAGGTGATAATTTCCATGAGCCAGATATGGACTTATCTCCTTTGCCTGGGGGCTGATTTATCCAGGGCTTTTAGATGGGATATTCAGGATATTCAAGACAGGTTCTAGAAGACAAAAATCAGACTGCAAAGTTCTATAATTTACAGCAACCTGGATGGATGTCCACCCTCCAAGTAAAACCTTCAAGTTATGATCTAGTCTTCTATGCAGACAGGGTTCCTGTTGGAGACTCAATTCTGCTACCATGCACTTTAGAGATACTGAGCCCCAACTCAAACTTACGATGTCTGAATTCTTCTCTATGCCCTCCATAAACTGACCATCCCTTCCATTTTCCTTAGCCCTAACAATTTTAGTTACAGCTAATGGTTTACATTTTTGTCCCTCAAATTCCCCTTATTAACACAGGAAGTGGCCGTACCCATTCATCTCAGTTGGGTCCAATTTTCTTGAACTGAATTGAAGGGCAAGGGAGCAATGATGGGTAAAGTCTGACTGGTAAAGCTGAGTAAACCTGAATTATACTTGTAATGACTTCACACAAAGATGACCTGTGCTCTGGGATGTTTGCAGTTCTTCAGATCCTTTTGAAATTGAGTCAATGTGGTTCATGTCATGTGCTGATTATCAGGAGTTTCTGGGTGCTTTGAGCACTTTTGGTAGCCCCCTGGGATTTTTAAACTTGTCCCATGTTGCTATATTTCTTTGTCCTATGAAGATGCAATTTAGTAGAAAGAGCACCCATTTATTAGTTCATGAGTCTGCAATCTACCACTTACTTAGCTATTTGACTTTAGGATAGGCAATTGCCTTCTCTGAACAGGCACACCAGCATCTTCTCATACGTTCAATACAGAATTTCATAAAGCAAATGCATGTGATAAGCTTGTCTTAGCACTTAGCAAGTGGTACATCCACAAACTTGAAACTATTTTTCTTACAGTTATTGTTACAAACAACTATAAGACAAACAAAAACGAGTCTGTTTATTTGGGATAGAAAAGCATGGTTGTTTTTGAGAAAGGGTGGTGCCATAGAAATTTGCTTGAAAATTTTCCAGGCAGAAGAGACCAAGTAGAAGACACAATAAAAAGAGAGAAATTGGGAAAACATTTGTGACCTAATGGGGCCAGGGAAACGAAGGGTTCAATTAATATTTAATTAACATCTCACCAGATTGGAAAGAAGAAAGAAGTCTGTGGTTGATCTGACACACAACATCAATGTGTTACTGGATACTACCAAGTGTCTCTTTTACCCAAACCTCTATCTCCTCTGGAAATATGAGAAAAGACTGCAAGGCACATGGGAATGTTTGCCCAGTCTCTTGCTTCATCTTTATATTAACCTACATTACTATAGGAAGAGTATGCTGCTTCTCAATCCACTGGTTTTCAAGAAAGGCCCTAAGTGGATACTATTCTCTATCACAAATAGAACAAAAAGGAGATTAAGGGCCATGTGCAATTGAGAAAGATGCAAGCAATCAGGCTCAGGGGTTGTACCCAACCCACCAGTGATTCTGAGGATGCTTCACCTAAAGTCTTTGTAGCCCTCTGCATCTTCTGCATAGGTGCTTGTTCAAGTCTTCTCACTTCCATTCTTACCTCTCTCAGAGCCATTTCCACCCTACATGACACCACTCAAGTCCATCTCTTCTAGGAACACCCTCCTGAACCTCTCAGCCTATAATCTTTTGAAAACAGCACTTACTGTAGCATGCACAGTCACACACTTAAATTTTGTCTTGCACTGAGATTATATGATCAGTTTTACCCATGTCTCTTCCAATAAGATTTTAAGCTCCTTTAGGGTGGATAATGGTCATCTGCATTTTGTAAGCTGCTATCACAGAGGTGAGCATGTGAAAACTACTTTAAAAATGCCTGTGAACAGGGATGCTTTGGAAACGTAAGCTAAAAAATAAAGTGCACAGGAAATTCTTTAGGGACATAAAATATTTTAGAAACCTCCAAGTCCAAATGCATTCACTCCTGCAAATGCAGTTAGAAAGGGTCTCCAGTGCAGGCCCCAGAAAGCCTCTTAAGGTATCTGTCATGTGAGCTTGAAATGCAGCATTGTCATTATTCAGATGGAAAATAGAATCACTTATGAGATCATGGCTCATTGTCAATTCTCTATATATTTGCATTTATTGTGACAGATGCTGTCGTATCTCATCCTATCTCTATTATTCTACAGAAATAGGTTGGCCCTCTTATGCTATACAATAATAATTAGGATAATATCACCCATTAACTCTCCATGCCCCTTTCTATCTAGAAGGTTCAGAGAAAGCTTTGATGATTGCAAGCCTAAACTCCACTCTGTTAGTTTCAACTGGACCCTCGCTTTCTCCAAAAATTTCATTTTTTGACTGAAATATTTCATAGTCTATTCACATCCCAAAGGGGATTTTTTTTCAAAGTTTGAGATAATAGGTTTCAGCCATCTTGACTTAGAGCAGAAAGAATAAATGCATTTTCTCCACAGAAAATTCATAATGCCTTAAGCTGAGTTTGTGCCTATGACACATTCTTAACCACCTACTGAATTGCTTTCTCTTCATTTTTGAGGTTAAATGGGAAGCCTGGAGCCTATAGTAGAATTTCACCATATGTGCTGGTGGAAAATTAAAAAAATAATAAAGAAAAAAGAGATACAGTTTTATACTTATCAGGCAGCACATGGAAGACAGTAAAACTTTCCAAGAACTTACTGTCATATTTTTCAGGCCAGATGTCCATGATGTATCATGGAATTATTTGACCTGTACTTTAAATATAAATCACTGCTTGTTTATCTTTTCACTAATACATGTATTTTAAAGAGAAAGGAAGCATATGCTATGTTGGACTGTATCTGATTTTTCAGCAGTATTTCATTTGGAGGAAGAATGGATCAACCATCCATTTGGAGGGAGGAAATAAGCTCAGACTGGGTAGGATAGAGGTGAAGGAATGTGATCTTATCACAGAGGAAGTTACAGTAGTGGGGAGCTCAGTGGTCGGCTCCTCAACATCAAGTTAGATTAATAGGCTCAGCCCTGGGACCCAGGACATGGGGCCATATATTAATAATCAGATAGCTATAGCTAGGAAGCAGGATTGAGAATATTTTCATCTGTGGCTGGCATTGCTGGCAATTAAGATGAGTCCAGAATCCAGGTCTGTCATTAGGTGGGAGAATTCACAGAATCTTGTCAAGCTGTCAGTCCTCTAAATGGTCTAAATCAGGCCAACTTGCATCTCTTGTGACAAAGATGGAAACTGCCTTATGGGCACTAGAGAGCACCCAGGTAGAAATATCAGGCCCAAGCTTATGGGAAAGGAGGTGGGTGGAGATGGCTATTCAACAACCAGACCCTGCAGGTACTAACTAGAACACCAGGTCTGTGCTCTAAGAGGCATCAAGACAACTATAAGCCACAGGTTAACTGAGCTGTTATGCATAAATCCTAAGACTTCAGTCTGAGAGTGTGCCCATCATGCATGAACCTCCCTACATCCCTCTGTACTGCCTCAGATATTTTTGGGGGGTTTAACACACACACAAAGTCTATCAGGGGTGTTCATCATTAGGAATGTGACCAAGATTGACAACGAGTAAGACCCTAGACTCCTATAAACTCTCACAAACAAACATCTGTGAAGTTGACTTATAATCCAGAGATTTTTTTTTCAGTATTTTGTTTTTTTTAAATGCATGTACATGATTTTAAAATGCAAGTAACACAAAACACCTGATAGAGAAAACAACATTCCTAATTGCTTCTATCTGTCCTACCAGGAGTTCTGCTTTCTATAGCAAGCACAATAAATTCCTTCTTATTTCACAGTCTTTATTTTAAGTATGTCTTATAGTTTTCCATTATATAAGTTAATATTTTTTTCTGCATGTTCTCATAAACATCCTCATACTGCGTATCTTTATTTATGATATCTTATTTATGATATCGGGCATCACTATGACTATCCTTTCATGAGGAATGTTTGGTTTTTCCATCCTCTCCCTTTCCCCATGCATATCTCTCTCTCCTACCATCTCTTTCTATTGCAGTTATGACACAGATTTTTACATATCATATATTGTTGGTCTTGGCATTTTGCTTTGCCTATGTTTGGCCCACTTTGGGTCTTTTATATTTGTCATTGCTATTGTTGCTGTTGTTTCATTGTCTCCAGTTTTGAAGATTTTACTCAAAAGCCTAGTCATTCCTGATTGCATTTATATTTTAAAGGGATAGGAAAGCTAATGGGAAGCTCTAAGTGCTTCCATGGGTCTTGCTGACTCTAGGATGAGAGAGATTCCCACTGGTCTTTCCAGTGGGAACTCAAACATCAAGACTGGTAGGATTTGCTGCCACACTTGGATCATTGCATTACTTCAATAGCATCTCTGTTCTCCTGCTTGTGTTATGGAGATGGGGATAAATAGGGACAGGCATTTCTCACTCCAACTTTTAGGTTTCCTATAATCTTTGAATTGTCCTTTTTTTTTTGAGATGCACTAAACTTGATGTCTCAATGTCTATATATACACCTATTTGGTTTATTTTTATTTCTGGGGATTCCTTTGAAAGTTAGGAAGAAAGAAAATAGTGATGTAGAAGAAAAGGTAATCTCCAAGGGGAGGAAAAAGGGTGCTTGAGTATTATTTTTACCATGTACAAATTTTTGCTTAGTTTCCCTGACTCAAATGTGCTTCATGACTCCTTGTTCTAAGCCATTCTGGGTGGGGTTTTGGAGGACAAATATTCTCATTAATTTGTTAGTAAATCTCAAAAGGACACAGAATTTCATTCTCTCTCCTCTGCCTGGTCAATTATCACTCCATCATCATTTCCACTCTCCAATAATTTGCTGAGTTCTTCCCTATTCACTTCTTTCTGTAGTTGCAAGAAACACCAATTTTTAAGAGAATGCCTATGGTGTTTATTTCTAAAATCTAATAATTGTTTTCTACTTGCTTTCAAATACAGTAGTGGTGGACACATAGTGCTGTTCAGAAGATGTGTTAGAAGTGAACATTCTAGGCATTGTGGTATACCATAGGTATTTTAGTTTGACTCTTATTCTGGGTAGTCCTCAAGTAAATCCAGGTGGGTGGCTCTCCATTCCATTTAGTTATGAAACCAAGATGGCCCCAACCAAGAACAGCAGGATGTATTGATTTTCCACACATAAATAACTCAGGAGAGCCCCATCTTGTCACCATTTTGCAGCATATCTTTAATATGAAAATGGTACAGGAACATATATTCTATTTGTCTTGACAGAAGACACTCGAGGACACAAATTAGATTAGACAAATTCTTATTTGGCCAAGTGATCTTAACCACCTCACGTGTACACTGAGAAGTTCATACACGTGAGAAAAAGAGAATTGTCTGGAAAGAAGAGTTTTCACCATAGCTACCTTCAAGTCCTCCTCCTCCACCTAAGCTGAAGGAAGTGCTCCCACCCAGAAATCAACTAATACTTCAGCTTCTCCTCTGCTTGACCAACTAGTGGTGTGAAACTAATTGGAATTCCTCTCATGCCACAGCTATTTCTGAATCTTAGTTTGCGTATCTAGAATAGTAGATAATGAAATTATGCTTTCAGGCTTTAATATATTTCACTTTTGATTGCAAAATAAGTTAGAGAGGATTATTTGTGCTCAGAACTGTGTCTGAGCTCTTCTAGGGAAGATAGAATTTGATACCACACCAATTTATTTACTTTCTTTTCAACTAGATTTCCAGAATAGCAATTTTTGTATTTATTTATAATGTTTATCATTGCCCTAATGCTAATTTAATCTCTTTGAAAAAAAATCTTCAGGCTGGTAATAAATGATACACTGGGAAATAGGGAATTGATAATACTCACTGATTTCAAACTCTGTCTGAAATTCCAGTTTAAATTTACACTTAGGAATTATTTATATCCTCTTATGTCATATCAATTTAAATAATATCCCACTCACTGGGGCATAAAGAATAATGCTAATATTAAAGTTTCTATTTAATATTTGCTAATTGCACATGAAGGGCTGATATCAGCTGCATTTAGGGTGTTTTTTTATTTAATTTTACTGTATTAGAAAATCTATGAGGTTAAGTATCCTGAAATTATTGCATTTAAATATTAAGTAATAAGAATATTGTCCCCATGATACACCCTATATCATGTGGCCTTGAATAAGCTTTCTCCCATCGCAAAGGGAGAGGAGGGAGCAGAATATTTCATCTGATCTTGTTATAAAAAAGGATGATCTTACTCTCGTTTTAAAATATCAAATCTGCATTGTAAAAGCTACTTTCTCCATAACATCAGTATCATGTTATTGATGGGGTTGTAGATTTTATAAAACCAAAGCTTCAGAAGTGAAATAAACCTGATTACTATACAAAGGTAGGTCCTAAACTCAAGGGAGACATAGAAACCTTCAGTGCTCTCTTAATTCTGTAAGAATGGTGAGTTTAAAAATAGGTTTAGGACCCCGACCAAGACTAGACACCCTTATGGGTTGTTACCTGAATCACATTGCTGAGCTTCTCTGAGACTTGATAGTTTCATTGTAGAAGGGAAATGATAATCCTTATGCTGGAGGGTATTCAATATAACAGAAAAAAAATGTTTCCAAAGTGTATTCCAGGGTAGATCTGAGGTTAAGTTTTCTTTTTGAAAAATAACAATAACAACAACAACAATAATAAAATAATGATGGTGGTAGTAAACTCTTGGAAGTGATGAATGAATTTATGATATAGATTCTGGTGATAGTTTGATGGGTGCATATTTGCATCCATACTCATCAGATCTGATACATTAAGTACTTTCAGTGTTTTTATATAAATTATACCTCAAAAATTGTTTAAAATAGTTTCTAGTCTATAATAGGTATAGATAAATTGTTGGTCTTAGAAGTCTATGGGTAAAAGTTGACCACAATAAAATAATTTAGATTCTCCTAGTTCTTTAACCATCTGCTCCTATAGGACCATGATTCCCAATAGAATCCCCTCCAGCATTTGCAAAATACTAACCATTAAGGGGAAATAACAAACACCATGCTTCAAGCAATTTTGTATCCGCCATCCCAACTCCTGCTCCTACCCCACCAGAATCCACATAAAAAACTATTTTTCCCAGAATTGATATTTCTATATCTAACTCTTTTTGTCTTATGGCAATGGTCATTTTTCTCCCTAGAGATTTCTCAGAGTTGAAAATCTCAGACCTTCTTGGATCTCTCTTGGATTTTTTCTGGAATTTCTGACAGGAGAGGCTGTGGTTCCTACTAAGATACTGTCCTGTCCAACAACAACTTCCCCAGAAAGACTCTCATTCTTTAGCTGGAGAAATAATTCATTTATACTAATAGAAATGCATCTCATAAAAACATTATACAAAACACAAAGACAATATAAACAAAAGCTGAAGGAGAGAGAGAACTCTGTGTTGGGACAATTGGGGAGAAGTTTAAGGAGGTGACGGTTTCTATATAAAAAAGATGTATAGGATAGAACCTCATAACATTGCAGATTGGTAGAAAATTACAGTGAGAAAGGATATCTCAAAAGAGTGCTGGTCAGAGGAAAGGAAGAAAAGGCACTGTGGTGGTGTTGGTAGTGATGGTCAGGATGTTGCTGATAGTAGTAACCATAGTGATGATGCTGATGTACTGATGGTGATGATAGAGATGATGTTGAATTACTGTACTCTTTTATTCTCATTTACCATCAATAAAACCCTGAATTTCCAACATGGTATTTATTTAACCCTAAACTGTCTACACTTCTTTATTGTCCCTTTCATTACTCATAGACCACATGTATAGCATAGTGAAATAGTAGCAAAGTGGGTTAGAGATGAGTCTTATCCCAATCTCATCCCAGATGTAGCACCTACAGTTACCAAAATAAACAGCAATACTAATAAGAGAGGAAGAGTCTGAAGTAGAAACGGCTTGATTCTCCATTAAAAAAACTTACATCTTACCTTTGTTATTAATTTTTATGTTGGTGAAACATTTATAATAGTTCATTGTTACAAAATAGTTAAAAACCATAACTTTTTTATCATTTGATTAGCTAATTTCATGGGCCCCAATATTTCATGGTCGGTCACATTCCGGGCAGTTATAAATGCCCCTACTCTCCAAACATTGCCATTTGTTTTCAAGATATGGGACAAGGGTGGTGAGTAACTTCCTACAACTGGCTGAAAGAGCATTGTTATAGCCTCTTTCTACCATTCCCTCTCTGTTACAGTTGTCTAGAGACTAAAAAAAATCAATATTTATCTCTCTCTCTCCCCAACTCCCCCCCAAAAAATTCTTAATTTCTTGTGTCACTATATTTTTCATAGAAAGAGGATCCAGTGAGTTTTATACATTTGTCTGCTTTTTGAAAGAAGACTGAAGGGGAAGAAATTCCAAGAACAGAAACATAGTGGAATTATGGGACAGTAAGATAAACAGATGGATATCTGAGAGGAGAATGTTCTAGAAGGCATGAACACTTTCACTACCTACAAATTATAGAGGACAAATTCTCAGGTCTCATAGGTGTAGAAAGTTTCTTATAATCATATATGTGGAAGAAATATTGTAGAAAATAAACCCAACGGTGGGAGGAAGCTTCAAAAAGATAATATTGAGGGGTTCTGCACATCTGACCCTGGCAATCTCAGGCAACATTCCCATCAACCAAGGGGGAAATATTTTTGGCTGAAGAAGCTTGTCAATTAAAAGAAAAAAATAGCAAGAAGGAGACTATCTGTCACATCCATGGCAAGGGTGAGTCAGGTATTGCTCTTTAAGATAAAACTTTAGCAAATATACTATGTCATACCATGAAAATTTCTCCATAAAAAACAACTGTGGGCTGGGGTTGTGGCTCAGCAGTAGAGCGCTTGCCTAGCATGTGCGAGGCCCTGGATTTGATATGCAGCACCACATACATATAAATAAATAAAGATATTGTGTCCAACTAAAAAAAATAAATATTTTTAAAAAAGAATTTTTAAAAAAATACTGTTAGTAGTGACTAAAGCAATCTATGAATTTAGATAATACATTGGATAAATGCTTCTCATTTGTGATACTAATCAGGAATTCTGCTTTAGTATTAAAGCTAATAAAATGAAACTCAAGAATGTAAGTATATACACATCTATAGTTAATATGTTTTAATGACCTAATTTGAAAGTTTGTAGTTGACTGATGAACAATAACTTCAGCTTAATAAATGTTGCTATTGACCAACCAAAAAAATCAATAGCTGCTTAATAAAATTAAAAGAAAATACAAATATATCACTTATTTAATCAGATTACATATTACTTTTAAATCACAAAGTATGATACTTGCAAGAACACTGAATGCTTAATTAGAATATATTATCCATGCAGCCATTTTTCAAATAAACCAAAAAGAAGGAACAAAAGATGGAAGGAAGGAAGGAAGGAAGGAAGGAAGGAAGGAAGGAAGGAAGGAAGGAAGGAAAGAAGGGAGGGAGGGAGGGAAAGAGGGAAGGTCATATAGATGAACTTCTTAACTCAGTATGTGCAGAGGCAATGATGCATGCAAGAAGGCACAACAGTGTGTCCTGCAACTAAAACAGTAGGTGACAATTTCCTTGTACAATATTGCAAAGTAAACTGCACACATACACACATACCCCTGTTAGGGATGGACATTTAAACATTTCACCAATATCTTAGTAGGAACCAGAATATTCTACCACTAGAGTTCACTTTTCTGAGTTGCATTCGTGTGTATGAAACACTTCCAGAAAAAGAAAACTAATACTAGTTATTCTTGGCTTTTAACATATGAATGAATTAGTTTATCTAAATAATCGTCATCATTAGGAATGATCAATTAGATTGGGCATTTCTTATACAAAAAATTGAATGTACAAGTTGTAAAATATGCACATTTGATATGGTTAAGATGGCACAACAAGGTACCTAGAATATTATAGATACCATGAAGAGACACTTATTTCCATATTTTGATTCAGATTTGATCTATAGACCAGAATCATCATGTACATTTTGGCTTATGATCTTCTCATCTTCTCTATGCAATGCAATTACTTCCTAGATTTCCTTTTTTTATTTTTCTTTGGTACCAGGGATTGAACTCAGGGGTGCTTAACCACCAAGCCACATCCCCAGCCTTTTTTTGGTATTTTATTTTGTGACAGAGTCTTGCTGAGCTGCTTAGGGCCTCTCTAAATTGCTAAGGCTGGTTTTGAACTTGCTATCTTCCTGCCTCAGCCTCCTGAGCCACTGGATTAGATTTCCTTCTAGACAAATGGTGCCACCATCTCTTCCTAGTGCATAGAACCTTCTCTTCTGCAGCCTCATTTCCCATTCCTTGCCCTGCCTTCTCTTTGTTCTGTTTTCTCCTCTCTATTATTCCCACACTCTCATTATTTATCATTTGGATTGTTGTTTTCCTACTTAATTTTATACTATCAACAGAATGATCTATTTAAAATGCAAATCAAGTACCTTTATTACCTTGAGCAGAAAAAGGCATGGTTTAGCTGACATAGTAATGGTAGAGTAAATAATGATGGAGGTCGTTGGAATAAAAAAGTTAGGCATCAGCTTTGGGTGTTATCACCTGCAAAAAGTTTGTCAACTAGAATTCTACCTCAGATGAGTCCTACTTTTCAATGAGTTTTGGGGAGAGCTAGATACCCAAGGAAAAATTGCACAATATGCCCCAAAGTTCCTCTTTGTTAATAGTTAAAGAAACACCTGAAAACAGTGGAGGTCTATTTGGTGAAAGGCAAATAGAAACATGCTTCCTCTTATGAAGCTCCATAGGTTCCTCCTGTACCCTTCCCAATCCTACTGATAGACTCAGGCATGTGTGTAGAGACAGAAAGACAAAGTAACCAGCTGTATGGAGAAATCTTTGCTAGGAGAAGATGGAAGAGAATTGAATAATTGCTTTTTCCAAGGGTCAATTCTTTGCCCAAGAATTAGAAGTGAGATGATAAGAAAAAATCAGAAACTTGGTACAATAATCTGATCACTAAGAAAATATAAAACACTAAGTGTGCTGAGATCTTTGATCCACCTGTCAGTATGTCCCTCCTTGAAATGGAAAAGGATGGTTAAGGAGGCTGAGTTGAGGGTGCAGACAGAACAGAATTTCTCTTGAGTCTTTGCTGTTATTGCTGCCACAACCTCTATCCCTACCACTGGAAGCTGCCACTTGTTGAATGCTCCTTCTAAATACAGCCAAGACATTGCAGTAAATCTATCCTTATCTATTTATGTTAAATAATTCAATCCTCTAAATAATCCTGCATAGTGAGCTCTGCTTTAGTGCTTCCATTTTTCAGGTGATAGAAGAGTTTAAGTAACTGGAATGGCTGAATATAGACAGATGTGGAGATTATAAGAGTTTCATTTTTTTTTTCAGGGGGAAATAAAGTTACCAATCAAGGCAGCTGGAATAATGGGAATAAGCCCTGGATATCAACAATGGAAGGATACTATGGACAGACAGTGCATGTGTGGGCAAGTGACCCAAATAAATGTGTGGATCTAGAGAAAGTCTGTTAAGTACATAAGAAGGACAGTCACTGAAGATGCAGAATCGATAAAAACAGAATATCTGGTCATGTCCCAAGTCATCCAAAGGCATGAAGAAGCCTGGAGCAGGAGGGCTGGCTGACTACTTCTCTTAGGGTGGGTCAGCTCAGGACAGGATCTGCCACTCCTGACATCCAGCATCCCAGAACACTGTGCCTTGTCCACAGTGAGCCACTGGCCTCTCTTGCTCCACTCAGGACTTATACATTAGCAATATACTCCCAGAGCTTCAAGTTGCACTAAAAGCACCTTGAAGCGAAAATGCTAATGTATCAAAATGGCTGGAGTACTATCTCTAGTCCCATTTGAATTGAAAAATATCCAACTTCAATGTCCAGTGGAATGAATTGATTGAAATCTGCCTGCATTAGAAGACTTCAAGGACAAGATGAGCACTCTGGTGACTCCCACTATTCCCCAGTTGGCTTGTGCCTGCAATTCTCCCATTGAAATGCATACTTTTAGCTTAAATGGAGTTCTCCTTTGTGATCAAAGTACAAATCTCCCTTGTGAGAGCTGTGGTTGAGTCTGATTTGGGTCACTTAGAACTTGGTATAAATGAAGAATCTAAGAGCAGATACTGAGAGGGGAGCAAGAAGTCAGTGGGAAAAGAAAAACTGAAGGGGAAGTAATCCTGGGGACAAAAAAGACACACTGAGCTGACGTCTTCATTCTGCACAAGTCTTCTCAGAGAAAAGCCTGCAGCCTTCTTATTCATTCAGTGCATGAACTTCTAAGCCTCATTATAGTTTACCCTGGTCAAATGGTAACATTTCTGTTAGACAAACCAAGGAGTTTGTAAGGAGGAGGGTTTAGTCAATGAAATCAATATCCATAACTAAAATTTACTTTAGTCATATATTTTATTTCAAATGTATATGGAATAATCTATCTCTTGCCACATAACCCCAGCTTCAGCCAGGGTAGACCATGCCTACATCCTCTCTCACCCCCAGAGAAGGGTTATAAAGTTTTCATGGTCATCACAGACTTCCCTGGCCCAGGGGATTGTTGGATGTTTTTGTATTTTGCAAACACAGCCTCAGGTGATAGTTGGAGGAGTCTAAATAAATCATTAAAAGTCTCCATAAAGATAGGGGGTCTTGATGTAAAAGTAAATTAATTAGATAACTTTGGACAAAGGGAAATCATAGAAAAGCATTATATCCTGACCACTCCCAAAATACAGTTATTTCTAGGCTCCTATTACCACTTCTTGAGCTTTTTCCCTTCCCCAGATACTCAATATATCAGCTGCTTGGAGAAAAGTCTCTCTCAAAATCCCTGATGCTGAGTTGTCAAGGAGTAAATGGATCACACTCCAAGGGGAATTATGGCATCCATAAAGCAATGATTTGGAGTATGAGACTTGGGATCTCCTCTGGCCCCAACATAGACCAGCTGTGGGACTATGAACACAGTATTCCATCTTTTTGTTTGTCAAGGTTCTTACTTCTCAGTAACAGAAATTCAACTTAAGTTTGTGTATGTAGAAAGGGGGTCTGAATTGGTTTGCACGAGTAGAAACTCTGAGGGATGAGGGGCTACTTCAGTGGAAGCTGAATTTAGTAGTGCAAATGACTCATGTATTCATTCTATTCCTTGGGGCTCTTCTCCAGAAGAAAGGAAGATATCTTCTACGTTCCTTCCAGCAGCCTCACTGTAGATAAGCACTCAGTCTCTTTCCTCAGGAGGACCTTATGGCTTATAATTCAGGGGAATAAACATGGAGACACCAAATAATAAACCACTGAAGTCACAAATATAATCATATATTACAAAATCATTATGTCTTTTTCTTGAGCCTGAAAGGTATTAAGATAATAAATGAAAGCTTACTTTCTGCTTTTACTCTCTAGAAAAGCCTTCACTTAAACTCAGCTTCTTTCTGATACCCTCACCTCTACCCAAGAAGTAGTCCCCAACCTCAAAACATCCCTCTTTCCAGCATGTACACCAGGAAGTAAACTCAGCATAAAACCTGCCATGTTTTTTGTGTTTGTTTGTTTTAACTTCAAAGTGTTTATCTTTGAGAGTACAATTGGGAATGGGAACTCAAAATATATCAAAGGTCTTGGTCACTATGATGATTAGTCTATGTATCAACTTGACTGGACCACAGGATGCCCAGATAGCTTCTTAAACATTATCTCTGGCTATGTTTCTGAGAATGTTTATAAATGAGATCAGCATTTGAATTGATAGGCTGAGCAAAAGAAAGGATTCTAACCTAGATGAGTGGGCATCAGCTAATCCCCTGAAGGCCTGCATGGAAGCAAACAGTGGAGGAAGATGGAATTGTGTCTCTCTGACTGGGTGACAAGAGATATCTATTTTCTCCTGCCCTTAGTGTTCCTGGTTCTCAAGCTTTTGATCTATACCACTGGCTTTGCTATGACTGTAGTGTGCAGACTGAATATCATGGGACTTATCAGCTTCCATAATTTCACGAGTCAATTCATATAACAAAGTACATGAACTTATATAGAAACTGCAGGTAGAAAATCCAGGAAAATAAATAAATTTGGAAGAAGTTAAAGGTAATTCTTAATTTTGGAAAGGTAGAGTCAGTTGTCTGTGGGCCTACAGTGAACTGTGGCAGTAGCAATGGCAAGGGACAGGCTCATTTGACTCCAGAGAAAAAACTAAGAGGAACTGGAGAGTCCTTTGAGGTGCTTGTAAAGATTAAGGGGGACCTACAAAGGAAAATTAGAATAACTTTTCTGTTTATAAATGTCTACTAAGCACTGGCAAGATCAATGCAAAATCAGTATGGACAACACTGTTTTCAACATGCCTGAACCCCCTTTTCTCATATTTTTTTCTCCTCTTCAACTGCTACATCCTGGTGTTCCAGTGCCCTGTAACTTCCTCTAACCTGCAGGATTCTGGGGCATGTTGGTTTCCCTTAAAACACCCTCTTCATCGCTTACAGGTATGCTCTCCTAGGTCTGCATTTTACCTTTTGGACTTCATTCTTGTCCCATCCTCCCATTAATTCTGCCCTGAGTCTCATCTCCCTTTCTTGCTTTCTTCTTCCTCATATAAAAAGGTATGGACCCACAGAATAGATTCATGTCCAGCGACTCCCTCTGCTCTCTCAAATCCCACCATGTCGGTGAACAACTCATCTGGGTCCACACTGAACCAATTCTTTGATGGACGTTGTTCCAGGCTAATTGAAACTGGAGTGGATACTGCAGCTACATGAGGGGCTGAGCTGTGTCCAATAGGAGCTGAGTAATCCTTGTGCATTCCCTCCTAAGTCCATTTATTTTCAAAATGATCAGCTTGAGTGAAGTAACCCTGGCAGTTGTCAGGGAATGGATTTCTTGGCAACACATTGCTTTCTACAATGTGGGTGATAACAATAATTTTACATACCAATACTATTTCATGACCATTGTGAATGACGGTGTCCAAATGGAGGGAGAACAGTGTATTCAGAGTGAGGCATGGCCCAGGGACAAGCAGAACCCATTCTGCTTTCTCCCTGCAAAATGTCTCCCCTGGGCTTGAAAGTGACGTTTATCAGCAAACAGTTATTATTACTGTTTTATTATTGCCTCAGTTAGCATTTATATGGCACTTTGTATTTTCAAGGTGCTTTTCAATCATTTTTATTAGTGAGAGAGGGCAGATTCTCAGGCACAGGTAGAAGAAGCTAAGAGGCTGAATTTTCTTGAGAAAAAGAAAGACTTTTTTTTTTTTGCACACAGACAGTCATTCTGCTCTCTCAATTTGACTTTTCGAATAGTGGTTGAGAGAAACAGAAATCATTTTTGCAGTAATTATACAATAAAAAGTCACTATCCAAATGAAATTCCCAGGGAGAAATTATGAATGCTATGTTATTACATAATCACAAAGAGAGAAATTCATTCATTCATACTTGTATGCATGAAATTCATTCATTGTCATTTACTGGAAAGTGGACAATTTCCACCAACACTTTGGCTAGGCACTACAAGAAATATTTTTTTAAAAAAAGTCAATTCATGATCCTGATCTTAAAAAACTTGAAGTCATTACTTGGAAGATAAAACACTTCAAATTATTAAGACCATGAAGCAAATAATACTTATTTAAAATACAAGGGGGGATTTAGAGATAGAAAATTTGTGTTTGGGTAAAAATATTCAGAACAGGTTTTCTCAAGGAAATAGGGCTTAGTTAAACTCTAAAGGTTAGGTAGGCCTTGGAAACACTTTTGGAGAGATAACCTCAGTAGACATGAGCTCTGTCCCCTGAGAATGTTCAGCCTGAACATATGAACTTATAGGTTTCTCATATTTAAAGAAGAAAAGGGCTTCACGAGTAGATATAATTAGTGGAAAAGATATGATGTTCTTAAGGATTTCAGAATATGAGATGCTTTCCAAACTAAGATGGGTTTCATCTAAAGTAAATGTCTTAGCTGAAGGGATTAAAAAGGGATTTTTAAGACAGAGACACACATGAGTTCAAGAAGAAGCTACTTTTAAAAGGGTACTTGCTTAAGATCCTTTTATTGAAGGTCATCTCCAATCAGTCATCAAAGCATGGCTCACTGCTTAAGATGACTCAAGTGTCAGAAAAATTCTTTACCCTACCTTTTTCTCCCGTTCCACTCAATAATGTATACTATCCTCACACTGAATAGTGGGAACAGTTCATCCTGTGGGCCAAATTAAATTGAATATTTAGTATGAAAAAATAGCATAAAGATATTTATGCTAATTCTCAGTCCCAACCACTTTAATATAACCCATCCATGAATATTTACCTATTCGCTACTAGGCTCCCAGTCTTTAGCTAGTATCTGAAATGGAATTCTAGGAAAAGACCACTGATGGTTCTTAGGAAAATTATTTACATATAAGTGGTAGCTTATGGTGTCAGGAGAATAACATAAATGATTCATAGGAAAAAAATGAGGTAATTGTATGGCAGCTTAAGGGTAAGGAAGGTGACAAAAGTCACAGTGTTCTTCCTTTAGGTACCAGTCACAGAATGGAATCTAAGGAGAACCACATGGGATAGAATGGAGATATGCAGGTTTTGTTTCATCTCAGAACCAAATATATGATATGAGAAAGATATCAGTACTGAAAAACAGTGATGTATATTTTACAAAGTGATACTTGCAAGCAAAATCAAGAATATGAACTTCATCTCTGACTTCCTCTCCTCTTCAAGTAAGCACTTTTTCCTACCCCATCATCCACAGGTACTTGCCTCAAGTTGAAATTTCTCAGATTTCAAAACCCTGGCCTCTTTCTACAGCCCATCATTGGTGCACTGTGGTAATATGAGCCAGGGTGACTGAATGCTTATGCACCCAAACTTGTTCCCTTGAGGGAACAAATTAACTTATGTAACACGATATGTCGCACTGTATTTTTATTTTGAGTGTAATTACCTCATTGGGTTGTTGTGAAGTTAAAATATCTAAGACATGTAGCATTTTCTCCAACACATAGTAAGGAACCTAAATATTCTTTTTATTATATTTTAAATTTATGCAAAGGCCACAGGATTTTGCTGTATAACATCTTTCAGAATTCTAGCACCTTCCAAAATAATGATGAAATGGTTCTTAAAAACAGATCTGGGCTAGTATTTTGGTTACCTTTATATGGTTTTATATTTATTTGGTGTTTTTATCATTCACAAAGCTACAACACGCACTCACTGCAAACCTCAGATACACTTTAATATTAGCAGAGGAGGAAAACTATGGTTGCTAGAAATTAAACAACTCACCATGTCACCTGGCTTGTGACAGGAGAAACTGAGTATTGCACTTTGGTCTTTGGTCTCAAATTGGCTGGAATATTCATGCCTGTATATTGTCGCTACATATATGTGAATCTGAACATAGATGGAGAAAAAGGAATGAGTCATATAACCAGGGCTCTCTTTTCTCTCCTGAGAAATACTTATTTGAGAAAAAAACTTTGTTTTATAACTTTAAGGAAGGGTTCTAATGATTATCATTTTCACATTTAGGAAACAAGTGCAAGAGTTATTTTGCAAGAAAAATGAAGGCTGTATAAATGCAATCTTTTAGTGATATCTATGGCTGGCCATTTCTCTTATAACAAGAGTGAAGAAGACTTTATTGATGAAGTCATGACTCTGCATGTGGGCAGAGGAGAGGGTAGGATGAATAATCCAAATTGTCCCAAGCCCCCTGAACCATTTTTAAAATTAGAGAAAGCAAAGAGTCCAGCCAAAAGTGTTTCTAGCATTTCTGCATGAAATTTATAGTCATACCCTGTGGTCCAATCAATAAAGTTGAGTAGGAGCCAGGAAATGAAGAATTTCTGTTTGCTGGAAACTTTTTGATTTGTTCTATTATCATAATTGATGACCTGGAATCAAGAACTTACTCAACCAGAATATCAAACATCTCAGTCTTGCATAGACAAATGCCTCTGGAAAGCAATTAGGAAAATGTTGTTGATTCACTTATCTCTTCCCTTCCCTGGTAAATTCCTTTTTCTTTTCCCTGCTTCTCCATCTAACTTAAATTCTACTCCATAGAAATGTGTATGTTAGGGGAAGGGGAGTCTTTGTAGTCAGAAAAGTCTTGGTCATGCAGAACTCATTTATGAAATTTCCTTCAAAATTTTACCCCCTTTAAATAGGTCCTACCTGGGATTTTCAATAGTCAACATCCCTTGGACTCATGATATTCCACACAACCCAGTTTGTTTCTTGTACTTGAAAGCCTCTTTCATCTGGCAATTTCTCAAGCACATCAAACTCATGTACATCTTGTGCTTTTGTTCTGGAGTAAACCCTGTCCATAATCTCTGCACTGAGGTTTCCTCAAAGATATTGACTCAAATACCATCTCTTTAGAAAGAGCTTCTTCTGTATGTGTCAGTTTTTCATCACTATGATTAAATATCTGAGTCAGACAAACTTAGTAACCTAAAGAGGTTAATTTAGCTCACAGTTCTAGAAGTTTGAGGGCATGGCCCTGGCATCTACTCAGCTCTGGTGAAGACATCATAGCAGATGGAAATGACATGATGTCATGACAATGGTAACACATGTGGGAGGAGGAGATTATATCTCAAAAGAAGAAGTCAGACAGCTGGATGGGTCATCACTAGAATTGTTCCATCCTGCCAACTTAGTCTTAGATGTTCAGCCTCCACAACTGGGAGAAATAAATGTTTATTGTTTCAACCACCCACCCTATTATAGCAGCCTAAACTGAGACAGAGATTAAGCATGGATCAAAAGATTTTGGAAAGCAAAATTGGATTTGGCATTGTGATTGGTAAGGAAAATGGAAAAGGAGCTCTTACAAAGTGCGCTAGGCTCATCAGTCGGGAGCACTGGAGAATGCCAACATCTTCGACAGAAATCAAGACAGGATAAGCAACCCATGGAAGATAGGGAAAGAAGTTAATTTGGGTCAAGAAAATCTTAGTCCCCAAAAGGTGGCAAACCTACAAGGAGAGACTCCCAAGAGGAGGAAGAATGAAGCTGGAAATAGAGGTGAAGAAAGCCATTCCATCCGTGGTTGTCTTGAGTTCCATGGGGAGGGATTGCATTTTCCAGAAAAGAGGCAAGAGGACAGAGACTAATCTTAAAGAAACACCCACTTGAATGACATTGAGAAGGAAGAAGGCCAGGAAAGGGAAGGGGAAAAAAAGAAAAAAAAATGAGGTAGGGTAAAGAATCCAAAAGCAAAATGTCATGGAAATTGAGAAAAGAGCATACATCATTTTGTTGCAACATGAATTATATCCATAACTCATTTCTCTAACCAAACAATGAGAAACCTGAAGGTAATCGCCTTTTTTTTGGTTTATCTGATGCAAGAGAGGGAAATGTTTATATGTAAATTTCATGCCCATAATTTATGTCCATAATTTACTAATTTTAATTATTTTAATGTGTTTATTTAGTTCAGCTAGTGTGAGATTAACCATGTTGACAAGTACTCCTGACCCTCCCACATCTAGTTTTTTTCACTGAGGTAACTATTTTGTATATGCCAACCCAGTCTTTTTCTATTAATTTTTTTTATTCTTACAGGATAGGAATGTCTAGGTTTGTTTAGTTCATCTATAATGGTAGCAAATGGTATTATGTCACAGGTTACAACTTGATACATTTTTTTTTAACTCCGTACTTGTTAAAAAACTTTTATATGCTATATCCAGGTGTTGGTGGCATATGTCTGTAATCCCAGCAGCTCAGGAGGCTGAGGCAAGAGGATGACAAGTTCAAAACCAGCCTCAGCAAAAGCAAAGCACTAAGCAACTTAGTAAGACCCTGTCTCTAAATAAGACAGTGGTCAAGTGCCCCTGAGTTCAATCTCTAGTACAAAAACAACAACAACAATAACAACTTTCCTATACTAATTCACAGATACATGCTATACATACTATTCATATCTACTGCCAAGTGGACTCCAAAAGAACAGTTGAATGTGACTCATTTAACCAGAATTTTGCCATGAATGCCAACTCCCCTAACGTGTGCCTTGTGCACATGTGTGATTTTTTTAATGGACTCGACAAGACAAGGGATTGTTACCTTGGAGAATACAGCCCCCCCTCTTTTCTACTACTTCTTGCTTCAACCTTTCAGAGTCTCATACTGGCCTAGACACAGAGTGATTAAAATAAGTGCTGGCCAAATTAAAATCCCCAGAGCTGAATATTTTTTCTGTTCCTTTTTTCCCCTTTTACATCACCATGGCTGGTTTTAATGCAGGTTTAGAGCAAGTGTTACAGGAGAGACTGCAAGGACAATTGCAAGCCCTTGCCCTGGCCCACTAGGGAACAATTCATGGTCTTGACCATTGTAGCCTCTAGGATGAATACACTGACACAGAAAGAGCACATGCATTCTGCCAAATGTTACACAGAAAATAAGTTGTGAGAGAATTCATGTCTTTCCCTCTCCCCAAGCCCTCTGTGTGTCCTCCTACCCACAAGCCCCAGGGGATTCACATTGCCAGCTCTTCACTGCACTGACACACTCAAACACCCACCACTCTCAACACATTTTATACTTTTCACTTGGTCCCATTCAATCCCATGTGGTGTTTTGAAAATATGTAAAGGGAAAGTGAGGCTCCAATATTTTTCCTCTCCTCATAAATATGGCATTTTAAAAAAGGTTCAAACATATTCATCCTTTGCTCTTTCTTTTTTTAAATGTGCACCTATAGCTTAAGTTTTATTCATACCCTTCTCTGGTTTCCTGGTTTGAATTGGAAAATTGAAATGTAAAAATATTACCAAATAGTACGTTGACTAAAACTCACCTTTCAGTGGGAGACTGAAAAGAAATGGGGACAATCCTCTGAAAATTAACAAGCATAATAATGAAAGACCATATCTAGCTTCAATACAGAACAGCCACAGGAAGACACAGCAATCTGTAAACAGAATGTTTATGAAGGGTAAGAGATTGATTTGTAGGAGAAATTTGTGATGTCGGTGTTATTAATTTAGAACCCTATTTCAAAATCCAATCTCTGGAATTCTCAGGTAGTTTGAAGACTTTGCCAAAGTTTCTAAAGAACTTTACAATACTTATCCATTGATTTCCCTTAGCTACATGTCCAAATGTGTCCAGCACAGATAAACTACATCCAAAAATCATTATTTTTTCTTTCTTTTTATCTTTTTTCTTTTAAAAAAGAAACTGAGCAGGAAATCTCACTTAAACAAGCTGTCTCACGACATTTCTGGCAAATCCTGATTCCCACTAAGTTGAAAATATCTCAAGAGCAGCCTGTCATAAAGAATTTCAGTGCTTCTTCTCCTAGGAAATGCAGAAATAAATGATATGTGGGATTCAAAAGATTCAAAACATCTTAAGAAAAAGCATCTTCATGTGAACTTCAAGCTGACCTGCTTTTATGAGCAAAGCATATGCTGCCCCTTATGTATCGGTAAGCTATTGCTGTGTAACAAATGACCACATCTCTCCGTGATTTAAACAATATGTTTATTGCTTATAAAACAATAGGTGAATTGGGCAAATCTACTGTTGCGTGTTGAGCTCAATTAGAAATCATCAATCAGCATTTGGAAGGTAAACTAGCCACAGTGTTCTTGACTTTACATGACCACTCCTCCTCTATCAGGCTAGCCCATGCTCATCCACATAGGAATGACCATGCTTAAGAAAGGCACAAGTGTGCAAGGCCTCTCAAGATCTTGTCTCAGAAGTGTCACATCATCACTGCCACCTTATTTCTTTGGTCAAAGAGGTTCAAGCAAAGGTTCAAGAGCTAGAGAAATAGGTTCTAAGTCCTGGTGCAGAGTCTCATGGCAAAGGGTGTGGAGATCAAGAGGCCATTGGGTGGCACCATTGATGTGTTCATCTATCACACGTCTTTTTAAATGAAATACTTTTTGAGGAATCCCATGAAAAGTTTTCTTTGTTAAAATGTCACGTCTAAGTTCACTTACCACAGTCCCTTCACAGGTCCTCAGACAACAGAACCAAAAGGAGCTCTGGGGGTGCATGACCCATTTGCCAGAATTAGGGGAGATGGGAAAAAATTTAAAAAATAGATGCTAATGTAATAATATTTAGAAAAACACATACAGGTTTCTATGTGTCATCCTTTTTGTTCTATCCTTGAGTGTGTTGATTTGTAGGAGATGTTGTAGCATTTATGAAAAGAATGCCCACATTTTAGATCCAGAATTTTCTTCCAAATACTGGCCTCCATTCTATAAGTTGGGTAAAAATGATTTTTTGATTTTACTAGTGTCAACAAGATTTTCAGGGAAAAATCAGGGTACACATTCCTTTCCCAAATATTTTTTAAAAGGTGTAGTGACTGAGCTATTGAGAGGTTGTAGTTGCCAGACTAATACCAAGAGGAATAATCACCCAGGTCCATCCATGTGCGCATGATGACAACTGGACCCACAGCAATGTCTGCCATAATTGCTTATAAAATGATTCTAGAACTGTCATAATGTGACCATAATAGGCATCTTCAAGTTGATGAAATATGGCATTAATATCATGGTATTCACTGTATATAAAAATACTTTCCTGAACACCACTGCATGTTTGATAGCATTCTCCACAAACAGCTCTATTAGACTTGCTGTTTTTCAAGATGAAATGTCTTGAAAGTTTGTCCTTTCTTTTGTCTAATTATAGAATCTAATTAGAATGTCATTTCAACTGTTTCCAAAGGGGAAAGATTTTTCCTTAGGAAGCTGGGTGACATTGCCTCTACAGAAAAACAAATTCCTTTCAGAGATCCTAAAAATACTGGAAAGCATGGGACAAAAAAAAGGGCACACGGACATAGCATTCAGGGCAATTTTTGTTCTTTTACTATCTTTACCTTTACAATAAATTAGTGTCTCAAAGTTTAACCTTCGTGTATAATCCATCTGGGGCTTCCTCTCATAACTCACTCCAGAAGGAACATTAGTGGATGTGAGTTTTCTCCCAGGGATTCTCCCTCCTTCTGTTTTAAATCAAAAAATGCTTTTCAAATTAGCCAAAGGAGACAGGCTATAAGCTTCCTGTAAGAATCCTTCAGTGTGCCCTCTGGACTTTTTGTCTGTCTGTTCTCAAAAGTTGTGCAAGTTAGGATGGACATTAAAATCTACATGGAACGTGTAAACAGCACGTATGGGGACACACATCTTCCATAAAAACAACAAGCATCTGCAGAGTCGCTGCGATTGAAATGCACAGCATAAATGCTTACCAATCAGAGGCAAGCAGGTAATTTTTAGGTTTTTGCAAATAGCTCTTAGAAATCACGCTAGTGTAACCCTTTCATTTTACATAGACAGAAATAGAGACTAATTATTCTTTCATTCAAAAACGTAATTATTAAGTGTCTTTAATCAAGACAGGAATTGTTATAGCCCCAAGACACGGCAGAACGAAAAAAAATCAAGTGACTTTTTTGTGGGAGTTGGCACAAGCCCTGCACTAGGACTATAGTGCCCTCACTTCTGCAGAAATCTTACCAGTACCTGCATCTTTAATTAACTTAGAATATTTGGCAATAGGGAAAAAGAAAAAAAAATGATTCATTTCAACTTCCCATGGCCTGATCAAATATTTGCTCTTCTCTAGTTATTCACCTACCTTCAAGAGAGCAACAGAAAATCAGTAACACAGGTGTAACTGGCACCCTCAGTAACAGAACTGAACTGCCAAATCAGCACACAGAGGCCATTGCTTCCAGGCTCAAGGAAAATTTGCGTTTCATGCATTTGCTCCATTGTTTACACTGTACTCTGTACAGAGTCCACAGCAAAATGCAAGAGGGGCCATAAAAGGAGAAAGAAGCAGCCCCATTCCTCATAAAATGGCTTAATTCTCCAAACTAAAAACAACAACAAACAACAACAGTGTAATAATTGGAGACAAGACACATGGTAGCATATACCAATTTGTGCTGCAAGAATTGAGTAAGTTTAGTGTGGAGTTCGTCAAAAAGGTTTTCTGGTGAAGACCAATGTAGGGTTGTTATCTTAAAGGACATAAAGAAACTACTGAATGAAATTCAGACATTATTTTAGTTTTTGGAAAGTCTTTTTTCTAATATTTAAGAATAGTATTTGGATTTTTTTCCCTTTTAAGGTACTATTCATGCGTATGCTGAGAGCACCTTTTTTATCTTCTATATCTTCAATTTCCATTCCTTTTAAATTTGTTCATTCGATTTTATTTCACTCACTGTTCTCAATTCTGATGTTCATTCCTCTTAGCATTTTTGTTATTGTTGTTGTTATTGGGTGTTTGTTTTCTTCAGGGTCTGTTCTCCTCTGTGCTCTGAATAGGGACTTCATTTCAGTAACGGTTTTATTTTTTCCCACATTCTCTTATTTTCTATGCCATGCCAGTCCTGGTTTAATCTCCTTCAATTCTCATCTCTGAAACGTCTGCATTATTCTACTTTGTTATCTGATAGAGGCATTTGTTTTCTACCTAAAATAAATATTTTTGGTGATGTGCTCCATCACATTCTCCAGCTGATCTGTGCTAACATTTCAGGGTATGTTCTCTCACAAGATATAATCATTTAGAGGTCTCATTTTTGGTTTTCCTGGTTACTTTACCTTTTTTTGTGTGAGCAGGGGGATACTGGGGGTTGAACTCAGGGGCACTTGACCACTGGGCCACATCTCCAGTCCTATTTTGTATTTTATTTGGAGACAGGGTCTCGCTGAGTTGCTTAGTACCTCACTTTTGCTGAGGCTGCTTTGAACTCAAAGCTGGTGATCCTCCTGCCTCAGCCTCCCAAGCGTCTGGGATTATAGGCATGTGCCACCACTCCCAGCCTTACTTATCATTTTTAAAGACAACTCTCTGTGTCTTTTTGTTTATCCCTCACCTTTGAGTGAGGAAGTTATTCCAGGATTAGTTGTTGATGGCAGGCTGGAAGTTGCCTGAAGTTGTATTTCAGCTGCTGATAGAGGAGGCAGTGAGATCTCACAGCCATCCATGGTCATTATCTCTCCCAGAAATCAAACTAAGCTCTGCAGATCTTTCTGCGATACAGTCTTCTTTTCCACCCATTTCACTTGCTTTCTACAAATCTGGTTCATAGTGTTACCTGAAACACCCTGATTCCACCGGGCCTTACTTTTAAGGTTTTTAGGAAAGACCACAGCAGCATTTACTAGATATCCTTCTCAACAAAAGCAAGACTCCTCTGAGTACAGTACCAAAGCACCAGACCTTTTGGAATTTCCAGTCTGGCAGGTGGAAAGACACACTCTTCTAGTCCCACTGGACCCAAATGTCCTCTCATCTAACCTTTTTGGGCAGTTCTTTCCTTGGCCTGGGAGGATTTCTTCCCATGGATATACTTACTTGTCAAGAGTCCCCTCTGAAGATCTCAGATTTTTCTCTCTGGTCTGCTTTCATTTCTACTAATCTTCTCTGCAAATGCTGGCCACATAAGTATCCTTATATTCTCATATTCTCAATATCATCTCCTCAATGCAGAAGGTCCACTGGGCTCTGTCTGGGTCCCTCCTCTTTAATCCACCACCTGAAACTCTCTCAAGGCAGTCAGCTTAGGATTCTGTAGAGCCTACTTCATTTGTTTCTCATGACATAGGCATCAGCATCTGATGTCTAGTATTCTGGAAACTATTATTTAAAAAAAATGTCTTTATTTATAGGGGATTGTTTCAGATGGAGGATAAGTCTGATCCCTGGTACTGCATTTTGCCCACAAAGAGAAGGTGTAGGTTACAGTGTACTTCTTTGTTCAGCCCGAATTTTCTGTCTTCTAAAAACTCGTTTCAAATAGCATTCAAGAAAAGCTGGCTCCATTGCTGTTTCTCCATACAAAAATTGCAGGTTCTGCTCCTCAGAATGTGCCACTCAGGCCGGAGACCTGTGTTCTGCTTTCATTGTCTGAGATATCCACCAGGGACACTGCCTCAGCATGCTCCCGCATGGCTATTTAACCTTCACTGCATTGGTGGCCCTTCATCTTGTATCATGGTTAAGAATAACAGATGTCTCCAGGGTGTGTTGCTTCGCATTTCCTTTTCATTCCCCTTTATTTGGGGAAGAAATCATCATGTTGACTTAGCCTTCCCTCCATCGGATGCTGAGCCCCTCAGCAGGTAAGGATTGTAAGTCAAAATGCATAGATGTCCCTGCGCATGGCATGAAGCCCGTACACTGGGAACTCTTAAAGGGCATTCACAGATGATAAAGAGGAATTCATGAAAGTTGATAATATCTGAGGAAGAAAAAGAGAAAAGGGTATGATAAGGACACAGCAGAGCAAATGTCGTGATTAATAGGCACGCCACTTATGTTCCAATTTGAATAGAACCCAAATATATAAAATTGAGTGTTTCTTTTTTTTTCTTTTTCAGTTAAGATGCGCACTCTAGAAATGGTTTAATAACCATCCAGATACTAATGACAAGATACAGGGCCATAGATGAATAAAATATCTAAGGAAACAAAGCATATAAGAATGCAAACAGCCCATGGTATTTGTTTCTCAAAAGCTCAGGAAGAGAAGCAGCTTCCTCCTTGCTAACAGACACCGCTTATCTTGGCTTCTATGAAGCATTCACTAATAGAAATAAAAGTGAACCGAAAGTTAGAAAAATGTGATAATGTCAACTGTACTCAAGGAAGATATATAATTACTTACTTGCTCTTAGTTGCTCTAATTACACATGCAGAGTAAAGCAATCACTGACTATTACTGGTGTATGCCAAAAACAACTTAATATTAATAAATATTTGTGAGAAATCACCTTATAAATTTTAATTACTTAACAAAAGTAATAAAATAATTTTTAATTAAAAAGTATGTACAACCCTAAGTAAAATGACCCTTTGTATTCCAATATAGCATCTTCTTTTTAGAGCTGCAGGATAATATTTCCGAGCCCCTAATTATATACAAATCATGAGGGAGAAAAGAGACTAAATACCATATTGTGTGTTCCCCATGGAAAACTAGGAAATACAATTGTCAAAAGAAAAGAAGGGAGGAGGGGATTGAAATAGGTCTTTTTTTTTTTTTCAAGATTTCCTTTCCTGCCTTGAAAGGCACATTCCCTTTGTTCTTTTGTTTTTGTTTTTTTGTTTTGTTTTTCTTTGTCCCTCTTTCCCCAACCCCAGGAAAATTCTTGGGGCTGCCAAGAGTAATGCAGAAACCCGATGTCCTGGAAACTACTTTTCTGCTCTTATTATTATGCCACTCTCCAATGGGCCCACTCATTACAATTCTTAGTGAATCTATTAGTTGGTATTTTCTTACTGGAAATAACAACCCATTTATGAAAATTAGTACTGATGATTTTTTTTCAACAGTATATAAGTCTTATTAATTATACCAAAAACTAATCAGCTATCATTGGAAATCAACAACTTGTGGGGTGGAGTGGTAGGTTAGCACCCCAACTTTCCTTCTAGAGGTCAGGAGGAGAAAGTTCAATGGAATGCCCTTATTTTCTCATCCCAAGGAAAACTAGATTCTTCCGCCATCCCTAATATGGCTATGCAAATCATGTAATAAAAGCAGTTTTCCTTATTTCTCATTCAGTTAATACAAAATTCCATCCCTTATTCATACATACTAAATCTTCCTCATTGTTAGCACAGAAAGCTCATGGAATGGAATTATTCCAGTCCCCTTTAAGAGTTTTATAATTAGGTTCTCTACTGAATTTTTAAGTTTCTGATATCCTGGGTAAAAGTTTCCTTGGATTTCTTCTTTCAGATGGAGCCTACAGCAGCAGAGGCAGGAAGAGGGGACACAGGGAGCAAAAAAAGGACGTTCTCTAAAGCAGACCCGTTTCCTGAGACATGATTTACTAGAGGAACTTGTTGGCCACAGTCCCCTAACTAATTTTAATCTGAATAGAGAAATAAGGTCAGATTCCACCAACAAGGCACACCAGAGTCATTCTTCTGATAACAGCAATTTAGCCCTGGGAAGGAACACATATCAACCTGAAAAATTCATGAAGATTTGAATCTGCTGCCTAATTAGCCACCATAGTTGATACAAGAGGGAGAAAAAAAAAAAGCAGCCCACAACTAACATGTCAAATGAGAGTCATTTGCTGGAACTTTCTCTTGAATGGCTAACTCAATTAAAATACCCACCTGACCAACTAGGTATGTGGAATCAGGCCTACTAGAAAGCTATTTTATGATTATGATATCATCTTTGAGTATGCGTAACTCAGAAAGCATAAACATAAGTCAAACTCACTGTCAATACATATGTGTGTATACAAGAGGAAATAGTGGTAGGAAATTTCAAATAAATGGGAATCAGAAGCAAAGAGAAGAATGACTGCATACAATTTCTCCAGGGACAGAATATATGCACCCTCTCAAATTGTCCCCTCATTGTATCAATCCCTTTCTACCACCAAAACCCAAACAGCAACCAGAACAAAACAAAACAAAACAAAATCCATCAATGGGTACTAGAACACCCATTAGTAAAATGCTCAACTATATACCATAAATGTATTCTCTCCCTTAGATCTCAACCATGTTTACTCCTTTCCAAAATGTTCACCTGAGTGAGGCCCTGGCAAACCTAGGAAATGGCCAATGATAACAGTACTTAGGAGAGTATTTTCTCTTTCCCTTCCTATATGGAATGGCTCTAGATCTAGTAAGACTCAGGGTTCAAAATTGAATCTTTTGCTTGGGACCTTTGGGATTAAGGGGAATCAAAGGACAGTGCAGAAATCAGAGAAAATGAAACAAAGAATAAGCAACTTACCTCTTGTTCTGGGCTTTAGATTTCGCAGAATAGTAAAGGGAAAATGAGATTTCTTTCTAGGTACCTAGCACACTCATCTCCATAAGAGGGGAAAGCTCTACCCAGGCGCTCATGCAGAAACTGCGTGATATGAAGGCATCATGTTATGCTCTTCCCTGGGAAACAGCCTAGCAGTGAAGAAACAAAATGAGTGCACCAAAACCTGGAAAGGAGAACCATAATTCATTATTGAACCATTGTAATTGCTAAAGTTTCATACTGAGTCCTAATCTACTTTCCAGTATGGGTTATAAAAGAAAATATATTTTGAATCAACATCTATGTAGAAACAGATATAAGTAACACCTGTATATACTCTATATTTATGTATGCATGCATACATATATATGCTTAGCTATTTCCTAAGTAATAAATGGAAGAATCAAAGACAAATATGTGAGTTTATCTGGATTATTGAAACCAGAAATCGATTTGTGCAGATAAGGAGGCATGTGAAGTATATCTAATTATGCTACCCAAGAAAAAATTTTCAGCAGGATGAATAGTAAGTAAAACAAGAGTTGACAGTGAGTTTGCTAATTTCAGATGTTTTGTAACATTCTCTTGGAGGAGATCTAAAGGATGGCAAAGGTCTGATTCAATGAATAAGATGGAAAAAAAGGCGGGGAAGCAAATCAGCTTTCAGAAAGATGCAAAGGAAAGCGTGGGACTGCTTCTTTGCAAGTTAGTGAATAATGTATCAGTGGTTGCTTAATTCAGAGGCAGACCTAAGTTACACTTCACATAAAAAGATAAAAAGGATGCCCAACCCTACCTGACCTCACCTTTCCTTATCTCCTACTGCTACTACATTCAGGAATGGCTACAACTTACTTGGACATCAGAAGGAAATGCAGGATGACGGGCTACACAAATCGATATTTTTGTTAAAGAAATACACTTACATTTAACTAATGACCCTGGAGCGGTAAGGATATGATTGTGCAATTATGTTGGTTTGTTCATGTGCTTTGAACCTGTCCTAGGCTCCTGCTTTCCCCTCAAAGGACCACTTCACACACGTCACTTGGGCATGAAGCATTCCAAAGGTTTCTAATTGTTCCCACATTGTATCAATGTTGAAGTTAGCTTTTGAAGAGTATTCTCTACAATAATGTTGATATTTAACACATTTGCACTAAGACAAAATGTTCCTTTTGGTTGCATTTCAGGAAATCCCAGGTCTCTGGCTGTGCCATCTGTTCAAGACAAGGTGTAATTCCATGGCTTTGGGGTATTTGGGCCTCCCTCTGGTTATCTCTTGAATTAGAGCCCATCTGGATGCCAATTCACGGCTGCGCTTTCTTTAGATCCAAGAATAGATTTTAGGGGAAAAAAAGAGCAGAAACCCAAGTATTGGGTCAAGTGAATAGTCTGTTAAGGTGTCCACCAACCAGTCTTCTCTGTTTTGCTGTAGATGTAAAAGCTAAACTTTTAACAGTTATGTTCTTTCTTCATGTACTATAGACAGTTGAAAGAAAGTGCTAAGAATAAATACAAACAGCTTTGTTCATCAAACTCAATTCTGTTTTAGTCAAACATTTCCATAAAAATGAAAATAGAGATCTTGATTAAGAACTTCTAAAACATTTACTAGCACTATTTAAAAACAATAAAAGAGAAAAAGACAATAGATCTTGATTAATCAAAAGCAAAGGAACTTGGTTATTTATTAGCTGATCTTTGGTGATTGATCACTGATGGTGGTTACGAATAGGCAGTGAGTGTTGTTCAAGATGTGGAAGGGGAAATAATCTAAACTGACTTGAGTTAGACCAAAACATAAAATCCTGACTGATGCGGATTGGCTGATAGGGTTTCTAAAATCTGATAACAAAACTGTCTTTCAAAATATGACACTTTCGAGAGCTTTTTGCCTATATCCAACTCAAAGATAATTTTTTTTAATCCTCTGGGAACTAGGAGTTATCCTAGGAAGCTTAGTCATATTAATCAGGAAGATTTTTCTTTAAGACTTGGGTTTGGGTTAAAATCCAAGTTTCCCTATGAGTTATCACTCTAAACTGACATTGGTCACGACCACTTTACAGTGACTAAAAAATATAAGAGCAGGCTTTATTTTAAAACTACAGCTAGGAGGGTGAGGGTCATGGAAAAGTGAAACAGATAAAGAAGGAATAAAGGTGAAAGGAATATAGAATGGGAAAGCAGGAATACGAAATTGATGATCACAAATGACAGGATTTTATTTTTTGTATGATTAAATAGTATCCCATTGCATATTTATACATTTTATTTATCAATTTATCAGTTGATAGATGCATTGATTGTTTCTATTTTTTGTATACTGTGCATAGTGCTGTAATAAACATGAGAGTACAAATGTCTCTTTGGCATATTGATTTAATTTCCCTTTCTCATATACCCAGTAGAGGATTTGCTGGATCACTTGATAATCCTAATTTCAGTTTTTTTTAAAGAATTTCTGTATTGTTTTCTGTAATAGCTGAACTAATCTACATTCCACCAATAGTGTATAGGTGTTCTCATTTTTTTTTCATATCCTTGCCAGTACTTAGCTTTTGTATTCTTGAAATTAGCCATTTCAACTGGAGTGAGGTAATATCTAATTATGATTCTGAGTGACATTTTTCTCATGATTAGTAATATCAAACATTTTTTTTTCATATGCTACTTGGCCATTTGCATGGCTTCTTTTGAGAAATGTCTGTTTATGTTGATTGCTTATTTTTAAATGGATTGTAGTATTTTTTTTCTTTTTTTTTCCTCTTGAGTTATTTGCATTCCTTACATAGTCTTGATATTAACCTCCTGGAAGATGCATACTTTGGAAATATTTTCATTCCATTCTGTAGATTATCTCTTTCCTGAAGGATAAAATATTGTTATTTGCAAAAACATGTAGAACTAGAGGTCTTTATATTAAGTGACATAAGACAAGCACAGAAGGACAAGTACAGCATGATCTCAATCTAACAACTGATCTCATAGAAGCTGGGAGCATGGGGACAGTACCTGGAGAGAAAGTAATGGAGAAAGGTTGGTCAACAGGTATTCATTTACATTTAGGTAGAAAATAAGTTATAGAGTTATGTTCATATTAAGGAAAGACTATATATGATAGAGTAATAATGTGATGCATATTTCTAAAAGTTTGGAGAAAGAAATTTGAATGTTTTCACTACAAAGAAATGATACATGATTAAAAAGATATATATGCTTATCTCGATTTTCACATTACCCAAAATATAGAGTTAGCATAGCATCCCACGGAACTCCATAAATATGTACCATTTATTATTCAAATATAAAAGTAATAAAAAAAAAACAGCCAAAGACTGGCTTGCATTTTCCTGAATCCCAACATCTAATGTGAAAGAACACAGCAGCCATGGAATTCCTGAAAGATTAAGAGAATTTTTAGGGATTTTACATGTAGTTGGGCTACCATGGTCCCAATGTGGCCATCACAGCTAACAAACTCTTCTTGTCTTCTTCCACAACTGAAAAGCTGGTGAAAATAAGTTTTGTTCTAAAGGTTCAAGACACTGGGATTTATTCCAGGGCATTAGAATGATAGTTTTCCTCCCAGAAATTATAGAATGAGGATTAGATGTACTTTTTCACCATGTCAGCATTCACATGATGTTCTGTATTCTTTCTCAAAAGCATATGAAGAGATTCTGACCATAAATGGGTCAAATTTTCTTAATATTATTTTTCCATCCAAGTATTATGCAGCAGAGATATAAGTCCTCTTTTCCATAGACCATGCCACCTGGCTGCTTTATGTCCTAACCTATAATTTAAGGACCGACAGAACACAGGAGAGAGAAACACAGACGGGCTAATAAAGTCAATTGAGAAAAAATATAAAAATCAAGATGTGAGAGATGTTGGAAAAATACTGAGTGTGGTCTAGAAGTTGAGAAGGAGAATCCTAGTGCTAATACCAAGAGATCCATTAAAACTGCCTTTATGATCCCCTATCCCTAATCCTAACTCTAACTCTGCAGCATGACTAAGCCTGTCTCAGTCTGTCTCTCTAGCTACCCCCTCTTCTTGTTTCTGACGCCTGTCCTAGGCTTCTCTGGATTACTACTGTTCCTTCTGAAATCCTCTTCCCTTTCATGTTCACTTTATTCCACTCCATCTCTCTTTCTTTATGTACTCCACAAGGCTCACCCTTAAAGAAATCCTCACTGCCCCCTCCAATCAAGTGTCATATCTCTGTTCTCCAAGTAACCAGAGATGTTTATTCACACCATGCTTTTAACACTTGATATATTGTCTTATTTTTTCCAAAAAATGTTTACTGAACACAGACTATGTGTTGCACAATGTTTTAGGTACTATTATACTCTGACTTCATGGAATGTATTATTATTTTTATTTTGTGTCCCTGAAAATTGCCCAAAGCAGGTATAGCTTCAGACATGTTTAGATCTTCTACATGCCCACTCTACATAGAAGAGGCTTAGTTAAGTCAACCTTAGATCAACTGGAATGTAATTCTAAGAGTAAAAATTTCTGCTTTCTTCAAGTACTCTATTTATTAATCCTTGGTTCTCTTAGTATGAGTCATTCTCCACCTCTAGAGGGAGTTTTTTCTTTGCTAGGTGAGCTGGTGGGTTCAATATGTACTGGGGATATTGAGACCTTTCTGGCTACAGCATTGTTGTAAAGGTCTACAGATTGGTTTCTGGGATTTTGTGAAACTATTAAAATAATGTATTCATTTGTCTTATTTTCCATAGATTCTCTAAGGTCTCTATAATTCCCTAACATTAAATAATGTAACAAAGGAAAGTTGTTTTTAGTCCTGAAGGGAAAAAAGTACTGGATTAGTTCATTATCATTTGACCACATTTAGGAGTTTCTCTGGAACATTATCTTCCAGACAGAGATTCTAATCTACCCCTGACCAGTGAAAATACAGTGAAATAGGTATTAGGAAAATACAGTGAAAAAGGTATTAGTTGACTGTGATCCCTGGAATTATAGATACCATTTATAGATTTTAGATTATATCCTTGGAATTATAGATACCATTTCCATAAAGTTCACTCTAACGGCCTTGGTTTTGGACAGTGTGCCTGTTAGACTCTCAATAAGTAGGCATTTAATATATGAATGAATAAAAGGATAACAAAGTCCAAGTTCGGCAAACAGTGGTGAGATTATCCTGGAATGAGATTATCAACCAGCACACAGCACCCTTGGCCTAATTCCAATTTCTCAACAATGATGATATGTGCTGATAGTGCTCCATGCAGCACCTCTTCACCATATGTCTGTCTCCTGTCTAGAAGGTTGCCATGAATGAACAAACTTCACTCTTTTCAATCAGTCGTATTGTTCCCTGTGCAGAGCAGGACACACAGAGATGGGCTAAAAGGAGCAGAGGAAAATTGATCTTTCAAGGGTATGTGTGGCCCTGCTGTTCCACCATCTCTCAGCCCCTTAACATCCTGAATCACATCAGCTGTGTCTTTCTCATAGTGGGAATCTTCTTCAAGGAAGATTTTTTTTAATTATATTTCCCCCTGTCTCTAAAAACAATGCCTATTCACAAAAACACAAAAAGAATTGAGAAAAGACAGAGGGTACCAAAAAACAAAATTAAATAATAAAATTAAAATAACCATTATATGCCAGAGTGCATGTAATGAAAGTAACCAAGGTTGGCCTCTTTCTCTTTTCTTATGAATATAAATGAACATTCACCTAACAATACAACCCTGATTCTAAGATTGCCCTCAAATCCTTAATCTAAACTTCTAAAATTTATAATATATAAACTCATGATTTCTAGCCATTTGATTTTAGCCTGTTAGTGAGGAAAATATTGGGGAAATTGTGTTTGACATTAAGAATCTCTATTTCCCACAGACGCCTTTCTCACAAAAGTTTTTATACGTTTCCAGACCAATGAGTGAATATTTTGATAATCTTATTTCCTTCAATTTAAGAAACCAACTTTTGATAATGGGGTATGAACCTGAATGGCACCAGAGAATCAAGTAGGTGTATCTCACTGGGTGAGATATAGTCTCACTGCTCCAAAGCCATGATACCAAATTCATTTTGATGGTCACATGCATGTTCTGCCCTTTGTGAGAGAATGTCATTCCAGCAGGAATAAAACACATACTTCCTTTACTTTATTTTTTAAATTATTGTTTCTTGAATATAATTTTTTCTTAGAGAAAATTTTCCAAGTTCATCTAGCCAAAGTATGACAGACTATCTTGGCTACTGTACGCGTATCTACAATAGTAACATGAACAGCTTTCTGAACGTAAAGTAAGTGATGTCTTCTAATCTATAAGAAAATATTCCCCACAGATTTAAAGGAAAATCTATTGCCTAGAAGGATTGCTGAGAGTTGCATGATCATCTCTTAGAGAAAGAGAACAGATCTAACTCACTGGATTTCTTCAAAGGCAAATGCTATGGTTTTGATCTGGAATGTCCCTCAATGCCTCATGTGTACATAGGCAATGACCGAATCACAACATATCTGACCTCATCATTAATCATAATAGCTGTATATTCTACTGGGAGGTAGAATCCAGTTGGAGTAAGTAGATCACTGGGGGCATGCCCTGGAAGGATTTATTTTCTTCCAGATTAATTCATCTCTCTCTCTCTCTCTCTCTCTCTCTCTCTCTCTCTCTCACCCCTTTCCCAGATGTCATGAGCTAAGCACCTTCCCTCTTTGATCCCTTCTGCCTTATCTCAGACCCCAAGTAATAGTGACAGGCAAACATGAACTAAAACCATGAACCAAAACAAAACTTTCCTCCTCTAAGCTGTACTTATTAGGTATTTGTGTCATAGCAACAAAAAGCTGACTAACACGGCAAAGTATTTGGAAATTCAGATAATCCTAGGACATTGGGATTAATACCAAATAAGAGAATAACTAATGAAATGTGTGGCGTTTCCATTGATGCTAACGATGGGTCATAATTCATTAACGAGGACTGCTTATTAACAAAAATGTTGATGTGAGTTGTGGAGAATAATAGGCAAGTTGTAACTAAACAGGGTCACTGATTTCTTCTAGGCATAAAAAATTGAAATATTTCAGAAAGATCCAAATAGAATAGCTAAATGACCAGGCTATCCAGAAGATACATGATCTCCACCACGCAGGAGAGAAATACAAATAAAAATGGTCAATATCCTAGGAGATAGGCAATATCTATCTGTAGTCCTAAACTCCCCATTCTATGTGAATTCTAATATACAAGTAGGTGTTTAAAACAATAGTGCAAAAATAACACTCATTTGGCTTTGCCTTTTGAATTTTCCCTTAACAAAAAATTTCCAATTGTCAATTTTTAAAATGAAATTTGCAATTACAAAGACCTTTATAAGAAGTTATCTCTCTTGGGCTGGGGATGTGGCTCAAGCAGTAGCGCGCTCGCCTGGCATGCGAGCGGCCCGGGTTCGATCCTCAGCACCACATAGAAACAAAGATGTTGTGTCCGCCAAGAACTAAAAAATAAATATTAAAAAAAAAAAGAAGTCATCTCTCATCATGCCTGGCCTAGCACAATAAACAGTCAATAAATTTGTTTTTTGTTTTTTTTTGGTTAACCAATTGCTGTTATAGTAAAAGGAAAATCAATGTCATATTAAAAATTTCCATGAATAATTAATTTCTAGGTTACAGAATTCAGTGTATTATAGCATTTAGGGTTTCTCTCACCTGCATCAAGTAACTTCTAAAACTAAATTCTTAAAGAGCAAGCAGGAAGTCTTAAAATATTTTAAGAAAGCTTGGCATTTATTTAAGTAACTCTCTTCAGCTGTTTTAGTCTCCAACAATTTTATTGACCTGGGGTGATACTTCTAGTTCTATAGATGTTAATGTGTGCTATGACCAAAAGCACAGACTATTGTCAATTACCATAGTCATCATCAAAGAAAGTAAACACTCCAGTGCAAAACTTCATTCAATCTATCATTTCTCTCACTTGTAGCTTCTGGTGTTAGAAGCCTAGCAGGTAACAAAATCTCCCTCACTCTGATACATGCTCAGTTGTTTCTAATGGTCACTCAACATGACCCATACCAAAGTCAATCTACTGGTGCCCATTGTTGGTCGTTTTCACAAGACAAGCATGAATATGTGTAGATTTTACTACTTCCAAGTAAGCATTGGCATCATGCTAACTACATATGGCTCCCTGCTTCAAGCTTCTCTTAGAAACTGCTTTGATCGTATATGAATTGGTGTCTTAGAGATAATCACTGATAGTTGTAATTCAACTACTGGATGACTTTGTGTTGCAACTTAACTTTCACTAGAGTTAGACAAAATGGCATGCCCTCCTTCTTGATGAAAGGGAGGTGTTATGGTTTCAGTATAAGGTGTCCCCTGCACAGCTCCTGTGCTGATACAGGAATGTTCTGAGATAAAATGGTATGAGAGCTAGCTAATCAATCTATCCTAGTTTGAATGGACAGACTGGATTGTAGCTGTAGGCCAGTGGGCCTGGTTGGATGAGGTGGGTCACTGGGAGCAAGCCCTGGAAGAGTGCATCTACTTATCTACTTTGCTGCCCTTTCTCTCTCTCTCTCTCTCTCTCTCTCTCTCTCTCTCTCTCTCTCTCTCCCTCCCTCCCTCCCTCCCTCTTCCCTTCCTGCCTACCATGAAATTAAATGAGCAGATTTTCTCTGCTAGGCCTTCAGCCATGAAGCTTTTCTCTACTTTCCTTTGGCCATGATGTACCGCCTCACCCCAGGCCCAGAGCAATGAAATCAGCCATCTATACACTAAATCTCTGAAACCATGAGCCCAAAATAAACTTTCCTAGTCTAAGGTGACCTTGCTGGGTATTTTGATGATAGTGATGCAAAGCTGACCAACACAGAGGGTGAGGACTGATGAAGAATTATCAAGGCATCCACATGCTCACTGAGTTCCTGCCCTGTGCTTAGTAGAGGTACAAGAAAAACAGCTCTTTCCTTCAAGGTCTGTACAATTTAGTTGAGAAGATGAGTATAAACCTTGTAAACTAATGCAGGATATAAGATTTTTATCCTTATGAGTGAATCTGGATGACACAAAAAGCAGGCAAAAGGAGAACAGAAAGTTTAAACGGAGGTTTCAGTAATAAGGGAAATTCATGCAAGTTGTTGAACTTGTTTCAAACTGGAAACGAACAGCAGGGATACTTGGACATGTGAAAGTTGGAGTGAGAAGTGAGGATGCTGACCCATATGTAGCAGTTGGACCATGTGGAAAATAGTGGGATAACGGAAGGTCTTGACATCTTGTCAAAGGAGCTCAGACTCAGTGCAGCTGGAAGTAAAGACTCACTAGAGATTCTGAGCTGGAGAATAGCCTGACAATTTAAAATAGCTGAAAACACAAAACAGCAATCAGTTTAGAGCTTTTCCCATGGGCACAGAGAACTGGGGATTAATTCAGCTATGACAGATCAAATATTTTCCTCAGACTCTGAAGTATACCAAAGATCTCTGATTCACAGCGCTCTATATCCCGGCATCTAGTGAAACCATATGTGCCAGTCAAGAGAAAGGACTCAATGAGAAACAAGTCATTAATCAAAGAGAAAGTTGTGGATATCTAAAACAAATAATAGGGGTTATAATAATACCCAAATTAGACACACTTGAATTGGTGAAATTATGCAAAAACAGAATTTGTTTAATTTGAGATAATTAATCCCGAGAAGACCAACTTTTGCCTTTGTGAAAAGCACATTAGTTAAAAACACAGACTTGAGAATTAGAGCAGCCAGGTTTGGATCCCAGTGCTGCCACTTATTAGTTCTATGACTCAGATAAATTTCTTAATCTCTCTGGACCTCAGTTCCCCAGTTATAATACCTACTTTATGGGCATAATAATTAAAGTTTGTAAAACACTTAAAACAGTAAAAATTAAGGACATAATATTGCTACATAAATACTGTTAAAATAAATAAGAAGAAATTATTATGGAGAAAGCAGAATTTTCCTAATTATATTAAATTATCATAAGGGTTTGTTCAACCTATTGAAAGGATGCAAATATTTTAAGAATTTTGGAGCCTGGTCTAAGCAATCTATCTTAGTATGTGTGGATGGGGGAGTTAATACAGGTTTTGCCTCCCCTCCCCCGGGGAATTTGGCAATGACTGGAGATATTTTTGGCTGTCACAACTGCAAAGTAAAGGCATGGGGACAGGGGGAGCTATTGTCATCTAGTAAAGAGACTAGGGATACTTCTAAGCATCCTCTATTATGTAGAGCAGCTCCCACATAATAGTGAATTATCCTGCCCCAAGCATTAACAGTGTTAGTGCTCAGAACCTCTGGATTATAACATGTATATATTATTGTTCTTCTTCAAAAGCAGCAAAGTAAGAATGAAAGGAATGTCCTGAATCCATCCTTACTGTACTTTTTGTACTCTCCATTCCTCTGTTAACCCATTTTTAAATGCAGTCATGATTAAGGTGTCCTATTGCAAACTTCAAATCATGACAGTACATTAGGAAGGAAAATCAGGGATTTTTTTTTCACTAAAGTATAGGACTCTGTGCTAGCATCATCACTGTGTCCATTCTGTAGCCAAAAAGAGCATGTGGTCAAGGGGATGGAATCCCTTCCCTCAGGGAACATTCTCCTTGGTTGAGGAACCAAGAGCCATACTTGGGAAATCATTATGAAGTCTTATGCAACTGTATATGCTAAAGACTCCAGACACAAGTGTCCAGGCCTATATTAGAAAGGAGAAATGAGCTGAGCAGAGCTGCAGCTTCTATAAATCCTTCATAGAGGCATCAAGTCCAAGTTGAACTTGAGACATGAATTGGACTTTGATGGATGAGGAATAGGCATTCTCCTGGATGATAACAGACTAACCAAACCACAGGGGTGAGAATATTTATCCAGAGAACAATGAGGAAAATACTCCCCCAGGGGGAGGGGGAAGTAGTTCTGAGGCTGAGTGTGGGGAAGATTGGTGAGAATAGGAAACAAATTTGGATAAGGATGGCGCCCAGGAAGGCACTTAAGTCTCTTCCTGAAGGTTGTGAGAAATAGATGCTCAAGGGCTTCATGCATGGAGACAACGAAAGGAAAAGATGTTAATACATCTGGGCTGCATCAGCATGAAGGTGGATTTCATCCAGGAAAGCCCAGGGAGGGATCCTGCATCCTTCCCTCTCTAAAAGGGAAGAAAAGGGCCTTCTGCCCTGGAGACCACTGCATATGGCACAAGCTGCTAAGCCGGTTGTGCTTCCTGGGAAAGGTGTTGTTTAACCTAGCAACAGTTTTAAGTTTGTACACATTTGCATGCCGAGATGTGCTGCCACACAGTGCCATTTACAAACACCACCGCGAGCCCAGCCTTTAGCTTGGGGTGGGTATTCATGTTTACTTAGCTATCTGGGTTTCTTTTTTCTTTTTTTTTTTTCTTTTGGTTACTAAATTATACATGTAAATCAATATGTATCTTGAATTTACATACCAAATGCAAATGGTGCGACTGTCACTTTTTCTCCTGTTCCATATTTGTTCTCTGCAGAATGAATACCATATGCACCTTCGGTGAATCACTCTGGGCCTTTGCCCTTCCCACTTCTCAGAAAATTATCATGGAAGAAATGGGAGAAGAGTTCTGCCGGGCATTCCAAACAGCCAAGCAGTGAGGCCTTACTGCACAATAGCCTGACAGTTCAGAATCGGACAGTTACTCTACGTAGAGGAAATCACGGCTCTTATCATACACAGCTACCATTGGTGACTATCTGGTTCATAGGTAGCTGCTGTGAACTGGGGAAAGAATGTCTTAGTTAAAGAAATAAGTTTAAAAAGAAAAATAAACCTGCTGGGAAATGGGGAACAAACTAGGCCCCAAAGCCTAAGAGCTGCCTGGTGCCAGCCCCATGTGCCACATGTACCCATAGTCAAGATGGCACACTCAGGCCATTATCACTAGGAGCTACCTATTCGGCAGTGCTCCAGTTGCCCTTGTCAAGGATAAACCCTGGCACTCCTGGGAGACTGGCAGTATCTATCTGTAGTCCTAACCTCCCCATTCTATGTTTTTCTTTTCCTTGGCTGACCCGAGGTCCTTTCAGGACCTATAACTCCAGCTATCCTATCCCTCCTATCTGGGCAGGGCTTGGGGCCTTTCTCTTCCTCTAGTCCATCCACACTGACTCGCAGACAGCAAGGCTCATTTACTCTACTCAGAAATTCTCCCTAGGAAACCCTGCCTCATCATTCATAAAAAAAAAGAATCAAATAGACTCCAAGAATGATTTCTGGGGATATTTTGGAGCAGAAAAGAAAATTAGCTTCCTCCATTACCCTCTTCTAATTCCACCTCTAAAATTTCATCCTGCTATTTCTAGCATTGTCTTTCTTCACGTAAAATAATTTCTAGTATTAACTGCATAAAATGGGCAAGATTAATTCTGAGATTTTTTTAAACTAAATTTGATTTTGATTCTTTTTACCAAATCTCATTCTCTCTCTTCTCTTTTTTTTTCTTGCCAGTTCAGCACATTTCCCATTAAGAGCTATCAAATTCAGTCAAAGTACTCAATTCTCATGGTTCAACTTTCCTGAAATTTGGTGCTCTTCTCTCCATCTCAATGAACTTTGCTAACTACATGCATAGAGTTGTCATTCAACCTTAGTTACATCAAACAGATGCATTTCAAGTTGTTCATATCTAAGACAGGAGCAATAAGACCTTAATCATTTCCAAATGGAAACATAGTTCTCTGATCATTGACAGCCATGTTGTGTCAGCAGGATAGATTCTCCCATTATCCCATCCAACTGGTAGAAAGCCCTCCATTTCTTTTATGGTGACCCTCTCTAACTCCTCACCTACTGAAGGGGTACTTAGGAATCCAATTATATTTACAGTACAATAGCTAATTCTTTTTTGTCCTCTACATTATTTTATTGGTGTATTATTGTTGCATATATGGATGGGATTTGTTGTTACATATTTGTACATGCACACTATATATATAAATGTGTGTGTGTGTGTGTGTGTGTGTGTGTGTGTGTGTTGGCATCAGGGATGGAACCTAGAGCCACTCAACCACTGAGTGACATTCCAAATCCTTTTTTAAATTCTTTATTTTGAGACAGGGTCTTGCTAAGTTGCTGAGGCTGGCTTTGAATTTGTGATCCTCCTGCCTCAGATTCCTGAGCTGCTGGGATTACAGGCATGTGCACCATGCCTGGCCCAACAGCTTACTTCAAAACACTGAAACATTTCATAATTCTTGCCACTACCTTCAAGAATGAGAGTTAATCTTCAGCATGCCCTAAAATAACTTGAGATTTGTTTAATTTACTTCCTCCATACCCACATGCACATATATCACTTTTTTTTTGTACTAGGAGAGAAAGCAAACCAATGTACACTGTAATGGAACCACTAATGAGCTGATGCTATCTACTGGCCTATTTAAAATGCTGTTTCCTTCCTGTTTTGCATTTGTTAGGATACAAGTTTAAATTACGTATGCATTCCCAACTCTCCTCTTCACCCCACCTCTCTCCCTTTAATTTTGTAATCCAAGAATCACATTCCCTTAGGCAGCAATAGATTCACCTGCATATACACACCTGTACACACCTGCACAAAGACTATGCTGTAGAATCACCTAATTTCACATTCTTGCAAGAAGGTAACCTGTGTGCATACACACATCCTCTTTCCATCTGCGAACATGTGTTTCCCTATATCTACCTTTTTTTGCAAGTAATTTAAACTTTCAATTTTTGATATTTAGCAGTCTTTGTTTCCTAGGAACTCTTTATTTCGTAAAAGGTAGCATTTTATATGGATTGCTTTATATATTCATTTAAATAAAATCTGCACTGTCTGCTGAGGGTACATGCATACAGCTTCCTAATTTGAAAGAGGAAGAGTTGATGATGTGTTGAGGAGAATGGGTAATATTTTATGTATAGGGAAATTATACGTCCAGTTCCCCGGGACAGGCCTTGGCAACTGTTGTCCATTATTGTTATTGTAGTATTATCCTTTGTACTCTCAATTGTTTTCTGGCTTGGGCCATGAATTATATGGTCATCATTATGCCCAGCACTTATGCACAGTGTAATTATAGTTGCTGATGAAATGTGTTTACTGAAAAAGTAGAATGCACAAAGATGAAGATCCTCTAGATTTCTGTAAGAGTAGAAGGGACATTTCAGAAAGACCAACTCTGGTCCTAATTTTGGAGTACGACAGAAATCCCTGTCTGGAACACCCAACATCTATCCTTGTCAAAGCCATTTTTTACCTCTGCCAATGATCTCTTCTCACTCACAGTCTTCGTGTTGTTGCCTGACTTTTCTACTCAGTCTCCAACTATAGTCTACTTCAACAACGTAGTGAAAGATTCTTGGATCTAACATCCTATGCTCAACTAGTATAGGAGACTTTTCCAAATTCAGAGTGCCAGTAAATGAGAAACTAAAGATTAAGATCTAAGACTCTAAACCCCAGGCTTAGTGGTTGTTCTTGCATCTTATGAGTACTTAATCTTAAGTGAGTTCTCCCAGGTTATAACCCATAAGATGGTACCTTCTGGATTTGACCACTCTGGTACTTCTTCGTCATCTCTTCTGATAAGTAACACAAGTTCAGTAAGAGTCTATTGTGTAAGACCTTTGAACCTTGGGATAGAGAGTGTATGTGTGTGCAGCTGGGTATGTGTTTGTGGGTGTGGTTTGTTAAGCTTTCACCCAGCAGGATGCATAATTGAACAACAGAATTTTTACCCTCCAAGGACCAACTCAAACAACTCTTTTGCCTCTGGCCATTCAGCCTGCTGGAAGCTCATAGTTCATTAAGCAAGCTCAAAGCACTTTTGGTCTGTAGCTCTCATTTGACAATGAGCACAGGATCTAGTGACATCTCTTATCTTTGTCATTTTTCATGTGTTAATGTGTCTCTCCAGCTAGACTCTAAGCTCATCAAGAGCAGGGGCGCCATCACATTTTCACCACTTACCAAAGATCTAGAAATATAGAAATTGATGAATGGCTTCTGACGGATGACCATTCCCAAACATTGGGAAGAAACCTTAAAATTGCACACATCAAGATAACTCTGAGCAGTTCCAATAAAATGGCAATATTGCCTAAGTATTCATTTTAGCCATAGAATATTTGTCATGGAATATGAGTTTCTCTTTTAGAAACTCAACATTATTGAGTTCATTGGATATCAGAGGTAGAAAGAACTCTACTGACAACCTAACTCAGAAGCTCTGCTTCATGGATAAGCAGGCTGACTGACATGAATTGACTTGCTTAAGGTTGTTACACCATGAATTGGGGGAAGGGTTGGATCCTAGAATGTGCACAAAGGTCCCCTCCTGTCTTTTTCTCTGCAAACCACACCCAGCCTTCAAGAAAGAGTTTCTGAGACAGAATATCAATTTCCTAGCCAAAGAGTTTTTGATTTGGGTGTGAAATAGAGAACTGTGCTCACTCAATATCATTTCTTGACTTTTTTTTTCTTATAATTTTAGAATTTTTTTTTCTTGAAGTCATCTCCAGACAGGTAATCTCCCAAACTGCTTGTCTACAATGACTCTCTGCTCTCCACAGGAGGGAATCATCTATAGATAAACTTCCAAAAATCAAGAGCATTCTTCACAATACATCTCTGCCAGGCTGGACCTCTGGACCCCTGTCCCATAATTCTTTACTCCCGTTCAATTTCTGCTGCATCTTTCTATGGACACTTGGCATTGCTCAGCAATGGATCTGTGAGCAGTTAGTCTCTGCCCCCAACTTCTTCTTTCCTCTTTGTTTCCTCTCGCTCTCCTCTACGCAGTCTTTGGTGCTGAGCTGCACCAGACCCTACCTGGGTCCAATCTTTTCACAGCAAAGTCCTCCTCTCCAACATTTGACCTTACAATAAGACCTTCCCCATCTCACCCAGGAGCAGCTTCACTAAGTCCTCCAAGACTCAAGTTCCTGCTTTTCTGCCAAGAAGCTTCTTTCCAGAGCATCTTTATAAATAAATGAAATCGAATGTCCGACTTTTTCTTATTTGCTTAGACACTTTATATGACATTTAATGGAAACCCTCCTGATGTATTATTTGCAGCAGGTTCCTCGTGGTATATGGGGGTCACGATTTTATAAAAACAACTTGGATTATCAATCTAGAGTTTCCTATCAAAACCCTGTCTTACAATATTGTACTCAGGGTGAAATCAGATTAAACTTTGACTCACAATGCCTCAGGGATGTGGTTTGCATACAACTTTTATTTTCTGTAACAAATGCTATTGCAGCACAAAAAAAATCATGACATGAGACAGCACTCTGGGCAGGATGAGATATGAAATTTAAAATTTAACCAGAAACAAAAAGTAAAATGGCATTCTATAAAGAAGAGGAAGGAAGGAAGGAGAGAGTTGTTTGTTTCAAATTAACCATTCGTGATGACAGAGTAAAACGACAGATTAAACTTTGACAAGGGGCCTAGTCTGTCTTCACAAAGTCCCCTGGTGTTTCCCTCAATAATGGAGAACCCCCAGTTATGCCCTTCATTCCAGCCTCTATCCCCTTGAGCTGTGACCCCCACACAACCACACAGTACACATCCAGCCTTGCTCCTGGTTCTTATTACTCTAAAAATATCATATTATTCCTTTTCCTTTTCCCTTCATATTACTTCCTCAATTTATCTTTTCATCTCTCTTCCCACCCCCCACTTTCTGGTTTGGAAGTGGATTTTCTAAGCAGCTTCTTGGCAGAAAAGCAGGACCTTTCTAAGTAGCTACTTGGCACAAAAGCAGGACCTTGATTCTTGGAGGACTTAGTCAAGCTGCTCCTGGGTGAGATGGGGAAGACCTTATTGTAAGGTCAACGGCTATGGATTTTCAAAACAACTGAGTCAAAAGCCCTTTATCCCTCTTACACCTTCCCCCCAATATCCTAACTTTCTCTTGGGTGCCAGGGCTTCTTGCCAGTATTTAAGCTTGCTGGGAACAAGAAATTCCCAGTATGTGCAACCCATTTTGAATAGCCCCCTGCCCCTCGGTCCAGTCAATCAGCTGGGAAGGGCGAAGAATCTGTGGCTGCTTCTTGGTCCTTGGACCATGAAGTGCTCCCCATTGTACTGCTCCCCTGTAGGAGTGAGTGGGCTGTGACACGGGGACACTCTGCCCATGAAGGACTTACCACCCAGGTAGAGAAAGGCCACATACACGTGGAAGGAAATAGAGACTATGAAGAAGAAGAATCACTTCTGTGGTTTGGAAATGATTCCCCCCCACCCAGTGGTTCATGTGATAGAAGTGTGGTCTCAAACAGTAGGGAGAGATGGTGGATCTTTAAGAGGTGGGGTCCAGGGGAAGGTAAGTAGGTCATAGAAGGACCAGCCCCAGAAAGAGTTCATCCCTTCTCAGGGGAGTGAGCCAGGCCTCCTCATATTGAGTAACCACAAAACATGTTCTGATAAAGTGAGCTCAGCTTTCTCTGCTCCCTCCTTTGCTTGCACTCCCAGGGACATGCTATCCTTATACAAACAGCTGCTTATCTGCCATGCTGTCATGTAGCCAGAGGGCCTCACCAGACACCAGGACAGTGCCATTGGGACTTCTGATCCAGCAGAATTATAAGCTAAATAAACCTCAATTCTTTATAAAGCAATAAGCCTAAGGATGTTGGTTATAGCAACACAAAACAAAACTAAGTCCTTGAAGGTCCATCATCATATAAGGAATGGGTGTTTAAAATGGAGAGAAGCAGCTGGTCTGCATAAGGAAATGGCAGGAAAGCCTAGGTGGAGATGGGGGCTTTAGGGACACTGGTTCTCAGTACAGGTGACTTGCTCATCTGTCTAGAAAGTGAGGTAGAGTCTGGCTGCAGTGCCCTCCAGGCAGCCTCCTCCTTGGGCCACCTGGCAGCTTTAAGAAAGCAATGAAGCTACAACAGCCATGTACAGTCAGAAGGAGGTTTGGGGGTTAATGAGTTTTGTTAGCATGTTACTTTAATTGCTATCGTTATTTCTGTACATACGCCTAGAGGCTTGCAGTGAATGCATTTTATTATTAATATTAAGCATTTTGTACAGCACTTTCTGTTTGCAAAGTGCTTTACAATCATTAATTAGTTATTCCTCCTGACACTCCAGCGAGGTGATCCAGGCCTCATTCACTCCCCCTGCTTGGTTATAAACGACAGCCCCAGTGTGTTGAGGTTAAGTGACTTGGCCAAGGTCACCAGGCCATTAGGGGGGAAAGGCTAGGATTAGATTTCCCCTGCTGCCCTTCAGGCGGAGGCCCATGTTGCTGGAAGCAGCAGCTTCCCTGGACAGTGCACATAAAAAAAATGTTACAATAAATAAATAAATGAAGCCAGAGGCAGAAAAAAAAATGGTTCATAGGCCTCATTGCTAAGGCCTGGGGACACCTCTGTCATAGTGGCAGGAACTAGAAAGTGCTGAGAGAAGACCAAAAGAGAGCTCCGGTAGTAACATAACCTTCCACGTTCTCCTAGCCAGCTCTAACGTGTCCTCCTGGAGACCCTCGCTGTCCTAGTTGCTGGCTCCTTGGAGGAGCCTGTTTCCTCTGCACGTTTCTTCTTAACTCTGAAGGCTTCACTGCCCAAAAGGGCTCGAGATGTATAATAACGCGGTGATGCCCGGAAGAGCACCGTGTCAATTTAATTTGAACCAATTTGACAAGTCTGATACACTTTGGGGACAGCAGCCCACCGCGTGGACCGCAGCGGCTTCTCTTGTTAGGTTCTCACCTGCGCTATTTCTCCAGGAGGTAATTACCTTAGATCAAGAGACCGATTGTAAACGTGTTAGGTTTTGCTGACAGCACAGAGCTGGGGGAGAAGCAGGACTCCCATTTGAGAGGCAAGGAAAATGCAACAGGATGTGCCTCCCTCTCCTTAAGCGGCTCTGCGGCAAATGCAATTCGGTATTGACAAACGCACATTAATGCCATTGGCCAGGGAGAGGGACGGGCAGGAAAGTGCTGACCTGCAGAAGAAACATTTTCTAAAGGTGTCCCCACCCCGGGGCCACACTGCTGGAAACATCCAGAGAGTCTCATGGAGTCCAGAGCCTCTGGGAGATGTCTTTCTATTTTAAAAGAACGCATCCGTTTATGAAAGAATTGCCCCCTCCCACCTCATTCCCCACACCTGCCCACGCCCACTCCCTAGTGTCGCTGACAATTGGAGGAGCTCCTAAGACATTTTCCAGGGATTAGTGATCAAAGCCGACATCCTGTAAGGAAATAGAGATTTTTTTTTTTCCTAAAAACAGGAGTACTCAATTTAAATCCCCTTATGTCAGATGTTTTTTTTTTTTTTTTTTTAAAAAAAAAAAAAAAAACGCAAAACCTGTTTTGCCTCAATCTGGGTAGGACAAGCCCAGACTTGATTCATGTTCATTACTCTCTTGCAATCTTCCTTTCAGATGTGAGAAGGGATCATGATTGTTCAGTTTGTAGCACAATTTCTCACTCCATTTTGATGATATTTCCAGAAAAGAAGAAGAAAAAAAAATGTCACAGGACCAGATGGGCCCCCTTCCTCTGCGACGCCCAAAGTTAGCTTTTACCTTGGAACAGAAGAAAACACCACCACGGATGACGGCTTGGCACATTCTTCACAACATTTCTTTTGGGGGTTTGTTTATGTGTTTGATGTGATCTCTCCGCGTGCTAAAAGGAGCACATCCTAAGGAAACACTCACCACCCTGCACTGGAGTGTCAGGTAGCTAGAGGCATCACACTGTTCTCAGGGAACTTACCGTGGAGGTGAGAAAAAAAAAATAGATTTAGAAATCACAGTTCTGCTTAGCAGAACTAGACATGGGTCAGATGCCAACAGAAAGATTCTGAGCATTACAGGAACTTGTGGGTCAGCAATAAGAGGAAACCTCTGGAAACTCATGGGGGAAGACACAGTTGAGCAACGCCCTAAAGAACCAGTGGAGCAAACCTACACACATTCATGAACAGAAAGCTGGTTTCAAGTTTTTGTCATCTGACCTAGAATTTCTCCCCAGTGCTCTTTGAATTCTGTTCCATTGCCCTCAAAGTTCTGGATGCTGGAGAAGAACTCAGTGTGGGGTTTACTTGGTTCAAGGTAAAGGCATCTCAGGATCAGTGGGAGGGGTATTTGTGGTTTTCATGCTCAGGACCTATTTCCTGAACACAAAGATCTAGAGTTCTTTCAGGGGACTTTTTGTTTTCTTTTTTTTTTTTTTTCCTGATGAATTTCTAAATCCCTGCGTCAGCCCCCTCAAAGCTCCCACCAATCCCCCCAGAGGCTCTTGGAGGAGGGCAAGTTGTGATTTCTTCCTGGAGAGTGCCTGCTCATCCCAAGAGCCCCTGGCAGGCAGCAGTTTCTCCCACTTGTTTTTCTCCTCCCTCCGACAGTCAGGACACTGTAGATCTCTAATCAGCTTTTCAAGGTGACACTTGCTCACTGTACACACTCTTTTTTGCATGCCAGAGTATCATTTGTTTGAGTAGTCCTCGGTATAATAATATGGGAATAATATCTAGTATTAATTAAACGCCTATTGTTATTTTGTGTAATGCACTATGTTGGATGTATTGCACATTACCCCACAGAATCCCATAACAGTCCTGTGAAGCAGGTACATCTATTATCCCTATGTTTAACATGAATAACCTCAGGCTTTGAGAGGTTGCTAAGAATTTCAAGATTACACAACCAGTAATTGGCTGCGCTGAGGTTGAAAGCATCTCTGGCTGACTCAGAGTTTTCTGTTCTATTCTCTACCTCCCTGCAGGAACACAAGATGACAGTTAGAGAATGTGTGGCAAAGTGTTGTTCTTCCCGTCTCAACTCTTTTTAACAAAGATGAAGCTTGGAGTTAAGGGGAAGGTTAAGGGAAGTTAAGGGAAATATAAAGAATCAAGAGAGATTTCAAAAATTTTGTGTACCTTTGGCTCATGGGAGAATCATTCCATGGCTATTTATTCATTTTTTAAATAAATAATTATCAGTATTTTTAATTTCTTTTGAGGTATTGGGAATTGGCAGTTTTCACTCAGTTGCTGAGGCTGGCCTCAACCTTGAGATCCTCCTGCATCAACTTTCAGAAGGGCCTGGACCACAGGCCTGTGCCACCATGCCTGACCAATTATCAGCTTTTGTCCTGATCACCTACCAAAACAGATCAAAGGGAACAACCACTCCCATTTTAACCTATGAGGACAATGAATTTGATAGGCATTATAATTATATTTCTAAGGGGATGATACTGATACATGGGGTGGGGGATCAGGATACAACTCTCAGTTCTGAGTCTTCATTATAATTTTTGAGAAAGTTTTTCAAATACATTTTCTTAAAATCAAACTCAAATGTTAATTTAATCTTCAGAACTGTAAAGGGGCCCTTACACAAAGGGATTCATAAATTATAGGTTGCTAGAATTGCAAAGGCTCTTTTAATCTGAACCTATATTTAACAGTTGAGCTATAAGCCCTTGTGAAGTGTTAGAAATGTGGCAATTAAGAGATTCTGGACATTTAATGTGGTTGTAGCAACCTAGATTAAAATCTGTCATTAATCTATATTGTGCTTTTCCGTAGTATACCATGCTATTCCAACTACAACCAACCCAAAGTATAAAAACATGAAATCCCAAGAAGCTTTGCATGTCTTAACAGGCTGAGCCGTAACTAGTATGAATTGTATATCAATAGATATGTTTCTTGTCTTGATCTAATTAAAATAACTTAAATCATACTATCAACATGGTATACTTTTGAATATACATGAAAACTTTTAATAAAATCATGTATCAATAGGAATAACATAAAATACCATCACAATAATACAAGTGAGAAGAGCTATATGAAGGTTTGCAATTGGTCACTATACCACATAGATGGAAGACTTTATTAAGAAATACTTTGCAATTACTCACACTCTTTGTATCTATCAGAGGCCCTACACATTTGTTCCTGTGAAAAAATAGCAAGAATACAGGTCTTCCAAGTGAACTTTCTGAATAAGCTAACTTGCCCTCCATCTCTACTTTTAAACACTTTTGCACCATAACTGTCTCACACCATCTTCCTCAAGAATTAAGGCCCTTTAGTACAAAGTTTGAAGTATATTTTTTTCTGGAGACTTTTAAAATTCTACCATCAGGAATTTTCAATCTCTGGAATCCATAGAATTAATGTTTATGATAAAATTCATTAATATTTAGTTTCAGTGAAGGAAGTCTATAGGACTTAACTTTTCTTCTGATGTCATGTGAAATTTAAGACAGGGAATTTGTCCAGCAGATCCAATTTCAAAATCCCCACACTGAAATTAATTTAATTCAACATGTGTTTACCAAACATTGACAATATATTCAACACATTTCCTGGTACTAAGGGATATAAGAGAAACTATAGAATTTTTTTGACATAAATTTATAGATTATATGAGAATAATCAAAGAATATGCTTGAAGCAATAGGCAACTAGATAAAGGCGAATGCAAAATGTTAATCATGGTTAAAAAGTGTTGCCAAGGTAATATAGAAGGAAACATCTGGGGACAGGAGGCCAGTGTGACATGCAATACTGTCATGAGATTCATAGTGAATGAGCCCCTACCTTGGCCTCTGTGGTAGACAGAGGTGATTATCTATAGAAAACGACTTTCCATTACAAAGACAGGCAGGATCATGGGCAGTGTGTGGGCACAGAAAGATGTGAAACAAATTTATGTGGGAGGCCCATGGGATGGAGAAGGGAAGATCAGGTTGGAAAAGAAGTTTGGTGCATTAGAAAGATGGCCACCCACACAAACACCTTAATACAAGGATCTATACAATGGAAATGGCCTTCCCTCTTCACAGGAGGAACAATGGACTCCAACTGCAACTTAGAGGGGCTGGTCAGAGCTCCCTGCAGATTCTCATTGAAATATTTCTCATCAAGAAGACATTTAAAGGGATGGAGAGGGGTGCAAATGGCCAATAGAAGGACTTACTGAAATGAAAGCAGCAAAATAATTTCCCAGATTGCCAATGACTATTAAAATAGGCCATGAGGGTCCATGGTTATTACTTTAACAATTAGTTAATTTTAGCAGCAGGGAGGCCATTAGCTGACCAGCTCACTCTTCTGCCCAGCATATCCTAGCCAATGAGCTGTGATTGGGCAATAAAAATGAGATTGTGCCCAGACAATAAAATATTTAGACTTTTAATATGTTGGTGGAGATGGACCACATTTTAAAGTGACAGAGCATCATATTTCCCATTATTTATTTTTCTAAGGCCAATGTGTCTAATCGTTGCCTCTGCAATTTCAGAGAAGATATAAGAAAAGCAACTGGAACAGGAAAGAGGGTGAAAAGAAACAAAAATTAATAAAATCCAAAAGTAAGTATACACACATATCCAGTGTGCTGCAATAAGTAGATAAACCTGGGTTTTGCCTCCAAAAAGAAAACAGAATATGTCTAAAATCACTGCATAAACATCAAATTAACATAATTTATAAAGAATATAAGAATTAATGAGGAAAACATAACCTTATCTGTGAATGGTGTCTATGGCTAATGTCTTTACCCATAAATGCCTTCCAAATGTAAGTAAATTGTGGATTTAAATTTAATCTACCAAACATATGCAAATAACTTAAACATTCTATATGCAAGTTAATGTAAATATTGCAAAACCCCTGAAATGGAAATGAGTATGTAAAACTTTCTGCATCGACAAAGCCAACATTGATATTCCTATGTTTCTCTCAATAGAGATTTGTTTTTCTACACCAAATGATAAGTGCAATGTAAACTTGAAACTTATACTGAGGTGAACATCCCCGAGTTCTTTCTTAAAATACTTCCAGTTCCATGTACACCATAATGACCATGAAAGTCAGAATTAGTCTTCTTTCAAACATGGTATACATTTGACATCCCTTTTTCTTATCTTATTGAGAATATATTTTACCACATTGTCTCCCTGTCCAAATCCTACCCAAACATTAAAACTTATCATGTCCATCTGGAAACATTAAGCTTCCTGCTTGTAAAAGTATTGTATTTCTCACACTATTGAAAGATTTATAGCATTCTCAATAGATTTGATTATATTCTCAAATAATTTAAGAAAGCTTTCCATTGAGGCTGAAACCCAGACTTCCCTTGAAAGATAAATATTGTTTAGATGGATAAGAGGAGTGGTCAATGCCTTATGGATAAAAAGTAATCAGAAGAAGATCTGACGAAGGAATGCTAAAGATCACACATACACTTCTCTAAGGGCAAAGGCTACTTGGCATGAAGGAGGCTGAAATATAGAGCAATGATGGGCAGATCCATCTTCCAGATGGTTCTTCAAACCAGCTAGCCAACCATAATATGATACTCTCCAGGTTCAGCTTTACATCTTTGGTCTAGGGGTACTCTCTACTTCAGACTAGCAGGTGGGCAGCTCTTGCTGGTGTTCATGGCATTACATCATTGTGGAGTTCTTGGCACAACACTTAGCTTCAAATTTACTAGTATTCATTATTTGTTTTTTTTAAAAAAAAAAGGAAAGAGGAAAAAAAAAAAAAGAGGATAATTTACATTTCCTGATTCAAAGCCAGGGCCTATTCATCATCGTCTGCACATCGCTTATAAAGATGATAAATGAATGTATAGTAACTGAACCCTAAAACAAAATAATGTGTTTTTCTTAAAGCTTCGCAGGGTTGCATTTCCGCTGTAATTAGTTTACTTTTTTTAATCAAATTCTGTTAAGCAGCAGTCAAAATGAAAACTGATTTTCAGACTGCTAAAAGCAGCCCAAAAGAGAGAAAAGGACAGAAAATAGGGTTATTTTTTCACATGTAATGGTGCAAAAATATCAAGGTAATTGCATAACTTTCAGAAACAGCAAGAATATAATCATGTCTTGCTGATTGTATGATATTCAAATACAGGTTGCTATAAGAGAAACTACCATTTGATATAAACCAAGATAAATTGCTATTCTATCTTTGGAAATTCAAATCAAGGAGGACATTGTTAAATTTCTATGGTTCCACAATGCCCACAGGATAATCTGCAAACCCGCAAATATTACCATTTATATTTCAGTACTTTGTTCTAAACTGAATCCCTGTTCTTTCAAAAGTATAGGCTTAATTCATCTTATGGTTCCCTGTTTTTGAAACTCATATTATACTCTAAGTCTGCAATGTCAACCACTCCTTCCTCATCTATATGACTCCTGTCTATCCCTATCATTGTAGTTTGTTTCCCTACTCTATTAAGCCTCCTCTGGCACCTCTACCAGTAATAATAGCTCATTAAGTCGCTGGATCTTTCTATCACATACATTTCAGTTGAGATATATATATATGGTTTTACCTGTATTGTTTTTAGCTGTTCAGTTTTTCTGATGTGTCCTTGTCTCCTAGACTATATCACATAACACCTGAGAACAGAAGTCATGTCTAATAGAAGTCTAGTGTTCACTGAAGGACAATATTGGGATTAAAGAACCCAGTCCTCATTGAACTGCATCAGGAGTACCATAGAAGCCATCCAATATGTCATCCATCCATAGCGTCACAGCTTCAGAGCACCTGAGATTCCAGGTTAGCTTAGTTCCTTTTCTCTTACAAAGAGGTGGGTAGAAAAATATGTCCCCTGTCAGATCTGAAGTGTGTTAGACATCTTTTTCTACACATGACACACTCTTGGAATAAAACTGAGGTATTGGAACTCTCCATGAGTTACTAGTTTCGCACTGCTTTACATTCCTTCTTTCCACTCTTCTCTAATGCTCTACAGCTACCATCCCTAAACACATCCATTCAACAATGTCCCAGAACCATTAGGACCTTAACCTTCCTCTTGAATTACCAGTTTATTCCAACCTGTCCTCAGAGCCTGCCTGCTTTCTCCAGGGTAAACATTTGTTAACAGCCTAGACTTCGGGCCCTAGAATATGACATTTTTCAAGAACAAGTCAGGCACTCACTATTTACATGTTTTGCTCACTCAGCTAGCACAGAATGAACAAAAACTTTGTGTTGTTAGTTTCATCATGTGATTTACAAAATTTTATTTTTATTTGTTTCCAACATTTGCATATAATATTGTACCCTCACTAATAGATAGCCTTGGGGGAAGGCTACCTAATCTTTCACATTAACTTTAGATCCCAGATTCTCTCTGTAGGGATTTAATATTAGAAACTTGCTTTCTCTTCTTTCTTACTTTCCTTCCTTCCTTTCACCTTCCTTTCTTTTCTCTTCTCTCCTGTTCTCCTTTCCCCTTCCCTTCTCTTCCTCTATCTCCCTCCCCCATCTCTTATGCTATTTGTGCAGGATTTATCAATCAAATTCAAAATACCAAAATTCAATCTGTGTTTGCACCCCTAGTCCACCCTCTTCTTTTTCTGCCACTTAATATTGCATGGAAACTATATTCACTTCATAATATTTCACCAATGTGGTTTGGAATAGTCTTCCAGTGTTATAGCTAACCCAGGCATACACACCGTACATGTTGAGCCTCAGGAGAAGACCATAAGCATTAGGATGCTCACTAATGTTCTACATGGAAAAGCCACAAATTATTTTTTCAGTACAACTACATGGTCCATATAAGTTCTGAAATATCTCTAAGATTCTGGCAATGGCTTTCTTTCTGCCTTAGTTGTCTCAGAGATTATGGGTATGCATTTTTAAATTTGTCATCAAATTTTCATTGGCAGATATGCAAAGAATATTTCAGGAATGGCTAGTCAATGTTTGTTTTACCAGAAATCAAAGTAAGCTGTGTGACATAAATTATATCATCTCTTTTCCACAGTTAAATCCTTCAATAACTCCTCATCGTTGGCAAAATAATCATTAAAATCCCTTTATAGGAGATAGGTAAAAGTCTTCCACATTCTGGTCTGGGCCCAACCATGCATATTCCTCTCTTATCACCCCTGTCTAGGGTTATAGGCTGAATTGTGTCCTCCACCCCCAATTTCCATGTTGCTTCTTTCCTAGTCTGGCTGCAATTGCATATATTGTGTGTTCTCTCTCTCTCTCTCTCTCTCTCTCTCTCTCTCTCTCTCTCTCTCTCTCTCTCTCTCTCTTCCTAACTCCAATCCCATAGTTTTCTATTTTGTCACTTAAAAGTAAGTATCACATTTATCTTTAGCACTCATGATACTTGGTAAATTCCATGTGAGAACATAGTGACAAGGTGGCTATCTATAAACCATGAAGAAAACTTTCATCAGGAAAAGTATTTGTAGACTCTTTTTGATCTCATATTTGCCATCCTACAGAATCATGAGACAATAAATTTCAATTGTTTTGTCAACCAGTCTATAGTATTTTATTATAGCATCCTGAGCAGACTAGCATAACTAATGTCCTTGAATCCACCAGAACTACTCAGGAAAACATAACTAGGAAAAGAGATTATAGACATAGGTGGCAGATGATAGATAGCTAGATAGATACATAGATAGATACATAGATAGATAGATAGATAGATAGATAGATAGATAGATAGATAGAAAGAAAGAATAAATTGGTTCATGTGATTAGGGAGGCTCAGAAGCCCCAAGATCTGAGGTTGGCAAGCTGGAGATCCAAGAAAGTTCATGCTCTAGCCCTATTCCAAAGAGTCCAAAGAATGGAGAACACTTATGTTTCAATCAGATAGGCAGAGAACAAATTTTCCTTTACCCAACCTTTTTTTTTGTTCTATTTAGGCCCTTACCAGATTGGATGAGCCCCACCCACACTTGGGAGGAAGATATGCTTTACCCAGTCTATCAATTTAAATATTAATCTCACCCTGAAACACTTTACAGACACAGCCAGAATAATGTTTCTCCAAATATCTGGGCACCCTATGGTCCAGTCATATTGGCACATAGGACTACCCTTCACAGTTTTCTTCATGGTACTGGTCCACACAATGTACCACGGGCTACTTACCAATTTTTTAACTTGACAAGAGATCTGTTGAATCATTTTGGCACATGTTGTCTTCTTCTGCCCTGAATTTGTTTTTTCCCTGCACTCCTTCATTGGGCATGGTTAGCTAGAAAACTCTCACCTATTCCTTGAAATCTCAACTGAATGGCCTCTAAAGCCTCTCCTCATTTTCTCAGAATTGACATTTTCTTCCATTGACCCTTTAAGCAACTGATGAGAAAGCCCTTATCATGTATTATTATAATAGTATTTATGAATAAAAATGCTTATTTTTCACTAGACAATGAGCTCCTTCTGCTTTAAATATTATTTAATTTTTTTTTGCATTTAGTACAAACCAGTATGTATCAAAGTACATTAATAAACTTCTGATGATTGAAGTTATGTGCATATGAAACAAAAGCAAGGTTAGAAATCAAAAGACAAGAGTACGAGCCTGTGACAATGCCATTGTAGGCATTATGTAGTGGCATATTGCCAGGACTCCTGATGGCAGAGCATAAGGCAACTTCCTTCTTACAAATGTGAGCACTCTATCCAGGCTTCAGTCTCCACAGCATCATCCCATCTTCCTCTCTGTTGCCATTTCTTCTAATTTCTCAGGCAGTGGGTGGGTTCCCTTCAGAGAACTAAGTGGGAACTCACAACAATCTCAGCACCACACACCTGAAGAATGTGCTTCTCCCCATTGTCTCAGTGGGTGAGGAGAAAGAGTGCAAAGGAGAGCAAATATAAATATTCTAGTGCCTAAAATATCCTTAGGCCAAATTTGGCACAAAGTCCACTGGAATCAAACACGGAAGTCTGGTTTAGGCCTGGGCATAATCCAGGATGGGGAAAGATGAGGCCTGAGGAAAAGGAGATAACAGAAGCCTTTTTGTCTATAATGTGCTCTGGCACCCTTCCTGGCAGGAGGTCCACTGGTGCTGAGCATGAGGGGATCTGAGCAGTCTCACTCACAAAGCTGGAGAAGACCCTGTAATCTTGGTCTGAGAAACCCCTCCCAGGAGGTACAATGTTTGCTTGCAGTTCTAGGACCAGAGAAAGGCAAAAAAAATGGGAGCCTGGGCAGGGTCCAGTCCACGCTTTTGTTAGAAATTGCTGTGGAAATAGAGGATATGGGTCTCCAGGCAGTAGACCAAAAGTACCAAATGCAAATATAGGCTTCTTCTGTTGGGGCTCTCAATGTGGTTTCCTATCTATGTCCAGTTTGATGACCAAGATATTGTAGATCACAAGAATGCCCAATCCCATTGGTTTTCACATCAATACAGGAGAGCATGCTAGGGGACTTTTCATCACTGTGACAAATTCCTCAGGAGAAGCAAGTTAAAGGAGAAAAGAATTCTTTGGGCTCATATGTTTGGAGGTTTTAGTCCATGGTCAGCTGGCTCCATTGTTTCTGGGCCTGTGGTGAGGCAGAACATCATGGTGCCAGGACATGGAAGAAGAAAGCTGCTCATCTCATGGTGGCCAGGAAGTTGAGAGAGAGAAGGGAGCAGGGGAGAAATAAGATATACCCTTCAAGGACACACACACTATGACCTACTTCCTCCAAGGAAGCCCTACCTCTTATTAAAGTTTCCACCACTTCCTGATAGCATCCTCAGTTGGGGCCCAAGTCTTCGATACATGAGCCTTTTGGAGACATTTTTGATACAAACTATAACAGATATCAAACAAAGAGAAGGGGGACCTGCTAGATTTTAATATAGTTTCTTGGTGTTTCTTCTGTTCCCAAATCACTGTGCCTGCATCATGAAAGCATATTCTGCTTTCTTTAATTTTTAGATAACTGAGAATTTGTCTCTCTTTTCTGAGTAGAAAATTTGGAGACAGTTCTCTGGCAATTTTCTGGGCACCTAAGTATGATTTGGACTGTCTGACCATGGTGAACATACCCATGCTAACTGGTAGCAACAACATACATCAGGGACAAAGGGGCTTCAGGTGAAAACATAAGTTATTATTGTTCGGCTCTCAATATAGATAAGTGTGTTAGGGAATGGAGGAAGAAAGTTTTAATGGCAGCTCAAGAGAGAATTGAATCTCCAGCTATATCCATCCCCAAACTCACATTCACACACACACACACACACACACACACACACACAAAAAAAAAAAAAAAAAAAAACAAACAAAAAACAAAAAAACAAACAAAAACCCTCATACTCCACATCTTAAGGGTAAAAAATGTGAAAGCATTTGACAGTTCATCCTGAGTTTGTGCTGGATTGGTCTTTTCCATATATTGTTTAGAGTGGTGGAATTTGATGTCACTGACCCTGCCACGATTTTAGTCAATACTTTCAGTGTGGCAAGTAGAACTCTAGAGAACCCACTGTGACCCAGTGGAGTTGTTCCAGTGGTTAATACAGTAGATTATCTGACTAGGAGATTTTAACCAACTGGTTAATTTTAACCAACTGGTGAGAAACAAGTGCTATCACCACCCATATTTTCTATGGTTCTGAAGAACAAAAGGGTGTGGTGTCTCATCAGGGCTCAATGATCTGTAGGCATCTCTACTGCCTCTATCCTGAGACTGGAGTAACTGAGATTTGGGAGAAATTTTGCCTGAAAAATCTACTGAGGGCAGTATCAATTCTTGCTTGACTGCTAGCATGTGGTATCTGAAGATTGTCCCTGCCCCTGCTAATGTCTTTTCAGATGTGTACATTCCTTTAATTAAATAGTCAGTTAATATTAGGTTTTCCTCCTGCTTGAGTTTACAGAAAGTCCAGTGTTTTACTGGATATTCATTCCCAAGGAGTGCTTGTTACCTGTCCCACCATCACCTGTCACCTCAGGTAAACATCTGCTTCAGAGGACAACACTCCTTTTCCTCCCTTTCATCTTCTGTCTTGCAGCAGGTGACCACTGCTGTACTTTGACTACAACATCTAAAGCAGGAATGGAGCCTCCTCCAAACGATGGCTAAGACCAGCTATAAAAGTTTCAACTTTCTTATCAAAGGCTCCCAGACAATAGAAGAGACTTATAAGAGAGAAAGCCCTTGACACTGGTTATGAGATGTGAGAAATGCTGGATTGGATCAGCTGTATTTCCTGTATAGCCATCTCCTCAATAGAAATACCTTGGACATTGTCCCCCTGTTTGAAGTACTGACCCTTCCGTAATACCTCAAGGTCCATCAGAGGACTGGAGGAAGTAGTTCTCCTCATTCTCAGTCTCACATTCATGTCCCAGGCTTGAATAATAATCTGTAGATGTACAGCTTTGTCCACAAAAAAGACACCAATTTTTATAATGAAGCTATGCACATTATCTCCCCTTTGTTATCTACATATAATTTACAGGTTCAAGTAAACATTCTATCTACTGAAGAACAATACTAGGTAACATTTTCTTTTATTGAGATATTTCTAATCTCCAAGATTACCATCCTAAGGGTATCACCTACATTAACAAGCTTAATGTCTACCTCAATTCTCTGAGATAATAATAAAAGTAATTATTATTTCCATTTTTCAAGTAGAAACAGAAATTTTAAATTCTTTTCAAGAGCAAGAAAATGAAGTAGCATCTAAATCACAAATGAAAATATTAAGTAAAAGAGAACAAAAATTGGGGCAGATTTAGAAGGGTGGCATCATTATCTCTTGTCATTCCTGTTCCCTGGCCCACCCAGGCTCTGCTGCTAGCCAAGAAGTATGAGCAACAATTGCATCTACTCTCAGAGCCTCTGTATAATCCTGAGAGCAACTTCCTAAGGTCCTGCCTGGCTACAGGAACATTTTCCCTGGGATTTCACTGGGTGATGAATCATCCTTTCTATGGACACGCCATCCTGTCACTGATCTTCCCTGCCTCCAGTGTGGTACAGTTTGACCTGGAGGCAGATCAAAGTTTTTAGGCCCTTCCTTCTGACCACCAACCCTCCATATGGTTTTCTCCCACTCCTTTAAGTGTGAATATCACTGTTCAAGCAGAAATCTTCAGTGTGAAGGAGACACAGAAGAGAATCTCTTTCAGAATCCTTTTTCCTAAAGACAGTAAACTGATTTGGGGATCAAATGCAATAGAAAAGGGGCTACAGTTTGTCCAGATGAAGAACAGGTTTCCCCCAGAATTCCAATATTGTTCCAGTCCTTCCATTCTCAGGAAGTGAGCACACTTTGAATCTTTGGATTCCATGTGGCAGGCAAAGCTCCCCATGGCTTGGGTCCAACTGAAAAAGCATTGAGGTCTAGACTGATGATCAACTTGACCATCATCAAAAAGGCTTTCTTGCATGACATATAGCTGGATGTACAGCAGGGAGGGTCATGGCTACTATCTGTTAACCCAGGAGAAAAGCAATTAGAACTCTTTCAGTGTGCGGCATAATTTAATACTACTTCCTAACTGGGAACTGTGGGTTTAGGAGCTTAATGTTGATAATGGAGGTAAAGCACCCAATGCTGAGCAGAGATGGTAAGTTGGATAAAAGGTTAAAAATACATGATCTTCTTATTGCCAAAATATATTCTATTACAGAGATGTGATGCATATGCTTGATGTGATACATATGCTTGATTCATTACTGAGATTTGGAAATCTCAATAATTAAAAAAACAAACTATTGATACATATGATGATGTGGATGCATCTCAAAACATTAGAACAAGTAACAGAAACCAGAGACAAAAGAAGACATCAGTATTTGCCTGGCATGAGTCTAGAATTGGTATGGAGCTGACTTCAATGATACAGGAAGAAGATTTGGGAGTGTGGAAATGTTCTGAAACTTGAACATGGCAGTGGCCTCATGACTGTACACATGTACACCAAAACCCATCAAATTATAAATTTTAAATGGGTGAATTTTTAAGGTACAGTTGTGTTTCACATAACAATGTTCAGTCAATGACACGTCATAATATACAATGGTATACAACCCACCTGTGTAGTAGGCTGTCCACTGTATTTGCATGAGTGTTAGTGTGCTCTGTGAAGTTTGCACATCGACAAATTCACCTAATGATGCATTTCTCAGAATGCATTCTCATCACTAATCATGTATGATTGTGTTTAACTTACACTCCAGCAAAGCTGTATGTGCATGTACAGGCATACCTACACACACACACACACACACACACACACACACACACACATCCAAACCCAAGAGAAAGTTTCAAAGTGGGTATCTGAAATTTGGAAATTAAAAAAGATGCATTAAGGGCCAAGTGAAAAACTAGAGGAGCTACAATCTGCAGGCTAAAAGTATGCCAAGAGTTCTCTCCTGGGAAGCTTCTGTGGCCTACAGTTCCTATAGGAAAATAAGGAAATTAAAAGCAAAAACTACTGGAAATCAACTTGAATCAACTTGATAGCAAAACCATTCCTGCAGTATCATTAGGCTACTGACATATTATGAATAGTTGGAAATTTCACCAAAATACTCATATGTTTGTTCACAGGTTTGCGTTCCAGACCCCGCTGTACATACTGTGTTATCTTTATTCAAAAATCCAGAAACCTATCTGGTGTCAAGATTTTCATATTAAAGTCTGTGGGTCTGTATCACATTACAGAAATTCTTCCCTCAGCTACACTGATGAGCAACTGAGGGTGTGGAATGTGCTTTCAGACTCTAACAACTCCAAATAGGCACCCCCAACTCCCTTGCACATACTTTGACTGACAGATCCTAAGGAAGTATGGGGCACTGGATCAGTGAATTTGATTTGATAGTGAAGAATAGAGGGAAAATGAAGATAAAATAAGAGACAATGACGGAGAGAAGTTGATTTCACAAGAACAAGCTGATCTTCTGATACATACAGCTATAGGTCACACCTAATATGGCCCTCTGAAAAATTGGAATTGGCCCCTACATTCCCTAAAGAGCAGTGGTATCAGAGAGAACAGGGAACTCACATTTTGACTCAGTGAGAATTATGACTTAATGTATGTCAATCATAATGCCAATCATACACATTAATGGCTTTGAATCTCCTTATTTCTTAACTGGTTTCTATGGTACACTGAGTTTCCACAGTGAAGAGTATTACCTAGCACTTTCAACCATCATGAACAAGATCTTTTCTGCATTGCTCGCTGTCAGCACTCTGTCACCTCAAGGAAACAGGTCAGATTGAAGCATGATGGATGAAATTGATGGGCTTAGCAAGAGAGACATCATGGTACAGAGGAAGCACATGTGTAACCTCTAAAGAACTCTCACCATTGAATTAGAACCCATATGTCCTTGGACAAGTCACTTCCTCACTCAAAGTTATATTTCTTTTGACCATTTATAAATGTTTTTTATTATTGTGCAGTTTAAACTAGATAATGAATATTAAAATGTTTTTAGTATGTTTATATATCAATTAGTGTATATCTACATCACCTTTTTATTATATTTTATGGATATACCAAATTTACTGAAATTATCCATAATTGTTAATCATGTTGTTTCCAGGTTTCTCTCTCATATGAAATCTGGAATAATATTATATATATCTCATGTTATGCTTATCTAATGGCTTCCTTCAAAAAATTATAAAAATTCATTTTGAATGGCAAAATTTTTACTTAAATCAATTTTATTGAGGCAAAATTACATAATTTAAAATATGCAAGTTATATAAGTATATGTAGTACATTGAGTTTTGACAAATATATGCATCCATGTAACCACCATACAGGTCAACTCTATAGTCCAATATAGTTAATCTTAACTTTCTTGTACCATTTTCCATTCAATTCCAGTCCCTCATTCTTGACCCCAGGCAAGCGTTGATCTTTTTCTATCACCAAAATAAAGATTTTTTTTTTTAGGTTTTATATTAAATGAAAGTGTTAAGTATACTGTTTTATGACTAGATTCTTTTGCTAAGAATATTTTTGAATTTTATATAAATTATTGCCTTTATTATGAGTCTGTTCTTTTTATAACAGGGTAGATGTCCATTGAATCAATAGACCATCATTTGTTTATCAATTTATCCATTCACTAGCTTTTATGAGTAACGCTTCTATGAACATTCATTTGTAAGTCTTTGAGCAGGCATATATTTTTATTTATCTCAAGAAGGTACCAAGGAGTAAAATTATAATATCATATAATAAGTGTATGACTTATAGGAAACCAGGGAATTATTGTCCATGATGGATTATCACTTTACATATTTCACCACCAATGTATGAGAGCTCCAGTTGCTGCTAATTTTCACCAGCACTTGTATTATCATACTTTTAATCTATATTTTAAATATCTATCTCTGCTGGGCTCCATTGTACACACCTGTAATCCCAGTGGTTCAGGAAGCTGAAGCAGGAGGATCTCACGTTCAAAGCCAGCCTCAGCAAAAGTGAAGTGCTAAGAAACTCAGTGAGACCCTGTCTATAAATAAAATACAAAATAGGGCTAGGAATGTGGGTCAGTGACTGAGTGCTCCTGAGTTCAATCCCTGATACCAAAAAAATAAAATAAATAAATATCTATATGCTCAAATATTTATTATTTAATTGTGGTAAAAAAAATTCAAAATTCTTTCTTTGAACATTTTGAAATAGTCATTGTCAAAGTCTATGGTCTCCCTACTATGCAATAGAACATGAGAACTTACTTCTTTTATTAGGAACTTGGTACTCATTGAAAGACTTTTCCACATGCCTCCTTCCCAGCCTCTTGTTTACCCTAAGATGGAAACAATTTTCTCTGTTTTTTTTTAGAAATGGTATATTTTACACTTGGATTATGATTTATTCCACATTAATATTTGTATATGACAATTTCTTCTGCTATTAAATCCAGAGGTGCCAGTAATGAAAGATGTTTAAAGCTGAAATTTCTATCCATCTAAACAATCACTCAAACAAAAGCGCTATAAACCTATTATGAAGCATATAAGGTATAAGAAGCTTTGTTGCACACAATGCCTTTGGAAAATAATTTGGAATGAACATCGAATTCAAGTAACAGAAGAGATTAATACAGGCCAAGCTCAAACATAGGACACATGACATCAAATATGTCTACAACAGCATAGAATTAAAATTCCTGGAAAATAGAGATAATACTTTATAAAAAGAAAAATTACTAAAATAACACAACAAGTGGGAAAACATGAAAAATAAAAAGATGGTACATTTCAACACACTTCACCTATTGATAGAACAGGTAGGTAACTAAAAGAAGCATTTAAAAGTTAAAAACAATATAATTAATAACCTTGAACTTGCAGCCACCTATAGAGTTTTGCAAGCAACATTACAAAATGCACATTTCTCTCAAGTACTGATTGAACATTTACAAATATATGATGTGCCACGCCATCAGAAAATCTCAAGACAGCTCAAAAAAATGTGATTCCCATATATACCTGCTTTGTACACACATATTTTCCCCTTGATGACTGTAGATCAGAGGTCTAAGTCATCAAAAGTCAGAATAAAGGCACTGCTTTTCTGAATATAATGGAAGACAGAAAAGCATGAATAAATGTCAACTATCCCTTCCATCTTTCATTGTTTCACAGACATACCTGGTCACCAACAGGCTTAGGCCAATGCCAACACTCCACCTTTATACCTGTTAAAAGTAGCCTCACACATTTCTACCTCTGGTTATAACAGGGTGGCTTGTAGTAGAACAACATTCTTTTCTTCTGAAAGCAACTAAAAAGTTAAAGTACTAACAAATCATATCTGTTTGAGCACAATAAACAGTTTTTGAGGCAATGAAGACCTTAGATCTTAGGGAACCAAGATCTTAATTATAAAGGGAGTATGGGGAATTTTGAAAATTTTAAGCAGTGGTAGGTAGACAGCTAAAGATTGAGCTGTAGCTTGTCTATAAGAAGCAGAGAAGATATCAGAGCTTTCAGCTAACACAGATCTGGAAAGACCAAAATTGGACTTGGGCAATACACGTGGTTGCAGAAGAGGATTAGGATCCATGAGAAAAGCATGGTGGGAAAAAATAAAATTGATATCTTACACTTGGAAATGGATGAGCTGAAAGTAACTAAAGAATTTGGCAGAGCGCCCAGTTATCTCGTGGCAGGAAAACTGCAGTTCATAACCTCCCAACCAACAGATTCACTGTCACCCACCCCAGGATCTCAGTAGCAAAAGCTGAAGAACTAGGCAACTAAAAGATGTATCAAAACTTACAGAGTCTTGAAATCCAGCTTGGAATCAGCTTAATTAATTGATGGTTGAATTGAGGTAATGTGTTCTCACTTTTACTGCCTGCCAAAGAATAAAGTCCTTCCTTTATGGAGGAATATAACATTATCCAGAGACTGTACAAAATTTTTAATTAAAAAGTCCATCATTCAAGCAAAAGTAACCATGCATTCCAAGAAAAATGAACCCAGAGGAAAACTAGAAAACAGCAATCAACTCACACTTTTTCCAGATATTAGAGTTATCAGACATAGACATTAAAATAACTATGACTAATGTGTTTGGAAAAATAGGCAACAGGATGAGGCATTTCACTATAGAGCTGGAAACCCCAGAAAGTATCAAATGGATATTCTAGAATTGACAATTAACAATACTTGAAATTAAGAACTCAATACATGAGCTTAACAGCTATTGGGTTACTACTGCTGAGAATAAAATGAAGTAAAACACAGATTAGTAGAAAATAATTGAAGCCCAGTGATAAATGAATGGAAAACACTAAAGACAGAGAAAGAGAACTGTGTCATGGTGAAAAATATAATATATGGGTAATCATAAGCCCTAGAGAAGATGAGGCAAAAAAATATAAACATAATTTCTAAGATCTTTCCAAAAGATTAAAAAAAATTGAAACCATAATTTTAGAAACTATACAAATTCCTAAGAAAAAAAACTGCAAGGAAAATACATCTACCTATGTCATAATAAAACCTCTGAAAACCAAAGACCAAAAACAAAAACCCAAAAAGCAGCCAGAGAAAAAAAGACACCACTTTGGGATGAGAAACAATAAGATGAACACTGATTTCTCAGAATATGCAGAAGCCAGACAATACCATAATGTTATCCTTGAAGTACCAAAAGAAAACACCTGCCAACATAAAATTCAAAAATGAGTGAAAATATCCTTCAAAAGTGAAAGTAAAAATGTAAGATGTCTAATCAAACAAAAACCGAGAAGATTGTTAATGAACACCTGCACTCAAGTATGTGTAAATGAGACTTCTGGAAAAGAAACATTATTAAAGATGAACTCAAGAAAAGAACGTAGTAGGAATAAAATCTGAAAAGGGAAAATATGTGGATTAATACAAATTATCTCTGCTCCTCCCGCCATTAAAATTCTTTCATTTTTATCATGTGATATATAGATTTTAGGTGATTTCTAGGCTTTTCACAGATCTCCTGATCCTCTGAACTATGTTTGTGAGCCTTTAAGTGTGATATTCAATAGTGGGTAAGATATGATGAATCTAATATGCATTATGTGATACAGAAGTTCTACTGCAAATATGATCTTTGTATGAATGAGCTACATGTGAAGCCACAACATTTTAGTAATGATTTCTATTGGGTGAGCGATTACTCAGATACCACATTTTTTAAATGAACTAAATCCAATCCACAGTTTTGCATGTTACCCAGCTCCTTCTCTGAATCCACATCTATACTGGTACATTTCTCATCTTAACCATCTCATGTTGCTAAATGTTATTGACATCAACATTTGGTATGGTCCTATACTCGTGGTTTGAGGAAAGTGAGAAAGTTTTCAAGTCTGCATTACGGACTTCAAATGGCACCATAGTCTTGTAAGGCTCATGTCATTAGTTTTATATCCTCTTGCTCTGTGTGTTGGAATGCTATCAGGAAAGGCAGAGACATTTATAAGCCACATAGCTAACAAGGTCTATTCCAAACACCAATTTATTATGCAAAGAGAAACAATGTCAGTTACTTACCTAGTGTCTTATAGCACCACAATGGCTCTTTCCTCTTCTCTTTAATTCTGAATTTATTCATCTATAAATTAAATTTTCCACTTACCTCTGTCAACCAGTTTCCTATTAGTGTTTCCCCAAGGAGGTATTAGTTAGCTCTCAGAAGATGGGAGAAGAAATTCTTCTGACTTGATTTCTTGGCTTTGGGCAACATCTTCAGCATCTTTGGAAGTCTATCTGCTTTTTTAATAATTTTGACTGGATATTAATAGATGACAGCATTTGGTAGCAAGAGACTAGATATTTGTACTAGCTGTGAATTCTGTCACAATGCCATTGAACTAGGCTTTTTCATAATGGAGAAGAATGGCTAGATCTTGGGAAGTGACTGTGGATTATCACAAAATAAATCAAGCTGTCGCTTGACTTGCAGCTGCTCTTCCTGGTGTGGCATCTTTCCTTGAACAAAGCAAATTTCTCCTAGTACCTGGTATCAAGCTAATGGTATGTAATTTCTTTCTTCTGTATACTAATTTATTAAGATCAGGTGAGGCAGGAAGCTTTTCACCTCACAGGGTAATGATACTCTTTAATTGATGTGCTCCAGAGCTATATGAATTCTCCTGACCTCTGTTATAAACTAGCTTTCAGAGACTCTGGACCTATGGAACACTCCTGCATACACATACACACAATATTGTATTGGTGTACCACCTTGACGGCATCATTCTGATTGGTCTTGACAAGTAGGAAATAGCGAGTATCTTAAAAACCTTGTTAACATTTAGGTGTGCCAAAGATTAGGAGTTAAACCTCATAAAAATACATGACACTTTGGTGAAATTCCTAGGAGTACAGTAGAGTTTCACCTTACAAAGGATACCACTAAAATGCACAAAATATGTATTCAAGGGTTCCTTTAGATTTTGGAAGCAGCACATACTTCATTGGAGGGTACTGACAACACCCACTTACTGTTAACCTGAAAACCTTCCAGTTGTGGGTGAGCTCTGAGGCTACTCCAGGTTATAGTTAATGCTGCTCTGCCATGTAGGGCTTACTATCCAGCATCTCCTCTGGAACATGGAATAACTATGGCAGATAGAAGTACTGGATGAAGTCTCTGGAACTCACCAGTAGACAAATCATTGGGTGACTGCTCAGAATTTGGGAACAAAGTAATGCACCTTTCTGAAGATATTATTTACATCCAGAAAAAAAATAAAAATATGTCCTACATTAATGCTGATCCTGGTAGAGATTTAATATCTGATTACAGGACAAAACTATCAACTTGAATTACATCATGAACTGGGAATTTTCTCATCTACTAAATCATAAATTTGGGGGTATACAGTGGCTCTCTATCATCAACTAAAACTGTTGTATACTAGAAAAGAGTTTATAAGGGTCTAAAGGCACAATACAATTGCATGAGCAGGATGCTCAGAATCTCCTGGCACTGACACAGATGCCCTATCAGTCACTACTCCTTTAACCTCCTCTTAGGGTCTTATGGGATGATCCAAATGATTGGTTTACAGAGGAAGAAAGAAGTCAGACCTAGGATGCAAATAGTTCCACATAATATGCTATTACCAGTCAACCCCAATCAGGAACATCCCAGAAAGACAACAGTGAATGGAAATCTTCCTCTTGGGCCCAAATTTATATGTATCAATGCAAAAATTTATTTGCACCAATGAAAATATGGCCAGAGGTGTGAATGTATAATAACAAGTGTATAGATTAAAGGTCATGTCTTCAGAAAGTAAGATTTAAGGATTAATTATAAGAAGTTCAGAGAGAAATCAGGGAATGAATTTCCAAGATGGGCACAACAAGACAGGCTATATTTGTCCTTTGTTGTTTGATTATCAAAGGATGCCCAGAACAGAGGATATTCTCAAATAACAGTTAGACAAACTGACCCTTTCCACAGATGTTAGGCAGCCTCTTTGCCCTGACACTCTGGTACTTATAAAACAGACTCACATTCAAATTTCTATGGCAGCAGATATGAAGTTATATAATAAGTCAAGCATAAGCTCTCACTTCACTGAAACCACCCTTAGGAGTGGTGACTCCTTCTTACATTGGTTAATTTCTGAATCACCTTCCCATTTCTATCTACTGTCTCTTTGAAACAGGTACAATGATTTTGTGATCCAAACTCCCATGCCCTTCTTTGCACCATTCTGTCCCTCCTTTCTGGATATTTAAATATCTTCTTTCATTGGAAATTAATGATTTTTGCATAGTCTCTTGGGATCTTGGGAGTTTCCAGAAGCCCCATCTGTACTTCTGGTAAGAGAAAGGGGAAGGAGAAGAAAGAGGATCTGAATTGTTTAAGAAACACTGTGCTTGCTTCAACGGTATTTCAACGGTATTTTTTCTGCTTCATATGTTTTGTTTACAGTTCTTAGAGGGATTTCAATAGAACAAAGGCTTTTACTTATAATACAGTGTTTGAAATCATGAATCTCTGCCACCAATAAACACATTGAGTAGAAGAACTTGGTCTACAATAAAAATCTGTGTACTGCCTGGAAAGATCATCGCTTTGTTCTAACTAGAAAGTGGGTGGAAGACTTCATGGGAGGCCAAGTTTCCTTCCTTTATTCTAAAACTCTTACCTCACTTCATTAATTTCCATTTTATCCCATGGCCTTGACCCTCTACTCCTTGTTTCTAGAATAATCTCACCCTCAAAAGCCTGGCTGAAAAAAATTCCCTGAACTTATTGTGTTATCAAAAGAGCGAATGCATTCAGAGAGCCTGCAATAAAAATAACCCAAACAAATGACTACCACGTCACATGTCCTATTAGCAAAGTACTTGTGTGGGAACAAAATGTTGTTGTTGGTTTTGTTTTCATTTTTTTTAATACAGTCAAGGCCCCAGTGGGGCATGAATGTGGAATATCATACCATTTTATAATATATGCACCATAATCTTCTTAAAATGAGTTTTCACTTCAAGAAACATAAGGACTTAAATATGAGCAGCCTGTTTTGTGTGCTTGTGTGTTTGGCATCTCATTACACTTCAGACCATTTTGTCTTCTTAGAACAATTGAATATCATTAGTGGAGGCATATTTTGTTGCCAGAACTTGCTTGGTTGTGATTGCCCTCGTTAAAATGTGTCCATTTGCCAGCTGATGGATGGGAATTCTGAAGGGTGCCTGGTGGGTGAGCATTTGAATATCAGAACTTTCATCTCTTTCTTCCAGAGAGAAAAATAGCTTTGCTACCAACCAATACAAAGCATGCATTGTCCTTGACTTCCCCTCCCTCCTTCTTGTCTTCTTTGTGTAATACTTAGTTTAGCTCAGAGTTCCTATAGGCACCCAGAACTGTGCGAGACATATAAGCCTCGGATCCAGGCAGTCCTGGGAGAAAATGCAGGCTCCTTGGCTTTATTTGCACTGTGACCTTCAGAAAATCACTTAACCTCTCTGGACCTCAGGGTTTTAATTTAGAAACAAGACCTCCAGATGCTTATTTTCCCCATTCTTACAATGAAAATTCTAAGCTCAGTTTTTGGGCACATAGTAGATGCTCAATGATCAGGATCTATCCAAGATGGTGGGCCAAAGAGAAGCATAAGAACAATTTGAGAAGAGTTCAAAACCAAGTAAAGTACAAAATTAACTAGAATATGAGCAACACTAAAATATGAGATACTCCATGTAAATCCACTTGGAGGTAAGACCTAGAAGATGCAGCTGATTCTCATTACTCACTGGTATATAAAGTTCTAAAAAGGCACTGAACACTGCATTAGCATCAAATTAGCATGAAGTATGAACCATGGTTTCCAGAGTGAAAATAAGATTAGGTTCCTGTGACACTCTGGTCATGATATTTTCATCACCTAATCAAATACCTGTCCTTATTTGATGCATGTTTGCATTTAAAGACATTTTATATATATTGTTGAATCACTAGCATTGAATTCACAGCCGATAGTATTGTGATTCATGCTTCATGAAGCTTCACTAATACATGTATTTTCTCTATAGGGTACATCACAACCTTGTTTGTCTTGTTTAGGAACACAAGACAGCAACTCAGCACAATTGTTGGGTCTCACCTTACAGCTTTTTATGCACACACAAAAAAATGTGAATAAAAAGTCACACTATATAGATAATGGAAAGAACACATGTTTATAATATGAGAGGTGAAATAAGAAGGAAGAGTGTCACCGTGTTCAACCTCAGCTAAGAACATCTCCATTCAGTGACTTGAAATCTTCGGCACTCTGTGCAGGCACCTGCCCATAGATGACCACAAAGATGCTGTGAATATTGATTTGGGCAGTTCAAATAACTTTAGTAAGGAGGACACGTCACAGAAATGGAACATGCAAATGGTGAAGATATTTCTACCAGGGAGGGCCTGTGGACAAAGGAGGTGGTGGCTAAAAATGAGCTATGAGAAGATAGAGGACAGGTAGGAAAAGCCGCTTTAGCACAGGGATGAAGACGATTAGTGGCCAGGAATGGTGTATGGGAACAAGTCATATCTGCCAGGAACCCTGTTGGACCATTCTCTCACTTCCTTCAGTTCTCATCAAATGCCCCTTATTTATAGTGACCTTCTCTTGCCTCCCTATTGACAAAATCATTCACCTCTGGTCTTTTGCTCTTGAGCCTTTCCCTTCTTTATTCTTCCCAGAGCACACTTCCAAGACCTCCCTTATGAGTGCTTTTACAAATTTTCTGTCTCGGCCTGGATGCAGACCTCTTGAGGACAGGGACTCTGCTGTGTGTACCAGTCCTGATATCTACAGAGTGCCTCTGCCTGTGTTGCTGTCACTACCTGTTAAAAGTGGTCTGAGTAACACATTAAGAAATATGCCTTTAATCTAAGAGAAATAAACAGTCATTTGAGCAAAGACTCTTATCAGATATGGAAGATGTATGGTCAGATATTGTATGAAAAATGAAGGAGAAAAAAACTATTCCGAGCATCACAGAGCAAGCAATTTAGAGACAGCAGAAAGGGCCTGAAGACAGAGCTCTGCAGACCATTCTTAGCTTGCATCTGGTATTGTAGCTAAGCATGGTTGTTTATATAATTAAAAAATCTTTGGAGTGGTACACAAGTTTTTGAGATTATAGAGCTAGGAGAAAGAGCATGTAGAATAATGTTTAGATTATATAAACATTAATAAAATGGCATAAAATGGCAACACTTACCTGCCAAAACCAAGTAGACCCAAGTTTCTCTGTCTTAAAACCTTTTAGGAGGTTTACACAGAAAACACCACTCCCTCCTCCAAATCCCAGTGTTTAAGGCCCATCTTATTATCCCCATTCGTTCATGTTTGCATCTTGTACAAAGCCATCACTGAAATTAAAGCAAGCCTCTATCCTTAACAGAAACAACTTTCTGGTCATTTTTGAGTCTACTTCAATTGCAGCTGCTACCTCCATGATATGATTTTAGTGAAACTGGGCGGATCTCTGTTCTATCAATAGTGCCTAAATTGAGAATACCAGAACCTCTTGGATCTAAAGGTTTTCAAAATTCCACTGTATTTGAAATATCTAACACATTAAGCCATCTTCAGTCATTAATACTTTAGTGTAAATTAGCTTATCTTGGAGTTTGAAATGATAATCATGTAATTCCAAACTGTAATTTTATAGAATGAGAAAACTGAGATCCATAATGGGAACATAGTTGCATAGCTAATTTAGTAATGTGAGACAGGACAAAAACCCAGGTCTCCTGGCATTCAATTAACTTTAGCATTCTGATCCAAACCCATTCCAAATGTGACAGCTAACTGAGGTGGTTAGGACTATTTCCTAATGAAATTTCCAATTAGTAATCCTTGTGAGGAAAGAGTACAAAACCCTTAATAAAAAGCAATATCTTAACTGAAAAAAATGCAAATAACTCGAAAAGGTATTATCTTCAATTTGTTTATCTAATTAGCTGTTCCCAGAAGTCAAGAACCATCCAAGGCACAGTATTCTCCTATGGAAGGTAAATTGAGTTTAATTTTTGTTTAAAAAAGATAAGGAACTCAAGAAAAGCTGGAGATCTGAACAGACTCTGACCAATGTGCTGAAAAGGTAAAATATGGGAAGTTCAAGAGGGGCACAAAGGGGAGGTCAGAGAACTAGACATAAGAGTCTCCCAGAGCACACATCAACTTTGCAACTCCCCTGTGCTTCACTATGGCCTGTCCACTGGAGCCTAGGTCCCCCCGCCCCAAAAGACTGGTAGGTAGCTACAGGAAGCCAGCTCTTCAAAGAACATGCAGGTTGCCTGAGAGAGTCATGTAGAAGCAAATCTTGTGACTGCAAATGCTAATCAGGAAACCAATTACACCTCATTGAGAGGTGAAAGATGATTTGATTCCTTAATGGAGGAATTGCTTGGGTTTTGACTAATGTGGCTCTGGAAACATCTCATTTCAGTGCTATCCATTTCATAAAATACATGCCACAATTGCCTTCACAACCATGTCCCATACAACACACACACCACTCGCACGCAGGCATGCACACACACTCACACACACACACAGAGAAAATCCCTCCAATCTAAACATGAAACCTGCATTCTTCCCCCTATCACACAACCCAATAAACCCTTGTCTCCCTGGTAAGGACTTTGTAACCAGTTACACTAAGCTGTTACCAATAGACACTATCTTAGAAAAATCTACATAGCTCTGTCTTCAACCCATTTTTCCTCTTGGTTAAGTGTTATTTATCTTCTCAGGAGTATTGAACCATCAAAAGGAAAAGTACTCTTCCTATACCATAAAGGTAGTAATAGCTACTCTTCTTTAATTTGAATACAATACCAGGAAACATTTTTTCTTTGCATTGACTTGAGCTGCCTAAGGTGAAATTTTTAACAGGAGAGCAGGCAAGTGAGCAAGCTCCTTGGAGGGAAACAAGATCTTTTCCCAAAAGCTTCCAAAAGAAGTTACATTTTTCACCACAGTTCTGTATATCATCTCTCAATGACATTTGAACACAAAAATATTGAGCACTAATCATACCATTATCTGCAAAACTATAGGCTATTAAAAGAAACATCTGGCTTTCTATTTTGGAGGGCTGTGTTTTCACAATTTCTCTTCAATATGGATTAGTCCACTGTGTTGGAGAAAAGAATAGCATTACTCCAAACAAGGGATCAGCAAACCATGGCCCTTGGGCCAAATCTGGTGTATCACCTGTTTTATAAAGATTTGTTATTGACTTGTTTACTTATTGAGTATAGTTGCTCTTGTGCAAGAAAGACAGAGACAAGAAACTGTTACAGAAACCATATGGCCAAAAATACCAACCACACTTACTATTGGCCCTTAAGACAAGGTGTTTGCCAATTCTTTCACTAAACCAGCATATCAGGTTTTGGACATAGGCATTTATTTTTTTTCACAAGGCTTCCAGAAACGTCTGCTTTCAACTGGTGTTTGAGAACTCTGTGTGCCAGGATGAAGGGAGGGTCTGGAGAAGGAACACATTTAAGACTATGGCTCAAGAGTGGGACTCAAAGGAGATCCTACATCATCCATAGCTTCCGCTTAACTTCTAGAGTTTCCTATTTCCTCCAGCTTCCTGATTTAGCCTCCTATTTCCTGATACAGATTTTGGTACTTTTCCACTTGGCTCTTGGCATCCTCTTTTTAGGCAGACAGTATTTATTCTTGGCATCACTCTTTAGTTCTACTCTTGCCACTCATATTGTGTGTGTTTATCTGTTCTTGCTCCACTGCCTATTCCAGACATCCAATTCCCATCTCAGTTTGACTACAAGCAAAACAACAACAACAACACTCTTCTCGGTTAAGTGATTTATCTCTCAGGAGGTCTCCAATTCTTAATGTTTGATGCCAAGACAAACATGAAATTGAGACACCCAAACGATTGTCCCCCCCCACCCCGACCCCGTATCTCAAGGTCAGTCTGTGCTCAAGAAGTTTTAAAAGGGATCATCCAAGGGCACATAATTCCATGGACCAGGAAAAGCTCTGTCGCCAAGCCATGGCATGGGATTGCCTGGTACACTGGTGAAATTCATGATCAGTATCATTTTCAGATTAAAGAAAGCAACATAGTTCCCAAATTTTGTCTATTTTCCAAAAGATTGTGAACAGCATCTATAGTCAAGGTTGCCTGTTGACAGGGCAACAGTAGGTGGTCTGCTTTCTCTGTGGACTCTCCACTCAGGCTCCACGAAGTTGACTGTTCTGAGCTTCTCTTGGTCACAAAGCTACCGCAACATTTATTTTGACAAAAATGATAACTTACTGAAAGTTACAATATTAAGGAATTGACTTTTAAAGATTTAGAGACTCTTGTTATAAGGGACACATCTATTTTTATCAACTGAGATAGGTAGTAAAATGTGTGTATGGCACTCTATATTATATATAACACTATGTACAAATAAACATGTATATACTATTGTTGATATATATGTATATATTTTATGTTATATGAATACATTATTTATTATATATGTTACATTTTACATATCATATACATATGTATTATTGTACATGTTCATATATATGTATATTTGGAAGCAAAACAACTGAAAGATGTTATCAGTGGACAAGAATCACAAACATTTGAAATCAGTTATAGTAGAATCATATAGCCATACTTATCTTAAAAACCCAATGATATCATTAAATGAAATATAAAAAATAATGTATATCTGTGATAATTATCTTGAAAAATCTATTTAAAATTTAAATTTTGCCCAACACCTCCTCTTCTAAAAGCTAAAACATTCATAATAAGTTTAACAAACTTCTCTAAAGTATTGAAGTTCCCTTGCAATAGGGCGCTGTTCTGCTTACAGGGACTCAAGCTGAGAAAGCCAACAAAAAACAGGATTCCTATGCATAGCAATTATAATGGAGACTGATCATGACTCTCTGAGAGCTCCCTAATTGGTGCTCTGTGCACCAATCTGTGCACAATCCTCATGGTGTCATCAGTGTGTGACACCCTGGAACCTAACCCCTTCCAGAAAATTCCCACAGCTGTCATTTTGTTTGATGTGAGCTTGGATTCAAACTCCAGTTTTCAACAAGTGAAATTATTGCCCACCTTTGAACACTGGACCTTGGGAAGCCAGGCTGACCCTACTCAGGGCCCTAGTCGAGTACCCTCCCTCAACACCACTCCCTTCTCATCAGAGAGTACCAGGAGTGCTTCACAGATGTGTTCTTTTAGGAGGCCTTAACTCTTTCCCCTGTAAAATTTGCACCACCCAATCATTACTGCTTCTGGGAGGCTGTGAGCCACTTCCAGCAGTTTTTTTCAAGGCCCCTGGAGTTTCTCTCAAGGAGATAATGAAAACATGTGTCAAAGTTAAAAGAGAATAAACCCCAGGTGGTAAGACCAAGTGCAACCAATGAGAGTGAGAGAGAAGGGCAAATGCAGTCACAGAGGAGGAGCTACTAGGGAGTATGTAAATGACAGCAGGATCCTGGAGGAGAGAAAAACTTGGATAGGACAAGACTTCAGTCAGAAGAGAAATGATAGCAGAAGGAATAATACAACAAAAAAGATGGTTACTTCCAAGAAAGAGAGGTGAAATCAGTGACAATGAAGGAGACACCCTGAGCCTTCTGTTCTGAAGGAATGTCTCTGTGAGAAGAGGCATGACAGAATGCACTTGCTACTGCTAGTGATCTTTCACAAAGTGGGTAGGAAAGGCCCATGCACAACAGGGTGGTTGATCCAAAGCAGAGAGCAGCAGATTGAGGCTGCAGGGAGAGGGAGCATGGGCAAATATATTTTTTCAAGAATATATTTTAATTGTTTCCACTGGGAAAGTCTTATTTTCCCTCCTAGACTGCCAGTTCCTACAGGATAGGGACAATGTTTTATAAGTATTTTGAAAAAAAAATAACATGCAAAATCTTACCCAAATTCATGAACTAGTCCAAACGTACATGGGTAGAAATACCAGAACACTTTGACCCTAGAGTTCTATTGATCTAAATAAATCAAATTTTTACGTGGTGTGCTTTTGATATGTGTAACAAGCATGGCTTTGTTTTAAATCTCTTCTGTGGTTTATTCTTCTTTGTTTCCTACTTTTTTTCCCCCCTGCGAACTGAATCCAGGGCCACTTTGCCACTGAGTTACATCTCCAGTCCTTTTTATTTTTTACTTTGAGACAAGATCTTGCTAAGTTGCTGAATGTCACATTAAATTGCTGAGACTGGCCTTGAACTTGGCATCCTCCTGCTTCAGCCTCTTAAATTGCTGGGATTACAGACCTATGCCACTGCACCTAGTTTCTTTACTATTCCTAATGTCTTATATTGTTTTAGCTTATGAATCTCCCTAAGCCATCTTATATTCCTTCAAGTACAAAGTAGTTAACTAAACCAAGAAAGAATTTTATTATGTGACACATTTATTAGTATGAATATTATCACTATGTGCATGAGCACGTATGTGTGAGAGCAAGTGTGTTTATGTTTCTCTTAAGTGAAAGGTTTGCACAGTGTAGTTATAACTTGGTGAACCTGCCCTTCAATCTCTAGAACTCCAAAAAATAAGACTCTATTGCTTAATAAATAATTTTATGGCTTTATAAGTAAATGTAACACCTATTGAAATCTGGAGTCCCTCTATAATATCCTCTTTTAAATAATTTCTCTCAAATACTTTATTAGATGCCCATTTCCATGGGTCTTCGCTTTCCCAATGTCTCTCCTCCATCACAAACTCAAAGACTGAAAATGAAGACAAAGGGACCCACTGGGGTCTTAAGCCAAATTTTGTTATTTATTGCTGTTTCATTACTTCTTTTCCTTAGGAAACATATTTGTATATGAAAAGGGAAATTTAGATTCAATATCTTTCAACAACGTCAAATGCGCTATTTAAAAGAACAAAATTCTGTGGTGTCTATTGGAAAATGGTTACTATTTTCTATTGGAAAATGTGGTTACTATTGGAAAATGGATTTCAGTGTCTCAGTGCCACAAGATGACCTCTGAGTTTAATAGAAGTCTACCAATAAAAAAAGAAAGAACGAAAAAAGGAAAATAAAACAATAAAAATGACATACTGAGGAGTTTGAAATTATAAATGCATGCAACCATCTCAAAAATGAGTATTCATTCATTGTATAATTAATGAGGACATAATGCTTTGTCAGTACTGTCCTAGGCACAGTTGTGGATGAATAAACAGAAAAATTTTAAGGAATAATTACTGAAAACATGAAGATATTATATGTTGCAGGGAGAAGTTGGGAGAAAAAGGCAAATGGACATGTAAATTAGACATATATATATATATATATATATATATATATATACATATATATATATATATAATATATATGTATACACACATACTTGCATACATATAATATATAATTTTGTATTTGTAAATACATATAAATATATATTTTTAAATTTATATATATTCTAACTCTGAAAAGTGGTGTAAAATTAAAAGATTAATGCTTTGAAATGGAGCATGGGCTAGAATAGGGAACAGAAACCCTGGATACAGCTCTACCTTGGTCACCAATAACCTTTATGACTCTGGAAAAGTTATTTCCTATGTCTGGCATTTTTTTTCATCTGTGGGAAAAGAAAGGAATTGGATTATTGCTCAACTTAAAGAATGTGTTATGCTATGACTACTTAACATACTTAATATTGAACTCTGACTTATAAAAAGAAAAAAAAAGACATATTTGGAAATTGCTCCCAAATTAAAAGGATGTTATTGACACAGAGGCAACTTTGATTTCCCCAAAGTGTCCCTGGATAAACTGAGATGCAAGGCAAGGCAGATGGCAATCAATGAGACTAAGCTCAAAGAGTATATATTAAATGTTTATATTCTGAAAAATTATGAGTGATAGTATAAGCTAAACAAAATTACTATTGAATTAGAATTTTCATAGCACATTTTGCCATTTCCTTTGCAGCAAAAGTGACCAGGGCTACAGAATTTGGACCCTTTCTTATCTTTGAACAAGATCTCTAGAAATAAATGACCAGAGCAAAGCAACAAAGGTACCATTATCATCTAAACCAGCCATATGATGGAAGAATTAAGTAAAATGTGTATTTAATAAAATGCAAACATTCTGATATTCCTATTTATTCAGATCTAGAAGAAGAAACGTAATTTTTAGTATTACATTTGAAGAGTGCATCACACTCTGTAAAACTAGGTTGTTATAACTATCTTTAAAATGCTCACATAGTCATACCAGCTGATCACCACTTAAGAACAATCAAACCTCTGAGTGCTATGGCACACGCCTGTGATCACAGCAGCTTGGGAGGCTGAGACAGGAGGATTGCAAGTTCAAATCCAACTTCAGCAACAGAGAGGCCTTAAGCGACTCAATGAGACCCTGTTTCTAAATAAAATACAAAATAGGGCTTGGTAGGTCGGTGGCTAGGGTTGTAGCTTAGTGGTAGAGCACTTGCCTCTCACACATGAGGCCCTGGGCTCCATCTTCAGCACCATATAAAATAAACAAATAAATAAAAATTAAGATATTGCATAAAAACAATAGGTCTGGGGAGGTAGCTCAGTGTTTGAGTACCACTAAGTTTCAAAAAAGAAAAAAAGAACAATCAAACCTTTATTCTTAAAATTATTATTATCCAAAAGTTGGTCATTAAGAAGGACTACGGCTTTATACCTCACTTTCATCCATTTCTCTGGGAGCAGAAATCTTGTTGGTCCTATCTGCATCCAACCTCCGTCCCATGAATTGTGCCTTATTGTCTCTCCTTAATGCACAGGTGAAGGTGATTTCTTCATCTGAAAGAGTCTGCAAAGATTCTTTTTTTTCCCCTTTTCCTGTCAAATTCTTTGAGGGCATTGGGCTGACAGTTCTGGGTCAGACTGAGTTTAATCTTTTCCTTTCAAATCAAATTACGGGGAAAATGCCAGGGAAATGGCTCCCTAACAGCTAGCATTGTTCAGAAATCACCGAGCTTGGTGAATTTGTAAGATAAGTGTCTAAATTGTGGAGAAAGGCAGACAGCTTCTCCTCTTGGGCTGATATCTGAGGGACTAATGACTAAATGACTCCATTTTGCTCTCTACACAATGGTCTGCACGAAGACTGGACAGCCTCTCAGTTTCAGGGGCCTCTCCAAAAATCAGCCTGTCTAAAAGCCGGCTTTGGGTCTTCTCCACGGCCTCGGGTCCCTATTTGATAATCCTGTGACTTTTCAAACTGGATGTACCTGTGGCTTGCGTAACATGAGAACCACAGAAACCTCCACGAAGATACTAAAAAAAAAATAAAATAATAACAAATGACTCTGGAAACAGAAAGGCCTGGAAGGGCAAAAGCCAAAAAGGGAGAAACAACTTTTAAAATATTATTGGAGAGGCACCACATTCACATTAAATACTAAAATATTAAAATTGATTGAAGTTGTGAAATAAGTGAATTACTTAGTCTCCCATGCATTAAAATTAATTTTTCATCTCCTTCTCCAGGCCACTTCCCACTGGCTTTCGTTGAGCCCTCTTAATATTTTATTTGCTGAAGGGAAAAGGTTTCCTTTTGACATATTGGCATTCCTCGGGTTGGTTGACTATCTCACTGCCAACTTGGTCCAAGTAATGCAATAAAATAGAATAAGAGATTTACTCTACATGCTAAGCCAGACACATTGTTTTTCCTAACCAGATTCTCCCCTAAGTACTTTTATCCATGCATCTATTCTCTTTGTTCCTCACAAAGCCACTTGCCTATTTTCCCTTCAATCCCCCCAGCCATTAGCCAATTGGTAATTTATACAGAAAAAAAATTTAATTGAAGGAGAAATTGAAGTCTTTACATTTGAGCTTCAAATCCAGCTCAAATTTTTCTTTATTTGGACTTTGGATTTGGGGTTCTTGCCTCCTGAGGAGTGATGGTCCCCAATTTCTGGAGCTCAGGAAGATCCCCTGTGATCAGAAGGCAAATTCTAAACTAAAGCAGGTGTTAGAATAGATGCTAAAAGCAGAATGGACAGCTGAGTCAAAGAATCAGATAGGCACTTAAATCACTGGAAATAGCTTTGGAGACTTAACAGGAAATCAAACATTAAAACCTTCAACTTTCCAACCATATACACTCCCAAGCTACATCTGAATTCCTTGCTTTAGGGTCAGATTGTACATATGAGGAAGTAAGAATAGAAATACTCAATATCTTGGTGGGGCATGGGGGCTGTAATCCCAGCAGCTCGGGAGGCTGAGGCAAGAGGATTGCAAGTTCAAAGCCAGCCTCAGCAAAAGCAACACAAAAATAGGACTGGAGATGTGGCTTAGTGTTCGAGGGCCAGTGAGTTCAATCCCCAGTACCAAATAAAAAGAAAAGAAAAAAGAAATACTCAAATACCCAATGTCTCTTTAGAATGAAGTGTGATTTCAAACCCTCCATTATCCCTTTGTGTGCCCCTTGGTGATCATAATTATAGAGCAGCGCTTATGTGTGTGAATAGAGCATCAGTGTTAGATCTAGATTAGAATCTGACCCTGGTCTAGTCTAAAAATCCTCTTTCCAAATATCATGAAACCATAGCAAACATAAGGGACCTGGCTTCCCTCAGTCAGTACAGTGTTAATGTCTGAAATCATACCAGTACCCTTCTTCCCAAGTTCTTGATTTAGGACTTCTGCACTCCTACAAGAGGAAAAAGCTTTTCCTTGCCCTCCCAGGGTTAGTAACTAGGAGCCAGAAAATCAAACTGATGAAAAACAGAATAACTGGAAAAAAGCCTTCTTTATTGACATTGATTTTTTATATGCACAGAAAAGAACTGAACACCCAAAGGAGCAGTTAGACCCAGGGGTTACACACTATTGTAACAAAGGCTGGTAAATTGTAGATCGATGGCAGGATGAACACAAAGGGAGCTTGGTCTTCTAGAAAGAGTGACTGACTGTGGAGCGTGGAATCTGTGGCAGAGAAGATTTGTTTTGTAAGGTTTGCTAGGAAGACTCCAGTCATCTCTGAGAATGAGAATTGTACTCCTCTTCTTGGTATGGGAGAAGGAAGTTACTTTACAAAGAGAAAATCATGCTATTCTTTTAGGCAGAAAGAAGGAGGGCAGAGAGGTTCTCTTACATCTGTTACTTCTCAATGATTTCAGCTCAAAATCATCAATATATGAAAGTAGCAGATTTGAAGGTGCAATATCCTGACCCTCTCTACCTACAGATGGTGTTTAGGGTAACTAGAATCCAGATGATGTCTCCTTACTCTTAAAATGCATTTTAATCAAATCATTCAAGATTAGAGGTCAGTAATGAAGCCATGTTATTTGAGGCCATATGAATCCAGAGGCAATGGTATGAAAAAATTATCTGCTAATAATTTCAGCACACTCTTAACCTGGCTTGATATTCAGACTAACACATCAGTGTATAAAACCAATAACAATCTCTGTGTATGCAAAACCCTATCGATATATTAGCTCCATTAATTTCTAAAATGCTCTTAGAAATCACAAGCCATCAGTCCCATGAAATCTACAAGAAATTGTGGGCCCAGTTTTATTATTTACCCAGTCATGCTGTTTGGACTATCCTGAATGACAGAGCTTAGATGTCCCACTCTAGTCTGGCCTCTGTCTACTGTCCCCAAATGGGAGGAGAAGACACACTGCAGCATTTATTTAGTGAAGGGTATCACTCAGATGGAAGACTCCCAAAGCTTCAACAGAAGGAAATACTAACCCATGTCATAATAATAGGGGCTACAGGAATCAAGGAAAATTCTGTAGCAATTAACCTGCAAAATTAAAAATCCAACTAAACAATGTTGTGCTTTAGAATTTTTCAGAGTCTTTAATATCTTGTTGAGATTTTCAGGTATTTAAAAGACATAGTTATTCACCCTGTTTCAGGCATGTATGTCAGTGGAAACCATCAATTGAAAATTTCACGTAAATACTGAAAGCCGAAATGCACCTGAGGAAACTCAAGTTGGTGCCTGTGGCATTGCATAATCACTCTGCCTGGTTTGCCAGGATGCCAGATAGAAGCAGGGAACCAAAGGATGAGTCGTCTCTAACTCCAATTGCTTTCGCTAGTCTGCACTGAGTATCTCCACAATTTTCCACACTTCAGCATTCAGTTTATTTAAAATCACAATGTATAATTTCTATTCTTAGACTAGATTCATTACTTCAAGTCTAACGCTGATACCCCTTCCACAACTTAACTGCAATCTATTTCTTTGACATTAATTGCAATCATACTCGGCTCTTATCACACTTGCCCGTTTTCGGTTCCCATAATGACCACAGTTCTTTTAAGATCTTGTCTTTGCTTACATTGTTCTTCTTATCTGTAATGAATTGTTTTCTGCTTCCTTTTAGTCTAGTACAAGCCTCATTGAGGTGTCCTTACATCTTGCCTTCTCTCTTATGCCACCAGTGTCCCCAATTCAGAAGTGAGTTTCTTCTGCTGTAAATGTTCGCAGCATCATTTGCTTTCTGTCTTTTTCTGTGAGTTATATTTCACAGATTTGTGTTTTATCTGCTATTTAGGTTACAATGTCTTTTACTCATCTTTGACTCTCTATCAGCACAGAGCCGGATTCTGACATATAAAACACTTCATGTAATTGTTTTTTAAAGTTAAATGAAACATGGGAGTTGAAGGTCTATCAATAGATTGAAATCAGATTGCCAGGGGCCTTCAAAGCCACATAGAGGACTTTGGACTTATTCTGATAGTTATTTGGAGATGTTCTGAATTTGTTCTTTTTTTATTGGTTCTTTTTAGTTACACAGGACAGTAGAATCCATTCTGATATAATTATACAAGCATGGAATATATCTTATTCTAATGGATGTTCATGATGGTTCTTAAGTAGAGGGGGAAGGAGACAGGAATCAGTTTGCCTAGTTGGCCAGCACTGTAGCTTGTTGATCATAGGAAAGTATTCCAAATCACACCTCTCAGGTCTGATTCTGGGTTTGTTCTTACCACATATGTGATCTCAGGAAAGTTGTTAAACCTCTCTGGTTCTCAATTTCCTTATTTGTAAAATTTGAATAACTTTACCCTCAGGGTCATTGTGAGGTTTGAATGAAAAAATTCACATAAAATCCTAGAGCAATGCCTGGTACCTACGGAATCATCAAGAAACATTAACTAATATTAAAATTAACAACATGAAAAACTGACAAGAACATTGATCTTGGGCATCAGGGGACCTGGACTTTTCTGTTGTTTGAAGAAAAGGTACAAATGAGGTCAAGTATCAAGTCAAAGAGTCCAACTGGTACTCGAGAGAGGAGAGCATGTGTTTGGTAAATTCACCACTCTCTGCATCCTAAGCTTGCAGAACAACAAATGCATTAATCAAGCTCTCAGAGACAATCTATAAAACATAGAAGCCCAATTCATTAATTTACAATGAGAAATATAACTATTAAGTAGATGAGATGTCAGGGCTTATGTATAAGCATGTGCTTTCCTTTTGGGTAAGTGAATCTAGAAAGTCAAATGATAATCCAAGGGTTGTTTGAAGAGAGGGAAAACAGCAAGGAGAGAAAGTGGGTGGCCACAGCTGCATAAATGAGCTCATAGCCAGGGACATTTACTCTGTGCAGGCACATCCACCACTCCAGGGTGTCATAACAGACTCTATCTTGCCCTTCCAGTGACAAAGATGACTGTCTTTCCTTTGCTTCTGAGAGCCCCCTCTACCAGGGAACAAATGCAGTCTTTTGGAATGATATTTTCTAAGTACAATCAAAAAGTTACCCAGAGTTTTACCTAAAGGCTGTGATTGATTCATGATTTTCATGGACCATTTATTAGGACAGTTTTAAGATAATTTATGTTTTCTCTTAAAATTTGGTGGGCCTCTGGCAGCCACAAGAGACTCAGCAGAAGAAATTTCTGTATCCCTCCCAGTTTGTGTATTCCTACAATTATCCTTAAATAAAACATCAGGCACCTCTGAATGACCCCAAAATGCACTATCTTAAAATGCTTATTTTAAGCTCCTCTGAGTTGCTACAGACTGGGTGGCCAGTATTTGGAGCTGGCCTCATCTGGGCTCACCTCTCTCTCCATGCCACATTGGCTGTTTTTGGAAACTTCTGGAACCAGACATGGCCCAGACATCTAGCCCTGCCTCCACTTGTCTCCCTGTCCTGTTTGGCCAAATCACAAGCTAAGTCTGGGGCAAATGGACTTTGCTTCTTGAAGGGAGAAACTGCAAACAATCTGTAGTCAGATTTCCTAAAACCTACTATGGGTAGAAATCAATTACAACTGAGCAAATTAAAGAATAAACTAATGTGTCTTCAGGGAGACAGGTAGCACCTGGTGAATACTTTAGGCAATTGAGTTGGCAGGTCTGAAGTCCATGAGTCCAGGGAAACTACTCATCCAGGCCCCAGTGAAAGGGACTCCAGTCCCCAGTAGAAGTTCAAAGGAGGCGTCATGCGTTATTCCTCCCGACACTAAAACTTTATGATCTTAAGAACATAATCAGCAGGGGAGGTGAAAGCTTCTGCATAGAAGCTGACATCGAGTGACCCTTCCTTAGGAAGCTGACACTGACCACTCCTGCCCAGTGATCGAATTTGATGGGTTTCATCATCTTCCTCCTGTGTCCGCTCCGGCTCTATCGATCGCATCGCCTTCAATATCTCTTTTGTGGTTAAAGGCTGCTCCGGAGACTGCCCCGTCTGAGTTGCCTAGTTTTGTCAATTCCAATTCAGCCAGACATCCTTTTACCCTTTCCTAGACAACAAAGCTTTCTGGTCGATGTTTAAAGGGGAGAAAAAGAAAAGAAAAAAAAAAGTTCATAGGAGACTTAGAAGCCTCAGAAGGTCTTAACTAAACCCTTCTTTCCTTCATACTGAGTGAGTCTCCACTACTTGGGTTAAGGAGAGTGATCCTCCTTTTCTAACGCTGGCTCATATTTATCTTCTCTCCCAGCCCTTTACCTCTGCCTGGGATCCCAGAGAAAAGCCTCCTTATTTTTCTCTTCTTTCTGAAAATTAAAAATCTTTATTGAATACAAAGATAGCCTGTACATTTAAACCCTGTGTATGTCTTTTTACCTCATTTTCTATGTCGGAAAAGTACTTTTTGAGCATTCTCACTGGGCCTAAATGTGAAACAGTGTCTCTCTTTTATGCTTCAAATCCTACTTGTTTCTTTAAGATGTGGCAGAAAAAGCTCCTTACAATGAAACTAACACCCTTGGAAGAAAGTTACAGAAAGTTTGAGATTCCCTTCTTAGTGTTTTCTACACATCCCTGTGTTATAGTTTGGATCTTAAATGCCCCTCTAAGAACCTGTGTTGGAGGCCTGGTCACCAGCCCGTGGTAGTACTGGGAGGTGGTAGAAGCTTTAGCAGCTAAGGCCTAGTGGAAGGAAGTTAGGCCATTGAGGAGGTGCCTTTGAAAAGGATTTTGGGACCCAGGCCCTTCCCTCTCTTTCTTTTGCCTCCAAGCTACCACATGGTGAGCAGTTGCGCTTCAGCTGTTGCTGCCGCCATAATGTTGTGCCTCACTATGGTCCCAAAAGCAACAGGGCCACCACGTGACCACTGAAACCTCTGAATCAAAATGAATATTTCCTTTAAGTTGTTCATCTCAGATATTTCATGACAGTGACAGAAAGCTGTTTCACACACCCATGTTCCTTTGTCTCAGAAAAAATTCTACTCTTCTAGGGTCTGATATGTGTATGACCTGCCTTTGTTTTTGTAGCACATGCCGTTTGCCGCCTCACTACTTATTTAGTCCTTTGCTTCCAAAACCCCTCGCTGTCAGCAGGCCACTTTCAGGTTACAAACATCATCTACCCGTCTCCATGCTAAAGTCGTGTTTATCTCCTCTTGTTCTTCCACTTCAACTCCTCACCACTCACCTTTGCTGTGTACCTAGTTCCTTAAAAAAAAAAAAAAAAAAAAAAAAGAGTTTGCAACTGCTGTGTCCACTACACATTTTAGACCCTCCTTGATCCCTTACAATCTGTCTCTACCTTTAATGCTTTTGTTGCATTTGCCTTCAAAAAGGTCACAAATCATTTGCGGAAAAAAAAATACCCATATCCATGCATACACAAAAGTGAGTACAATATGTTAAGCAACTCTTAACATCTTCAGTCTTTCAACAGCATAACCTACCTGAAACTTTGTGACCTCATCCTTCACGACCTTATTCTTTACTTATTCTGGGTAAAAGACAGTCTCTACCACAACAGCATGAGGGATAATAGTTGATACTTTCCTCACACTTAGAATTAATTGGTGTTCTCTCTTAAACCCAGGCCATACTGGATGCATTTGGCTGGGAGTGAATGCTCTGTTTTTTCTGCACACTCTGTTTCCACTCACAAGTTCCACACTCCCTGAATCAGTCATGATTATAACCAACCATATTTTTGCCATTTGAACTTATTATTATAATGAAACATTTTAATTCAATAATACATCAACCAATAAAATATGAATGCAAAGTAATATAATCATTTCTTTCATGAAATATAAATTGAAAAGATTTGATGAAGGCAATTTGGAAAGAACAAAACACAACAAACCCTGTTAAATGAGAGTGAGATGTTAGTTTGGGAGGGAGGAAAATATCATGAAACTCCTAAGTGTCATCCTTCATAACATTTAGCCTAACTTGAAAGAAACAAAAATGGAAAATCTAAGATAAGGCAGTTTGGCTCTGGTTTCTGCAGACAGAAGGAGTAGCATGCTTCTTGGTTGAAAGTACAATGTTGATTAAGAGAGACATTACAAGATATTAGAATTTTTTAAAAAGCTTCTTTACTTCTGGAAAAGGCTTTCAGTATTTTAATTCATCTACAATGATCAGCTCCTACTATACCACATGAAAGGACTTCTAGGACAGTTAAGTGTTTGGTCGCTCACATCAGTGAAACATAGCATTGAATTCAGCTCAGTCACTGCTTACCTGTGTGCAGCTGAGCAAATTACTTACCCTCTCTAAACTGTGATTACCTTACCTAAATTAAAGAAAGCAAAAATGGTATTGTTTCTTACTTACATTACAATGATAATGTAAGTAAAATGTCATTGTTGTTATGAGTTGAAAAATAAAACAGTCTCATGAAAAGAAGTTAAACCTCTTTAGTAGGTAAAGTTGTTGGCTAGTACCTGACACCAAGTGCTCAAGCCTGTCAGCTATGATATTTTATAAGAAGTGCTCAATAAATCATCATCATCATTACCACCACCATAAATGTCACTAATTGATGCTTTTTTCTTCCTTTCATACTCATGATTGAAGGTAGTTCATGTGGTCTATATTCAACTATCTCCTCTCTTCATAAAAATAATTTCTTTTTTGGCAGCAGCACCTAGCACTGTGGTATCAAGGTGTTGCTCTGCTTATCATGCCTCTGTTGTAAGATTGGGTTATAGGTCTGCTGTGTGCAGGGTCCTAGAGTAAAAATGGTGGATTGACATTAAGAGCTTCTTCTTCATGACTGGCTAGCTTGACTCACTGTTTTTTCTTGTGGCTCTGGAAGGAAGTATGATGGATTCCTCTCACATGCACGGTATATGATACTATGTATTGATTTAAAACAATGCTGCTCTTGGAGGTCAATATTTGTATGATCTACCTCTGTTTTTGTAGCACCTATTCTCCACCACCTTACTACACCTGTTCTACTTTCAATACCCCAGTCTATCAGTGTGCTAAAGTCAAACTACAAGCATGGTCTCCTCTTCTCTATATGAAAGTCTTCTTTATCTTCTCTTTATCCTCCATTAAACTCTCCATCATTCTCCTTTATCTAATTTCTGGAAAGAATAGTTTGCCCCTACTGTCTCCACTGCAGCATTTAGGCACTCCTTGATTCTTCGCTGTCTGGTCTCCAACTTCACCACTGTTGCTGAAATTGTCTTTTAAAGGGTCATAAATTATTTATTTGCCAAGAAACACACACACACACACACACACATACACACGAAAACTCCACCTACTACAATTTATAGTCTTCACTGTATGTTGAAATTCTTCTGCCCTTTTGACTTCTCATTTTTGAAGCATAGCTTGAGTTAAAAATTTGTGCTTTTTGGATTCATCCTTTAATAGGCACAGCATGCACATGTCAGCCTTGGAAAAATCCAGATAGTCTGAAGTAAAGATGGAGCTGTTTCCCTTTCCAAAGTAGACAAGACTAGCATGATATTTGGAGGTTCACATCCACCAGGGACTCTACACTTGGTTGTACTACCACACAGTGTCCCCTCAATACCCATATGCCCCTCATATGCCTCACTGTAAACCCCTGCTGTGCTTGTTCATCCCAATGGCTACACTAGGGCTTGAGTTTTCAGGACTTCATAGTTTCCAGACACCTGGGAAGAAACCTCAGCAACCTGTCTGGAATTTTCACACATTTTGTTCTTTCATGCTCCTTCCCTTACTGTCCTTCAAACACCTCATTCCACCATATGCTCCTTCGCTGGTAAATGTGTTCATGTGACATGTCTCCAAGAGCACATAAATTCTGACTTTCCTGAAATATGCTCAAAATTTCCCACTAATGAGTCTTTTTGCCAGACTGAACCTTTAGCATATGAGTTCTGGTTCAAATATGGAATAAAGTCACTGCTGGTTTTTTGCATGTAAGATGGAAGGAAGATGGCCTAGTCCTTCCCTTTATCTAGCTAGGTTGGTACCTCGCATGGTGGTCTACAGCACCCCACCCACTTCCCATTCTCCCTTTCCTTATTGCTGCTAGGGTGCAGCATGTCTCTCATGTAATGGTAGTTAGCAGCTGTTAAATTATTGATGGAAGAATTGGTTGTGCCCATTTAATAAGCCCCAAGGGCTGGTAATGCATGAAATAGTGACAGTGAGGTGTAGGGGGGGGAGGGAAAGCAGAGTTAGCTTCAGCTTAAAATCACATCAAATAGAAAGCCCAAGAGAGTTTATGCCCTAGGTACGCTGAAGTAACCTTAAGGACCAAAAGGTTGGGAAGGGTGGGATCCTAAAGAGATAGTAGCTATAAAAAAGAAAGCACAGTGCCAGCAAAAAATCAACCATCCCCACCACTCTAGGCCATGGGAGTACTAACATTCCCTCTTAATAAGGAGACAAAGAAGAAAGGATGAACATATGGAAAAATCAGCAGGGAAAGCATAGTGATTCTTTGGTCACAAGGAGCTGAATAATTAATGGTAGGAGGTGGGTGCATTATTAATGAATAAAATAGAAAAAAAATCCTTATGGAACGTGTCAGTGAGGTCAATGATAGGAGATGAAGGGACTTTATAATCAACCCAGATCCTCATGGACATTGAAGTCAGGAATACGAGTTTAGGAACCACACAGAGTGCAATTATGTTTGATACTAATGGAAAAGGAAAAAGCAATCTTTTGGGGGTGATTCACACAGTGAGTAATTGACTCTGGGTTTGGATTGTAATTGCAGCAATGGCACCTCTGGACAAAATGATGAGGCTTTAGGGGCTGCAATCAGGCAGGTCCTAGATCCTGCAGCTTCCTGGGGGATCTGGTAGAGTTTGGAAGGGAGAAACCCGTACCCTGTCCTCATCTGTCCTCCTGCACCTGGAGCCTGAAAGCCAAATTCCCTGAAGCAACCTCCCAAAGGCAGGTCAAGATCAGAATAGACAGAGGCAGGTACCTCATAAAGGATGGAAATAGTCAACAAAGGCCTGGGCGGTACTTAGAGCAGCTCCAGCAGGCATGGACTCCATAGGTATCCATAATCTCTGCTTCAGGATGGCTGCATTCCTTACTACCCCTGAAAGCCAATTAGTACCTTTGCTCACACTATTCTGCCCCATCTAAAATGTACTCCCTTCTCCCAACATTTCTCCTCCAAGGTTAAGCTTCTGCTTATACTCCCTCAGTAAGCCTTTTCCAGCTGCTCAACCTAGGAAGCCTCTCTCTTCCTTGGTTGATCAGTCCTTGGGGTCTAGTAAACACTGGTAATGTCATTGATTACAGTTTGAGTCTTATCACCCTAAAAGATCATATAAGCTTCTTAAAAGCCAGAGCTGTATCCCCAACAATATCCAGCACAGACTAGAGGCATTAATTGCCTAGTGAATACATATTGATCAATTGATTATTTAACTCACTTAACACTTTCACATTACTCGGCTTAGGTATCTGATGTTTAGGAAAAATTCAGTGAAAGTCAAACTGACTTAATTCTAATTAATGAGGAGTAGAGAGGAGACAAATGACTTCTTTGGAGTATTAAAAATAAACTTCAAAAGCAAAGTGAACAATCAAATATGAAGATGTTTAAACTCACCAGTAACCAAGAAAATGCATTTTTAAACAATAATTAAATACCACTGTTCACACATCAAGTTTGCAGATTTATTGCAAACTATTGTGGAAATATAAGCACTAACAAATATATTTTGGTAGTTTATAAATAGGATCTTCATAGAATTTAATCAATTTTTCCCCTTAGCAATTGTACTTTTAAGAGCCTGCCTTATAAAGAAATACATACATTGTCTAAAATTGTAAGTACCAAAATGCTTTTTATTTGCCATAGGGAAAAATTGGAAGCAATCTACACATGTATCAATAACATATTGCATAAACAGACTGAGACTTATTATTGGACACCATAGAACTAAAAAGGACAAGGGCAACTGATAAATAAGAATCATTAAGGTACACATTAAAGCAACAACAAATTAAGCAACTCATTAGAATCATATGCAGACACTCCTCAAGTTACAATGAGGTTTCATACCCCAAAAGTTGAAAATATAATAAGTCAAGAATGATTCTAATACATTTAACTTATCAAACACCATAGCTTAACAATGCAACAATCTATAGAGTATTGGTAATCTCATGGTAACCTCTTTCCCTCATGGTAGACTGGAAAATGCAACTCGCTGATGCTGGACAATTTTCTCACAAGAGAAAATTGTACCACATATTGCTAGCCAGGGCAAAGATCAAAATTTGAAAAAGCACAGAATCTACTAAATGCATAATACTTTTCCACCATTGTAAAGTCAAAAAATCATAAGTCAAACCAACCTAAGTCAGGGACCATTTGTAGATGTGGATGATCTCATTTGGGTTTAAAATGCGCATGAATGTATGCATCTACATGAATATATATCAGTTCCTCCATATATAAATGCATACAAAGAGAGCTGGAAGGGCACTCAACAAAGTTTTCATAGCTGTTAGTGCCTTCCAGAGGGATGGAATTAGTTAGGAGGAGAAATGAAGAGGTGCTGTATGTGCTCCCATACAAAATAGAGAGTTAGACACTAAATAGAGGACTAAATCCAGGAGATTTCAGTCCAACTCTCAAGAAAGGTTTCCTGAATATTCACAAGTGTGGTACATATTCTTCTTCAGGAGCTGACTGCAAGCACCCCATGGAGATCATCAGGGAACTGTGAATTTGCATCACATAGAGCATACCCTGCCTTCCTACCTTCACCCCTCCATGCCTTCCAATCCACACCCCAGTGCTAGTCTTCTCTGAGGGCCCATTGTGCTGCTGCAAAATACATTGATCTCACCCTCTCAGAACTCCTATGGCACATATCTGCATCAATCAATTGATAATTAATTATGAATGATTTGTGACTTTGGAGGGATAACTTACAAATGAGCCACTAAGCAATTCCTCCACCATAATATTTACAGTTTCATCTGACTCTTCAGCCAGTTGCAGAATTGCAGAGGCCTATTCTCTTCCCTAATTTTCCCCATCTTGTACCCTTTTTCTCAATTCCCCTCTTCCTCCCCCTGTCCTCATTCTGAGCAGGTTCCATGCAAAATCAGAATACAAAGTACTCATCTAGGTGGAGCAGGGATCCTTCTCTCTCCTAGCTCGCTGAGTCTCAAGTTCCCCCCAAGGCACAAAGGTAATGTGGCACTTTAATTAACATGAAGGCCTTTTTCTATGATGGACCTCTTGGCAATAGAGTAACTAAACACCTGCCTATGGCAAAATGACCTGGGAAAATTACAGAGCCTAAAAGCTTAGAAGTGAGCTCAGCTAGAGTTATGTAACCATAGGAAAAACAAACACTGTAACAACAAGAATTCCATTTCAAGTGTTGATCTGGGTATCAGTGCCTCTGAGTTTAACAAAACTGAAAAAAATGTCTCTTAAGTGCCAATCAGTTCACATCCATTACTTAGTCTTCACTCGGAAGGAAGGTCAAACCATCTAGAATTGCAATTGGTCCCAGGGCAGAGTGGCCTCTGCTCAGCATAAGCAGTCCCAGGGGATTCTGATTGCTGTGCTCTCAGAAAGGAAGGCCGGGAGCGCTGGTGAAGATTCTCCAGGTCCTCGGGGTCTTCTCTGTTTTCCTAATCCTTTCTGCTTTTACTCAACTGTCTTCACTCCCCAATTTCCCCAACTCTTAGAATTTCATAATAGATGCACAATACATTTTTAATGAATTAAATTAACATTTTTAGCAACATCACAGAAATAAAAGCTCTGCCTCTGGCTGAATGTGAAATAAAAAGTTGCTGCCTAAAATTTAAGTGGTAGAGAGGAAAGAGAGAGAGAAATGTTTGATTTGAATTCAGGAAGTCTGGAGTTTTGAAGTAGAAGAAGATAACAAAAAGGAAAGCCCAAGGATGATCATGAAGTTTTTGTCAGTTGTTGAAAATCTGGATGTATCATACAAAGGGCCAGTGAGGGATTTAAATGAGGAAAACGATGCTATTGAATGTTGATTTTTAGGTCACTCACTCTGTGACAGTGTAGATGAAAGGCAGGTGACTAATAACTTCAGCAACAGAACTACCAAAAGATCATTGAGTGACCCCTGCCTGGGAGCCTTCGATGTGATGCCCAAGGGTTGCAGGTGAGGCCTGATCTGGGAGATAATGGATAGAATTGTGAGGGCCCAGCGTGCAGAAGCAGCAGTGAGGTGAGAAGATTTGCTGATGGTGTTTTGAGGGCTGAGTGGATGACAGTGTCATGCAAGGACAAAGAGTCCAAAGGGTTTAGATGATATTGAAGGTGAGTTCTGTTTGGGACGGTGATTTTGAATTGTGTGGGAATATATGGATTCATAAGGTGTGGGGAGAAGGGGTATTGAAAGCACAAGGTTGAAACTCTGATGAGATGAGTAGGCTTAGAGATAGGAGAGTTGTTGGAGGAAAGAATCAGAACAGAAGCTGTGAGAGTCATAGGGCCACCCAGCAGCAGAGTCAAGGAAGACTGAAGATGCACTAGAAGACTAGAACACTCCATTTAAAGGTCAGCAGAAAATAAAGAATCCCTTGTGATTCTCATTTCATCTCCTTTATTTAAGTTTAATTAATATCCTGGATGTTTTACATCTGAGCTGAGTCACCTCCCTTTCCAAGTCCCCATGCAACCTCATGCAGAGATGTGTTTCTCCATCTCCGTTCTTTCCAGTTCTGCCCAGACACACTTTTAAATGTTCCTTGTGCCTTCTGTGGCTTTGCATGAAGTCACTCTGCAGGCTTTCAGTTCCCAAGTGTAGGGGATGTGAGGTTGGGGGCCTCTGGGCTATGGAAGCCAAGACAAGAAATGGGTCCAATCCTTAGAAATTTGAATGAAAATGGGAACAACTCTCCTCCTGGATCTTCCTCCAAGATGTTTTAGAACCTATTGTCAATTCTTTCTCAGCTCTGTGGCTACTACAGGGTCTGCCTTAGAGCTTCCCCACCCCAGAAGCAGAAACCTCATGTGTTTCCAGCTTGGTTAAGGGTTTTGACATAATTCCAACACCTTCTTTAGGTATATGAATGCCAAATCATCTAAATCTCTAACACTAAGAATGGAATCACTAATGAAATAAGGCTATGCAGCATTTCAATGTGACATTATTCATGTTTTTATCATACCTTTTGAAGAGACCCAGAAATGTGCACAGATCACAGATTATTCTCCCACCAAAATGATTTCAAGGCAGAAGCAGGGCTGTAATCCAAGATTCCAGTATCAAGCCCACCAGATCCAACTTTCAGGAACGTACTTATAAACATTGTGTCTGTCTCTCTGTTTTTGCAGCCCAGAGAGAGGATGTCTTTCTGCCTTACGTGCATCAGAAGGCAGCTGGTATCTAAATATGCTCTAATGAAAAACTTTACCCTCAGGTGGGCCAAGGAAGTGGGGAGGGGTAGCGGAAAGCTGCTACCAGAGCCCGGTTGGCAATGCTTGGCGGGCGTGAAAGACCAGGAGCATTTCTAAAGAAAAGCAGAAATGTCATGACCCAGGAAGTGGCAAGGGGAGGAACTGGCTAGAAATCTAAATGCAAAGATAAAAAGGAGGAAGGATAACAGGAGAAAATGAGAAGGGTGACCACAGTAGCTGAAAACCTGATTTGACAAACACCTGGAAAAGGTTTAGGTTGGTTTAATAGTGGAACGGCAATACACTTTTTAGTAAATAGATGTGCTGTATTAGAAAAAAAGAAAGAAAAAAAAAGAAAAAGATGAGATTTTGAGGATGAAAAGATGTCAAGTACAGCAAGTGGCTGGAGAGGACTATGGGATGTCAGGGAGAAGGAGAGGTCTTTTAGGGTAGAGTCACTGGGGCCTCAGGGAGCAGCCCTAAGCCCTGACTGAGCCATCGGGGCTTGCCCTTCTCCAGTCCTTAAATTCCCCCTTGGAGCTGCCTGTCAATCACACCCCTAAGGGAGCCCAGCGGTGTGAGCACGTTCTTCCCAAGGCACTCCTTCCATTATCCTCGCTAAACCTGCCTCCGTCGTAGGGATGCACGCAGATTGCTCACATTAAGAAGCAAATTGATTATGAACTGAGTTTTGTCTACCAACAATTTTTAATATGTAATCTTGTCATGAGTGAACGAAAGTCATTAATAATACAGTAAGCAAAATGTGCTACAGTTAACCTTAAATTATAACTTACAAAGAGCATTCTTGCCATTTCTTCTTTGATTTATGAACTCAGTTTATTCTATGCAAATTCATGCACAGTTTCTAATAAGAGGGAGGAGGAAAGATAAAGGAGCTTTGAATATTTTATAAGCTTTTTCCACTTACCTTAATTTAGAATTATGAGGCTGAATATGTAAGTAGAGAATAATTACCTATTACTAGTCTCCCACATAGTTTATCTATTTCAGCTCTGAACATCCTGAGCAATGCAAAGCATAACTGTTTTACTACCTGTACCACTGTGAATATGATAATTAGGCCTCCTTCAGCGTTACTTGTTGCTGACACATGAGAAGATAGACACTGTAATATAACCAGACAGTCCTGCACTGTTGTTTAATATCCCTTTTTGAAATAATATACCAGTTGTTCAATATTTCATTCGTTGCACATAGTTAAAGTGAACTTTTTAACGAGGATTGTGCCCTGAAAAATTTCCTTGCCTTTCTTCTCCCATGACTGCATTCTATGAGCTCCAGGGGTATGGAATTAAGTAAATGGGGTGCCATTGAAAGAGGTAAGAAGAATGGCCTAGAGACAGGGGGTCATTGCCGGAGCATTGTGGCAGCTCTGCTCTCTCACCCTCCTCTCCATTCCAGCGGTCTCTTTGCACACACCAGCGCTCTGTCTTTGACTCCCCATCCACCACCCAGTCTAGGGCTTCAGAGCACATCCCATGTACAAGTGAAGTAGATGCAGAAAAACAGGAAGAAAACACAGGGTCTGGAATTTCTGGCAAAGAAAAGTTGAAATGGAGGAAGTTAATGATGCCCTCGGGTTCAAACAGGCTGCTCAATTGTTAATTGACTACATGGGAAAGGAGATGCTTTTCAAGATTTATCAGATCTTGACTGGATCAAGAGAAGGAGTTAGTGACTTGCTAAAGCTTCCACAGGATGCTAACCCTTGGGGGAGGTAAGGATTTCTCTTTTTCAATAATGGGGATTGAGCCCAGGACCTTGCTCGTACTAGCCAAGTGTTCTACCACTGAGCTACATCCATGACCCTTTTATTTTAAGACACTTTATCACTAAGTTACTGATACTGGCCTTGAACTTGCAATCCTCTTCTGTCAATCTTCTGAGTCACTGGGTCTACAGGTAGGCTCCCCAAGTCCAGTTGAGGCAGGGATTCTGAGGCCAGGCCTTGGCACCACTCCTGAGGTGTAGGCTCAGGAGTTGCAGCCTGAACTTGGCAGTAGTACCTAGACTTCAGGATTCACACACACTCTTTCTCAGGAAAGTCCTAGTAATGGTGGTTTTGTTTTTAAGAAATCTGGACCTGGGTCGAATATTGAAACTGACCAGCCCATTTAATTTAGGAAATGGAATAGAATGGATAGCCAGGTCTTCAGTGCTGTACACACAAATGGATTCAGAGGCCAAGGAAGGAATAAGGCCCTGGCCTCTGCCCACTTGTCACCGGACTCCATCAGACTCCCCATTTGAAAGGATGCGGTATCTCAGATTTGTTTTGTCTTTTTAGATTACCAACAGAAACTCTTAAGCACCTAGTGATGTGCTGAATTATCTGAAAAATAACATGAATTGAGAGTGAACTGTTCTTTGCATTAGTTAGGGCTCAAGGCAAATGTAGTGCTGTGGTCTCCTCTTCTATCACAGTAAATGCTGATCAAATTTAACAGAGGGAGCAGGCAGCTTCCAATAAAGAGAGAAAAAAGGTTTTTCTCTCCCAGTAAATTGTATCATTGGATTTTGTGATAATTATCACTTCATATCATATTATAGTGATGGTGTCAGAGCAACAGCCAAACAGAACTAATGAGTTAAATATCTGTCAGCGGGATGCTTCAGGTCTGATTAAGGCCACTGCAGGTGTGTCTGTCTATTTGTCTTCTTCTTTTTTTTTTTATTCGAGGTGGTCAGTGTATTGAATTTTCAGACAGAACATCATTCAATTAACATCAATTACCAATGAATCAAGAATATTACAATCCCTTCACTTGATCATTGGAAGAATAGCTTGAAAGGTAATAATTCATATAAGAAGAAGAAGGGAAGGCACCCTAAAATAAAAATGTAGAACCTCGTCTTTTAGTGTCTGATTTGAGTGAATGAAGGAATAAAGCATGCTGCTGCTTTAAAACAACCAAGTAGTTTGGGAACATAAAAATTTTCATTAGTGAGCTTATGCTGAGGAATATGAGTTTATAAAGATTTACCAAGTGGTGGTCACTTCACCTTGCATTTTATACATATTGTTTATTTGATCCTTATATCAGCCCTGTAATGACACTTTGTTATTCTAATGTCTGCTGAGGAAATGCAGCATCAGATGGAACGGTCCGACCTTGATTGGAACAACTAATATTTATTAAACACTTTCTCTGAATCTAATTGCATGCTGAGCACAGATTAAGGAAGAATCTAACAGAAGGGGGAAATGCCACCCCTGCCATAAAGGACGTCTGAGTGAAGTTACAGTTATAAAGCAAAATGTGAGGGGAAATAGATAAAAACTAAAAACAGAAGAGGGAAATAACGATATGGCACAATGTAATATCAGAGCTGTCACAATGCATTATATAGTTGATTGTCAAATGAGTGGCAGGGATGGAAACTGCTATTAGTTTAGAAAAGAAAGAGAAAATTGTGGGCTAAAGTGGTCTGAGGAGATTGAAGGAGGAAAAGAGGGCTGACCTTGGTCTTGAAGGATGAGTAGGCTTTGGATCCAATGGGAAGGTCAGGAGGACACAATGGGGCATTTCAGATTGGATAGAGGAAAGAAATGTCTGAGGTGAGTGAACACCATGTCTGTTTGAGAGGCAAAGTGATGTCCAGTCAGGTTAGAGAGAAGGGTTCATACAATAGATCATGGGCAGGAAGGTGGAAGGGGTCATGCAGAAGGACCTCGAATTCGAGAGAGAAGCGTCTGGATTGCATGCTTCTAGAAAGATTGAACCATTCTCATTTTAATCAGGTTTATTGTTGGCATCTGCTTGCAGTTAATTGTCATAACTGATCATGTTTATCAGTAGACTTGTGCTGGGCCCCTCAGATGGTATTCTGTATCACTTAAAATACTTTTAAAAGCAGGTTCACATCTGCCATAGCATCCCTTATAAACCTTGAACTTAAAATTCAGTGGCTTCTGACAGTGTTTGGTCACAAACATATATATATATATATATATATATATATTGTGTGTGTGTGTGTGTGTGTGTGTGTGTGTGTGTGTGTGTTTCTTATATGTAGGGACAGCACGCTCTATTTACATAGATATGCACACACATATTATAAATTAATATGCTGCATTCATTACAAAATGTGCACCAAAATATAACTTTTAAAAATATGAGAAACAAATGAAATAACCAAAATTTACATTTTTATTTTATGATCATGATTTAATAGTAACTTTTTTTGCTGAAATTGAAATCATTGTTTATAATGACATTTTCAGTGAAAGCAATGAGACTGAATACACTTCACATTTCAGAAAGCCTTGTTCTGACATCTTGTGATAGAATAATTTTACCATCTTATGCTGACTTCAGTATGAGATGGTCCTAGGTTTTTATGGCTGCCCTAACTTTAAACAATACTCCATGAAGACGAAATGCCCAGGAATGCAGTCACAGTTGGCTCTGCCATCTTGTCATGAACTCACTTTTCAATCTCTAGTATCTACTAAGCAAAAATGTTTGTTGGAATTTTTCTAATTAATTTCCAGTTTATTAAATGTCAAGCAGGTTAGAATATTTTTCCTGAAATTTTCAATGTGTTCAGGTGGAAGTTGAATCATTACTTTTGGCAACAATATCACACTGGGGTGGAAAATTCCTCTCTATATGCTGTCAAAATGAAGTTTACTTGCCTGCTCATTGATTGACCCCTCTTTAGATCTAATTGGATAGTTTTTCTTGTACAATTAGTAATGGACTGAGGAAGAGAAGTGGTGACTGAGTCCACTGTACTCTAACGCCTGGGCTCACATGGTTAGCACTATCCAGTCCACACTTTCCTTCACAAATCTACTTAGCTGAGCATATATTAACTAAAAAAGAATAAAAGCACAATGGTGCCTCCCTGAGCCCTTTGAACTCTAAAATCTTCACCCTGCAGATACCTCAAGTCCACAGTTGACTATCTGGCTTGAGGACTGACAAGGCTTCCATGACAAATCAAAAATTGCATGTTAGAAATTATTTTTCTAGTACATATTCTGGTATTCTATTCCTATATCTCTCTGGTATTCATCCTCTGATTGTAGATATCACCCTGGAAGCAACTACTCTGCATCTGTTGTGAGTGTAAGGCATCTAACAGCAAATGAGTTTGAGATCTCATAGAGGTACCATAGCCATACTCTGCTGATGTGCATGTTAGAAATATGCCCATGCACAGCTCCTGTGCCCACAAGGGACCATTTGTATGTCACGCATTCACCTTACATATACACAGGTAAGATAATTGCAAATGAGGTTCCTGATTCATTTTTGTAATTTCTTCTTCCATTCTCTGACTACTTCTCCCTGCCAAATGCACAAACTTAGAAGAACAACCTGCCATTAGTATGCGTTCAACACATATTTTCAGATATAAATTTAATTCACAGCCCTTTCTGCAGTAATGAGTGGTTAACTCAAACACATGCTCACAAGCTCATACACACACCAATGTACAGAGGCAAGTTGTTCTAATGACAGAAATGTCATCTAAGGGGACCCTAGGGCAAACACAACCCCTAAAGCCCTGATACAATGTCAGAAATGTCTCCCACCAGAATTATTCTTAACGAGCTCTTTTCATTATTCTTTTCTCCTTGGGAACTGAGCTTTGTTTACTTGAAGCAGTAGTGCATAACACATACCATGTTAAAATCGTATTATTAATATGAATAGATTGGTTTAGAATTCAGAGTTTAATTACGAGGCTTAAGTTTGAAATGTCATAGGAATTAGAAAAAGAAGACACAAGAAAGGGCTGGAGGAACAAGGGATGTTTTTTCCTGAAGAGGGTCAAATTAATCTTGATTTTGAGGGCTGAGTAGGATTTGCAAAGCCAGCCAGGGAAACACAGTTCCAGGAGGGCAGATCCTGGCACCATTTGTCTGTGTGTGGGGCCAGTGAGGGGCTCAGTGGGTCACAGTCAGACCCGTGGAGTCCAGAATGCTGTTTGCTCACAGGGGCCTTTTCTCACAAAGATGATTTTCTTTCCTAGTTCAGATGAAAAATACCCTCCTGGAAGTGTCAGCTCTGTCAACTGAATTTTCATATCTCCCCATTAAATAATCAGTATGTGATTGGGATGTTACATTTATGAGGCAGTTTTTGAAACCTCTTTGAAGATAATTGTCAGTTACTGCAGAAAAAAGGTGCCCTTCATGCGACTTTCCCCCTGAAAGTTCTCCAACTTCACAATCTGATGGGTTTGCAATTCTTGGCTCTGTTATCACATGCCATAAAGACTAAAGAGAGGGTGATTTCAAGGGGTCCAAGGGGTGGGACAGAAAAATAAATGTATGATGTTCTAATTGCTATTTAACATCATGGTGTTGATAGGAATGAGGTTCACGGCCGACCCCAATGTGTATACAACCTTCCTCATTTTGAATCATTTGCTGGATCCTTCGATCGCTCACTGAAGGACTGCAGCTAACAGCACGTCAAGGGGTTACTTTTGCTACCTTGTGTCTAAGCCATAATTTTTGCACATACAGAACTTACTTCTAATCTCTTCTCAGCTTTGAAAATGATTTATCAGTTTTTTTCCATGCCCCCGGCATACCTCTGAACATGGAATCACACATTTGCTTTCCAAGATTAGTTACTATGTCCCATATCCTATGTGACCATAAAACAAAACTCAAAGAATATGGAATGAAAGACATTCCAATGTCCATAAGGGAAATGGCCTCCAATGTGCCCAGGGTTCTCTATAACCTAAACCCATAACTAGCCCAACTCATCCTCAATCATGATGTTAAGTTCCTCTGCTTTTTAGTCCTATGCACACTGGCTCCCACAGGCTTTTGTACCTAATGAAGATCATGATATGGTGGATTTCTAGCCATATTCTTTGATTAAATGAAACTCTTGAGGTCTGAGGAAGAGTGGGTTTATTTTCATAGGAGAAAGACATGAATTACAGGAGCCAGAGGTTAGAGTGTAATGGACTATAATGAATCTCTTTGTCCCTGAATTCTTCCCTTTTACAGAATTCTCCTGTATTTTTTCTTAGATTTAGAATGTGATTTTCTTTGGCCAATGGGATATCTACAAATATGACATAACCAGAACCTTAGAATGCTTGCAAACTGAGGCTTACTTTCTTGGAATGCTGTCCACATCATTTGAAGTATCCCAGGGCATTTGGTATTACATGGCCCAGCTGATCGCAAGAACAAACTATAAATGTGAGAGGCCATATTGGGTCTTGTAGGAACACATAGCTGTCAGGTGACTATGGCCAAAAGTAAGATGAAGCAAGACCAGAAGAAAACCCTTCAGTTGACCCCAACCCAAATATAAACTGGTTTATATTTAAGCCACTAGGTATGGGGTAGTTCATTTCACAGTAATGGATAACTAACACTCATACTTTAAGCTGAATGGTGGCATGATCTAACTTAAGTTATAAAAGCGTCTCCCTGGCTATTACATGGGAAAATATTACAGATAAATAAGACTGGAAGCAGGGAGATTTGGGGCAATAGGATAGCAGTGAACGTGATGCAGAGACTGGAAAGTGCTGAAGCATTGCTTATTGCTTACTTAAAATGCTATTATCCTTATGTAAAAAGATTGTTTCTTTCCTCAGAGACATGTTCTCTGGAGACAAGTACAGCCAACCACTATTTGAGAGGTCATCTAAGAGCACCTAACCTAAGAACCTGAGACAAGTTGTCGGTATCACCAGATTACCATAACCATAATGCGAATTCCCAGGCAAAACAAGTGTAATAAATGTCTAAATGTCTGCTTGATGTCAGCCTAAATTTCTGACCCACAGAATCAGAAGCAATAGAAACTACTATTATTTTGAGGTTTTATGTGCTGTGGTGGTTCATTATGTCAGGACAGATAATGGAAAGTGAAATTAATACCATGAGTGGGGTATTGTTATAATAGATAATAAAACATGTGACATTGGTTTTGATTTTTTTGTGTTGTTTGTTTGTTTTTGTTTCTGTATTTTGTTTTTGACATAGGATCTCACTATGTTGCCCAGACTGTCCTTGAATTTTCAATCCTCTTTCTCAGCCTTCCAAAACCTGGGATTCCAGACAAGCCCATGATGTCCAGCCAGTGACGTTGACTTTGGAAATGGTCAGCAGAATCTGAAAATAAAGGTAGACCTATGACATACAGTGTCAGAACAATGGAAAAATATGTCATTAGCAATGATTTGAAACATAGAAAACATACTTAACGAATTTGTGTTTCCGAATAAAAAATTCTCCAGATGTAATGTTAAAAATACCAGTTGGATGTTTCTAGCTATGTATAATGTATTGCAAGACAGGAATATGTTTAAGAGAGACCATTCTGTTTGTCAGAAAATTTGAAAGACATATGTAGGGAGACATATGTCAGAATGGAAAATAAAACTATCTTTCATCTCCAGTTTCTGCAGCCAACGACTCCAAAGAAGGAAGCAGCAACCTCTTTATATAAAAAAAACAGAAGGGTGTGGCTAACAACATCCTTTGTAAAAACTTCAAAAAGATACAAGTGGCACCAAATAGATCCTCTCTAGCAGAACATATATCTTCAGGAACCTAAAGGTTGTGTTCCTCACCAGTCCAATATGCCTCAAATAGAAAGGGATTGATCTTAAACAGAATTGTGAATGTAGCATTTTCATGTCTAAAATTAATTTTATACTTAAGAAACCATAAGGCTTACCAAGGAATTTTATTAGCTTATACTAAATGTACCAGAGACACTTAAAAAATAAAAGACACATGAAACTTAATGTGCACATGAGGGAAACAAAAAGAACTACTCATTTAATAAAAGTAAATAATTTGTTAAATACAATCAAATGTCAAAATGTGAAGACAAGAGTTCAGAAAGAAAAAGTAAAATTGCAGAGAAAAAATTGACATGGAAACTATGATGGGGAGCAGAAATAATTGAGGAATGTCTTTGCACCCAGATGTAAAGATCATAGCAGCACATGCATGCCTGGCTGAGCTATAGAATTACAGCTGATCAGGTAAATATTCAGGAATTTTGCATCTGGACTGTACAACCACTAGAAACCTGAAATCATTCATGGTAGGAATTCTTGCACAGCAAAAATCAACAAATGCTGCAAATCAGAAACTTTGTCCTTTTCCTTTTGTTTGTTGGGGGGTTTTAATTTGTTTTTATTTTTTTGTTTTTGTTTTTGAGAGACCCAGTTGATTGATATATCCTGACTAATATGTGAAGAAACCCAGTCTGTCTTATTGGAGATGAGAGGTCACCTGGAAGAGATGAGTGACTTAAGATGAGGCTCATGGAGACCCTTCACTCTACCAATCATATGCTGTGAGAGAGAGGCAATCCAGGGTCATTCATGTAGGATCAGCCACACCCAGATGACCTCCCGCAGGACCTTGGAACCCCCAGTTGATCAGGAGATTTGTGGCAATAATGAAATATGGTTGCTGATTTCAGCCAGTAAATGTGAGGTGGTTTGTTGTTCAACTCATGCCATGATCCATAAGCCTGGCATGCTCTGATGCCCTCTGGGCTAACCTCACTTCTCACTTCTCTTCCCCTTCCCCTCATGGGCTCTCACCACCCTGGCTTCTTTGCTCTTATGCAAATAGGACCACACACTTTCCAACCTCGGGGATTTTACACTTCCAGTTCTCTCTGCCTGGAACAGTCTACTCTCAGACATCCACAGCCTCCATCTTTGGATTTCTTATCAAATGAATCCTTACCACACAGGTCTTCCCTAACTACCCTTTGTTTAAAAAAGCCCCCTTCATTTCATTCCCTTTCACATTGCTATGTTTTCCATAGCATATAGAATCACTTCCATCATAATGTATTACACACTATCACATACTCTGTGTACATAATTGTACATAATCTATACAGAACTGTAATATTCAATGTGATTATGTTTTATAGAACACACATATAATTGTAATTATTGTAACATACTACATGTATATATAAAAATTATATTGACTTATTATTTATCTTTCGCCAATAAAATATAAGCTCCTTGCAAACAGGACATTGTCTTTTTTGTTCTCTTCTAAATTTTAGAATTAACTTGGCACCTTGACAGGACTGAATAAGTGATATTCATGAAATACTCTGAATTATATATCTGGGACTTTACCATATACTTGGAAGATATGATTAAAAATAAAGCCCCCATTCAAATTATGCTTTGTTAATAATAATGATAATAACTTTATACACATGTACACATCATACAGAGGTATACACAGGAGCTTCTATGCTCCTGAAACTAATCTACATACTAACATATATTAACTCATTTAATTTCCACTTCATTCTATAAAATATGTACTATCACTATCCCTAATTTACAGATGATAAATGTGAGGAGGGGAGGGGTTTAGTGTTTGCCCAAGATCCCACAGCTAACAAATACCAGAGTCAAATTGCAGCCAGCTGCTGATGCAGAGTTCAGTTCTTTTATCAGTGCTTTATGTATCCCCCCAATTAATTTATGGTCTAATTGGAGAAACAAAAGCAACATTCTTAAAACAGAAATAATTATCTGCTATGGTGTAAAGCTTAATCACAATTATGATAAAAACTTGGAGAACCAGAATGTTCATCAAAACTAGGATGTCCAGAGAAATTTCCTGAAGGCAGAGCTTGGTTCATTATCCTGAAGAACCAGTCGCAAGAGGCCACCACCCTAACTGGAAGCAGCAGCACATACTAGTGCAGCAAAAGGATCTTGGGAAGAGCAGGAAAGAGTGTTGCTTATCAGTGACAGCCTAATGCATTGACCTTACACTTAGCTTTAGAGGAATCACAGTCTGATGAAAACTTGAAGGAAAGATCTAAGCAGAGGAGGGATAAGATGAAAATCTTAAACCTGATTATTAATGTTACTCCAAAAAGAGCATCGCCTAGGTGAGAAAGACCCTGCTGGGTATCCTAGGGAATTGAAGCTATGTGAAGCATGAGTATGTCCTAGTGAAGGAGATAACTCCTGAATGCACAGACCTACAGCAGAAGGTAGATGTGTCTGGCATTCTTTGGTTATTCCACAAAGTTTTGAACGTCTGAGAAAGGCGAGATTCTTTTTCTGCTGAGGTGGCTGGGAATGGCATTTTCTATTAGTGCTGGACTTGAGCCTTTTGGGGCAGGTGGATTTCTTATTCACTGACTGGAGTGGAGTTGGATTCTAGGTGTAAAACTAGTGACCGATGCACATGTGCTACTTTAGCAGAGGTGGGGAAACAGGCTCTTTTTAAAGAAGGATGAGTAGATTGAGTTTGAAAAAAAAAACAAAAAACAAGTGTTTTCTCAAATTGTGGGTGTTCCCAGAAACACTGAACTTCCAAGATGGTAAGTATCCCATGCCCCCTACACACACACAGAGAGTATTTTTAGTGCGTATGTGTATGCATGCAAAGGCATGTGTAGATAAGTATGTTCATACTTGGGCATGTATGTATCTATGTCTCTTGAGGAAACTAAATCAGAAAATAAATAGTGTAGATATGGTTACAATGGTTAAGTTGAGAACAGATTGTAGATGTTCTTAGAAAAACTGTGAACAGAGGTGACATGAAAAAAAAGCAGCCCCCCAAAAATCCACCTGCATAAGACATGAAAGAATAAGCTGCTGTTTAAATCACCAGATGAGAGAAGCAACAACAGTTTGTTTTCATAAGTAAGTCTTACCACAAGGGTGATGCAAAGTAGTTTGATTACTTTGCAAACTTACTTTAAAAACCCCATCCCTGCTGTTTTTTCCCTTTTAAAATAAATGCACTGCATGGTCTAGAACAGCATTTTAAATTCCCATTGCCTGGACTACTGAGAATGCAGATTTTTTCTGAGGTTGGAGGCAGGAAGCTATGCCCTCTAGAGACAGTGGGAGGAAGAAGAAGGATCGCTGGTTTCTGCTTTGGTGATGCACGCCTCCATCTCCTAGTACCTCCAATGATGTGCAGCACCAGGACTCAAACCTAAGAGAACATCTTGTTCTTTTGACTTCTCATTCTCAGCTGGTTCTCAAGATGATCTCATTTTCTTCTCCCAGAGCCATTAATGCTATCATCCTGAATTCCGGTTAAAGGGCATCTCTTGCATGGCTTGGCATGGTTCCCAGATATGTATTTCATCCAAAATATAGAGATCAAATTACCAATAAAGAAATTATGAGTGACTGCCGCTGCTCTGTCTCTGTCATCCTCCTCCACAGTTGAATACTCTTCATTGTTAGGGACTCGTTTTTTCTTGCAATTCAGCTTAAATTTTCCCTCACTTGGCTTCCTCCCATCACTCCTAATTATAGACTAATAAAGCCTTTGGATTACTGTGAGCAATTTTTACCCTCCCTTCTCCCACCTCAGCTTTCCTCCAGAGGTCTCCTGGGCCCAGCACTAGATTGTGCAAAATAGTGACCAAATCCTACAAGTTTATCCCTCAAAATTAAAGTCTGGGGTGTGAAGCTTTATGCTCCAAGGTCATCCTCTATTTTCTGTTTGTGTTTTTTCAGAGAGGGGGTCACTATGAATTAGACCCAGTGGTGTTCTACCACCAGTCCCTTTTATCTTTTCATTTTGAGACAGAGCCTCACTGAGTCAAGGAAGCTGGCCTCAAACTTTCCATCCTCCTGCCTCAGCCTCCCAAGTCACTGAGTTAACTGGCATGGGCCACTGCATCGGGCACCCTTTATTTTCAATCATTTTCCCTATACCTAGCTTTAAAAAAGTATCCATTATAAAGGTGTCTGAGCCAAAGTCTTCCTGTAACAAAGTGGACAGCATAGAACTGGAATTGTGGAAGGTGCTTGCAGGCCAAATTTCAATGAAGGAGAACACCCTTCTGGATTGGTAAGCACAGCCAGGAAGCTTCAGCCAGCCTGTCTGCCTGCACCTACTAGAAGATTGTGATTTTTCTAGCCCCAGAAAGTGCAGCACGGTTCACACTGTGTTCTCAAGCTAGCCCCTAACCTAGTCTAATACACAACCTTGGTGACTTTTCTTCTTCTTCAAGATCAAACTACTCCAATGGAATAAAACATCAATGGAAAACTTAGGAGTGATTACAAAAATTTTGTGATCCAGGGCAAGTTACTGGGTCATTATGTATTTTGAAATTTCAAGGAAATATTTTGTAAAGTCTCATCAAAGTGCAATGTGTTAAAGGATATGATTACCACAAAGCTAAGTGCTTTTAATACCTACAGGAGCAGAAGTTCAAAAACAGGAGAGGTAAGGACTAGAATATTAAAAGAAGGCTTCTGGAAAGGAGAGCTGGTTTAGGTCTGACCTCCAATGAGTGGTACGATTTAGTAACTGGAGACCCTGAGATAGGGCATCCCAAGCAGGTAAGTGCTATAAACAAAGTTTATACTTTTTAAAGAATAAGGCCTTAATTAGCAATGCCCTTTTCCCCTTGTCTCATGTGTACAACCTCAATTATTAACATGTGAAATCCAACATAAAACCTTACAAGGTTTTATGGATCACTCCAAATAATTTGGGTCTAATAGTCTGCTATTACTTTGCCTATTTAAACTTTGGTATTAAAAGTATCTAATCCCAACCTCTCAGCCTTGCCTCTGCCACTGCCATTATCTGCCACTCTACCCTACTTATTCCACACAACCACAAATCATAAAGATCTGCTCAAATTGCGCTTCATAGAATGGATAACTAGAGATAAATAAAGTTGGTTTTATTAATGACCCCAGATGGAGGTCAATGACATAGGCTTTCCAGTGCCATGAGAATCAATCAGGATGGCCTGACTCTGGAAACATTCTGACTGCCTTGCAGGCACCTCCAATGACAGGGGAGGTGAGGCAAAAGCCCTCCCATTGGTTACCTCTGGCCTGGAAATCAAACATGATTTATCTACATTAGTGGGCTTCATCTTTGTCTTATTATCCCAGCCACAGCTTGCGACCCAGGCCGACTCTCCTGCCTTTTAATAAACAGATTTAATAGGACTGATAGTTTGGCAATTTGTAGAGTAAATTAGATTTAATTTGGCCTGAATGCCACTGATTTCTCCTATTGTTCAAAACAATCTTATCCAGGGATGCATGTCATCCCAACATATTCTTTTCTGGAACAGCAGAAAATAGACAACACACAGACTTAAATAAGTGGGGTGTTCTCCAGCAAGGCTGTGACTCTCTCCCTTGCTTCTTGTGACTTAATTCACTTAGAAAGACCTCCCAGTGGGAGTATAGTGACTATAATGATAACAAAGCCTGCAATGATTCCTTTGTGTCCCTACTATTACATGTCTTTTCAGAATGAGGACCTGAACAGAGTGTTCTTTTTGCCTACAAAACAACAGTATTGTAGGGAGTTGATATGAAAATCATTATAAAATGTAATTTAAAGGCCCAAACCTTCTTAAAGGATCCACAGAATACAATTTTTCTGTTGTTCCATGAGCAGAAGCTGATCTGTGCTAGAAATCAGTGAAAAACTTAGAACTGTGTGACTGATCCTCTACCCCTAAACTAAATAACCCTAGTCTTCCATCTCAAATTCTAGTCTTTCCTTTGTCTCTTTTCTTACAAGCAGCTGTCATTCTTTAACGTTGCTGAGAGACCTTCACAGTTATTATACCTTTCTCTTACCTCTGGAGCGCTCATTAGTTCTGATCAACAAAATATTCTGGCTCTGGGAGCTATGAACTTCTTAAGCCTCTTGGGCCTGTCAGTGTCATTAGAAGCATAAGCCTCCATGAGTGTTTTTTTCTGCCATCATGATTGGCAGTATTCCAGTGGTGTCTGCTTCGTCAACCTGGACCTTGAAACAGAGCCCCGGGCCACTTAAACAGACAGCAGAGAGAAAGAAATGTTGCATTATGCAACCAAAAGTTTAAGACTATTTGTATAGTATAACCTAGCCTATCCTGGGAGATTTGCTTCCTTAGTTTTTAATTTGAACATTCTCATAAAATACAAATCTGGACATAATATTATAAACCTTTAGATTGTTTTTTTTTTTTAATTGTACATAAAACCGTTGCAGGTAACCTTTCAGTGGATAAAATGCATAAAAAATGCACCAAATTTATGGCCTCTGTTGTTGATGTTTAGATTTAAAAAAACAAAACAAAACAAAACAAAAAACCTATGGTATCATTCAGGGAAATTCCACACAAAGAGTGTTTTTTCCAGCACAAACAATGAACTATCCTTCCGGATGGAAGCAGGCCAATGTAATCAACCTGTCTCCAGGTAGCTGGCTGGTCACCCTGGAGGATGGTGCCATGTCATTGTTGGTCTCTGCTGCTGGCAGACTGGGTACTCAGCAGTGACTCTAGCCAGGTCACCCTTGTGAGTAGGAGTACATGTTGCTGAGCCTATGTATACTGTCCATCCCTGCCACCATGGTCACTTTGTTGATGAACATATTAGGCAATGACAGGAGTGGCTGGAGAAAGAGGTTGAATGGTAGCCGCAGAATGGGTGTTTCTAACTATGTGATTTTAAAATCTTACCCTGCTAGAATCCACCTCCAGTCATCATTCACAAGGAGCACAAATATTTCACACTAAGTACACATTCCAATAAAAATGCCTCTTTCCCAGATCTTCTTGTCACCAATATTCCATTCATGCTCTTTCCAAGTTCCTGAATATCAGCTAAGACATTCATAATGTATGAGTTGGTATAGATATGTAACTCTTGCCATCTCTCCTGGGAATAATTTAATGATGTACCACTGGGAAGATTTCTCTTCATTATAATCTTTCAGGGCCACCTGGAATAGGGCTACAGTGTACTCCCACTGTAGTGGGTGCTGCATTTACCATGCAGAGCATCTGCAAATCAAAGGGCCATGATTTTCTTCTTCAGTTCACTTGTCGTAGACAGTTCCCTATGAGGTCATAGGTTGAGAGAAAAGAGTGTAGCAGGAGTATGGACTAGGGGCCATGGGCATCTGAGATACCTCCTAAGGCTCATGTCTTCAAAACCTGTTCTAGTCCAATGGCATAAACATCACTTGTAGTTGATAATCGTAGATACAGTGCATGCGCATGGCTTAGCATATCAGAAACCCCGATTTATGATGGGAAATTCAGGTAATATGGTTAGCTTGGCATCCCAGGGTTAAACATTCAGTCTCTACTAAGACCCACTAGCAACTCAAAATCTGTCTCTCAACAGGAAAGAAGACACATGGAGAGAGAATATAATTCTAACCCCAAATCCTAACACCTTCACTCGGATATTCACACACATCTTCATTTTCCATGGACACATAACGCACCATTAGATCTGCTGGGTCATGTGACCCAAGTGGCAGCACCATGTATGTGGCAGCCTAGACCTATTGCAGAGCCATCCTTTATTCTGAGCCTCACCTCCAAACTCAAGGTTTTTTTTTTTGGGGGGTTTTTTTGGCCCTAAGTAGATGATCAGAGGAGTGCAAACAGAGGCGCTAAATGTTGTCTCCAAATTCCAAAGAGTGCCATAACCATTGTGCTTCTTTCTTGTGATCAGTTGCACCAACTTGTCCTTTATCTTGAAAGGAATATTTTGACATAGTCCAGGCTACTGGGCACTTCAAAATTTCGTCAAGGCAGCAGGCCCTTGAATTTTTATAGGATTTATTTTCTACCCTCTCACAAACAAGTATTTTAGTAACATATAGAGAGAAGGGTTACTTCCCGATTGCTGGCTCTGACTAGCGTAATACCATACACATAATGGACAAGAGTGATGTTCTATGGGGGAAAAGGGGCAAAAACAGTCCCTGTGAGCTAGACTGTAACATAGGGATAGGGAGCAAGAAGAAGCTGGAATGCACAAGCTTGAGCTGCATTCTGAGGACAGACTGAAGGTCATGTGAGTCCTTTATTGCCTCTGACCTTCAAGATGTCCTGCAGAGACCAGGGTCATTTATCCCAGAACTAAGCATCCACATCCAGTCCCAGACTTAGGGCAACTGCACCTTGTCTCACAACAAGATGAGTTCACAGAAGGTGACAATGTGTGAGAAATACAAAATGAGTGCTACTTCCCTTTGTCCTCCCAAATCTCCCATAAGAATCTCTTTTGTGGACTACCTAAGAAAACACATACAGGATATGGAATTCAGTCTAGCTGATCTAACACATTATAATCCCACCATAGCCTATAATGAGATATTCTGGGTGTATTCTTCCTTTCCACATGAGTTCAGCAAAAAGTCATACATCATGCAAGGCAGATACAAGTTTTCTAAGGTAGGCACTGTCATTTCATGATGTACATGTGGCCTCCTTTACAGTCTAAGGACACAAATTCCATGTCATACTTTGGGCTGAAACCTCATTGTTTGGGCCACATGCTAGCAAACTAAGTTTCCACCACCCATCTAGGATTATGTATCCTGACACTGTCAGCAAAGGGCTATGAGGAGGTGAATGGTCCCTAGAGTTCTGGATCTGCCAAGCACTGCATGAGAACAACATCCCAGTAGAATGTATACCAGGAATAAACTATTTATATGTGATTCTGGCCAGGTGTCTTCAGTTACCAAGCAAGAACAGGATCTTGGATTGCTACAGTAGACGATTGTTTTTTAATTTATTAGCACTCAGCACAGAATGTCTCCAGATTGAAGAATTATAAAATATGATGTATGGTGGGTTCTAAGATGGGATAGTCTTCATCAGTGTCAATATCAATCAACTCTATGAGGAGCTGACCTTGAAAGTTTAATTGAATGGCTTAGAGATCCTCTGAGAAAGAAAATAAGAGATTGCAAATGAGAGAACCTGGCATCTGGAATCTTCTAAGACTGTGACTCACCAAGAGAGTGAGCTGGTCTCCTCCAGCTCTGCTGTTGACCTGCTCTTGAAGGAAAACCCTGTCCTCCTCCAGGCCTCCTTCCATGATCGCATGTCCCTTCCATTCTCTGCCCAGTGCCCATCAGAGACTGAGAGAGTGAGGAGTTACTTGTGGGAAGACAATGGGAAAAGTCAAAACCTATGAAGCATCCCAGGTGCTCTGAGGCTATCCTGGCTCCCTCAGTGCTCTTGCCCATCATCCAGAGATCTCCAAGCTCTTCACTCCATCCTCTCTTCACTAAGGAGAGAAAAAAAATGGCAATAAAATAATAAATATGACCCATAAAGCCAAGACAATGCCTTTAATATTTTTAAAGTTTAGAATAAAATTCAATATTCTTATTTATAATTACATGGAGTTCAGCTATCTGGAAGACTTAACTCTGCAGAATTCCTCAGCTCTTGGACTTCCTGTGTGTGAATTATTGCAGTGACTAAAGCAGAGCAACCTTCCTTTGTCATCCCTTCTACATGACTCACTATTTTAATTGCAAATATCTATTGCTATCTTGTGCACAGAGCCAGAGATCTCTGCAGGGCTGAGGCAAGTCGCCTACTGTCAGGACTGGAGGAGACCCTGGGTTCAAACAGTATGTCCCATAGTTGTCCAGATGAGGTGCTGCAGCCACACAGGTGAGGAAGTTCACCTAAGGCTGTCAAGGTAGGTCTGTGGCTCTGGAGTCAGGTTGGTATATGAGTGCTCTGAAAGTCACCTGGGACCCAGTTGATGACATTCCTCAGCTCTTCCAGAATCTCCAGATACTCTGATCATCCAAGTTTCCCAATGCATTGTATTTCTATTTCCCTTTCCCAGGAGTGTTAAGAGAAATGCATGACTCCACCTCTGGAAAAGGCTCCAGGTAGTCTTAAATGCCCTATGTCTACAAAAGGAGGTGGAAGACCTCCTGCTTCTAAGGAGCCTGACCTTCTGCTTTGCAGCCACATTACACAATTAGGATCTTTTTCTATTTTTCAAATGATGGTCTGTTGAAGAGAATCCCTGGTGATTTTTTTTCATATAAACCACAGAATATATTTAATTCAAATTAAACATGAAACTAGAATAATGTTCGGTCCTTATCAAGGAGCAATTACATTGTTTAAAAAAAAAAAGACAGTACATTTTTCTACATTCTGGCAATCTGACAAGGCACAAGTCACGTCCAGTTTGATGAGGTGACAGATCCAGCACTCACCATCGATGCTCACGGTTCTGAGGGGGACTGGGAAAACACACACCAGACTTAATATAAAACGGTTCTGCAGCAAGTCTGCAGGAGGGGCTCCCTCCTGGTACATGAGGGTGAGCGCCCCAGGAGCAAGCAGCACTGACCTGCATGGCTGAGGGTTTTATTAAATAGATGGCGCGTTGCTTCTCGTTCTCTCCGAGCTGCTGTGGGTGCCGCCTGCGTTCACAGCAGTGGCCAAAGCTTCCTATGCACTGCTCAGCAGGAAGGCTGGTCCTCTCTAGGTTCTTCTTTGCTTTTGACTTTTTGCCACGGTTGCCCTTCCAGGTAAAGAAAGCCAAATTCTTCAAGACCCAGGTCATGCAGCTTTGAAGTGTGGGCCTCCACGCTCTCCTTGGGCTGTGCAAAAGGCCAGGTCCTGCGCGGGAGGACCTTTCTCCTCCACTGAAAGCTATTCACTGTCTGGTCTGCCCAGCCTGGTTCCGGCCCACAGGGTGGGAGGGATGGGACGGCTGGGAGCGGCTTTCTTCACAAGGCGGTACTTTCCATGTCATTGTCTATATCCAGCAGAATGTGGCCGGGCAGGTCTTTGTTTGCAGAGTCTGAGTGCATTTCAGAAAAGATGCTGCGAAGCGGTTCTGAAGCCCTAGAATTGGTGTCTGTCACTATTTGGGAAGCTGTTGGTGCTGCACTGCTGAGGCTGCTGTCCCCGGCAGAGTGGGCGCCAGGAGGATGGGGGGGCGGGGGCATGCTGGGTCGGTTCCTCGGCTTTGGTACTGGCCTGGGTCTCGGCAGGGTTCCAGCATGTGTCTGCTCAGCCTCAGGGTTACTCACCGCCTGGGTCTGAGCAGCTGGCAGGTTGGAGTTCTGCTTTCCTAGGGGTGGAGTACTGGGGGGTGTTGGCGTCTGAGGAGGGGTGTGGGGTGGCTGCTCCAGTCGTGCTCACTGGGCAGTGTCATGGAGGTGGGTGGGCCCTGGCTGCTCGGCTTGCTGTGCCCCTGCGGCGTGGCCTGGGTGGGGGGCTGTGGCTGCGGGTGGCTGGGTGCTTGTATTGGAGACAGGCTGCTGGAGTACCTCCGGGGTGCAGAGAGCTGGGAGGTGGCCGAGGGCTGGCCTGGGGCTGGGCCTGTGTGCTATGGGGGAGGAGACGGACTTCGAGCGGATGGCTTTGGTGACAGGCTGGGTGGAAGCTGAGAAGCTCCTGGAGCAATCGGGCCCCCGTGATGGCCAGGAGGCGGGTTCCCCGGTTTCGGGGGCGCTGGAGCAGGTTTTTTAACTGCCCGGCGCAGCGTGTGAGGGCTGGGACCAGCAGCGTTGTGAGCTGGGCTGACAGAGAGCTGATGGGAGCTGGCACCTGTCTGGGCCTGGCTTTGGCCACTGGTCATTTGACTGCTATTTCTCCCTGGTGCAGGGACAGCTGCAGATACAGAATCCTTGGGTTTTGGAGGACTGCTGTCACCCCCGGGCTCAGCCCCTGCTCCAGTATGCTCGCAGGGGAGGGGACTGTCCCACCCCCTGAGCTGCTTTCAGCCCTAGAGCTCTGGGAAGGGGGCTCTGGGCCTGCTGGAGCCGAGGCGCTGCCGTCCGTGGGCGGGAGCGGTGGCTGGAAAGCCGGGGATATGTGCTTTCTATTTAGAGTGCCACCCCGCCGGTGGGCCTGGAAGTCCATAAGCTTCACACCAAAGCTCTCCTTATTCACCAAGTCCCCTTCCATCACCGCCATGCTGGCCGGCCGCTTCCTCTCCGGAGTCCCCGAGTCAGAGTCGTTTCCAGTTTGGGACGAGTGATTGGAATTTGGGGTGGCGAGAGGCACGAATGCTTCTGATACATTAAACTCCACCTCTTCAGGGAAGAACCAGTCTGCGTGCTGGATGATGGGCTCAATCACTGCAACCACATGGACGGATGTGGCCACTGCCATTTCAGCCAGTGTTCCTTCATTTTTGGCCCATAACAAATTAGGGCCTAACACGATTGCAATGTTGCTAGGAGTCATTTTATTAATGTCACTAGTCTGAGCAAGCTTCGCAAGGAACTTGATTAAATACCTAAAATTAACAAAATTCTGTGGTGGCAACTTCTGACATGTTCTCCATAAATCTTGAAGTTTTTTGTCCTGATCCTGCACACTTGCCACTTGTGTCCACTCCTCATACAGATTAAAAGTCATCAGAGTTTCAGGCAATTCCCGCAGGTAGGACTTCAAAGCACCTGCTACAGCATGGGGGTCTGAGTAGAACTCGTCCAGGTGAGAAGTAGAACAATCCAAAGCGGCTTTCAGCTTCTTTAACTTGGAGGCTCCAGCCCAGATTCGGAAAAGGCCCTCCTCCTTCATGCCCATCTCCAGGAGCAGCATGACACAGGCTTCGATGGGAAGCGCGATCTCACGCCCACTCCACTTCAAGTGCTCTTCCAAAGGCGTCCCAAAGGCTGGCTTTTCTGCCCACTTATCTTGATGGGCTCGCATTTCGGGAAGGGCCTTTTCTAAGACTGCTAATGCTTTTCTATGGTAATCTGCTTGGGCTTCTAATAACATAACAAAGAATTTGCCGAACTCCCCTTCCTTGGCCATGAAGTTGTACATGTCTGCTGCAAGTTGATCCTTGCACTGTTCTACTTTATTTCCAGCTTCATCCATCTCTTCCTTTAAGGTATCTATTTTTGATGGAAGCCCCTGAAAGTTGGTTCCTGAAGATTTGTGAGCTTGGTTCCACCTGGCTCGGACAGAGTCCCAGTCCAACACCAATTTAGCCAGCTGTTTCCTCTGTTTCTGGATGTTGGGAATCTCCACCTCTGCTATGCCATAGAGAGGGTCCATGATCTCCTTCTCAATGAGGACCTCATGCTGAGAAAGCTCCAGAGCCAGCTGGTGCTCAGCGTCTCCACAGGTCTCCAGCATCTTCCCCAGGAGAAAGTCTTCCAGCTGAGTGGATGCTTCTTGCATATTCTGGGTGAGAGCTGTCAGAAGGAGTTTTTTGTGTCTTCTCTTAGCATCGGTGCCATGCTGGCCCTGGAAGCATGCCATGAGCCACTTATGGGAATGGTGACACATTGACCGCACAGTGTCCAGACGCCGCTCGATCTGTAACAGATCTTCACTGAGGACTTCTGTTTTCTCGGCTCTGCCCATGGTCTGGTTGGCCAGCTGCTTCATGCGGTTGAACTGCTTCTTCATGGCAGCAGCGGCAGCCCCGGGCAGGGCGGGAGACGGCCTGGCGGCTCCTACATCACTTCCCGGCCCCCCTGGCGATGTTTTGCTGAATCTGAGCCCTTAGTTCTAGGAGACCCCTTCGTCCAAAGGGGAGGTGATAGGAAACAAACATTCCTCCCTCCTTCTCATCCTTTTCCCTCTTCTTGCTTCTGATGTATATCTTTACAGAGAATGAAGATATGAAACGACCTTCCCAGGAGGAGTTTGCAGACTCTGGTCCATGAAACACGGAGTAGCATGTGACCCCCTGATAGATTACTAAAAAGCAGTAGTCCAGTAGGGGCTAGGGAACATCATTAGGTACTGGAATAATGGCAATAGCTCCTGCACTGAAAATATGAGCAAGGAACTAAGAAGAAAGGTGAAACAGGGTGGTATGCAACCCACCAGCCATTGTCACTAAGGTGTACAGGGAGGAATCTCACATCCACCTGCACAGTGACTCTCCACAGCTTGTTATTGCTAGGATCTCCAGTTTATGCATAAGAGAGCTGAGGCCCAGTGACCACGGGTATTTGCCAAAGGTCACATGGTGCATACAGAGAAGCAAGGAGGGGCATGAGCTTAGGCAGTTTGACCCCATCTCCCGCCTTGCACTCTGCACAGCACTCCACCCCGTGAGGGTGAAACGGAGCACCATGCAGGAGGGCAGAAAGAGAGCAGCAGGGTCACATCTCCATGACTCTCAAGGAAGCAGCCCTGTCCACATTGGCTGCTTTGCTGGAACCTGATCCTCTGGCTCTGCTGATGGCTTGGCCCCTTCCTACTGTCAGCATTGGGGATCAGATGCTCACTTAACCCTTGGGATTAGCTCCAGATCATGGAGAATAATCAGCAGTCAGCCAAGGCGCAATGCAGGTGGCACCTCACATGCACACACTTACAGACCCACTCAGTCTCCTAAATAAAATGTCAGCATCCAGTTCTATCCCTAAATTTTTATCCAGAATGCAGAGAAGAAACAGGAAGCAGAGACAAGCCTATGAAATGTTCTAGCTATCATACCTGACAAAGGAGATCAGATGTCTTGCTGTTTGGAAAACTCTTTGAAGTTCATAAGAGAATGACTGAATATGTATGTTCATATTTATACTTGCAGGTGAGAGATAGAGACAGAAATAGAAAGATGTAAAGGTAATTCCACTATATGCTTAAAGTATAATAATATAATTTTTGATCAATGAAACACATTATATCCATGAACATGGAAAAAACACCCATTCTCCTAATGAACTATATATGCAATTGAGAGAGAGAGATCCTGACACAGATAAAAAGCTGAGAGCTCCCAATGAGCTCTGTGACCCAGGGTGAGTGACCCCTGCTTCATAACTTCATTCCACATCTCAAAGATAGGTGGAGCAGCATTTACCCTTCCTGTTTTCTTGGCTTGTGGTAAAGGATCTATGTTTAAACACTTTTGAAAGTAGAAAATGCCAAATAAATGAAAGGGATAATTATCAGTTATCACCATCCTCATCATAATTTAATCCTGAGGATGACAGGCATGGTGGGGGAGAAACAGACTCGATCATAACTATCAGGAAGATGCAGCCAAAAGCGTATTTAAGCCATATTTCCCATCTATCACCACATCTGTACTTTGTTTTCTGAACAGCACTCATTCGGGAGTGTTGTGGCTTTGTTACTGTAAGGCTATGGCTGGCATAAAACTCACAAATTAAAAAGGCTTTTCCTCCATATATTTATTGATCTACATCTAGCCTGAGAAGATTTGCATGAATGCAAAAAATCCTACATGCCTTATTTTTTGTTTGCCTTCCAGGTAGGGTGCCCAATTCCAACTCATACCTCCCCAAGGACTAACTCCATTTTGGGGGTTACTCTTAGTAACCCAATCCTCTTGATCTGAAAGTTGACCAGGACTAAGCAAATGGGGAAGTCACTGAAATAAGTAAACTTACTTTTTACCTTACACCTCATCACTAAGTGCCCACCCTGCCTTAAGTGATGGAAGTAGCTATCTGTTTCTTCCTTCAAGGAATTGGTCTAGGATTCTTGCTGAGGTGAGCTTGGAGAGGTTAGGAGATAAAGGGACAAAAGAGACTTTGGCATTGTCCACTTCTTGTTTCCATCCCCTTCTTTTTTCTTTTAATATATATATTTTTAGTTGTTAGTAGATTTTTATTTTATTTATTTATATGTGGTGCTGAGAATTGAACCCACTGCCTCACACATGCCAGGCAAGTGTGCTACCACTGAGTCCCAGCCCCAGACCCAGCCCTTTCTTTTTTGCTAATTCCATGGATTTCTTTTTTCAGATGGTTACGAATGTCACCCTATGTTTTAAAAATCTAATGGAATCATTACTTAAAAATGGAGCAAGAATTGTGTGTAGCACTTTTCTCCTTTTATGTTTTCTCTTTTTCTTATTGAATTCTTGGACTCTGCTCAGCTACATTGAGGAGATAAACCGAGGCAGGTGGCAGAACCCCTATCCCAAACTATTATGGTCTAGGTGAGGAAAGAGTGGATGATGACCATGCTCCCGTATCCTTTTCAAATATTCACCTTCTGCTGTCCTCCTGCCTCCCTCACAGCCCTTGTGTAGGGTTAAGCCTTCTTCAAGGCCTCAGGACCCTATTGGGGAAAATCTGTTAAAGGAGGTGCTACTCCTGTTTGGGGTACTTTCAATTTCTCATTATTTTTTTTTAAATTATTTTCCAAGCATTCTACTTAAAATTTGTATTGTTTTTAAAGAAAGAATACAATAAAGTTTATGTTTTAACTTTCCCTTGATGAACATCTTAGTTTCTCATTTTGATTTCTCTCTCTCTCTCTCTCTCTCTCTCTCAGAGCAAAGCTGATTTCAAAAGATTCTACTAGGGCAATGGTATCTGCTTTCTTACACTATGGGAATTCCTTTTAAAGTAATGCTTTCACATTTCATAAACCCTCTTTGACCATCACATAATGCTTCTTGCTTTAATTATGCATGATTAATATTAACATTTCCAAGACTAGATTTCCTTTCTTTGTGTTTTCCTGTTTTATCTTTATCCATAGGCATTTTATTTCTAGCTTTCCTTCCTTACCATCTTGCTTAGGTGATTCTGTCCCTTAGATTTACTATCCATACAATAGGAAAGTCATCAATTTTAAAATTGGGTGCTAAGGCATATATTATTATTGGAGTAACATATCTCGACCTACTTATTTCATCTAGTAAGCGATCAACCATTTTAGTATTCTTATTACTGCTTTTGCTTTGTTGTTAATTCTATAGATGTAATCTATCTGCTATGTGTACTGTGGTTCTTTGCAAATAAAAATTATGGTTTGTACTTCTGAGAGTTAACCAAGTATACATTTAACTTTCTCTTCTAAGCATCAAAATTGAGACAAAATCAATGCATTTTGAACTAATTCCCACTATCCCCACAGTATCTCCCCTTCGTTTTTTTAAGAATTATTTCCTGGCTTTTGCACCTTGAGCTTCTGTGCATTCTTATTTCTACTATTCTGTCATTTCAGTTAGCTCCTCAGCCTTCATGTCCCCTGCACCTATTGTGTGGATGCCAGATTCCTTGGTGCCTATAACAGTCCATGTTTACCATCTTCAGAACAGCAGCAAACTGAAAGCATTTGTGTTCAATGAGAAAAGACAGGAGTTGTGTTGAGAGAGTCATGGGTGAGAGGTAGGTGCAGAAATAGTTTCTGCCCATACTCTGACCCCAGGGCAGGTCCTGGTCACCTCTGGATGGAGAAGCAAAGGGCAACAGCAAACACAGCTTCTCAGTAAGGTGTTTCTGAAGATCTTTGTGAAGCTCTGCTTCCAGCTCAGCTGCTAGGGTTTCTGTGACCCAGAACTGCAATGGGTATATTCAAGCCTCTAAATGAGGTCCTTTTCAGATTTGCCTTTCTGAAACATGGAGCCCAGGGAAATCCAGACACTGGCCTCTGAGCCCGCTGTCCCCCAGTGGTTGGAATCACAGGCGTGGACATACCCAAGAACATCCCAGAAGGGCAGGTGGACAAGGCAGGAGCCACATGATGTTGCAGGGGTGAGAGCTCCACTAGCCCATTAGTCATTCCCCTGTGATTCTCAAAAGTAACCATTGCAGGGTGGTTCAAAGTACTACCATATACTATCAGCAGTCCCTCGTGGAGCAAGTTCTAAATAGATTACACTTTTTTTATTAAATCATTAGTTGGATGTCTTCTAGGCTATTAGTCTTTTTCATGTTTAATCAATTTTTATAGCTGAGCTATTTCTTTAAATATTCAAGATACTCTTTTTCATACAATTATAAGCTACACACATGCACACTTGACACCCACAAATGTCTCCCCTAGGCCTACATGTGGCTCTACAAGCTCTGGCCTTTGCCCTCCTGTCTAGACATTTATTTTTGGGCCACCTGTTTTCTGACTCGTGGTTACTGAGTATACTGTGGTCATTATCTCTGTGTCCTCACAGTGGACACTGCTTTTTTTTTAATTTCTGGAATGGCTCCTCCACACTTCTTTAATAGCATCTCAGAGTCACTTTCTCTCTGTGACTTTTCTGGCCCATCTCTCACCCCATTCCTGGTGAAATGGATCTCTTCTTTCTCTTGCCCTTCCTCTGTTCTGAGCAGACCATCGTGTCACAGATGTCACCTACTGGGTTTCTCTTCTGGATTATTAGACCTTTGAGAGTAGAAGCCTCTGTTCTTCTTGTTTCTATCTCCAGAACATAAAAGAGGGAGTGGTGGGGCTGGGATTGTGGCTCAGCATACAGCGCTCGCCTAGCATGCTCAGGGCCCAGGGTTCGATCCTCAGCACCACATAAAAATAAATGAATGGAATAAAGGTATTATGTCCAACTACAACTAAAAAAATAAATAAATAAAAGAGGGAGGTGGTGACTCTTTGTTTATGGAATGAATAGAGAAATGAATGAATGATTAAGATGCAGTGGCTGAGAAAGAAGGGACACACTCATAGTAGAGGAAATGGAAGATCTGTCTGAACAGTGAGGCCTTCTCTCTATTGGCTGTAGGGAGCCACTGAAAGTTCCTGACAGTCCCAAGGTCCTACTGCTCTGAGAAAAGCATGGCTGAAGGGAAATCCACTGGGCCCCCCTGTGCCCTGACCTCAGCTGAACTCAAAACATGGACACAGCACCCTGCAAAGCAGGCATTTAGGTACCATCCCTTCTCCACAGTCTCTGAGAAATTCTACCAGCCAGAGGAACAGAAACAAAGTGAAAATCATAGGCTCATAGACCACAGGAGCCCTTTTCTTATATAATCATAGAGGTCATGAACTCAGGACTTATGTCTAACTGAATAGGAAATTCAAAATATAATACTGGAACCAGAAAAAAAAATCTTAAAAAAAAACCCTTTATTTCCACTTTGTTTTTTCCTATAATTACCACTAACCCACTATTAGGCTTCAAGGACAAAAATAACTCTTAAATCCCCATACATAGGTGCCAAACTAGTCTTTTTCACCCTAGAAGCATTTGGAGAAGATGATTCCTTCGGGCCTTGAGGGTCTGTAATTGTCAACAAGCTTGAGCCACGCAGGTAGGGGGTCTCCACTGTATGATTATGCCTTGCCTTGGAGCCATATTCTGACACCTCTAGGGCTGTCAGTTCTGGACAGTGTTTGTCCAGGGAGAAGAGAGTGGGAAGGAGAGGAATGCCAGGCAGTCTAAGGAAAAGAGATGAGCTGGGAATACACAGAGGAGACCTGTGGTAAACAGTGGCTACAGAGGGACAGATAAAGAAGGTAGAAGGACAAGTCATCAGGAGGTGTCCGCCTGTTCCCACCTCAAGGCCCTGAAGAACCACTGTGTGATTGCAAACTGTCTAGGACTGCATCTTAACCCCTGCTGTGGAAGAGAACTTGCACAGCAGGAGCTGTTGACAGCTGCACCACTGCCCTTTGACAGAAACCAAACCTCCTCCCTGTATGCTTGCTACACACTGCATTGTTATTTTCTCTTTTTCTGAATGCAGTTCTTTCCTAGCCCAACAAAGATAAGTCCTGTTCAGTAGACATGTGTTAATTGTCTGGTTAAAGGATTACCTTGTCTCATAGTTCTTAGGATATGGAGGGCAGCAAGTAGAAGAGGGGTTACATGGGGCAGGCCAGGATGGCACTGGACACATGGGGTCCTCTATTCTGAATAAGCAGTATGACTTGGGTGGTGGCAGATGCACCCTCTATATCTTTGATGCTCCAGTTTCTCCTGCAATAGACTCGGCAGACCGTTTACCAGAAGAGCGAAGTGGCAGTGAACACGTGGACTCAGAACTCTTTGCTCTGGCCATGGAAGCACAACTCGGGTCCTCTGTGAGATATGGCTGCTAAGAAGGACAGAAAAGAAAACTTCACCAGGCCAGCTTTCTATTTGATTGAGGATGCAGAATTCTGAGCATGAGGCAGTGAAGGAAGGAGGTTGCCTCTGCCCCTGAGGAGCCCAGACTTTGCAGCTAGAGAAAGTGAGAAGAAAGGAAAGCAAGATTGCCTCTTGGGAGCCTGATAGAGGTCTTCTGCTTAGACCAGGGGTTTCTGTTAGAGAGCCCCGAGGACTTGCAGACTCTGGCCTGCACTGCCCCTGTCTCATTTTGCATAAGTGCCGCAAAGGAACCGCCAGAGGCAAGACCTGGGGAGTGGTGGCCACTTGCCAAGGCACCTTAAAATAACCAAACCCAGTGGGCAGGCTTTGGACAGCAGCATAATAACTGTGGCCAGTAGGATGTCTACCTTTCATTAATGCACAGTGAGGAGATAGGAAGAGAGCACGTGGGTACAGCTATTGTTTTTTAATCTAGAGAACACTGTTCTTTAAGGCCCAATGTGCAGAAGACTCTAACTCCTTCCTTCAAGGTTTGGAGTTTGATTCCAGACACTGCACTTTAATCAGAATGGCATCTCCTTGTCCTGCTCTCTATATAGTCTCCCAGGTCCTCTGAAGGTGAGTGTACAACCAAAGCAGGAGTTCCAGGAACTAAAAGCCAGGTCAGATTGGTTTTATTTTCCAGGAGTGAATTCAATCTTATACTGAGCAGAATGCAAGAAGAAAAGGAAATGCAGTGGAATTCCAGGTCACTGCCAGGAGTAAGAAGGAGATGGGAGTGACTCCACGTGGTTGAACTTGTACACATCCTTCCATACCAACCTGGCAGGGAAATATCAGACAGAAAGACTGTTGCATGCTGTGCTGTGAGGACTGACTGCACAGTGAACCATAAGACTCTTCCTACCTGAAGGACTCAGGGGGCATTTCCATAAGGGGATGGAAGTTGACTGAGTAGAGATTCTCCAAGACATGAAGGGAAAACATACAAATGCATGAAAGAGTCTTCAGTGTTCCAGCGAATCAAAAACTCTGATGAAGATCCAATATGTAATGATGGTGATGATGGTAGAGAATGTGGCTAAGGAGTGGCCCTGGTAACATGGGAAGATTTGACCCTGCACCTCTGTTTGAAGGGAGAAGAGTTGATGGGTGTGGGCAAAGTTAGTATGGGGATTTTAAAGGGACACAGACAGATTAAGTCAATAAGCATCTCTTAAGCATCCACCACATGCTAGATACAGCACAGGATGTGGAACCATGGAGACAAATAAGGTTCAATTCTAACCCTGAGAAACTCACTGTCTATTGAGGAGCGTATGTAGAGAATCAGCATAATGTGGTACAGGCATATGGTAAGTAGGAAATTTCAAGGCCCTCACTCGATTCATACTCATTTTTAAATTCTTTGTCTTAAATTGGATCCTCCAATCAAATAAGCTTCATACTCCACCAAATCTATCAGTGTAATCACAAAGAATGGGCACTTAAGCCTGACTGAGCTTGAGAAAGTGCTAGACAATGATGCTGGTACACTGAGTCATCATCTGACTTAACAAAGCCACACTAGATTGTTAATTAAAAAAAAGCTCAGAGTGAGGTTGTGGGTATTACTCCGTGGTAGAGTGCCTACTGAAACACAAGGTCCTGGGTTAGATTCTAGCACTGATAAAAATAAAAAATTCCAGATAATGATGGCTTGGAAGGAAGTGAAAACAGAAGCTTCTAAGGTCAAGAGTAGAGGAGAGAAACCATAGAGCCCACCATCAGTGGTTCTCCAAATGGGAATCTAGATCGGCACATCAACATTCTCTAAGAATTTGATAGAATGCTACTTCTCAGGCCACTCCTCAGTCTTACTGAATTGGGAACTCTGGGAATAGACTGTGGAATCTGAATAAATAAGACCTCTGTGTGAATCTGATGAAGTGAATCCATGGTCTTAGCCCAAAGGCTAGGGAATAAGGACCTTTCCTTAAGAACCTCCACTAAGCTGTAGTCCAGACCAGGAGAGAAAGGAAGAAATCAGTCACCAAGGAAAATTCATATCACATGGACAAGAAGGGAGGGAGGAATCCACACTCAGGATGGTGGTAGATTTTGCAGGGGGGAGAATTCATTAGTATATTCTGTCAAGACCAAACTTTTCACTGTTTGATCACACCTCATTTGCATTTTTAATAGCCCCCATTAGACAGCCTCTGAGCTAATTAGGCAGGGGTCTATAATAGAAGACTTCTGTTTCCTGTTTTCAGAACTCAGAAACTAATGGCTGAAGCACTGCTAAAACAATTAAGTAATAAGAAAAATACTGTGTAAGATTGGCAAAAGCACAGCTGCCATAAATCATTACAAATGACTCGCAGCTCAAAATGTTTAATTAGGGAAGAAAAGTAACCTATCACATGTTGGGGTATGGGGAAAGCAGAGAGAGTGGGACCCTGAAACTGAGAGTCTCTTTGCCCTCTGCCAAGTGGAGGTGGGGGTTTGAGAGTCAAGGGATGCTGGAACTGATAACATATTCCCAGGCCCCACAGGGTGTTCAGGAGCATCATTTATTACATCTAAGTCTAATAGTAAGTGAAATCAGCAGTAAGGAAATCGAATCAGGACCAAAGGTTTAGATGTATTGGAAACAAAATGTGGGTTAACCACCAGGAGAAGAACCCTAGCAAACTGTGATCCTAGCTGAGGGCAAATGAAACGTGGAGTAGATAGGGAGTAAAATGAGGATGCTATAAATATTGAATGCAGCTTCATGCTCATGTTCAAATGAAAAACGAAATGGTAAGTATTGTTTTTAATGTGCAGATTATATTTGTTAATCAATTCCTTATTCTCTTTTCCCTACATCTTTCTGTATAGAGTGTTGGTGATGTTTAGCCTTAGGATTTAAGCTTCAAGCTACAGAATATGCTAGACAGAAGTGTCACTGACATAGTTTCACATTATCCAAGTATGTGTGTGTGTATATATATATATATATATATATATATATATATATATATATATATAGATTGATATAATTTTGTGTGCCTGTGCTTTTTTTTTTGGGGGGGGGGACAGGGTAGGCAAATCTTGGTCAATAGGAAGATTAGTTGCAATCTTTTAGATGGGAGAAAGATATTTTCATTATTGTTATGTGAAAATTTAACAGAAGGCCAGAGGCATGTCTATATGGATGCTGAGAAGTCAAAGAGGTGACTTTGTGACACTGAGTATCTCTTGTCCCCAGCTCCATATTTCCCCCCAAACATTCCCCTCTTCACTGTGATGACAGAAAGCCTATAACTACCTTTCTAACTTCACTCTCCTCTGTTTGCATTACCTAAAATGGTTTGTGTTTTTCCCAGCATGACATTGAATGATACATAGGACTTGATTAATTTGAATGTAATCTGAATGTATATCTATTTTATTTGCTAGTGTCACTGTAAATAGGCTCACCGACATTCTAAATCCTGTTAATTTGTATTGTTTAATTGTGAACTTCTGTAATTTATATTGATTAACTTGCAAGTTTAGTATAATTTTGGGACACATTGTACACAATCATTACAGAAGGATTAATTTGAATACTGCAGAATTAACTCCAACTTGTACTTATTCTTTCATGCATTATATTAAGTATTTATAGACCACAAGACACATATTCAGCACTAAGCTAGGCACTGTGGAATAAAATAAGGAAGGATAACACTTCTCAATATCTCAATACAAAGATATATCACAGTAACCACTGAATGAAGATAAGAAAAACAAATAAGTAGTACACATTTGGGGAGTTATGTGTTTATAGGAAAGATAACCGTGTGTTAGAGGACACTACAAATTGAGCTGAATCATGCAGGAGAGTCTAGACATTAGAAAGATGGAGAAAAGAAGTTAGTCTAGACAAAGTTAATATTTTAAAACTTATTCTCAGTTTTACTCACTTGTTCCTCTATTATTTTATAATATAGAGGTAGAAAAATTTGGCCCTTGGGCCCAAGTAGAACTACCAACCTGGTTTATATACCCCATTATCTAAGAAGGGTATTTTATTATTAAGAAAAAAATCTTAAAAGCAATATTTCATGATACCTGGAAATCATTAAAATCTCAGTGTTCATAAATACATTTTATTGGAACACAGCTCTACCATCCATTTACAAGTTGTGTATGGCTGCTTTGGCTCTACAAAGTGGAATTGGCTAATGGCAACAGATTGTGTGGTCTGCAAGACCTAAAATATTTACTATCTAGTTTTTTACAGAAAAACGTTGTGGACTCCTAACTTCATATATTATCGTATGATTCAATTTTAGCATCTCAGTTCATGCTCGAAATACAGAAGGTACATTGGGATACTTTGCACTTGATACCTAGTGGGGTTCCTTGCTTGTTACTTCCTCGTTTCTTCCTTTCCATTTTTTCCCCCTATTTCAGGGTGATAAATTTCAATGTCTCTTAAATGTGATGGTGCTTAAGTTGAAATAGAACAGAGGGTAAAGCTCTGGACTACTAGGCAGAGGCATCAGAATCTAGTTTTGATGCCATTGTGAAATTTCTGAGATCCTTGAAAAGGCAAAGTTACCTTCTTGTCCCCATTTTTTTCATATGTGATTTCCAGGTGCCTTCTGTCTATCATTCTCTGAGTTCATGGGTTATGGTCAACATCAACAGATTAAAGAGCCAATGTCCTCCCACCAAACACATACAGGTGTGCACGTGCGCGCGCGCACACACACACACTCCCCGACTCCTTCTTTTCCTTATTTTCTTCTAAACACTCTGCCCCAACAACATGGCCCTCTACTCTAAATGCTAAATATTATTAACCAAGGAACTGATTTCTGACATGCACCCAGCATCAGAATTTAAGCCTGGAAATCTGATATGTCTCTCTCATAATCCACTTGGTCATCTGAATCAGGGAATGCTAGAAAGAACAAAAAGGAGAAGAAAGAGAAGGAAGGCAGAGAGGAAAGGCAGGGGAGGGAAGGGACTAGGTCAGGAGGAGGAATGGGGAACAGGGGAAAGAGAAGAAGGAGATAGGAATCACCATGCCAATAAATTCAGGAGCAATGGCCACCAGAGAAAAATGAAGGTGCATTTTACCATTGCCAAGAATGAGTTGGCATCACCAGTGATAACTTCATCTGTTCACACAGACCAAAAAAGCCTGCCTTTCAAGCACAGCTTAGACACTTTGTTTTGGTCAGAGGCAAGGCTCCATGATTACCTCTCTGTCCCGACATTTTCTAGAACTCTTGAGCCTAAAGGACTTGCAAGGACTGGCAAAATCTGCTTTTTTAGTCCTGGAGCCTAACCGCCATACAGGAAGGAGGCACAAAGACAAGGGTAGCCCTGGAGGGATGATAGGCCATCTTGGACATCCCAGCCACATCCAGCTCACGATGGAAGAACCACCCATTTGACCCCACTTGACATCACATGTTGTCAAAGATCTTCTCAGTTGAGTTTTGCTTGAGTTCCTGACCCACAGGTTTGGGAGAAATGGTTTTAAGCCACAACATCTGAGAATAGCTCATTGTGTCACCATGGATATCTAAAATTCTTTCCCTCGCTGCTAACTAAAACCTTACAGAATATAAGCAATTTAGATCCTGCTTTAGGAAGAAAAAACAGTGAGAAACTGTCTGTGCTACAGCACAGTGTACCAACTGATATTAATAATGATTTTAAGCCCTCATGATGGCTTGAATGCTACTTAAGGAAATAGGAACACCTCACTTGTGTGATATATTTCAGACGTAATTCCATTTGAATTTTTTAAAATGGTGAATATTGGTAGAGCAACTTTAAGCAATCTGGAACACTGGTTTTGGTAGAGCAACTTCTTTAAGCAATCTGTAACACTGGTTTATTTGGGAAACTTCATCCCTGAGGAAGTTAGATGAAACATTTATTGTTATACACAGAAATCACTTTTGCCTTTGAATCAAAGAATCTGAAAAGGCAGCTGAATACAGGGCTTGCAGACGGAAGATGACCAAATTGAGGTAAAAGAGCTGAAGGGTAAAGTTGGAAGTTATAGAAGAGAAACATCCCTCATGGCCTGCTACTGTGGATCATGAGCTACCACTGAGCAATGTGCTTTTATCAGAGAGTACATCAAAGAGGTGATCTGGATCCTATCCACACCACAACCATTTATTTACTATACACTGTGGGCAAAATTACTTAACCTCTCCTGAACCCTAGTTAAAGAACAAGGCTGAATCCCACTGAGTGTCTTTTCAGATGAACTCTAGAGATTTCTGTATGAGTGAAGAATATCATATTCCCCTTTGGGAATTGTTACTGTTGAGGCAATGTGACTTCCTGAGAGGTTGGGTGGGTCCATACAGGGCTGGTAGAGCTACCCTGGCAATGTTTCCTGGGCCTGTCATAACAAAGTAACACAGACTTAGGGCTAAACAATAGAAATGTATTGTCTTACCGTATGGAAGCCAGGCATCTGAGATCAAGGTGTCAGCAGGGTTGATTACTTCTGAATCTCCCACCTCCTAACTTCTGGTAGTCTGCTGGAGATCTTTAGCACTCTGAGGTTTATAGATTCATCACCCTGTTCTCTGCCATTATCACACAGTCTTCCTGTGTGCAAGTCCATGTCTAATTTCATTTTTTAGAAAGACACAAGTCATACTCAATTGAGGCTCACACCAAGAATTTGGTCACAACTTGATTACTTCTATAAAGACCATATCTCCAAACAAAGTCACATTCAGAAATACTGGAGGTCAAGAATTTAAAATATCTTTATTGGGATGGGGGGGGGGAATAATCCAAGCCATAACACTTAGATCACTTGGCTGCAGAACTTTAGAGACTGAACATCTTTGAAAACAGAAACCTTCACAGATATCGATCTTTCAGCCTGACTCATTTTCCTCATTCCACCTTAGCCTGTAATTACCAGAGAAAGAATCTCATGAGTTATCCGGACAGCTTTACCAGATTGAAACCCTGGTGTGCCTCACTCTATCTTCTGCCTCAACACCTGCCCCTCACCCTTGTCTCTGACTCACTTCACAAGCATCTCCAAAATTTGACTCCCCTGAGTCATTGCCAAACTCTGCTCCTCTCTAGTGTTCCTTCCATCAATGAGACTCAGACATTGAATTTAATAGACTCCTTTAAAAAAATAAGCTCTTTCCAAAGCAGGAAAAGACACAATATCTGAATGACAAATGTATCTGTCCCTTGTTTAGGAACTTTAGAGAGAGACAGGAACAGAGGGAAAAAAAATCTCACAAAGCAGGCAGGAATAGCCACTTAGCCAATCAGGGACTGTCTTGGTGCACATGCCTCCCTCCTAGTTAATTCTTTTACACTAACAACTGCTTTGGGCACCATAAATTATATACCTGCTTTGACTAAAAGGAGTTGCATGATGAGTGGTAGGGCTTATCAAAATCGAGTCAACATTGCGGCACTGTCAGCATGATAGACAGAAAGGCAAGGTGTAATCCCAATGACTCCCCGGTGAAACATATACAGAGGCTTAGCCTAATCCCTGAAGGAATGACAGGGAAGATCAGGTGAAAAACCAATTAGCCTCTTTCCATATAATCCTAAACTTATGGGTTGGCTATTTTCATTCCTCCTACTCCCTGACTCACCAGGTAGCAGCCGGGAGGTGACAGAAGCCAATGCTTTTTTGGCAGAGCCATCTGGTACTTTTGGTGGAAGAGCTACCTGACTTTTACTGGACTAAAACTATGTCATACAAACCCACAACCTTAATTTTATTAGAGTAGTGGAAGACTATGCATTTGTCTCTGTTTTTCTAAATGAAGGAAAGTAGGTATGTGGGGAGAAGCAGGATTTCTCTCAAATCATCCATCAGTAACCAGGGTACCTGCTTTGTGTTCACCCCTAGTTAGGTATTATGGGAGATACAAGGAAAAGAGAAGCCATATTCTATGTCCTCCCAGGATTCAGAGTCTTGTATGGGAAGAAAAATAGATACAACTCTGCTGTAGGAGGAGAAAGTCTTAATGTGCTACTGATTTTCATATGTGAGGAAATCTTTTCCCTTTTCGCAGGACATGGGATTTTATCCAACTCTGGAGATGCTGTGCTCTGCACACTCATCTCTCTGTACCCTTTGACTTAGCCCCCATTGTAATCAGAGATACAATTGAGGCAAAAGGAAGCAGAGTTAGAGTAGCATCTGCAGTGGCATTAGGAGCTGAGAGCAGGAATAAAGAAAATAGAGCTTATAGTGCTGAGATTATGTGCCTACAAGATGGAGTTGACTAAAGGGGAACTAGAGAAAGATCATGATCAGTATGAGGGAGTCAGTCAGTAGCTCTGGAAGAAAATGCTTTCTCCACTTAGTAGTGGCAATATTTACAGTGCTCAAATGTACTGCCTTGGCCTTGGTGGTTGCTCTTTTCACCTAAATTCATATAACCTGCCCTGAGAGAGTTAATGAAGCCACTAAAGGTGTTTCATTCTTAGGACATGGATCAGTTACTGAAGGCCCTCAGCAACCAAGCCATCCAAGTCAATTTCCAAGAAACGAAGCAAACACAGCTCAGAGGAAAAACCCATGTTAATTGTTTTGGCTGCTATTCTCCTCTAGTATCTTTGCTCACATATGCCATGTTTACCTCTAATCAATTTCAGTTAAATTGATCTTACAATGATTGATAATAATTATCATTTCTCTAGAAAAAAATATTTTTCTCTTCTTATTTTTGTCTAAACTACTTCCATTTACAGTATTTAATTCCATGTGCCCAGTCGGGTGCTGGGTATCATGAGGGATAGAAAACTACAGTTTTTTCTGACCACTGGCTTGCTAGAACTCTCACTCTGATTGCTTTCCGAGGTCATTGCAACCAAACCATCAGGCACAGATGCCAGAGAAAGGGTAGGGCTCTTTTCTCAAGGGGAAAAAAATGCAAAGCTGTCTCCCTGCTACTTGGAACCTCCTGTCATGACTCTACCACAATTCATGACTCTACCACAATCCATGACTGGCTTGGTACAGACTACTTCCAGCCCTTGGGATTATGAAGCTGCTATTCTTCCTTTCTCAAGAGTCCCAGGGTCCTTGTTTCCATTCTTAACCTCAATATCCTCCTACCTACTTCCCCTTAACATCCTCAATAACTTCTCCAAATTCCTTTTTGTTGCATTTTAGCTGCTGGCAGGGTATGCAACTCCTCCCAATTTAGCAACATCTGAAAATTTAATTAGCAGGTGGTTGTCTCCCTCTTCCACATAATTAATGAAGATGTTAAAATAAAACTGGATTAAGAATTCATTGCACTATAATTTGAAAATCAGTGCCACAGTTACTGGATAAGCTCTAACAAGACAAGAGGGAGCAACTGGAGAGGGGCAATGGTGGCAAAGCCATTATGGGCTCTACTTTGAACTGAAGGCAATATGGAGCAATATGGAGTGAGCTCAGGCTGAGAGGTGGGAGCCTGAGGGCTGATCTGGTAATATGTCACTAATTAATGAAACTTCCTCATGCTAATCTACCCCCAAGTCCCAATGTGTGGGCTGAGGAACCCCAAGGAATTCTCAGCTCAAAGGACCAAGGGGTCAAGGGAATTCTGATGTGAGACTAAAACAAACACCATGATCCACTAAGAAGAGGAGGAATGAAGAACGGAAGAGGGAAACATGTATTTTTTTTTTACAGAATATTGTAATAATTTTAACAACAATCATTTCTGGGAGATTAAACAAAACACTATTCAGTCAAATCATACAATACTAGGAAGTACTTGTTCTTAAATATTTATTCTTGACCAATGAACACAGCAAACCTTAAACCAAAATAGCCAATAATAAGAAAGGGACTTCCTAACATTTAGAAATAACAGGTCATGGGGAAATCTTGTATCTTATCCTCTCTCAGACCACTCCTAATAAATCCCACCAGCTCTGATTTGACCTTCTGCTGGCCCTGGTCTTATTCTACTTCCTACCGTTCCTGATGATGTAGTGCCTTCCTGCTGAATCTCTTGCCTTAACTCTTCTGGACTTTGACTTCCATGACCTCTTACCTTGCTCCTTCTGCTCCTCCTTCAGTGTGGCTCTTCATGAGGCCACGAGGTCACATGTCCTTCCCACAATAACACAATAAGTTCCCTCACCTGTCCAACCGTCAGACTACTCTCATCCCTGTTCTTTGATGTTCTGGGGTTGGCAGTTCTACTCTACTCCTGCTGGTCATGCCCACTCAGCAGAGACCAAATCTTGGTATAGGATTAAGTGCATTTTATGGTGGACACACACAGCATGGGTTATTAGAGGGGTTAGCAGGTTTTTACAACAATTTAAGCTCCACAGGACCAAATACTAAAGAGAGAGCTACACTTATGGAAACTTTTCAAGCAAGTAAATTTTGAAGAATATAATTCATGAATCAGAGATTTGATTTCAAAGTCCTTTTTTTATGTTTAACACATGAGTTGGCAAATTACACATGACTTGATTGCTTTGCTGGCACAAGAGTGCAAATCCCAGGTCATGTTTGGTACCAGATACATTAATTTCAATACTTAAGCCTTGAGAGTTCTTTTACTTCAATGCATTGGAAAAGAAACCTGTTTTATTAAAAAAAAAAAAGAAAAAAAGAAAAGACAATGTAGTGATTCACGCAAGGGAATACCTTGAAATGGGTATAATTTATAAAACAAAATATCCTTAATATGACAGCAGTCAATTTAGCCTGATATAAAAGAGGGTCTGTGTTTTCTTTCATTCATATTTTTATGATACATAATGTCTTTATAATTTCACCACTCCACATCAAAGCCACCAACCGCTGAGTGCCTAAATAAGTAGCATGTGAAGAAAATGAATGAATTGCTAAATGTCCCATTATGTCCATAGAGAATATCCTTCTATCTGGAGTCAGGAATCTTAAATTGAGACGACAAATCAATGGTTTTCACTCCAATGGAGGGAGAGTTTTGGCAACTTTATTATGTTCAGCATTCAAATTGGAATAAGGGAAAAATACAGAGAGAAATGAAGTTTTAAAAAATAATAAGTGTTGTTGGTGTCGGGGTTCTGGCTCTGAATGTCAGTTCCTCTGTGAGAGAGAGTGATGGGGATAGTAGGGGGCATAGCACATGCATAAAAGCTCCAGGGAGATGGAGCAAAGGGCCTGTCACTGGTGTGATTTCTGTAGCACAAAGAAGCTATTTGGAGAATCTTAACAAGTTCCAACGTGTTTGGCCCAACACATTAGGGCTGACATCAAAAATTGAAAAGCAAAGAATGTATCGAGCTGGTTAAAGGACATCACAATAATCAGCAGCTCTTAGGGCACTTAACCACAGACACCCCAGGGAACTCAAGGCAAGGGATAAAAATAGTGGGGGGGGGTTGTAACCGAACAACCATCCACGAGATTAGAGATCTTAAAAATATACCCAAAGTATGTCAAAGGATAACAGGACCAAACCTTTAGCAAAGATAATACAATGATTGCAACAAATGCCATAAAGGCTCAGTTTTATAGGCCTTAATCATCTCCCTAAAGCTTTGATATTAAAATTTCTATTGTTTCATATTCCACATCTCACCTTTCTCATCCCTTTCTCTCTGACCATCTGCAAATTCATGTACGAACTCCACTCAGCATGGCATCTTGTGCCACAGTTGATGACAGAGGAAAATGGGCTCACTGATTTGCTGTAGTGGCTTCCAGATCAGGAAGCTGGCATTTTCTGGGTGAGACATATCATTTGCTGGCCAAGAATTTAGCAGATCAAGAGTGCATGACAAAAATAGATCAGAGGCATTTAAATTGGAGAGTTGAATAGCACTGCAAACTGAACGGTAAATAATCAAGTAAAATATTTTATTCCCTGAATGAAGCTGACCTGAACATGGATGGTTATTTGAGACTACATGTATTATGTATCTTAATGTGCTGTCAAAGCATACTGGGAAGAAGAGGCTTGACTTCCTAAAATTTTTAAGGTCTATTTTTTAAAAGAAAAAGTCAGATTAAAAAAAAAAAAAAGCTAGGAAATTTTGAGGTTCTCCTTCCATGCTAAATGCACAGCATTTTACCTGGAAAATATTCTCTGTATAGAACCAATATGTTATTACATTGCAGCACATTATAAGTAACTCAGAATATAAGCTTTAAGGCTTGGAATTATTTTAAGACAAAATAATCAATGACAGGCAACTTCCTCCCTGGCCTGTTTCCTAATTACAGTAACAGATGAATTGGATTACATAATTTTAAAATTCCAGTCTCGAATCATATGTTTTTTAACAATATAAATGCTAATGTCACAACTATCCAATAATTACAGGTCAACAACAACAACCCTGCTGACGACCATTTACTAACTGCTTAAGAGGCACAAGGCAGCTAAGTGATTTATGTTCTTTCTTGCCTTTCATAGTCCTCAAAGTAACAATGTAAAAGGAATTATAAATACCACTTGTATGGATGAAGACAAACGAGTTTTCCAGTTATATAGTTTGTTGGTGATGGTATTAGAATCTTCCCCAAAACCCTGTATTCTTAATTTAAAAAAAATAATATTGAGCATTTTAATTTTAATTAATATGGGAAAAGAAGAGAGGCTATAAGAGTTTGAGAAGCAGAGATGTTTTCAATAAGCACTTGCAATATCACTGAAGAGAAAAGAGCCACATGGGAAAGAGAACCATGTGGTGTAGTATGTATGTAAGTGCCAGGCTGAATACATCAGTCAATAAGAGCTACATGACTTAGGGAAGGGAAAATCATTATTAGTTAGATACTAGCAACAAGCCTAGTTGGAAAGGGCTTCATGTCATTGGGCTTGCAGAGGAAATAAGGCAGGCAGAAGGCTGAGGGGAGGCTTTTTCTGGGAGGCGGCTGGAGCACACTGGCAAAAACGAATGCTGAAATTATTGTGGCAAGAACATGAGATGACGAAGGAATAAATTTCCATTTTCTAGTTTGAGTGAAGCTCACAAAACTTGACATTTTTGCAAAAATAAAGATTTTAATGTGTTTCCCTAGTAAAGAGAATAATTCAGAGGCAACAAATTTATGTAACTAATGATTAATTCATTTATTTTCAGAAAATGTGATCAACATTTCTGGACATATGATATTATGTCAGATCAGTACTTTCAGGTGTATCATTGGTGCCTCACATGCTTAAGGACAACTTTTTTGGGGTCCTGGGGACTGAATCAGGGAGCACTAAATCACTGACCTACATCCTCAGCCCTTTTCATTTTTATTTTGAGACAAAGTCTCACTAAAGCTGGTTGCTTAGGGCCTTGCTAAATTGCTGAGGCTGGCTTTGAACTTGTGATCCTACTGCCTCAGCCTTCTAAGCTGCTAGGGTCACAGGCATGTGTCACCACACCCAGCTAGGAAAATTTTTTTAAAAATTCAGATTAGGTGATTCTTAACCATAGATCTACTGAGTCAGAATTTCTACAATGAGGCCATGAATTTGCTTCTCAAATTATTGTTAATGGACTTTATCATTATATAGATTTCATATCATGAAATGTATAAATTTTAGGCATTTAGTATGATAAATTCTACTATATACTCTCATATAAAATTTATCCCAGCAAATATATCCATGCATATAAACTTTATCCAATCAAAATACATGACATTTCTATCACTGCAGAAGGTTTCATGCTCTCCGTTGTAGTCAATTCCCCACTGCTGCAGGTAACCACTGATCTTCTTTCCAACATCCACAGATTAGTTTTGAGTTTCCATAGACTTCATATACATGGGATCACACGTTTACTTTTTTGTGAATAACTTCTTCTCAACAACATCATGAGGTTCACTCCCATTGTGAGCATCAGCTATTTGTTCTTTCTGTTGTTGGATACTCTTCTATTATATTAATATACCATGATTTGTTGGTCCATAGTCTTAGTAATACACTGTGGGTGTTTCCAGTTTTGTGATTAAAGTCATTATAAACATAATTATATAAATCATTTTATGACTTGATTCCTCTTAGATAACTAAATGGGAGTAGGCTTGCTGGGCCATAGGGTATACATATGTGTTTAACTTTAAAAAACAATAAGACCCATTAGTTTGCTCAAATGGTTGTACTGTTTTCTAGTCTCACCAGCAATGCATGAAAGTTTAATTGCTCCATATCTTCATGTGATACAGTTAAGCTTTTTAACTTCACCTCTTCAAGGCCAATATTCTTTTACAATAGTGCTAGGGTGTCCACAAAGTACAAAGATTTTAAATTTTGACATCATCATTCATTCAAAATACTTTCTATTTTTTTATAATTTCTTTTAGCTCATTGGTAATTTAGGAGTGTTCTTTAATTTCCAAATATTTGGATGTTTTTAATACATCCATATTCTTAATGATTTCCAATTTTGTGGTCAAAAACATAAGATTTCAATTTATTGACATCTATGAGATATATTTTGAACCCATATATGATCTTTCTCAGTGATGTTCAATGTACAGTTGAATATTATGTCTACTCAGCAGTTGTTGCTTGCAATGTTCTGTTAATGTTAATGAAGTCAAGTTGGTTAATTGTATCATTTAGATTTGATATTCTAAATGATTTTTTTGCTTATTTGTTCTATTAACTGCTGCTAATACTTTATCTATTATTGCATTGATATGTATTTTTCCATTCTTTTGACCTTTACCCTGTTTACATTTGTCTTTTGTCAACGGAATATATTTTGCTGTCCTATCCAATCCAGCAATTTTTTCCTTTTAATTTGAGTATTTAATCTGTCTTCATTGAAAGCGATTATTTGCATGGTTGAGGTTAAATCTATCATCTCGCCATTTATTTATTACTTTATTTCTCTTTCTTACTTTATATCTATTTTTTTGGTTTGGAGAGTTTTAATAGTCTATTTTATTGCCACTATTGGATTTTTGGCTATATTGCTTTTTATTACTTTTTCCTTGTTGATCTTGGAATCACCATATGTAGATTTAATTTCTCACAGTGTCCTTAGAATTAATATTTTACCAGTTCACACTTCTCACTTCATACTGCCAAATTCATAATACTCTTATCTCTACATGTAACTTTACCTAACAATTATATTATTGCTCTGAATCATTTGTTCTTTAAAGAAATTAAGAAAAGAAATTTTAAAGTTAATCTTTTTTATAAATTTATGTATTTACCATGTTTAGTGTTTTTCTTCCTCCCTTCTTTTAAAACCAAATATCCACCTTATATAATTTTCCTTCAGTGTGATGAATTTTCTATTTTAGCAATAAATTCATCATGAAATTTTCCACTTTTTTATGTGAAAATATGTTGTTCTTATTATTTATTTATCTTTTGGTAGTGGGGATTGAACTCTGGGGCACTTGACCACTGAGCCACATCCCTGGCCCTATTTTGTATTTTTTTTTTTAGAAAGAGAGTCTTACTGAGTTGCTTAGTACCTCTCTTTTGCTGAGGATGACTGGATGACTTTAAACTAGGAATCCTCCTGCCTCCGCCTCCCAAATCACTGAGATTACAGGCATACAACACCATGCCCAGTTTATGTTATTCTTGTTTTTTAAAGATACTTTTACTTCACATAGATTCTTGGTTAACAGCTTTTTGTTGTTGTTGTTTTATCTTTCAATATTTTGAAGCTGGTCTTTCCATTGTCTTCTGGCCTTCATTGTTTCTGATGAAAAATCAACCATCTTTCATATTGTTATTCCACTTCTTCCATTTGTTACATATGCATATTACTGATTCAGGATCATAGGATTACAAGGAAATAAATTTCTAAATATTACAACATTATTATTTATGGACATTTAAGTTGAGAGAGCCACTAAACTACAGCAATAAAATAGTCCCTATCTTAGACTATCAGAAAAGAGGAAGGGGATTAAAAGGCTGTGAAAAGTGGGGGGATTGGGAAAGTATTGGGAACAAAACCTACCAAATTTATGCTACATCCATGTACACACATACCACAATGAAATTTGTTTTTATGTAATTATAATGCACTCATTATTACATAAGATATTAATAATAGTTTTAATAGAAGGTAGATCTGTAAAGCATAACATACAGATCAAGAAGAGGAAGGAAGTGAGGTAAAGGTAAAATAAAGGTGAATAAGGTTTCCAAATTATGGTTATGTTGGATGTACAAATATGGCATAATAAAATTCATTGTTATATGAAATTATATTCCACCAATTATGAATAAATAAATTGACATAAGTTAGTTCCTATCTTGAAGAAATTCAGAACTTTTAATAGAATCAACATATATATCCAAAAATATAAAGTATTATTACAATATAAAATATTCCACAGTAATAGAGATGATTTGTTATGAAAACTCAGAAAATAAAGAAAACCAAATGGTAAAAATGAAAAGTATATTGAAAGGTATAGTGTTTAAGTAAAATATTAAAATATGTGTGACACATTCACTCAAAAAGTTAGTTGAGCTTTGCCCCAATTTAATTGGTCATCTTTAAACTTTATCATGAGGAAAAATTTTACTGCCTCAAAAATAATCTTGAAACTTCCATCAAAGATAAACTATAGAGGTGAGAGGCCAAGTTAAGGAGATATTTCTGACAGACTCAAATTTAAGGTCTCTCACATTTCTTTTTTTTTTCTCTCCTTTTTTTTTTCTTTTTTATTTATTTTTTTCATCTTCCATACATTTGATTCAAATGAGTTATGCATTTCCATTTTTACCCCAAATACAGATTGCAGAATCACATCAGTTACACAATCAGACTACCCCTCCAACCTGCTGACTGCACCCCCCAGCACGCGTGCACACGCGCACACACACACACACACACACATACACACACCCCTTATGATAACTCTTTTTTTATGTTAAATATGTGTATGTGTTTATTTTCAAAACACAGCATGTTATAAATTTAGAATATCTAAAAATGCTTAGTAAAAGCCTAATTAACTTTAGCTATTGTGAGACACAGATGCCAGGCAGTGTTGGTTGCAAGAGTTTTCCCACTCTCCCTTCCTCTTGCATCATGATCAGCCATCCCCAGCATTCAAGGGCAATGAATGCTGAGGAAACATCCTTTCCCAAAAGTGTTCACCCTGTGAGGCCTAATAAAAGTCCTTTTAGAAAAGGAGTCCAACACAACAGTTCTCACACCCAGTGCCTCTGACCTCCTCTTTTTCCAGGTCCAGACCGTATTTTTATGATAACTCTTTACTGAGCAGAAAAGGAGTCCTAGAATATTTTCTGACCCATTAACAAACCACAATAGCCTCTTTTTTTTAATGTAACATAACCTGGATGTCAGGTTGCATTAAGATGCTTTGGATTACGATGACATAAATAGTTCAACATAATGAAACATGACACTAAGAAATATGGGCATCGATCTGTGTCACTAATTTAAAGATGTGCTGGGTTTTGCCTTGATCTGTTTTTATGTCCTCAACCAGGAAATGACACATGGATAATGGGTATTGTCTGCTTTGTTGTTCCCAGGACACGCTGCAAAGCAGAGTTTTTCCATTATTGACACATTCTTGATATTGACAAAAGGGTTATCATATTCTCTTTCTCATGGACTCTTGTCAAATGGTCATCACTTATACAAATGAGAATAGAATTATTCTAAAGAAAACCTGCAGGAAAATGGATTCCAACTGTATCTTCTTTACACCTCACTCTACATTAAAGCTACAATTTAATCTGAATAAATTATTTAATAAATTTGCCCAAGAAACCATGGACAAGACATTACATTGGGGCTATAGATATATAGATTAGCAAGCCCCGACTTCATAGTCTTTTCTAGTATTTATTAAAATATATTTTTAGAGATTTCATTACATGTATCCTTAAAAGCTCTGTGTTTTGGAAACACATAGTAAGATTTGAGATCAAAATAGGAGATGGAACTGATTCAGAATTACCTGTCAGCCACCTAACTGGAGTAATGTAGTCACAGGCCTCTGCACTATGATAACAGAAGCTGAGCTCTGAAAGCTAAAAATTGTCAAATGCTTTCCTTTTCATGAAATGAGGCTAAAAAGGTTTCCACCCATCAACCTGGGAAATAGCAAAGAATCCATTATTTTCTTTTTTTATTGTTTTTTTTTTAAGTTATGTATGACAGCAGAATCCATTTTGATAGTGGGACTCTAGTTAGAGTACCACTATTATGGATGTTCATGTGGTGGGATTCACTGTGTTGTTTTCACACACATACATGGGGAAAACTATGTCAGATTCATTCCACTATCTTTCCTTGGCTTGCTACTTTCCTCCTATCAGAGGGAACATTCAACCTTTTGTTTTTTGGAACTGGTTTACTTTACTTGATTACACATTATTTTCTTGAGGCCAGGACTTGATCAAACTCAACAGATACGATGAGGCATAGTATTATGGAAGTGAACTGTGGAATGTAGCTCAAGGAGGATTAGACAGTAAGCTGTCAAATGCTGTTCCTAGGTCAAAGAAGATGAAGACTACAACATTCCATTGCATCTGGCCATGAAGATCATTGCTGGACATCAATAAGAATAGGTTCAGAGAAGTCCCAGGGACTTGAACAGTCACAGTCTGACCAGAAAGTAGTCAGAAAAGTGAGCAGAATTACCTAAACCACTTTCCAGTTTTCTTGAAAAGACAATCTCAGTTATATAAATAGTAAGCAAGTTTATTACCCCTAGACTCTTATTAACAATCCATTTCAGCAAGAAGAACATGTACTTAGAGGTAAGACTCACAGTGATGAGCACAAAAATGGATTTTTAAAATGAGTAAATTTAATTAGCTACAAATTATAAATAAATTTAACCTTTACTTTATAACTAAAAATATGTTTTAAATTAATAAGTTAGAGGGGAAGGTTGTTCAATGAAAAAATATGCCATTTTAAAACTGACAGAATATTCAGAACAGATGACTAATATATAATTATAGAGCAAATTTTTAAATGGATCTATCATGGTCTGAAACATTAAAATGACAATAAATCTTTACCAATATAGAAAATTTGAGCAATGAAATAAAAATACTTATTTAATGGACATTAGTCCAATTCTACACTAAAAATAAAGATTATATAATGTTTCCAAGAACATATAAAGCATGTTTTAAGTCACCATACATTAAAGAAGTCAGAAAGCTGGTCTTAGGCAATTTCAAACATTTAATACCATAAAGTCCATATTACCTGACCACAAGGCCATTAAATTAAAAATTAACAGGAGCAAGACAAAAAAATGTTTGGATTGTTTTAATGGTTGCTAAGTAACTTTCACATTAAGAAAGAAATCATAATGGAAATCATAAAATGTTTTAAAAAGTAACATTTAGCTATACAAGTATTAATTAAAAATTATGATTGAAAATAAATGAATTAAATTTCACTCAAAAGACTGATAAGGTAAAGAATAAATCAAAGAAAGTAGAAGGAAATAACAATGATAAGATCAGAAATTAATCAATTAGTTGCTCTTTTATAATGTTTATAATTAAAAATAACAAAGAAACAATACAGAGTATCAACAAAATTAAAAAGAGATATTTCTTTGGAAAAATTAATAAGATAAATAAACTAACTGGAAACAATCAAAAAATAAAGATTAAAAAAGGCAAAAGTAAACAATATTAGTAATTAGAGAATCAATCAACAGATATATGAGATAAAAAACAATAGTCTGATTTTATAGAAACATTTTGAACAATAAAGGATACATAAATTAAAATGCAAATGTGATTTTTTAACCATGAAAGAATAATACTTAAAAACTTCATAATGATAAAAATAAAAAATAAACTATAAAATAAGAAAGCAGTCTAGTAAAAATAACATGCAGATGCCAAGAAAGAGATAATCAACTATGCAAATTGTTTGAAATAGGAAAATTCAGGAAAATGGCCCCATTATTGTTTTGCTTACTATTCTAGCATATCTTTGATACCAGAATTGGACAAGAGCATTTAAAAAAAATTTACATTGCAGACAAATGTCCTTATTAGTATTAGTATAAAACACCTAAATGAGTCATCAAAAAAATTGAATTTTATGTGAATTGGAAAGGATCTTATCATTATCAGTCAGCATTTTACTCAGAAATGCATGATTATTTCAAAATCAGAAACATGAATTTATTAATTTTATTGAAAGATTAAATAAAGAAAATGACACGACTATTTCAGTCAATAAAGAAACCCCATTAACCAATCATAGTTTTAAAAATTCTTAGTTATATAGTAGGAAGGGAGCGGGAGCATGGGAGAAATAGACAAACTCCAGATAGGGCAGAGAGGTTGGAAGGGAAGGGAGGGGGCATGGGGTTATTAATGATGGTGGAATGTGAGGATCATTATTATCCAAAGTAGAAAGTTTTCAAGCTTTTCATGTTAAGAAGGAAATCAAAATGGAAATCATAAAATGTTTTAAAAAGTGACATCTAGCTATACAAGTTCATTACTAATTACATTTTTAAAGTTTCCCTGGATTTTCTATATAGATAGTTATAAAATACAGTAATAAAGAGAATGTATTTATTCTTTTCTAATACTTACATCTCTTTCAGTTATCCTGTACATTTTGTTATTGTTTTAGTTAGAACTTGGTAGTGGTAGTTTGTTCTGAGTTTCATGAGAATGCATTACTCTCTCTTCCCCGCAAATTAACTTTGTTCTAGGTGTTAGTGGATCCTCTTGATCAAATGTAGAAGTTTATTTCCATTGATAGAGTTCATACTTATTTAAACTTAAGAACAAGCTTTTAATTTTATTCAATGCTTTCTTTAATCTATTAAATTGATCATATGGATATTTTACTATACCTATTAATATGGAGAGTTGCATTGATAAATACTCTATAATTGAACCCTCTTTATATCTTGGGATAAAAACTACTTGGTTGTTATCACTGATGTTGCTACCACAGCTGTTAACTTTTATATGATATTAATCAGATTTTCTAGTATTTTATTTGGGATATTTTTTTATGTATATTTTAGAGTCCATAAATTTTCTTTTTCATGTTGTCTTTATTCATGTTATTGATAAATTTATACTAGACACCTAAAATAAGCCAAGGATTGTATCTATTTCTATTCTTTTCCTACAAAGATTTTTATTTAAAAAATAGATATTAGATATTTTGATAACACTTATGTCTGTGCTTGTTTTCTAGGCAGGTGAAATGTTAATTATTTAAAATGTATGAAATGTTTATTAATGAAATTTTGGTAAACTGTATTTGTCTATATAAAAATTATTCATTTTGGGTCAATTTCCCACAGAAAAAGTTAACTTGATTTGCTCAATGTGCTAGTATTTCACATTTTTATATATACACATATTATGTATGTCCCCATGCCCATTTTATATGCATGTATGTGTCTTTATTAATATTCTTAACCAATTTTAGCAGAAGTGAGTTTTTATTTCAAAGAAGCAAGTTTAATTTGATTGAGTCCTTCCTTTTCATATTTTATATTTAATCAGTATCTGATCTTATCTATATTTTCTCATTTGTTTCACTTTTTAAAAAAATTTGGGTGCTCAGAACATTGATGTTATTTCTTCTTTCTGTATATCCATGTTAGATTGTAGATTTCAAATTTCCTCCTAAAAGACATTGTAGTTTCAAATCAAAGTTTTTGTTGTTGTTTTTAACTTCTGAATATTTTGTAATTTCTATTATAATTTTTTTGATACATAGCTTATTGATAAATGTGGCTTGTAGTTTCTGAAATTAAAAGAAAAATGTTAAAGATTTTTGCAATGATCCCTAATACCATTACAGTGCTGTCAGGGAATTTGATCTATATAATACTAGTTATCAGATCTTTACTAAGAATTGGCTGAGAATTGTTACACATCACATGTTTTTAAGTGTGCCATGTGTGTTTGAACAGAATATGTGTGTGGGTTTAAAATATACTGAATCCAGGAAACAAAGATTATTGATTATTATTGAATATTTTGAGGAGGAGAAGTGATTCCAAACATTTTATTATGTAAATTATCAAACACTACATAGCAAAATTGAGACAATTTTATAGGGAGTTCTTATATTTACTTTATTTACTTTATCACATTCTATCTACCTATCCATTCTTTATTCATGCATTAACACATCTTGTAAATTGATACTCAGTAAATTGCAGACCTCAGTACGTTTCTTCCACTTTTTATTTTTTATTAAATTATTTGAGTGTCATTTTAAAATTTTGGGAGAAATCTGTACTTGTCTTTTTGCATTATTTTAAAAATATTCCTTTAGAAATAAAGACACCTCTTTAAATTTTTAATCCATTTCACTTCACTTAAAATATTGAAACTTAGCAATTGCCTAAATCCATTTATCACACACAATGTTATAATTTTTGCCTTACATACTTTTAGCATGTTTGTTTGTTTAGTTGTTGATGAACGTTTCTTTGTTTTATTTATATGTGGTGCTGAAAATCAAACACAGTGCCTCACACATGCTAGGCAAGTGCTCTACTACTGAGATACAACTCCACTACTTTTATGTATTTTAAATAATCAAAAGAAAAGGAAAAAAATAATATTTCATGCTTACACAGGTATATCCCATTGTTAATCAAATTTATTACTTTCTGAAGGTGCAGTTTCATTCTATTATTCTTTCATTTTATAAATTGAATAATTAATTTAAAGACTAATTCAAACAGCACAAAATTATACATTCGGGTATCTTCATAATTAACAATAATATAATTATAAGTAAAAATATTTTCAGATGCATACTAGATTAAGGTATATTAAAGAGACAAAATCTTGAACTCAGCTAAAGAAAAAAAATCACTTTGGATAAAGGGAAACAATAATTTGAATAACAACTGATCTTTTGTCAAAAACTATAGAGGGTAAAGATAGTGGAACAAATGTTAAAAGTTCCTAAAAATAAATACTCCATTATTAAAGAACTTTTTTTAGTGGATTTAGTAAGATAAATGGCAAAAATATTTTTCAACAATAAAACAAAATGAAGACATTTAAATCTAAGTGAATATGTCACCAAAACTTTCCTACAAGGAAAGGTAAATTTCTTCAGACTTTCTAATATTCCAATGTCATTTATTGAAAAGACTCTTATGCTATCATTTCTCCACTGAATATATTATGTGGCTTTGTCAAAGATCAAATGGTCTTATGTTTACATGTTTATGTTTTCACTTTCTAATCTTTACTATTGATAAACATGATTATCATTTTCTCAGTACCTCAGTGCCTGAATTATCAGACCTTTAGATAAAATGTTAGTAATTCCCTAAACTTCTTTTGAACTATTTTAACTATTCTAGATTCATTACATTTCTCTACAAATTTTGGAATTACCCAGGAACACTTAACCACTGACCCACATCCTCAGCCCTTTTTGTATTTTATTTAGAGACAGGATCTCACCAAGTTACTTAGGGCCTTGCTAAGTTACTAAGACTGATTTTGAACTAGTGATCCTCCTGTCTCAGCCTCCCCAGCTGCTGGGATTACAGATGTGTGCCACCATACATGGCTAAAGTGGATCTTAATTAGGATCTTTACAATATCACCTCTTTCAATCTATGATCAAGATCTATCACTCCATTTAATTAGGTGTTTTTTTTGCTATATTTTATATATTTCATCAACATTTTGCATCAACTGGGTCCAGGAAATGAAGATTATTGATTTTGCAGGGGTCAGCATACAGAGTTCATACAAGTATTGTTAGATTTACACCTAAGAATTTCCTTTATTGAATACTTTTAAATGGTGTTTTTAAAAATTTTCAATATCCAGTCATACACTGCTACTACAAATAAATGCAATTTATTTTTGTGTGTTAACATTGCACTGTGTGAGTTTATTCAACTTCCTTTCAAATTCTTGAAATTTAAAAAATGTTTCCTAGGATTTTCTAAAGTTTCCATAGGAATAGTTATGTAATATGTAAGTAAGAACACTTTTGCTTACTCCTTTGCTCTTAGTATTCTCTTTCTTTCTGTTTTTGTTTGTTTCCTTGTTTTTGTTTGTTTTTCCCAATACTGACTAAAAATTCCAGCAAAATGTTAATAGGACTGGTGAACATGGTCATGGCTGCTTGCTTCCAATCCTAAAAGGAAACATTCAGTTTTTCATTTTTAAGGATAAATGAGCTGTAGAATTTTTATAAACTCACCTCATCTGAATGAAAACATTCTCTATTTTATATTTTATATTTTGATCAATCATAATGGTAATGATAAGTAGCAGATGGACTGAGCAGTACAAACATTAAGTTAAGGGGATAATTCTATAAACTGGACCACATGTTGGCCCATTATGCTTTCTTTTAAAAAGCAATTTACTTATAGCCATTCTGGCCTTGCAATGTGTTAAGTCAATAGGATATGTTACATTCCTTGGGAAACAACCTGTTGTCTGCAGAGCTAGTCTCTCTAGGTTCTTGATCATAAGAGTCCCCCTACCAATAAGAACACAAGTACTCTGAAGATGGGACTTTTATAGATTTCAAGACTTAGAAAAACAGCATAATTAAAATCAAAGTATAATGACCATAAAATTTTTTATAAGAATAAGTTCTAATTAGAACAAGTTATGGAAGACCAAGGTGACTTAAGACTTGCTTTTAGATCTTTAGCATGTCATTATAAGAGTAAAATCCACCCCAGTGGGTTTCACCTTGATATCCTTGGGTAAGACGATGAGCACTAGCTACTTAATGCAATCCTACTTTCAGTAAAAAGTTGAGGAATTGATTAGGTTTATTGGTTCTTTCATTTTGAGTATTTCTGCTTGTATATGAATATAGGATCAGGGTAATTCCCCATTATGTACAACCACAAGAATAGGATTCTAATTAGAATAAATTATATACCATGTATGTATAATATACCAAAATACACTCTACTGTCATGTATATCTAAAAATAAAAAAAAATTAAAAAATGTTGACAAGTGATGCATGGGTGGAAACTTCCCTAAGCTACTTAATAAAACTAGGGAAGGAACTCTTTTTAGATGGTGCTTTTTTTTTCCTAATAAACTTTGCTTCACTACATTTTGTGTCTTGGTTAAATTTTCTCCTGCAAGAATACAAGAGCTAAGAAATATAATTTGACTCCCAGTAATGGGTAGTTGTTGTTTTTTTTCTTGTTTAGACTATTACCATAGCAGATTACATTGATTAATTTGCAAATAAGGAATTGGCCTTGCATTTTTGTATAAAACTCAATTGGATATGATACTTTTTTGCAGTTCTGTGTCAACTTGATAAGGTTACAAGTTCCAATTTTCCTTCTATGTACTGTGGTTCTAACATTAGTTTCACTTTCAACAATTTTTGCAATATTATCCTTCCTTCATTGGACATTGTGCCCCCCACCACCACCACCACACACACAATGTGGTTCTCTGTGTCTGAAGATTTTTTCAAAAAGTGTATATGTGTATTTTTTCTCGTCATCATCAATTTCTGTCTCAGTTATTCCTTATATTAGATTCTCAGGTCAAATAACAATTGTAATTCTAAATATGTCCATTTGAAAATCCTAGCATATGTGTCTCATGAGCTATGTTCTAAGACATATACTGCAATATTGTTAGAAATACTGGAAAAATTACTGTCACACTGGGTGACCATTAATGAATAAGTCCCTACATTACAGTATGATCCCATAATTGAGTATTATGAAATTAAAATGAACTAGATAGATAGGTAGTAGATAGATTTCACAACTGATTAGTAACAGACAGACATGAGCAGTGGGAGCATGAGGTTAAAGGGATAATTCTATAAACCTTGCCCACTGTGTTGACCCCCACATACTTTCTTTTAAAAAGCAATTTAACTGTAGCCCTTCCTGGCTTAAGTCAATAGGATATGTTACATTCCTCAGCAAATAACCTGCTATCTGCAGGAGAAATGCAGGCTTGACAAAAAGAACACAAGTTACCCTGAAGGGAGTGGGATCAGGGGTTGTGACTCTTAGACAGGAAAGGATCCCAAACTCAGGGAGATAAGAATAATTCCCCTAACCATAAAATCTGTAAAGAACAGCTTCCAATTAGAACCAATCATAATGGACAGAGGTGGCCAAGAGTTGCCCTGAACCTTTACCATGTACAGTGGAAATTTATCCTGCTATCAGTCAAAAGTCAAGATGGACTTGGGCAAGGCTGTCTGGAAATTTCCCTAGAACACCTAATAATACTGGAGAGCAGGAGGAGTGCTCTGTAGTTCTCCTCTCCAAGAAAACCCACTTTCTCCTCCCTTGATAGTGTCTCTTTTTCCCTGTTCTTATCCCTTCTAATAAACTCATGCTTCCTACTCTGAACAATATGTCTGAAATCTTTCTGGCATTATTGTAATAACTAGTGAGAAAGTACTTTCATGGCTGCCTTAGCCCCAGTTCAGGCCCCTCCTCTATAATAACTATCACAATATCAACTCCATTAAATTTCATAAATAAGCATAATATACAATAGATTGCTCTTCTACAAGTTAAAAAAATACACATTTAGCTAAAGTGCATATTATTTGTGGGTTTCTATTTACATATGTATATGTATAGATTAAAGGAAGATATATTTATGTAGAAAAGTCAGTGTGGACCTAAGGAATATGATTCAAATTCATGATAGTGCCACTGGAAGGAGAATAAGTCCAATATGGGAGCAAAGAGACTTTTATCCTGTGCATTACTTTCTTTGTATTTTGTTTACTTAAAAATTATAAAACAAAATTATAAATTGTTAATAGTAATTCAAAGTATTAGAGAAACTTACCTCTATTGATTATTGCTTATGGTTTTAAACTTCTCAAAAATAATACAAGCAACTAAGCAATTTACTTTATTTAGGCACATGTTACATGACCATGAATTAGTACATGACATTTCTTTCCTGTGGTACATCTTGTGGAGCAGGTGGAATACCAATCTAGTCTTCAACAGAAGGAAAATGATTTCAATGTGGGCATATTCAAATTGTCATTTTCTTTTCTTTTACCTTTCTAAGCTTACATTCCAACTGTATTATGAAGTTTGTTAAGTCAGCATTCCACCTGGTGCCCATATACAGAGCAGTTATTATACCTGAAGCAAAAGAGTGTTCATAGGGAGGTCAGGGACGGAAGCTCTTTCTATCTACAATTCTTCTTTTGATGTCCAGTGAAGATAACAAAACTTGTTGTCATAGCTTTGTTGTGAGGATCCAGTGGAATACAGGAATACTTGGAAAGTTAAAAGACCTAAACCAATAGTTTTCCCCTCCTCATACTTGCCAGGGACATTTGACTGTGTCTGGAGACTTTCATTTTATTGTCAATACTGTGTGAGGTGGCATTACTAGCATCCAGTGGGTAGGTGCTAGGGATGTTAAATGTCCTGTGATGCTTAGGACAGTCTTCCCCAGTGCAAAATTATTTAGTCCAAAATGTCAATAGTGCTGAAGTTGAAACACCCTGATCTAGATAAATGTAAGGCATTTTCATCATCACATAATTGAGCATATTATCTTCGAATAAATCTCAGGCTTAACACAGCAATGGATGAAACCTTTAAAAAATATGTAATTAAAGAACACTCAGTGAATTATGGAAGCTATTAAGTGCCAGGTTACCCCATCAAGGAAATTACACCAAGGGCTCTCCATTCTTTCACTGAATGGCACATGGGACTGTGACAAAGCTCAGCTCCCTGGTGAGGACAACTCACTGTATTGAAGTCGCCTATTTTCTAATGAATCTGACTCACTCATGTTCTTCCACAGGAGGAAGCATAATCATATTTTCCTTAAAGAGCTTCTTATTATTTTTTAGAAAAAGATGGTTTATTGCTTTATTAGTAAAGGAGAAACATAGGGACTCCTGTTTCAGAGTCTGATTCTGACTATCAGCAGGAACTGGGGGCTTTTAAAGAGGTGATTCAAAGGCTGCATTCCACATGTTCTCTGTCTAGAATTGTAATTCACTTGTTAATTTGGGAGATAGTCATTTCTGAGATCTTCTGGTACCATCCCCAAAAGTCAGGATTACTTCCTTCCTATGGTGAGTGTATACTCAGGGACAGATAACTCTGCTTAGAATGGGGAAGAAAATTAATGTCTTTCCCCTAAGATTACAAAAGGGGAGAGATAAGGGAGGATCAGGGGGAGAGGAAGAGACAAAAACTTACCCATTTTAAAAATAAGTCACAGTGGCAGAGCAGCAAGGGCTATATTCAAAGCATAAATTAGACCACTGCTACATTTCCCCACTGTCAAATTCTATGTTCCATTTATATAGAAAAATGGGCAACAACATCTCCAAACTGCTTCCTCCTAAAGGAGGTGAAGCTGGGGACAGTATCCTAGAATCCTTGTCCTCTATGAGGTGGGGCAGGGAAAATTAAGGGCATTCAGCATCAGAGCAGTCCAGAGGTTCACAGTGGCTTAAAGAGCTTCTTGAAGCTTCAATCAACCTGATGCTCTTGAAGAACCACAGGGTGCCCTGGGCCTAAAATAGGTAAAGCACAGGAAAACTGCTCATTCAGCAACTCAAGAGGCAATAGACCCCAAGGCGGAGCATGTTGCCTAGAAGGAATGGGAGATCCACTTCTGTGAAGCTTCAGTTTAATAGTATTTCTCTCAGGCTCCTGAGGATATATGGATTTTTCAGTAGAAAATGGTCACCAAAAAGACAAATGCTGAATGTTTTCTCTGATATAAGGTGACTGACTCATAGTGGGGTAGGGAGGAGGAGATGGGAGGAATAGACAAACTCTAGATAGGGCAGAGAGGGGTGGGAGGGGAAGAGAGGGGGCAGGGTGTTAGCAATGATGATGGAATGTGATGGACATCATTATCCAAAGTTGGTGTGAACATATTTTATATACAAACAGGGATATGAAAAATTGTGCTCTATATGTGTAGTAAGAATTGTAATGCATTCTGCTGTCATGTATTTTAAAAATGATTTAAAAATTTTAAAAAAAGGAAAAGAAAGAAATGGTCACAAAAACTGAACAGTTAAATGAGCAATATGGATTCATTGGTTGTATGGGGTACAAGGACTGATGTTTGGTGTAAGAAAATGGAAAAGACACACTATATAATTCTAATTTTATTCTTACAAGTTTAATCATCTATCCTCTGAGAAAGCCAGAGCTGAGGTGGCTTCTAAGAAGCTACACAGATCTAGGAAATTAGGTTATGCCACAGTGAATCCAGGCATCCTGATCCTCATAGCGCCAGTTAGTCATCATGTTCACATGCTAAATGACCCTCTAACATTGGCCATAGTCAGTGTGAGCAGCAGGCATGGAAGTGGCTATCAAGTGGCTGACTAATCAAATCCAGAAAGATATGGAGCTAGGACAAGGTCAATAACCTTGGAGCTCATTCAGTGAAATCTCTCTGGTTTTAAAATTAAAGGGTCTGTTTTTGATGTCTGAGGTTTGATAAATATTTTTAAGCTAAATTATGTAAATTCATACATCTGCACGTGGTCATTTTCAATACATTTATATTATTAAAATGTAGGTATTTGTTGCTACCCCCTTTGCAAATATCTGTTGGGTTATTCCAAATGTATTCAAAATGATTTTTTTTCTCAGAAAATTTAGATGTAGAGAAATGTTCTCCATTATGGCCATAGTGTATTTCAGATGAATCTTGTAGTGCACACTTTTCTGAAAGCAGGAAGATTACATTGCATCACTTTGGTGACAGCTGAACACGTTTTGCTTTTAAAACACCAATCATTTCACTTTGGACTTAGACAAGAGGGAGATAATTTCAGCAATTTCTTTGCAAAAAGTTTTAAAATTATGTTTTTTGCACAACAGCCTTCCTTGATAAACTTGAAGCTGTTTGACAAAGAGTTTACCTAGTTCTACCAGGCATAAGGACTTGGAAGATCAGAAAAAAAAATCTCTAGGAGATAAGGAAGCATAAATTCTTATATTGTGGCCAGAAAGTCAGGGACACATTTGATATAGAAGGAATGAAAAAGAGCATTAACCATAAAAAGGTATGACTAGAAGACAGAGAAAATTGCTTGAATTTTCTCATCTCCAGTAGGTTAAAATACACACATGGGAAAAATCTGAGAAACCACCTTCAATTCTTGTGCAGGTTCACATCCAGTGCTTCCTTCAATCCAGGATTCTGTCATGAATTAGACCCCTAAAGGAAGGTCTCACAGAATGTGCATGGGAGTGAGAATTCTTGAAATTATCTCTTTAAGGATTTTCGCCTCATCCTCAATCCCCAATTCGTCAAGACTCAAATAGAACTCTGTCATTTAGGAAACATTTCTTTGAGAATATAATAGTTTATATTCAAACATGAAAGCAACATTTATTGTTGTTCTTTCTTTGACGACCACCAAGCTGCAAAGAAAACTCCTTTATAATCATTTTTTGGGCAAAATATGTAAGAAAGTTCATGCTTTTCCCAATCCTCAAATGGTTAATCTTATTCGTTTCAATTTTTTATGGGCACAACTTCCATACATTTATTTGTTGCCAGTTATAAGGACCAGAATAGTCCCTAGTCTAATGTTTTAAGAAATATTAGAGAAAATGGAGAAATATTAGAGAAAATAAATGGATCGTCATACTAATGTGAGGTAAACATTCTATCGCAGATGAAATATGTGATAGGTGGTAAGTTGCCTAATTTCAAAGAGATGTCAGAGGTGATATTTGAGGAGTTTATTGAAGGTCCATTGTCAGGAAGACCAATGAAAACACAATAGTTAAGAAAAGAAACGAAGAGACAATTCAGTGGCCATGTTTATGGAGAAATGGGTGACATATATCTGAGGTAAATCTATCTAACAGGTCTTGAAAGCAGCTGAGATCAAAAGGAGTTTATGATAACTCCACAGTTTTCAAGAGATAGAAAGAATAAACTTAGGTAATGCTGAAAGAGGCATGTGATGACTATCACTGTTTACTTTTGTCACCTTGGGTAAGTCACCTACTTCAGTTTTCTTATCTGATAAACGATGATTTCCACCTTGTATCCACAGACCTTCAGAACATTAACAATAGAAATGAGTCAGAGAAACTATTTTCAGTACCTCAAAAAACTAGATGAGAAACAGATTCTTTTTTCATCATGATGTTATTTGGACTATTTTTTTTTCCTTTGGGTTGGAATTCTGGAACATGAATAAATTTGATCATTTCATTCTAAGTTTAAGTTCTGATAGCAGTCAGTCAGGACTGTCCTGAATTAATATGGAAAAATATACATATACTAAATAAATGCAATCAAATTATTAAGTATGCTTAATTGTACAAAAAATTTACAGAGATTGAAACTTATTCAAGGTTGTAGAAGTTTCTTTGAATTCTTAAAACATGCTGTCCTTTTGAAACATTTACTCCAGAGTTCTCAAATTATGTGCAAACAATTTCTGAAAGGATTTTCTAAAAATTCAATATCAAGAACTAATTGATTAGGTTAGTGATTTATCTCAAAGCATGATTCTATGAAAAAGAAGAAATTATGGTGGTATCTGCCTAATATGTTAAAAAAAAATAGGGAGGAGAAATGGTTCTCTTCAAAAATAGCAACATGAAAAACATGCTTTCTCTTCTGGACTCATGTATCTTTAAGCCATAGGCATCCTCATGATCCTGTGATGTCGCCTCCTCCAAATGTTTCAAGACTCCTGAGGGCAACAGAGGTAGGAAATTAGACTTAGAGATATTCCATGGATCCTTCCTTCCTGCTTCTGCAATATCAATAAAGAAATATTTGGAAAGAAAAAAAACATAGAAATAAAGAGAAGTCTTTCCCTTATAGCCAGAGATTGGTCCATTATTAAATGAGAGACTAACATTGAGGGTAAACTTTGTAACAAATGACGGTGAAGATGTGTGCAAATATTTCTATTCCAAAAAAAGTAAGAGTAGCCTAAAACCTGATATTTGTACTCTGGAATTATAAAAGGGGGTTGAAATTTTCTTTTTAAGAAGTAAATGCTAACCTGGCACTGTGGGACATTCCTGTAATCCCAGTGACGCTGGAGGCTAAGACAGGAGAATTGTAAGTTCAAAGCTGACTTCAGCAAAAATGAAGCCCTAAGCACTCAGTAAGACCCTGTCTCTAAATAAAACACATAATAGGGCTGAGGATGTGGCTCAGTGGTTGAATGCCCCTAAGTTCAATCCCTGCAAGCAAAAAGAAAAAAAGAAGTAAATGCTAGGACACAGTTTAAAATATGCAATTATACCTTGAATTTATTATTGCTTAATGTTACTCTCAAAGAGCATGTTAAATTGTTATTTGTTTTCTGTTTTTCATATTAATCTATTTCAACATATTATTTAATAATAATAATACACTATTATGTTTCATTCTAGATCTTTGACAATCATCCCAAGTGTATACCACTGTGTATACCACTGAGAAAAATTTTGCTACCTACTGCCTCTATCCATGTATCATGAGTTTAGCTTTTCATTTTTTTTTACAGCAGTAACAACCAACAGCTTTTGTAGATTGAGTCTACAAACCTAAAGTTAAAAATAAATGACAAGGCTGTGGCTGTGACTCAGTGGTAGCACACTTGCCTAGCATGTGTGAGGCACTGGCTTTGATCCTCAGGACAACATAAAAATAAATAAATAAAATAAAGGCACTGTGTCTATCTACAACTAAAAAAATTTATAAAAAAAAATAAATAAAATAACCCAACCAATAAATGGGCCAAGAACCCAAAGAGACACTTCTCAGAAGATCAACAAATACATGAAAAAATGTTCATCATCACTAGCAGTTAGCCAAATGCAAATCAAAACCACTCTAGGATTTCATCTCATTCCAGCCAGAATGGCAGGTATTATGCATATAAACAACAATAAGTGTTAGCGAGGATGTAGAGAAAAAGGTACACTCATACACTGCTGGTGGGACTGCAAATTGGGGCGGCCAATATGAAAAGCAGTATGGAGATTTCTTGGAAAATTGGGAATGGAACCACCATTTGACCTAGCTATCCCTCTCCTCAGTCTATACTCGAAGGTCTTAAAAACAGCATACTACAGGGACACAGTCACATCAATGTTTACAGCAGCACAATTCACAATAGCTAAACTGTGGAACCAACCTAGATCCCCTGCAATAGATGAATGGATAAAAAAAATGTGGCATATATACACAATGGAATATTACTCAGAAATAAAAGGTGAGAATAAAATCATGGCATTTGCAGGTAAATGGATGGAGTTAGAGAAGATAATGCTAAATGAAGTTAACCAATCCCCAAAACCCAAATGCTGAATGTTTTCTTTGATATAAGGAGGTTGATTCATAATGGGATAGAGAGAGGGAGCATGGGAGGAAAAGACAAACTCTAGATAGGGCAGAGTTGTTGGAGGGAAAGGGAGGGGGCATAGGCTTATAATGATGATGAAATGTGATGATCATTATTATCCTAAGTAAATGTATAAAGACATGAATTGGTGTGAATATACTTTGTATACAAACAGAGATATGGAAAAAATGTGTTCTATGTCTCTAATAAGAATTGTAATGCATTATTCCTCTGTCATATATAAATAAATAAAACCCTCAATGACAAATTGGAATTTTAATGAGTAAATACTAGCTATCTAATTAATTCACTTACTAGTTTAGTCAATTAAAAGTTGCATTCTTTGAAATACTAATTCAAGTTTGTCAGTTTCTCACTGCTCACTCCTGACCCCTCTCTTCCTCTCACTAGCTTGTACCTGTAAAATGGCAAAGTTCTTCTTACAGTATTAACAAAACTTTTTAAAAGAAAGTTGGCCAGCATTTCTCTGTCTCCAGAAAGCCAGGAACTTTCACATTTAATTAGCTTTTGTCTTTCAATATAATCAGCACAGAGAGTAATAATACCATTTTTTTTTAACTTGCGACAATAGCTTGTGTCTCTTAGGCTGACAGTGTCAGTCCTGCAGAATGAATTTCCATGGAAGATAAATGGAAAGTCACTCTCCCCGTATCCTGGAAGTGTTTGTTAAAGCAATAATGATCATGGTCTAAGCCATTGCCCCTGGGATTAATGAGAGTCCGGGAGGAGCTGATGGTCCAAGACACACGGAAGAGTCATTAAACCCCAGATAACTATTAAGTCCCTGGTAATTCACTGTGGCTAAGAACTGTGAATGGTGAGGCAGGAATACTATGACGATGGACCTGGGAGGGAAAGCAAGAGATGAGAGATCTCCGTCAAGAGGTAAATTTTCCAGTGCCTGTGATAGTGATTGTTTTGTACAGCGAAATACTTAAACCCAAATCTCACCTCCTCCACTCCACATCATGGAATGATTTTATCTTTGTATATTCAGTAAAGTCACTCTTACTTTCATGGAGTTAGCATAAACTTCTATTTATTTCTCTTTTTTTCCCTCTCCCTTGGTTTTGGAGGTTTATTACATTTATTTTCATCCTGCAAATACCCATGAATGTCGAGTGCTTGAGTGCTTGGAAAGCATGAGGACAAGCAAGGAGCAGAAAAATAATGAAAATATCCACTCTAGGGTCTGTGGCAAGGTCTTTGCCACTTGAACTGAACCAAATATGAATATAAATGTGTACTATACGATACAGCTTGGGACAAGTATGAATGTGTCGACTCACCTTGAAGAGCAAGTGCCAACAGGACTCTCATGGTAAGTGTAAGTAGCTCTGTTAAAAGTGAGATTGGGGACCATGTCACACTGTTGCTGATCTGTGTTCATTTAAAGTGATTTAAAATTATTTATTGGGGATTTTTTTTGGGGGGGCGCAAATTCTCACTATATTGCTCAGGTTAGCTTTGAACTCAGGGACTCAAGTGATCTTCCTGCCTCACCCTCCCAAGTAACTCAGTCTATTACTATATACCATCATGCCTGGCTATTAAGAACCTGTTTTGTGCACAGAAGTTACATTGGTGAATAAAACACAAGTGATTTCTGCTTTGAATCATTTTTCTGACAGTAGGCAGTTCTTGATAAATATCAGCTATTATTATTATTATTATCGTCATCATCATCATCATCATCATCATCATCATCATCATCAGACAAGAAAAATTAGCTCTTGTAAACCCACCACATTGTCAGCAATGGGTGTCACTCTTAGAGTACCAAAAACTTGTCTCCCACATCAAACATTCCTCATCAGGGTGGTTTAAAAATAATTATGGTAAACTCTAATTTTATTACCCCAGAAATATATTAAAAATGTAGATCTTTTATAATTCCTTTGATTAACAGTAGACACTTCTTGATTACTTTCTAATTAAATCATTTCACTCTAAGACTTGGTAATTACAAGAAGTTATTAAAATTAGAAAACATTTGCTAACTCAGTACTTTTGATTATTAGACCTTTGTCATTTAATATTGCCAAACAGTCTATGAAGATATATGAGCAAAGAAACTGATTTTAATGTCTTTAGCTGCAATTATTAACTACAGGTGTCCTAAACAATGCATGTTTATTTCTTATCACATATTTTCCTGTAAAATCTACTGTTATTGTCACCAATTGGATTTTGTTTCCTTTGGCCTATTAAACTGTTTCTCCCTTACATTACTCTTCTTCTAGAAAAACAGAATTGTATCCTTGAATCTCCTCTGCTTAGGAATTCTATCTTTTTTTTTTTTTTTGGTGCCCCCAAGTAAATACTTCTGCAGCTTATTCTAAGAATCAGAATTATTCTGCCTTTGATGATTTTATCTGACGGATCACTACATTCCAATCTATGGGACAATAAACTTCCCAAATCAGATACTTTCCTAGAAAGAAAAACATCCATATTGCTGGGGCCCGGAAAGTGCTCTGTGCAATTTGCCATCTCAATATGTCAATGCGGTGACAATTTACTCTCATCAGTTTTCTTAGGAGGTGTGACATCTTTTATCTTCAGTGCCTGGCTCTTTTTGAGATGGGGGAGAGGTGGAGAGAGAGATTGTTCTCTCTTTCAGATAAGACTCAAAGAAAATCAAAGGACTCATTTCTATCGTGCTCTTTCCAAATCAGTATGAGCAAGGGGTACACACATCATCACTGATAGGAAATGGCTTTTGAAACATAAAATTGGATCCATAGAACCAAATGATCCCTGAAAGCTGTGATCAGTCAAAGTAAATTCCCCCAAATGTGATTCTGAAGCATAGGGTGAGATGCTAATGGCTGTCTATTGGAATATCGGTTTGACAAAATGCACCTAGAAAAGATATTGACAGGCTCTTCAGTGTTCTAGCAGAAAAGAGATTCTTGAAATCAAGCCCATTGCTCCTCTGCCTGCCTTCTGCTGAGAAACCAAGGGAAGGATTGAGCAAATTCATCACCCCTTAACAAAGCAATAAGTGAAAACTGATGAGTTTCTGTGCCTGATGGAAAGGTAGTATCTTTCTCATGGTGAATAGCAGTTCCCTTATCCTCTACACTGATCAGAGAACATCTAGGGAGTTGTGTTCCATTTGGAGCACAATGTTTTCCCAAGGACAATGAGAAATACCCCAAGGAGGGAAACACAGTGTGAAGAATGAAAGGGAGAATTGAACAGGAAAGCTGTATCTGGTGATGGAAGACTGGTGTGGCAGGAACACTGTTGTTGTCTTCAAAAAAGTAAAGGGTGTTTTGGTGTGGGTGGCACCCAACGCAGCAGAGGACCAATTGAGACAGAGGAGTGGGAGTCACAAGAAATCAGACTTAGGGTTAGAATCAGAAACAACAGTCTCATGGTGGCATTGGCAATTTCCATCAGTGGGAGACTCCATTTATTGAATGTATTCAAGCCGAGACCAAGTGAGGGGTTGGAAAAGTGAAGAAAGATGGATAATGCCAGTGTGTTATGAGAGGCCAAACATAGACTCAACTCTAAAAGCCCCTGCTTCAGGCTCAACTCTGAAAATAACAGGAGATTTGGCACAGGTTTTCATTGTGACTTTGGATAAGTTACAAACCAAGGGGTCTGGCTATGCCAGCTCCTAGACAGATTAAAGAGGAGGTCCGAAGTCTAAAAGATCTTTAGTAATTCTGTAAAGGTCTTTAAAATTCATTTTTATTGGTGGGTGTAATTATTGGTGTATAACAGAGGTACTAAAAATATATTTATATCTCAATAGTGTAAAAGTTTACATGCAAAAGTGTGGGAGGAAAGAAAAAAATAAGGATTAAACAGGTGGCATCTAAGCCATTCAGATTTAAACATTTTTTTTAATTACTTGGATGGCTTTAGGCAACTTCTCTTCACAGGAAATTTTTAGTCTCATCTGTAAAAGCAGGGATCCCATGAGACTATTGAGTTCTTTTCTAAATAATATATATACATATATATAATATGAGAATATGATCATGAATATGTACATATAATATTCAAGTATCTTTAATGCATCAGCTATGTTATGAAATACAATATCATAGACAATGTATATTGTAAGAGTGTTACTTTTGCAAATATGTGCCACATTTTCCAACCTGGGGACCCAGGAAGATAAAAGCATTGAAGAAGAACCTTGGTAAATACTTTGATCCACTAAGGAGATTCACAGAATAAGCTTGATATTTCTTGAGTTTTAACCATGCTGTGATAAACCCAATATCTCAATTTCTGCATTATAGTTATAAAGAAAACAATGTAAATCTCCCCAAAATGGCTTATTTACATGCCTTTGAGATATAGATTCAAAGAATATTAAAGCAGCAGGAAGGCTTGGAGGCCATCCAGTCCCAAACTCTCTGTCTGACAATGAGGATACTGAAACCCTGAAAAACTATCTGACTTGACCACGGACACAGAGTTACTTTGGGCCAAGGCTAAGGAGAGTTAGTTATTGGGAATTCTAACTCCTCAACAAATTATATACTTTCATTTAAATATGTCACTTGATGCATTCACACTTAAAAGCTTTGGGGCTTTTATATTTTTACGAAGGTTGATAATATTTAGTTTTAAATTCATATTAGGAAGAAATGTTATACTACTAAAAACAATTGTGTTTAGTTTTGCCCAGTTATTTTCTGCTTGATGAGCAGGATGAGCCTTGGACCTTTCATAAATTCAGAGGAGACTTCTAGAGTTGGGGTACAGAATCTGCAGGTCTACTCATGAGAGGCTTGAGAAAACCAGCAACGATACTAGTAACACTCTGTGGTCCATGGAGGTAGAGATGTGTGAGAGAGCAAAAAATGTGCACACAAATTCCAAACATATCAGTGTTGTGTTATGATGACTGGGATACCCAGCACCCAACAGCTTTGACAGATTATGAGAAAATCAGAATTGCCTCTCTTGGTAAGGCTCACGTTGCATTCAAATAATAATTCTGACAAGGCACTGAGAGAAAATCTGTGGAAAATCTGAATAGTTCTTTTAAATTGCCAAAATGAAATAATATGCAATTTGAAACTAATAGCCTTTCAAAGTCTTGATTAATCCCAAATTTGACTTCTGATATTTTTCTTAATCTTCAAGAAGCTGGGAGGATGGTTTGTCTGAGTGAACCAGTCAGGTGTAAGAACAAAAATAATTATTAATGTGTGGAATTGAGTAGATGGTTTGCCCACATGTGATCACATTATTTGATGTGCATCATTTCAGAGAGATTTTGTGTTTCTTGTTTGGGATTGACCTGGTGTGGTTGGGAAATGATGCAGAGCTTAGATCAATATAGACACAAATCAGTTTTTCAGTATTTCCAACAACTTGTGACCCTCTATCTGAGTTGAGAATATATAGAATGATTGTGGAAGCAGAACTTTCTCTATCTGGCCTGACCCATTGACCCTCTGGAAGTTCTCCCATAACTAACTCTAGTCTCACAGGTAAAGAAGAAGGAGGACAATAAATAAAACCGTGTTTGTAAGTAGACCCCTGGCTGGGATGAACATCTCCCTGGTGTGGCTAAAACTGTAATGCTACCAGAGTCAGAGAGAATCCCCTAAAATGAATTCTCTTGCAATTTATCGTAGTCTCCAGCTGAGTCTCAGCAGATATACCAGTCCTAGCCTGGGAAATGAGGTTTCCTTGTTAATGTGGCCAAAGTATGATACAGTTGCCCCTAGTCACTCATCAATCCAAATTATTTGATGTAGTTTTAATTAGTCCAAACAAGGGATCCAGTAGTTATTATAACTCCACTGTAGAAAGAGGAAAAATCAATTCTTTGTTTACTTCTGGTGCCCCGGACGCATGAAGACACAACAAAATAACTGCTATTTATTTTACAAGATGGAAAAAATATTGACTGCCCTCTGGTCATAGAAGGCATTTTCTTTTGGGATTACAAGTGCAGAGGTGAATTAGGTACACTTAGGATCAATATCTGTTTCTCTTCTTGGCTCAAGATGGGATTTGTCAAAATTCGAGAGCAGCTTCTATTGAGTGTCAGCTACAAATCCTTCCACTACTGAGTCATACACCTATTCAGGTTGAAATATAAAAGGCAAAGGGCTTTTTCAGCTACAATATCTGGGGTCAGGATGCTGAATCGTTTCTCTGCCTTTTCCTTTAATGAGCTTTAGTTTGATGAAGTGACCTTACCAGCACAGAACGGGAGTAAAGGGTCCATGCTAGCAAAGGATAGTGACTCCTGGGGGTGGAGGGAGATGCAGCCAGCAGGGCTCACCACATGCCTGGAGAGAGAGAGGGAAACAAAGGGGAAGAAAAAAATGACCCTGGTCAAAGATATGGTGGGATAGATAAAGAACAGTGAAGCTAGAATATGGAGAAGAATTTGCAATAGCACTGCTTAATTCATGGGACAGCAAAGATTAATTAATGCATATTCAACATACTTACTATCATTGAGGACTTTAAGTTTTGGGAAAAAAAATGTCCCTCTGCTTCAGTAGAGGTTAAGCAAGAAGGTTGCCAGGTGTGCCATTAGCAGAGCCAACAGAGAGTATAGAAAGAACTCTTAAAATGATTTTACTTTCCTGAAACAGGCTTTTGTGGGTTTATGTTTCTCAGGCAAGGACACAAAATGGCCATTAGCTAGTTAAAAATCCACAAGGACAGCAGAGACTGCTTATGTTTGAATTTGGGTGTTCTAAACAGCCAAGAACTTACGAAAGTAAAAATGTGTCTCACCTGGAATTAGGAACTCAAAGAAGAAAAAAAGTAGAGCCTCTGATCTCAGGAAGCAAGCTTTTAGATGAGGAGGCAAAACCCAGCACAATGTGCAGAATGAGGCTTGATACATACCACCGGCTAAGGGGAGCAATCACTGAGAGCTCAGAGTTGCCCCAGTGCTGTAGGAATAGGACAGACAGAATGGTTATGCCAAGTGCAGTAAGAAACACCCCCTGAGGAGATGGAGCTGGAGCTAGACCTTGCAGTAGAGAAATGACTTTGCAATGTGGACAGAAAGAGGCAGAGAGTATGAGCGAAAAGAGGTGAAGAACAGAGTGATTGTGGGAAGGGAGAAAGCTGCCATGACACCACCCCAGTGGCCCACAGCAAATGTACTGGGGAAGAAAGATACACACGCTCCTGTGGCACCTACACCAATGAGCCTGATCTCCATTCATTGTCCCTACTTCACTCTTCTTGAAAACTGCAACAATAATGCTTACTTGCATAGAAATGTTGAGGAATTGAAAGGATGATATTCATAAATCTCCTGCCTCTACTGGTAGTCCCATTCACTACATTTCCCTCTCTGCACCTAACTAGGGCTAGGAGGGTGAATGTAATGGCAATGTTTTCTTCTGTCTTTCAGTCACCCCAAATGAAACCCAGTGGTTGTTTCAGAGGCACATAGTGGTATCAGAAGGAGTCCAGACACACAAAACACTGTTAGTTCCCACCTTAGCTGATCTCAGACTGGTGTGCCCTTTGAAAATCTTATGTTTGATTTTTTAAGTTTCCTTTTTCTCTCCCTCTATCAGGCTGTCACCTGCCACTCTCTGACACTGTTATTTGTGCCCATGTTGCTGCTAATCTGCTATGGATTAGGAAATCATTGTGAGAAATACCACATTCATGGAGCCTTGAATATAAGAATTAAAGAGGAAAACGTCAATCAGGAATCCAGAGACCTCCATTCAACCCCATGCTTGTCTTGTCTAAATCTTGATATGTGTCTATTTTCAAAAAAAAAAATATGTTCTTCTGGGTGACAACGCCAAGAACTTTAGACTCGGTGTTGCCCAATCGTTTAAAATAATAAAATCGCACATAACAACAATCAAAGTTGAACTTGTGCAAACATTTCAGAGTAGCAAAGTAGAACTATCCCTTTTTGACATCAGTTACCCAGCAATCTAAGGATTTAGGCTTCTTTCTCCAAAATCAGTTCTCAGACCTCTGATCCTTACTTAAGGGTGAATGAATAGTACAAATTAAACGCGGCACTGATCATAGAAGGTTTGCATGTTAACAGAGATATTTTAAGTTCACACACAAAAACTTTGATGGGGACATTTAGCTTCTGCAGTGGGTGAGATTTTTGAAGAAAAGAACTGCAAAGATTCCTGTTAAACCTCATCAGAGAGGTGTCCTCCCGCTTTCCTTAAGCTGTCCTCATTCCCAGAAAAGGGACTGAATCATTGCAATGCAGTCCACAAAGTCGCTACTTAGTAATATACTTGACTGTCAGTTATTCCAGGGGGATCTAGTCTTTTACTTCTTTTGGGCTCAAATTCCCCGGATGGACACTGTGATAATTCCCTTCTTCATGTCAAGGGTGTGTCCTGGAAACAAGTCATTTATTTTCAGAACAGGATTTAAGATCCTTCAGAGAATAATACCACAGGAAGTGAATGTGGCTGCCTTGTCTCTGGGGTTGCTTCCTCTTTGTATTATACAGTGAAATTGACTAGGGCATTTCCAACTGAGAAAGACATGTATTTGGGTGAGATTGAACCATACAGGAGAATTAATATAAAGCAGTAATGGTTCACAGGCCAGCTCACTTCTCCTTGAAATTTCAGTGACTGGAAAAATTAGTCTCCTGTTTCCTTTCCATTCCTTTTTTTTTTAAATTATAACTTGCTGAGGCACTAACTAATACCCTTTAATCTCTTTTAATAACCACCCTATCCTCGGTTTCTCTAAGCATCCTTCTCAAGGCATCCACAAATCCAAGAATGCTCTTAAGATTGACTGACTGATCTCTCAGCTCTGTTGATTTACTGTCGCAAGGTTTATTCCTCCAGCCCCAGCTCTTTGGGGATGAAAGAAAAAGCAGGGATGTGAACTCTTTCAAGACCCAGGAGAGGGCCAGATCACAAGAAATTTAGGAAGGAGGCCAAATGTATTTTTAGCTGCTCCCATCCCTCATTTCCCTAAAGTTTTCTTTTTCTCAGAGTTTTTTTTCTCCTATAGCCTCACTCCTTCCAGGGACATGGGGGTAATAAACACCCTTTCTCATAGGGATTTTGCAAGTTCAAAGACAACCAAGGCTGACTCTGGAGGCTGAAGAAGGAGGATATCAAGTTCATGGCTAACCTCAGCAACTAAGTAAGACCTTAAGCAACTTAGTGAGACCCTGTCTCAAAATAAAAAAAATAAAAAGGGTTGGGTATGTGATTCAGTGGTTAGATACCCCTGGGCTCAGTCTCTAGAACAAAGAAAGGAAAAGAGAAGGCATATTAGAAACACAACTCTACTGGATGATTTCAGGTCCCTTGTCAGGTCCACAGGGGACATATTTATGGTGGCTAGCCAACAGGTCAATGTAGGTTACAAGTTATTGAGCCCTTCTTCATGAAACACTTAAATACATTTTGACTGAATGACATCAGGTTTAAAATGATCCCACAAATTCAGAAGGTACAATAACTAGATTCAAGCTCTATGCCATCTCTGCCCTGCTCCAGAAGGCGTACAAAAGGATGACATGACAAGGAGGAGCTAAGCACTAATGCAATCAATTAAAAATTTATTTTTTTTAAAGAGAGAGTGAGAGAGGAGATAGAGAGAATTTTTTAATATTTATTTTTTAGTTATCGGCAGACACAACATCTTTGTACGTGGTTCTGAGAATCGAACCCGGGCCGCACGCATGCCAGGCGAGCACGCCACCACTTGAGCCACATCCCCAGCCCAATTAAGAATTTATTAAACCCCCAACTTTGCATTAGCCACCTGGTGGGGGATAAATTATGACCTAGAATACAAGACTTTCAGATGTGGCATAAGAAAAAAAACAATGGGTAGGGGGTGTGATCAACACCATCATTCAGTAACTAAGTACCTAGGAATGTCAATGAGGGGGAATGTAAGAAGTTCCATGTATCAGAGAAGGTTGTGTGAGCCTTGAATCATGCTGAATGTCTAGAAACAATTGAAAATAGGAATTAAAAAGAGAGATCCATACACACATGGAGTGGGAGAAATTGGGAAGCTGACCACTTCAGAAATAGGGTTCAAGAACAGAATATGGATTCTTAAACTAGAAGTCAAATGGATGATTTGAAAGAGACAAGTCAAATGTATAATGCAAATTGCTTCACCAGTACAGACCCTCTCCCAGAAACCATTACAAGTGGGATCTGCCCATGGGAGACTAATACCACGTGACCCACCACAGGCATCCCATGATTACAAAACCCTCTCTCTGTAGTATGAAGACCTTCGGTGCATTGTATTTCTAGGACAGCACTAGCTAATAGAAATGAGACAAAAGCTACAAATAGAAGCCACACGTAATTTGAAATTCTCTAGTTATCACATTTTTACAAAATAAGGAAAAACAAGTGAAATTAATTTCAATATACTCTAATACAAAAATTGATAGTGTTATCCTTTCAACATGTAATCAATAGAAAGCAAGTTATTAATAATTTGCATTCACTTTCTTATACTTTTTCAAACCCAGTGTGTACTGTCCGCTTACACTCAATTCAGACTAGCCACATTCCAAGTGTGCATACCGCTAATGGCTACCATATTAGGCAACTTGGTTTGGTAGTCACCAGTCTGTAGTTGTATCCTCTCAGGCTACCATCTCCTGAGAGGAGATGGCATAGAGCTTGAGGCCAGTTATTGTACCTTCTGAATTTGTGGACTCATTTTAAACCTGATGTCAAATGTTAGTCCAATGAACTGCTTCATCCTAAAGTTCTAAGAGTTAAGCATTGTTTTCTGTATCAGACCTCTCAGATAATATCTTCACTTAGGGAATTTCCACATTCCAAGGCAGCTTCTCTTGCAGAGCAACTACATTGGCAGGGTGAATTTATCTGACATTTCAGGCAGAATTTGTGAGTGGGATTCTGCATATAAAATTCCCATTACCCTCTGAAATTCTCCAGACTCCATCAGCTCCGCCACCGGTGTCTCTCTGCAGGTGTTTGTAGACATCATAGACAGCTTTTGGTTCAGAAGCTCCTCCTAGGAGGCCTGGGCCTTCAATTCAGGATGAATTGAAGCACCCAAGAAGTCCAGTATCACATATACCTGTCCATTCCTAAGGACAGTGGAGCCCAGGTCTAAAATCAATGAGCTCTGTACTAGGTCAGGGAAATAGAAACCCAGTGTTCCAAAGCAGGTATTAAAAATGCTGCCTGAAGCTACATTGGAAGAAGGGTGGTGACCCAATGGTAGAACTGGACACTAGTTGGATAAACCACACAGTGAGGAACATGGCCAGGTTCTGGAAGCAGTGCTGAAAAGGGATGTTGGAAAACATGAGAGTGTTGCAAAGAAGACCCACTGGCCCTGAAGTAGAGTCTTTAAAAGCAAACTCTATGTAGAAAGCTGTGTCTGCTTGAATTTGGTCCCCTGATGGGCCACTCACAAGCTGGCTGACCTTGGGCAAATCAGTCAACTTCTTAAGTTTTGATTCCCTCAAGGTAACCTGGAATTATAAAAGCAACCTCAGAGAATCATTACACAGATGCACTTAACTGGGTGCCTGACACAATGTTTTCATTAAAGTATGGCTATAAAAATAGAGATTAAATAGGTAGAGACAGATAGTTGCCCAACAGAAGATAAAGGAACAGAGAATCATATAAGAGAGAATAAAATATTACACACAGAACATTTGTGCATGCACAAACATGTTTATTATATATGCTTGCACATGCATGTACATATGTACCTGAAGACTCACACACATGCACATATAAACACCATGTGAGAATGTGCACTCATTCCCACAAGCATGCACACAAACACATACACACAAGCTTATTTGGACATTCTGAACCTCAGAATGCTAATTTTGGTCTCCAAGCTCCCTATTGCCAATAGTTCCCTGCTTCACTGTGCCCTCTTCCCCATGACCTCATCAAGTACAGCTCCTTCCCTTGTGTCTTGCCTTATACTGTGGAAGAAGAAAAACAAAACTATGACCTTATTGGGAAAGGAAAACTTTGCCCTCCTTCTACTCCAATGTGGCAAACATAGCTGACTCCCTGACCATATGATCTCATAGGAATGGATTTTGGTGCTTGTACATAACATAGTGTAATTCTCCCCCCAGTCCCTCACCACCAACAGTAAGCATCCAGAGATACTTAGTAGAGACAGTAAATTATTATTGGTTGAAAGGTTCTCATGCTCTGGAGTAATCAAATTCTCTTTCTTCAATCACTAACTTCAGATGCTGCACAAACCATGTGTAATGAATGCTATGGCCAGATGAGTTACTGTTTATTCCCACAAAACATAAGGGTGTATGAAAGAGTCTGTAAACAAATGGCATACCAGGATGCAGGCAATTCACTACAGTGGGCAAGAAGAACCAAGAGAGGCAATTCAACCCAGACATGCAGTACTGAAATCTCAGAGGGTTGAAATCGGCAAGAAAAAGAAGCATGATGGTTACCTGTAGGAGATCAAATGTTCAACCTATGCCAATAAAAAACAAACTAGTAATCAGATAATGCTATATCTGATATTATACCCATTGTGAGTGCTTACCATGTACCTGGCTCTGAGTTGAGGATTTTGACATATTGCATAACAGGATACCTACAGTAAAGCCAGTTAATTAAATCACATTATCCCCATTTACAGGTGAGAAAACGAAGAATTTGAAGTTTAACTCACTGCTCCAGGCCACACAAATTGATTGAAAGACACCAATATTCTGGAATAGTACTGGAGTCAAAATTCCAACTGAGAATGACTGATTGGGAGCCAACATAATATAATTGATCCCTTCGAAGCCAGCTCACTCCTTGCCTTTTTCATGAACTCTTCACAATCCTCCTTCTCTGACATTCTGCTTAAACATATCTTTGTCTAACAGGACTAAGTCCTTTTTTCCATATGGCCTGTGAGTTAGGTGTACTTTGTATCAGAAGAGAGTTGATAGTACCTGCCACTATTAATATTAGTGGTGTTAGCTGTTCTGTGAAGGTAATATATATTTAAAACCATCAGATAATAAAGCAACAACTGTCTTGCTCCTTGATGTAGACCCAATGCTGGGTCCAGTGTTTGGCACAGGTGGGCCCAATGAAGCAAAGCAGTGCACACAGCATGTGGATGGGGAGACGAGGAGGTGTGGAGAAAAACAAATCCAATACTCCAATTGCCCTGGAGGAACCAACAGGAAATGTGAATCTATGGTGTTCCCTCAATAAATATCATCCATAATGCAAAGTAGAGAGTGAGAAATACAGAAACAACAGTGTGATCCAGAGAAGGGGAGAGCGTGGGAATGATCTACAACCAGAACTTGAACACAGATAGCTTAATTCAATAAATTTATAATACCTTAATCCTTGGCTTTGGATATTGTTATTGCATTGAAATTTAGAACTGATTTTATCTTGATTGTATAGATTCCCTAATCTTGAAAGGAGGAAAGGGGGATATTTTTATTTGACTCTGATGTGATCTGTTTATTCTTTCCAAATCTATTTCATTTTTCAAGTCAAACCATATCTTTCTATCATTATCATGATTTCCCCAATGACAAATGCACCATGAATGTCCCCTGGGACAGTTGCTCACCAGTGCCTAGGTGGGCCATTGTACTGCCTTTAAAGTTACAGAATCAATATTTCCCCCTTCCAAGGGGGCATCTTGGCACTCTTCTCTCCTTTGCATCCCTGGTAGCAAGTGGGAAGGGGTCATTTCTCACACTGTGCATGATTATCTCCCTGACTTTGCCCTTGCTCTCTGACTTGGTATAGCCACCTGCCTCTGGCTGTGAGGCTCCCCACTGTGTGCAGCTGGCTTCACATTTGCATTCAGTGTCCATGTTTTTGGCACCAGTCACTATTGCTACTGCCAGTGGCAAGGGTCTAAGATTTTAGAACATTCTCTCTCTCTGTCATGACCAGCCCTCTCAGAAGGTGTCCAGGGCTATACACTTCCCAGAGAACATCAATCCTCCAGGAGCACTGAGTCAGGATAGGTTCAAGCACACAACCAGACTTTCACACAGAACTGGTTTAAAGCAACCAGACTGCTTGTTCTGCCCCACCCTGACAGATGTCCCTCTCCCTCATGAAACCCCTATTTTTTCTCTGTGCAATTCACATTTTTCAGGCAAAATTGACCATTCACAAATTATACCTATGCATTTCTGATTCCCAGATGGTGTGGTTGAGGGACCCCAAACATTTAGAATGGTTTTGTCCATTTTGCACACAGGGGCCCTTGATGGGTAGAAGGTGTTGCCCAGCACTGCAAGTTTTCCTATTCTAGTGCCAGAGTCCCATTCTGAGCAGTCACTCTTGTGGTAGGATTTCTGATACAATTGAATTATGAGGTGAACATTTCCTTTTCCTGATATTACTTTTTTTTATCTCAATGCTTAAGATAGCAATGGGATTCAGTGAACCCTCCCCCATCAAACACATGAAAGGTAAAATGACATCTGGGTGACCGAGAGGGTGACTGACAGAAAGCATCTGGGTAGTTGCTTTCTTTAATTCAACAATGAAATAAAATAAAAATGCTTCATAGTAGTACTGAGAAATAATGATTATTGTTATCAATACCAATTAAAAATGAAGTTATTTATTACTTTCTTTACAGGTGCATCCTAGGTAAATTATTAGTGTTTTTAAGTAAAATCCTAAATATTTTCATGTGGTTTATCTAACCTGGAAACTGCTGTTGCATGTGATCAAGCTGTTTCCTTTAAAGGAGCGATGGATGGAGACCTAGGAAGGGACAAAGTCATGGGGTCAAGTCCAGCAGGAGATCACAAAAGTACCTCAGAAAGGCACACTGAATGAACTTCCTCAAGATGGAAGAGCCAGAAAATAATTGGGGTGGATGTAAGGCTAGAATTCCAATTGGTTTGCCATTCAGATAGGAAATGGGTTTGAAAAACACTGAATAGAACTACCCAACAATAGTTTAATATTCTTCATAAATTCTTCTCCAGCTATTGTTCCACGAACAAGAGTCATTTAGAAATTTCTTGTTAAAATGTAAGTTCTCAATAATCTCCTCATTGCCTGTGAATCAGACTCTCTAGCACCAGAAGCTGGTAATCTATACTTCCCAAGAAATTACCCTGGTAAACCTAACCTGCAGTTGGATGTGGGGACCAGTCCTCTCAATACTCTCAGTTAACTTGATACATAATGTCATTGCTCCAGATACAGGATCTAAGAACCTAAAGCAAAAATTCCATGTTTGTACCACTCTGCTTTAATCTATCATACAGTGAGTCACAACACATCTTCCCCAGTGACCATTGCTAGCTCCTGCTTCTCCTTTGGACTTCATTGAGCCAAAATGTCCTCAGATCCCCTGACCAGGTAAAGCAGCCCTGGCCTTCTTTTGCCATGATTAGCACCTTGGGTCAACTGTGAATGTCATTTTGGAACTCTTCTAGAAAGTTGAAAAAGATGCAGGTGTTATTTTAAGACTTCGCCCATGTATGACATAACAGCTCCTCAACCTGGAGGCTGAGCTATAATCTCCACCCTCCACCTGCTCCTACTGCGTTTTCTTGTTTGTACTCCTGGTCCCCCTTCTTCCCCCGTGTCCTTTGAGTTTCTTTTCCTGAGCTTCTCTGTAGCATGATTCTACAGATTTCCACATCTATAAAGAAGCCAGTAGAGATGCTTTTTCTGCTTTTTCCTCCTTCCATGCTACAGAAAGAAAAAGGGACCCAGAGCCTCCTCAGACAAACACTCTGTTTCTCTCACCCACACGAAGCAAAGCCATGGGGCAGTAGGTAGGGGCTGGCTCCATGCCGCTGGTTACAGCATTCTGTTTCTTCCTCCTCCTACTAGCATTGGTCATGAGTGGAAACTGTGCTTAAGAGTGTTTGAAAATACACAATTCATGTTTCTTGATCCAGTATGCCAAAGATATTTGATTTGAAATATTAGGTACAAGAGCATGAAAATCAGTTGTTACATTGAAATTCTCTTATATCGCAATTTCCCTTAGGGATAGTGAAGGAGTGAAAAAATTATGGCTTGGTCCCTTATCTCCAAACTATCAAACTGCACACAGTCACATCTAAAGCGTACAGCGAATGTGTGTATTTGCTTTGTCATCGTGTCCCAAACTCCACCCAGCTCCTCAAACACATGAAAGCTAAAGTCAAAGCACTTTACGCAGTTGACACATATTTGTGCCCCTGCCCTGCTTATTGTTTTGAGGACCACACATCATTCAGGTCATATGGACTCATACTGTATAACCCTTTTTGATACAATGAGAGTAAATTGCTTGAATAGATGATAAGACACTCACTATGTTTTCAAAGAATCTGTATCATTTGACATCATCTCAGGATTACATTCACACCCCTGACAGCAACACATGATTCCAACTGAAATCCAGACCCAGGTCTCCTTGATTTGTTTTTTCCCCAGGGATTCTGGGTGCTAGCTTTACCCTAGCCAGATTGACTTGAGCACAAATATCTCCTTAATGCTTCTGTCCCTTCTCCTTGTTCGGAGGTTTCTGACTTTGCCACTGTGACTTCCTATATCAAGTTCCTGTTGTGCAAGGGTTCTGGTCACAGGGCACCTGCCTGTTTCTGATCTGTCTCATCCTGACCTCCAGGCCCTAATTCATTCTTCAAGGCAGAATTCATGAAAGTAGAATTCAGGAGTGTGCACAGGAGAGGACTTGAACTTGGATGTACAAAAGAGTGCTTGGATTCACCTGTGTTCAAAACTTGTCTTAGAAAATTACTAATTGTATGGTCTGCAAGCCTATAAACTTGATAGTATCAACTTCATGAGTGGTTGTAGAAATTAAATGGGATAATATATTTAAGATTAATAGCAATTGGAATCCTAATAAATATTAATTCCTTTCTCCCTCTCTTTCCCTTAACCTTCATGTGCATTTCACATGAGGAATGAGGGCTTGTCTCTTCCTAATGTAGCTAAATGATCCCACCTTGCATCTATACAATACTTTGTAAAATGCAAAACACATTCAAAGGGCTTCTGCCCTCAAAGACACTCTGGAAGTGGGTGGAGTGGATGTCATTATTTATCTCTTTCAGCTGAGGAAATAGGACCTACTTGGGTTAAGTGATTTGCCCAAGTTTCTGTACTGGGACCTCTTGAGTATAGACAATACATCTTCTCAAGGGATTTTTAAAGCAACCTGAATATCTTCTAGAACATCTTCTAGAGGAGCCACTACTGGTCATTCCATGCTTCCAATCAGGCTTGACATCCCTTCCTAAACAAACCCTTCCATCCGAGTTTTGTGCCTCTGAGGACATGAACACAGCAATCTGACAAGTGAATTCACATGAAGGTGCCAGGGGCTGATAATGACTTACTGTACTCACATTCCATAAGCATTGACATTTTAACAAGGAAAAGCTCAGGACAATGCCTTAGTGAAGGGAGAGCAAATAGATTTCATCTCAAGTGCTAACTCTGATCAATTAGTAGTGAATTCCCAGCATTTCTTTGTCTGGCTCAGAGGAAAGCCTGTCATGATCCATTGTCGACGGCTGCTGTTAAGTGTGGATGGATCAGGAGAGGCAGACTTGCCACTCCACCCTCGTCCCCCAGCTCTTATCCCACATCCTCCAGAGACTGCCTGGAGAGCCTCCCATCTTTACCTTCCCCTTCTTCCCCTAATCCTTCAAAATGAGATCTGTACACCAGAGATGGCAAAATGGGGCTAGGACAAGGTCCCTGCAGGAGTCCAAGCATCACCTGAGTTTGGGTTCTCTTGTGATGAACACTAATGAGACACTAGATTCAAAAGCTCTTTAAAATTGCAAACACTATTTAGACATGATGCAGAATTGCTGTTAGCTCGAATTGTAGATGGCTCTCCTAAAAAATCCAGAGGAAGAGGATTTGGTTTTCTGGGGTCACCTTCTTCTTTGCCTGTCTCTATCCCCCCTCCTCTCGACCCTCAGGAGATGAGCTGAACATGCTGCCCCAGCGGCATTTCCTCCTCCTCCCTCCCCAGCTAAGTATTGGCATCATTATCTGAATATCAGCAATAACAGATAGGAGCAGCAGATACCAATGTTTCATTACCTTTGGTGCCTCTGGGAATTGCTGCCTGGATATTTGGATTCACGTGGCTTTCTCTCTCCGAGACTGACTTTGAAAAAGTGAATCTGCCTCTACAGGTTAACTACTGCAGACCTGGGGGATAGAGCCCCTCTGGCCTTTGTACTGCTTTGGATCTCACTTTGGGTCACCAGCTCTGTCCTCAGCAATATGAGACTCATATTGTCAGAATTACTCCATTACTTCCACCACTAAGAATAAACTTATCAACCTGGGTTAAAAAAAAAACCTGCATCCACCCTTACCTGCCTTTCCAAATGATCACATTTTCTCCCTGTCACTCAGGTTTTACTTCCAGAACACCAGGCTATGTATCATTCCCCATAAAAGCCAGGCACATCTTTACCTCCCTATGAAGCTGTCTGCTGCCCCTGGAATTCCCAGCCTGTGCTTAGTGCCACCTTTGTTCCAAGTGCACTCCAGAGGGTACCTTTGCAAGATCCATTATGGTCTCTGACTTTTGGGTCATCTTTTCTTCATTTCAAATAAAGATTTATTAATAGCTAACAATAAAGTTGCTCATGGACTCTGCTTAACTTCATATCCACAATCTCAGTTAATTCTCACAATAACCCTATGATTAGGCACGACCATTAATCCAATTTCATGGATGATAAAACAAACCAGAGAAATCAAGGGATTTGTTCACAGTAAGGCGGCTAGTAAGTGCAGGAGCTGAGATTTAGACCCAGCTCTCTTTCTCCAGGACCAAGGCCTGGAAACTTCACACCCCAGGGTTTACCGAGCTAAGCTCTGAGTCCCAGAAGCACTTCTTCTGTTGACATAAATTATATTCTGCTAGATGGGAGAGCTCATTATGATCCTGTCTCCATCCCCTGTTTTGAGTAAAAACTCTTGTATAATCAAGAAGAGGCCATGTTTTTCTCAACTTGTCTCTCCAGAGAAGTGCTGAGTAACTCTCTTGATTTAATTAACCACCTCTGATGCCACTTTATTTCTATACTTCACATCCTGAACCCACTTTTTCAAAGTCTAAATTTACTTAGAACCAGTTCACCCTGCAGCCTCTCCCAAACACCCTGTTTTTCCTCCTACATCTTTTTATTTGTACTGTGCTGTCTACACTCTCCATCATGAATCTCCTCTACTTCCTAAATCTTCCCCAAACTGCACAACTCTCCTCTGAGAGTCCACCTTTTCAGAAATCCCTTCCTAACCATGCTAGTCCACCTTGCCCTACCCCTCCTCTGAACTAGGAACACATTCCATAGATCACTCACCAGATCCTTTGCTAATGATAATTAATAATGCCTACCATGTGCTGAGAGTTTTCATATTAGGCACAGTGGGATTCAAAAAAAATATGACACCTATGTGGTTCCTGCCTTCCTAGGATTAAACACAGGAAATAATAGTTGCCCAAATGAAAAGCTAATAGGAATGCCCAGTGACTTGCAAGAGCCAGGTGGGCAAGTCAGACCAATGTACGTGCTGAAGGAGCTCAGAGGAGGGTGAAGGTGGCATGTATCTGGTGGTTAGGCAGAGGCTGGCCAGAAGAGGTATAGGGCTTAGAGGATGAGTACCATTAAGGATAAGCAGAAAGGAAAGGGCAAGTGTTCCAGGAGGGACAATAATGCAATCCTTTGGTGACTGTATGAAACAAGAGTGACCCATGAAACAAGTGATAAGGGGACAGGCTGCACAGTGGGACACGGAACATCAAAGGTGATGAATGCACACCTGGAAGCTGAGCTTCCCTGGGAGATCAGGGATGACAAAGATGGTTCTGAGAAACAGCACATCTTAGTGTTGTGACCACAGGGCTAAAGGTCAAGAAGTCCTTGCCAACAGCCTGGGGGCTGCCTTGGCCAGGTTACTTTAACTTATTGGAGCTTGAATTTCTTTATCTACTAAGGGTGGGTGGGTTGGAGGAGACAAGAAAGCTGAGGGTTATAACCAAATTTCAGGATCATGGTAACATTTATTGAGATGGTGCTCTTCTAAAGCTTAGCCAGGACCTACCACATAGCAAATTCTCAACATAAATTATTTTTTGTTTGAAACATGAATGTGATAATGCTTCTCCCAAAGGGATATGCAGTTTATGCAATTAAATAACAAAGAAACCAAAACCACGAGTTTCAGGGAGCAGGAGTCTATTCCAACTGGAATCTACAGTGCCAGCACAGTGCCTGCCTGCCAGCCAGCCACAAAAGTGTAACTCCTACACTATCTAGCCCAGGGCACAATCCATCATAGATATTTAATAAAGGTTTCTGAGCTGAATGGATTTAAATTGGATCAAATTTAATTGGATCTTTTGTTTAAATTTTAAAAGTCTACCTCTGAGAAGAGGCTGAATGGAACACTTCTTGAGTTTGCCGATTTTTAATTCCAGCGATCAGATTTGACCTGTCATTCATTTATTGATAATTCCCGACAGAATGCCCTTACTGCGTTTTCCCTCCTCCACTGCTCAGAGAGCTGATGGAATATGAAATTTACAACTGTGGTTGGGGTTTTCTGGGGGCTACCACCAGCAGTTATCTCCATAGGACCCAGACCGCCCCATCCACCCTGCAGAGAAGATAATCAGCCTCAGGATGTCAGGAGAGCCCCACTTCCCACCCACATTAAATCCTAAATTTCACATCCAAGGGGAAGCTAAAAGGTATTCTTCCCAGGTGAAATCAGTAGCTCAGACCCCATACCATCACACAGCACATACACATATTTTTATATCCACCAGTGGGTTCATTTATACATTGGTATACATCCCTTTTCACCTCCAGAAACACATGTAAGCATCCACAGATGTGCACATAGTCAGCATTTTAAAATAATTATTTACCATCTTAAATAAATTTCTACGATCAGAGATAGTTATATGCATACCATATGTGCCCTAAAAATCCCCCATTTTTTTCCAATTGTCATAGCCCAAAGAAATTTCAACCGCTGGAGAGTTCTAAGAAACCCTGTCTCTCTCCCCTCATTTAAAATAAAGGAATACAGTCCAGAAAGTTGGAGTAACTTGCATAAGATGGTCCATTCAGTTAGACACAAAACAGAGTCTCAATCTCTGAGGTCCCCAATCACTTTTCCAATGACCCTGTCCCAACTGACGGTATCATACTCTGCCATCCAAAATCCAGGGACTGTCCTGGGGGCTCACTTGCTCCAGACAAGGGTGTATTTTCTAGGTCACTTGACATATTCTCCCCATGTACTGAGAACTGATACTCAGATCCATTTCCAACCAACTTTGCTTCCCTCTTTGTTACAGGGGCTGAGAACCTGGAAACCATATCACCCAGAATTTGTGAGCAGCTGCTGCTGCTGAGAGGTATTTGGTGGCAACTGGAAGGCAGAAGGTGGGGGGAAGCCATGCTTCTCCTGGCTCTCCCAACAACCACAGGGAATCGCCATCAATTGAAGGCTCTGGCAATATCACTGAGGATTTAACCATTAGGAATCTGAGCTCCTGAGTTTCAGCTGATAGCAGAGAACAGTGATCCAGTGGCAAAAACATCTGTCTGCTTTGGAGCTTCAGCCTCATCAGTACAAGTTCATACTTTTGTGCACCGTGTAAAACCACACTATCATTTTTGTCTTCTAATCATTTCAATGTTTATGGAGCCTATATGTAACTGAGTGCCTGTATTAAATCCCCATCTAGTGAAATGCCTAGAATTTTCTGTGTTCTCATCACTGGATAGTTATTTACACAACAGAGAAAACCTTCTGTCAATTAGTAAAAAGTTATCAAAATTAATTTTCAATAAGCTATTAATGAGTAATGAAAAATAATTTAGCACTTCTAAGAGAAAGGATTTTTTTGTAGACTAGAAGGAAAACATCTCTGAAGGTAAAAGGATTTCCTTCAAAATGAATCATGATGGGAGATGTTTTAGCCCTTGTCCTTCCCCAGGACAACCAGGAAAGAAGCAGCCTTTTGTGCAAACAGTACAAATGACCCGCAGTTAAATGAATGGTCAGTAGTGAAGAGGGTATCCTGAGCAGCTCCCACATGGGTGCAGATCATGAGATAAAAAGGGAGGAGGAAAGGAAAGTTCTATAGCCCATTCTTCCATTGCTTAGAACCAGACCAGGGAGTGGCTCATTCATCTTAGCACTAGCAGGCCTCTGAGGCAAGAAGCAGAGGATGGGATTCTATTCTTGAGCCCCTGAGGCTGAGATAAGCACAATTCCAGAGCCAACTCTAAGCAGAGTGTCCAGATCAATTCTGATGCAACACATGCAAAGAAAAAAATCTCCAGTAAATTAGAAAACTGCCATGCCCAGGCCTCTACCTCCTTAGCAAAGCAGGACTTCAGTATGTACTGGAGGTGCCTCGAAGGTAAAACTGCAGATCTTAGCAAGATCACAGCTTTGAAATGAAACGTTCTTTAAAGTTATTGCTTTTTGCTTTGTTTTGTGTTCAGAGAGAAAAAATAACAACAACAACAACAACAACAAATCCAAACCTTTAAGAAATCTAATTACATGTCTGAGTTATAGACTGGTTTTTAACAACAACAACAAAAATTAACAAAAAAGGGGGCTCATTAAGAGTCTTTTGTCTCCAAAACAAGTGTGTTTATGTAAGCCATAGAGCAAGCAAATTCTAACTGCTGGCTTCATTATACAGAAAAGTCTAAGTGTAACAATCAGAAGCATTATTACACATACATAATTGAGTTTCATTGCAACTTATGAAAACATTAACTCTCTTAAACACACTTGCAGAAAATGTCACATCATCAAATCAACACTTTTATTATACAAAAGTAATTGTGTTTAAAGACACCAAACATATGTTACTTATACAAAAAAAAATGAATTGTACTATGATTCAGAAGTCTAAATCTTAAATCTCAGAGCAATGTTTTGTTTGCAAATGCAGGGAAAAAAGAAAAGGCAAATTTTACTAATGAGATGTAAAGAAGGTTGTCCTGGTAAGATTCAACTTTGGAAATTCTGATTCTTAAATTCCTTTTTCTGGTGAAATTTTCTATGAGCCTACTTGCTTCTGTGCCTGGCTCCTTCCAAATCTGTTCTCAACCTACAACTTCACATTTTTCCTTCTCCATCCCCCTAATATCCAATTGTTTGAATTTTTCTTTCTGGCCAGCTCCTATAGCTCCTTTGCCCCTGGAAAGTTCTAATATTCTCACCTTGTCACATTCATGCCTCCCTAAATGCCATTCTCTACTTCCTACACTCCTGCCTCTGGGCTGATGGATCCTCCTGGAGGATTCCATCCTGTTCTGCCTACCAGGGATGTGTCAACTGCATTTCAGCTGGTCCTTAAGCCTCTCAGCAGGTCTCTTATTTCTCCAGATTACTCACCTTCCCAAGGTAGGCTACACAATTCATGGATCCCAATATGAAAATGTTAATGCAGCTTCCCTGTTCAAACTTCAGGGTAAAGGCCTTTTTCTTTCTTGCATACATTTTAAAATTTGGTATTGAATGCCTTGTTGTTTCAACCACAGGGAGGTATTAAATAGAAATTCAGTACAGAAGAGGCTATGTCTTGGAATGAGGTATCAGTCTTTTTCTTCCATGTGGGAAGAATGGAGATGTGCATTCTTAGTTCATATCTGCCACCCCCAACAACAACAACAAAAAACGTCCAACAAGGAAAACTGCCCCTCCTCCAAAAAAAAGAAACAAACAAAATCACAACAGGTGCAATTACGTGATCCAGCACAGCCCAGATGTCCACCCTTCTTCCCTTCAGTGCTTTGGTTTTTGATATCACTGTGCATAGCCCTGCTATTTCTTTCTTCCTCTCACAAAGATGGCTGCCCCTGTTTGGGGCATGTAGGAACTTTGTAATTAATGAATCCTGTATTGTTGGTTGATGCTTTTCCTCCTTGACCTCTCTCCAGCCTAAAACCCTGCTGTCCTGCCTGTTTCTCAGAACTGTTCCATCCTTGGTTGCTTGGGATTCATTCTACTTTTTCTCCCAGGTCACACCTGAAATGGTGATGTCTCCAAGCCCCATTCTTCCCTGTCTCCTGCTCTACTCCGTGATTGTCTATTATTATTATACATAGGTATCTCCTATGTATGATCTCATACTTAGAAAAAAGGAACAACCATCACTAAACATGATGTAAATCATATACTTTTCTTGTATTCTCTCTCTTAATCCTCACCAGCGCTTCAAAGTAATAGGGCTGAGAAATCTGAAGTTCATGACATCTAAGTAGCCAGAACTCAGCCAGGTCTGACTGACTCTCAGTTCATCTTCCACTGCTGCCCAAGCACCACTGACTCTCTGACATGTCTGTCAAACTTCATGTGTATATTTCTGACCTTAGATTGTATTTCATATACCTCAAAGTAAAAATATCAAAGTTTCACTAAAGTTATAAACCCCTGGATGTTCTATCTTTGTTAATAGGATTGATATTTCAACTTGCTGTTCTATTCCTTTGTTCAAGATTCCTTGGGGGCTCTCTAATTACCTCAGATAAAGTTGAAAGTTTTCTCTAGGACAGAAAAAGTCCTTCATTGTCTGGCCCTCGTCTTGAAGCATGCTCTTCTTTAGCTGTGTTTTCTGAATTGGTTCAGATGGACCAATTTCTTGTGATGTTTCTGTGAGCCACAGTTTCGTGTTCATCCTGACAAATAATTCCCTATTAAATGCCTACTATGTGCCAAGGTACCCATTTTGTCTACCTTAGGCTGTATCAGTGAACAAAAGAGAAAAGGTCTCAACACCTCTGAGCTTACAATCATCTAGTGTAGGCAGAAAGGCAGATGGTAAATGAAAAACTACAGTAATTGACTATATATATATATATATATATATATATATATATATATATATATATATATTGTATTGACTATATATTTATTGTATATATATTTTGACTATATAAATATATTGACTATTATAATACAGAAGAGGAAAGCAGGGTAAAGGGGATTCCATGGTTTACAATTAAATAGCATCCTCAATTGTATCTCATTGAAAAGGAAACATTTGAGCAGAGACTTGAAGAAGTTGAGGGTAGAATCCATCTGATATCTGGGAGAAGCATGTCAAAGGCAACAGGAACAGATACTACAAGGGCCTTAAGATGGGAATAAGACTCAAAGAAGGCAAGTCATGATGAAGTCACAAAGCGTCAGCAAATAGAAAGAGTAAGAGCAGAGACATATGTAAAAAATAAGGTTTTGCAAGATCTTGGGATATTAGGATTACTTTCACTTTATTCTTTGTTTTTAGGGATTTATTTTTTTATTTGTTTTAATTAGTTATACATGACAGTAGAATGCATTTATGTACTTTGTTATATCAAACATAGTTGGAATATAATTTTTCATTTTTCTGAGTGTACAAGTTGCAGAATCATATTAATCATGTAGTCACATATATACATAAAGTAATAATGTCTGTTTCATTCTACTGTCTTTCCTAGCCCCATATCCCCTCCCCTTACCTCTGATCACTTCCCTCTACCTAATCTAAGGTAATGCTATTCTTTCCTAGTGCCCTGCCTTATTGGGAATTAACATCCGCATATTAGAGAAAACATTCGCTTTACTCTTAGTGAAATAGAAACCAATATAGAGAGTTGTAAAGAGGGCCCACATGTAACTTACATTTGCAAAAATCTTCTCTAGACACTGAGATTAAATTCACCCTATGCATATAAGAAGAGGAGCTGAGAGACAGACACACTGACCCCAGCAAGAGATGATGGTGAATTTTAAAAAGGTTAAAGAGGTTGTGGCAACTAAGATACTAAGAAGTGGTCCAAACATCAGCACATGATGTGATACTGGTCTGGAATGTTCTTCTACAATCCACACAAGTGTCAGAAACACCTGACCTTCAAAAATATCTCCATATCTTAAACTTGTTATTCTTGGCTAAATTCAAATCGTTCCTTTTCTTGGCTCTGCCTTTGCTTTTCTATAGTACTTCAGCCATTTCATTTTTAGAGCACTTATCAGTCTATGTCAAAATTACTCATGTTATTGTCTATCTCCCCACCAGAATGTGGGTGCCTTAAGGCCAAGCTGCTTTACAATGCTTTTTGTGTTCAGGATGCGATTTTCATAAATGCTCGATAAAAACCTGGTGATTGAATGAATGACACAAACGTACACAGTAAGTTTCACTACCTGTCTCCACAGACATCAAATCAGGAAATACAAGCAGTGGTCAATTCTCAGAAAAATGCTTAACAGCAATCATCTGCATAAGATCCATGCCCACGGAGGAGGGCTAACAAGACCAAGAAGGAAACCCCACCATCCTTTCATTCATCCTCCCTGGGTTAAGAAAAATCGAGAGGATCAGCAAGTGAATTGTAAAGTAACTGGAAAGAAAGAGACTTGGGTTCTGGTCACCTGTTCATTCTATTGATCAGCAAGAGATGCCTCATGCTCAGTAGCAAGAGATGGCCAAAAAAATAACACCTACACAGTCAAATGAGATTGTCCATCCTGGGAGAAGAGGACACCACATGCCATCATGCAGGGCCACACAGAGGATGCATTCAGGAATAGAGAGAACAAGTAGGGACTGTGAGAGCCAAGTTTTATAGCAACAAAGGGATAAGATACCCCTGAGTTTCCCCAAGTAGACGTAATTGGCTTGTTTGAATAATTTTACGAGTTGGACACCAGGTTTGAGAACCTGGTAGAGAACAGCTGTCCCTTCTGATAAGGGAACTAGCTGGATACGGAGCCTTTTCCATTAAGTGGTAGTCATATCGAGTGAAAGAAGTTGAATTCGTGGTTAGATCTTTGGGATTCTGTGAGGTTCAGAGATGTGAAAACAGCATTTAACACTGTGTGTTAATTCCAGGCCTTAAACTACAATATAGAATCGGAAGAAATGTTCAGATCTAAGACTGAAGGAGGAAGGACATAGATAAAGACAAGATTAGGGATGGTTTGCATCTTTGGGACAGCATTTAAAAAAAAGTATTTTTCATTGATACAGGATCCAAATAATAATAACAAGAGATAATCTAGTGACAACACAGATGATGAGTTGGGCCACGATTCCAGGTCTAGATGGATGAACTAATTCTAAAACACCCTGCATAGATACTTCAGGGAGGTTGCAAATATATTCCCTGTCTTAGTCTGAAATTTCCTGGAAATCTGAGCGAAGCTGAGCTGGCAGTAGGGTAAATGTGCGAAACCAGCTGAGCAGCTGACACAGGGCTGCCTGGAGAAAATCTTTTATGTATTTTAATAATATGTTTAGAGCAATATTCGGAGAACACTCAGAACTCCCACTGCCAATGCACTGATGATATCACCAATGCTTCCCCATTTCCTGAACAATAAACTATGAATTCCCCAGTCTGTTGGTGAATGCCCGATGCAAGCCAATTCTACTTACTTATACTCAGCTTTTATTTCTCTCCCATAAGAACTATCTTTTGTCAAGTCCAACCTCCTTTGGGAAAGCCTACCAAAGTAAGGAGCCTCATAGTGATGACTTTTGGTAATTAATCTCCAGCTGTAAGAAATACTTACTGGGTACCAACTCAATGCCAATACTATGTTGTTAGTTTAGGATACGAAGAGATACAAGATAAGCTCTTGCCATAAAAGGGCTACAAATCAAACTGAGAAGAGGATGCAATCTTAAATTAGAACAACTCACTTGGAACAAGTAATGCAGAATGAAGGGTAAGAAGTAAAAAGAGGAGAGATTGCTATATGATGAATTTGTAATGGATTCTGTTGTAGGGCCAAACTGACCTATGTTTGCCTGTCCTACCTCATTATGTATGGTATAAAAACAGAGATACCACCTTCTACTTTTTCACAGCTAGGGCCTAACATTATTTCTTAGATGGCTGAATGATCCACTGCACAATTAACTGATACACTGATGTTTGCTAGCCCCTTTGAAATTTTTCAAATATGCCTATTTCTGTTCTCTTATATCAGTAAATTTCAAATTAACTCATCTTAAAGGGTCTTATCACCCTTGGGAAATTTAGTATTACTAACTTAATATCTACCTTCTCATGCTGGGAGGTAGGTATTATTACTGCCATAATTAAGACCATATTAATTAGATTTTTTCAATCACCTGGATTTCATCAGACTCCAACACTAGGGGTTGGTTAACTGTCTATGTTATGGGATATGAAAGGCCTGGGAGAAGCCTCTGTGACCCACTAATATTGCACACAGCAGGATTCTTTTATTGGCTAACACTGGAAATCAACATAGTCAGATAATACAATGCTTGCCCATGCAGCAATTGTTTTTAAAATGAGTATCTCTGGTACAGATGAATCTAAGTCAACAAGTATATGGGGACTTGAGGTTTTGGTTGTCACTGCTTTTAAAAGCATCTCCGGTGTACCAGATGGTGTGCTAGACATTATGGGGATGTAAACACTGGTCAAGCCCCATTTTCTTCTTTTAAGTTCATCACTGTCTGTTTAGTTGAAACAGGTCTTCCATTACCTATCCATAAAGTGACTATTTATAGGGCAACAACACATAAATAAATGACAATTGTAAAGTAATTGTGGATCTAGGACTTTGCTAAGAAGAGCTAGAATCCAGCCTAGAGTTTGTCATTAAGACAATGTCTGTCCTTGGGTACCATTTGCTCCCTGGTTCTAATGCCCTTGACTTGCTTGGGTGATCCTCAGCTACCAGAGATGTTGAGAATGTCCTCAGAGATCAGAGCCCAGCACAGTGTATGACACACAGTTGGTGTCACCATCTTAGCTCACAACACTGTACTAACCCCAGCCCAGGGGAGGAGACAAGTATCTCCCAGAACAGGGTGGAAAAAAGAACAAAGGGCACTGGGGTGTCTAGGAGAACTTTGAAGAGAAAGAGAAGCATAAAATGGACTTTAAGGGGAAGGTAGGTTTTAGAAGGGGCAGGATCAGGAGGACACAATAAGTGGGATAAGAGTGATGGGAAAGACACTAACCTTGCTTTAAATGATCATCAGATATAGCTCTTTGAATGCAATGCCTTCAGCTACTTTGAGGAAACATTAGCAATCACGTTATTAGAAAAGATGACTTAGAGATGAAGCCTGTGTCATCATAGGCATACCATGTTTTCCATGATTGATTATACCCCTATTTGCCCATTTGAGCAGAGAGGTAGAAGGTTTGCTGTGAAAGTCCAATAAGTCATTGAAACTTTGGGATATTGATCTCTTTTCCCAGTCTATCCCTGTGGACCACTGGTTCCTATTTTGTGTGAAAGTTCTGCTCAAGCTTGAGGAATCTTTTGGGACTCAGACCACAAAAAGTCTCCATGAGAAAAACCATAGCCCTTAGCCACTGGACTCAGGTCTTTGTAGTTGTCTTATAGTCTGTTTTATTGATTGTTTTTCAAGAAGAGGTATATGCCAGAGGGTAGATCATCTGTGAGCATCTCTTCTACCTAATGTCCTACTTGGGGTCCCTCATCTAATTGTTGCTAGAACCTGAGCTGTGAGTACTGGACTATTTTTAGAGATGAGGAAAATAAAGCTCTATGATTTTAAGTAACTCACCCAGGTCCCCAGCTAGGAAGTAGCTGGACCAGGATTTGAATACTACTTTCCATACTTATACTTTGAATACCAAGTATAAGTATGGAAAGTAAAGAATGCAAAGTACAGAGTTGTAGGGAGTCCTGACTCTCAGTCCTGGCCCTGCTCTCAAGGATGTCTGGCTTCTAAACCCAAACTTTTTATTTTACACCACACATACATTCTCCACGGCCAGCTTGTCAACAGTCATTCTAGCCTCTTAGGAGCCCACAGAGATAAATGATTTCTGGGCAAACCCAGCCCCGGGAATGCCTACTAACCACAATCCCACATGATTCTTAGACAAAGCGGAGAAGGAAAATACAAATGGATAAACCATCGTCAGCCTGAACTGCTCCTGGAGGTGCACATAAGATTCACATCAAGAGACTCTCAAGGATGATGAAGCCCTCCTAGAGCTAGAAGGCGATGAAGGAGCAGTCGCTCTGAAGAGATCAACTTTTAGAGCATCAGAATGTCTGTAAAGGCAGTCGTGCTCTCCAGTGACCCACAGACACCCAGTCCCTTTGGCTTGTAAAGATAATGCAGCAGCATTCCCTGGGGAAAATGACCCTATTGGGTCAGAAAGCTGTTAAAAGTCTCAGTGCAGAATGGTCACTGAACCCCAAACCACACCCACTGCAGAAACCATCGTAGCAATCCTTCCCATTCTTTCAGCATTTGAGACAAAGAGAAACTCATGTGCCAAACAGCAAGCTACGAATTTGAAGTCAGTCAGGAAGGCCATAAAGCCAACATAGAAGGCTTCCATTAAAATAGCAGAGCGACTCTAATTGAGGACAGTAATAAGTCTCTGTCATCGAGTGGAGCAAAACACATGGAGATCAAAATGCTGACTACAGCCATGTTCACATTCTCTAAAGAAATGAAAAAGACATAGAAGAGAAATGCTTTTGTTCCTTGGATACTACACATGTCTACCTGATCTCAACTCATTTCCTTCCATACTATTCTTTCTCCAATTCTCCTGATCCTGTTTCATTCCAAATCAAATCACCCCATCTCACCCTCTCCTGTTCTTATTCCACTACAATGCATCTCACCTCAGTCTATTTGATTACAATCAGTTTGTTCAATCTTATCCCATATTCCACAATTCTATTCAATCTGAATCCAATGAATCCTTACTAGACTAGGTCATCCCAGGTACAGAAATTATTTTAGTGCTCTTTCTTGGCTGATGTTCTTATAGGAAAAGACTTTAGGACACAGATAACTTGGTACAACATGGAGAATGCCAAACCAACCTACCATGTTCAAAGGCCTTACATTACTGAATAAGATAAATATGAGGGTGATTTCTAATGGTTTCATTCTTAGTCTTTCTCACATGACATTTTTTATTGTTTTAATCAGTTACACATGACAGCAGAATGCTTTTTGATTCATTTTTACACAAATGGAGCACAATTTTTCACTTCTCTGGTTGTGCACAAAGTAGAATCACACTATTCATGCAATCATACATGTACATAAGGTAATGACGTCTGTCTCATTCCACCATCTTTCCTATTCCCATGTTCTTTCTCCTCTCCTCCCTCCCCTGTGCCCAATCCAAAGTTCCTCCTAATCCCATCCCCTCCTCATTATGGATTAGCATCCATTTATCAGAGAAAGCATTTGCCCTTTGGTTTTTTGAGATTGGCTTACTTCTCTTAGCATGATATTCTCTAACTCCATCCACTTACCTGCAAATGCCATAATTTTATTCTCTTTTAATACTGAGTCTATATTCATTGTGTGTTTATACCACAGTTTCTTTATCCATTCATCTTTTGAAGGGCATCTAAGTTGGTTGCACGGTTTAGCTACTGTGCATTGTGTTGCTATAAATATTGAGGTGGCTGTGTCACTGTAATATGCTATTTTTAAGTCTTTTGGAAATAGACAGAGGAGTGGGATAGCTAGGTCAAATGGTGGTTTCATTTCATCACTTGGACATTTTTAATAACACATGAGCTAGAGGTATAGAGAGGGGATAATGACGAGAGCAAATATTTGCTGAATGCCTTATTTCTGCTATGAGTTAAGATTTGCCTTGCACACAGTATGACATCTTTTTCTTACTAAAACCTTAAAAGATATTTTTGTACCAATTTTACAAATAAATGAAGTAAGAGTTAAGAAACCTTGGCCAAGTAACACTGCCAAGAAGTGATTTTAGATCCAATCGTTCTGGCCACATGAAGCCAGTGATCTTTACCAAACTACTATCTTATGAGCTGATGATATTAGTGCATGATGCTTGTGGTCAGAGCTATGGTAGTATCAGCACCAGTCATAGATGCTATCATCACCACACAAAATCCTTTCTCTCATAGTTGTGGATGATATAAAGCAGAAGCAAATATGTAGGCTGATATACGAAGCCCATGAAATTACAAAGCACATTAGATTAAAAATGGTCTTACCCAGCTCTGCCTATCACCTATGTAATTTCATTCATGCATTACTCATTTACATGTTGATAATCTCTCTCCTTAACTTCAAAAGAAATTTCATGAGGGAAAGCACTTTGTTTTGTTTTGTTCACTGCCCTATACTCAGCCTTTTAAAGAGTGTCTGGGTATGTGGCAGTGTAAAGATGTTGCTCTAATATTATGTTAAATGAATAACTGAACAGTACAACATTTCTAGAGGAATTTCTTGATATTTGAACAATAAGAAAAAGATGAGTTCTGATAGAGAAATTGTAATACATAAATATAAAATGACCTCATTCCATTTAAACTGCTAGAGCATAAATATACTAACCCAAAAAGAGACGATGCCCACACTGTAGTGCTGGTCAAAGTTCACAAGCATTATGAAGCTCAGGGAAAGATTGTGGGGTGTTCAGAGAGAATTCTCAGGCTAACAAGAAGATCCAGGACATTTTCCTGGGGGTATCCAAGTATTTTGTTCGAAAATACTTGAATACTTCCCATAAAGGAAGGGTCACAGTCAGTGTAGGCACAATTCCAAAGGAAAAACAAGGGCCTCGGGTTGGAAGTCATATGGACTCACACTATGACTTAATAAAGAGATGACAATTAGACCATTCTGAAGTATCCAGAAATGAAATTGTTTAATTCTTTCTAGAAACTCTTTTACATTCTGGGAATACTGAATCAGAGGATAAACCATCACTATATATCAGTTGTCCTGGTTGCAATTCAGACATTAATTGGAGATCTGAACTCTAAGATATTTGTCAGCTCTGAAATGTGGTGGTTGTATGATTCTCCCACTCATGCTCATTTGGGAATCCACAGAAGCATCCAGAAGAACCCTCAGTGAATCTCTGGTTTTATATTAAAGTCATCCAGTCTTGGCCATCTCCTTAAAATCTCCTGATTCACTTCTCCTGTGGACACTTGGAGTACACTGTTACACCTGCTTTCTGCAGATTCTCACCACAAATAGCCTTCTCCTCCATCACCTTTACCTCCTACTATTCATCTATAAATGTCCTGAGTCTGGATCCCCCAGAGCTGCTCTATGCTGCATGCCCACTAATTATTCATAAAGGAAATCAATCTCTTTTCATGTGTCAGTGAATATAGACAGAATGCCTCACCACAGTGAAAATGTGCATGTTTCTTGAAGGACATTTATTACAAAGTAAGCCCCAAAGAATCTCAGGTATCATCAAAAGCTATAGGGAATTATGATAAAGGGCAACAGAAACCATAGTAAGGGTTAGGGGGTTGTAATTCTGCTAAAAGAGGGTAATAGAAGAGGGTCTGGTTTTCAAGTTCCAATTGCCTTGCAAGAATACTGATTTAACCTATGATTTCTATCATCTGGCAATAACTTTAGGTACAGTTTATAGCAATAATAGACACTATGTCTTCAAGCCTAATTTTGGTGTTCCAACAAATTTGGGAGTGGTGAAAACAGATGTCCCTCATTTCTTACGATGTTAAGAATATGATCAGGGTACTGCAGTGAAAGATAAGTTAGGAAGAAAAGGGTAATCTGGAGGATCCATGAGCAAATACAAAATAGAAAGTGCCACTAGAACATTTCTTCTTCCTCAGTATCGAATGCCTCTTTCAAAAGTGTGAGTGACATGAAGCTTAGGAGTAGCCAGTTGGACTATGTTGAAAAAAATGGGCACAGATGGGTGGACTCAGTATGAAGGACTCCAAGAGTACTCTGTGCTTCAAAAGTGAAATAATGAAAATAATAATAATTACTATTTTATAATTATTTTTAGCTAACTGAACATTTGTAAGTTAGAGAACTGACTGACACATTTTCTCAGAACCCAGTGGGGAATTGGCTGTGTTTTACAGATTGCATTGTTAATTCACAACACACATGGGCTACAGGAGGCCAGGGAAGTTGCTCCAGGGCATTGGTGACATAGCTACCCAGTTATGCCATGACTCAGAAGGCTCTATAAACACCCACAATGCTCAGGAAGGCAGGAACTCATACCATAGAGGAAGGCCAGCTTCCTGTTGAAATTTGAAACAAAAATGCAGATATTCCCATGGGCTAGAGAGAGAGGGGACCAAGTAAAAACCAGGCATTCTATGTATTTACCCCTAAATTCAAGGCTTCAAGGCTATACAGGTTTATAGACACTGAGATCAATACAGGTGCCTGTCAATAGAAGAATGGATTAAGAAATTGTTGTATGTTTAATTATGTGTGTGCGTGTTCTATTCAGTCATAAAAAGAATGAAATCGTAGCATCTGCCAGTAAATGGGTAGGAATGGAGAATAGCATGCTAAATGAAATATACCAAACTTAGAAAGGTCAAATGCTTTCTTTCATATGCAGAACCTAGAGTAAAACAAATGAAAGGGGGCAAGAAGGATAGGACACCAAAGATCTAGGGAAGATCACTAATGTAGAAGAAGGAGATCAAGAGTCAGAGTGAAGGAATGGGTAAGGGGAAGCAATGCAGAATGAATTCTTCAAAAATCATGATATGTGCATGTATAAATAAACCAGAGGGAATTTTACCTTTATGCATAAGTAAAAAGAAACAGTGAAATATAAATAATAGATGAGTGGAAGGAAGTCTAGTAGGGTACAGGAAGGAGAATGGAAGAGGGGAGAGAGGACAAAGGGAAAAGGGGAGGATGCAAGGGGGATCAGGAACTGAAATTAAATTCCATGAATATATGAGTTTGTCAGGATAAACCCAACTGCTATGTATAATGTAAATTTCTAATAAGAAAAGAGAAAGAAAAAAAAAGAAGAGGCACTGAGGAAGGAAGCAGAGGGCCACTGTCCTCTCCTAATGCCACCTGATCTCAAACCCCTACCCAAGCTTATTTAGGAAGCAGCTCAGGTTTCCCTTCTCCTCCTTTTCTTTGCCAAACCACCTCTTAGTTCCAAGTCCTCAACATTGCATTTATGGATGGCCAGTGATTGACAGAGGAATGCAAATGAGAAGAAATTAGATGATACTAAACAAACCCATGATTCAGCAGATATTTATTGAGGACCTCTTCGGTATCCAACACTTTTTTTTTTTTCTTGCTTTCATTAGGTCCTGCTATTTTGATAGCAGAATATCAAATAAATCTCAACTCTTCTCCAAATCTATTCCTGGTAAACTTAGGGCTCTTACTGGTGGATCCTGGGCAGAAGAATAAGAGGCGATCTACAATGTTTGGGGACCACCTTTGACACAATCCCAACCTTCTGCTGTTATCACCACTTACCTGCTCAATGGAATGTATGTATTTTCATATGTAGAAAAGTCATTACCCATACCTGTTCTGTGCCAGACAGCAGCAAGGGACCAGATAGCTGGTATGCCTGCAGCCCTAGACCCTTGATACCCATCCTTCATCTCTCCCTTTTTTTACATTAAGCTTAATGAATTGGTTTTCAAAATTTCCTAGCTGGACTTGTCTAGTAGTCTGAAAGCTGAGATACCCTTCCTCCCAACTCAGGGTCTTTAAACTCTACTGATTGAGTTGCATAATTTTATTTAATAAATCAGGAGAATTTGCAGTGGGTTTTGGATACTTTCATTAGGGAAGATATATGTGGTATGGCTGCTGTTTGGTCATGTGTTTAATTAAATTAATGAATTAGTGTCTTTGGTGGTGAAAATTCCAGACTATGCATATACCCCCTCCTATTCTTTACCCCTAGGCTTTACTCAGTAAGAATCCTAAGTTTAGCACAAATATATTTTGAGAAAACAGCTGGAACTTACTAGCAGTTCTCCCACCAAAAGAATAAGGCCTAGGAACCCCAGAGAGGAGAGGTTTTGTCAGTTCCATTTTTGAAGTGAAACTTACACAGCCACCCACTCCATACAGTCCCCCTCCTACTCCTCTTCTTCCTTTCATCAGGACACCGTCTTTCATATCCTCATTCCCACTAAGGAGACCACTCATACCACAATTTGACCAAGGAGCCCTCCCAGGAAAAGGACATTTCAATAAGGACTTAACCTAAGGGATGAATGTATACTTACGGTCATCCCTCAGTACCCTCAAGTGATTAATTCAGGAGCCCCAAGAATACCCAAATCTGCAGATTCCCAAGTCCCTTACATAAAATGGTAAAATATTTGCATATAATCTATGTTCACTCTCCCCTATACTTTAAATCATCTCTAGATTGCTTATAAATATATAATATAATGTAAATGCTATGTAAATAGCTGTTATACTGTATTGTTTAGGAAATAATGACAAGAAAAACAGTCTTCACATGTTCAGTACAGAAGCAATTTTTAAAAAATATTTTCAATCTGTGGTTGATTGAATGCATGGTGTCGAACCCATGGATATACAGGGTCAATTGTATTTTAAAGCACATGTAATACATAATAAATACATACAATTTTAAGTGTCAATTAAAATAATATTTAAAAAATGCAGGGAAGAAACACCAACATGAGTGCTTCAGATCCCATGCAGCAGAAAGAAAATGTGTTCCGTATAGGGACAGCATCCCATCCCCATAGCCACTGATGACTCCCTTTACCACTATAGCCAATGTTACCCAATGAAATAGGGGTGGACCCACATGGCCAGCCTGCCCAATAGCCCCACTGTCTCCACCACTGCTTGCCCGAGTCCATTACTCATGTTTTCTGTGGCTGTAACTGGCTTCTGGAGTTTTGCATAAAGCAAATGAAGCTGCAATCAAGGTCTTTGTCACTCTCCCACATTTGCATGGAGTAAGTGCTGCAGTTTGGGAACAGCTCATCAGTCCTCTGTTTGCTCAGAAACTGTGTTTTTTAAAAGGAACAAAAGGAAAATAACTTAAAAAGGACCCTAAGCATTTTGAGCTTCTATGATTTTGGAGACACAGAAGACAAAAATATTCTAAATTCTCCTTAGTTTACCTTGCATAATATGTTGGTCCAAACAAACCAAAGACTGGATTCACAAGCAGTGAGAGGGCATCTCTGTTTGCAGTGCTACTCAGATGCTTCCCAGCTGGATCAGGGAGGAGCAGCTCCCTGAACAGTGCATAGAGCTCCATAGGCAAGAAGAGGGTCTTGCAATCCAGTTTTGACAGCAATCATTCATGAACCAGAAGGAGTGTCCTTCAGTAAAAGGAAGGTGCTGGACCACACAGTACATAGGCAAGTATCAACTTAGTCTATAAGGATTCACTTCAGGCTTTTAATACAATGTTGTAGAATCACTAGTGTCCTATCTATGCGGTTAGATACTGTTATGATTTGGATGTGAGGTGTCCCCCAAAGGGTCACATGTGAGACAATGTAAGAGGGTTCAGCGGAGAAATGTGTTTGAGGTTGTGGCTTCCCAGGTTCTAGATAACGTCAGTGAGTTACCCCTTCTTTCCCCACCATACTGACCCATGAAGGATATGTAGCATGAAGCTAGAGAACATTGTGGTGTTTTAAGTCACTGAAACTTGGAGATTATTTGCTACTGATGCTTAATCTAGCCAATCCTGAATAATACATCTCCTCATGATATCTCCACACAGCATAAGATAAAGGTCAAATTGATTATCTCCATATCAGTAAAGCAGCAGCCAGCCAGTTCATTAACTCATATTTATTAAGCCTTTTAAAGCATTCTGTCTCACGCTGGTCAATCATAAAAGTGAAAAAAAAAGAAGAAAGGAAATAGAGAGAGAAAGAGGGAAGAAGAAAGAAAGAAAGAAAGAAAGAAAGAAAGAAAGAAAGAAAGAAAGAAAGAAGAAAGAAAGAAGAAAGAAAGAAAAAAAGAAAGAAAGAAAGAAAGAAAGAAAGAAAGAAAGAAAGAAAGAAAGAAAGAAAGGAAGGAAGGAAGGAAGGAAGGAAGGAAGGAAGGAAGGAAATAGGTATCTGAACTCAGAGATTCAGTTTCTTAGCTGGATATATACAATTTGTTCACTGAGAGATATTTCAATATTAAAATGTGATAATTGTGATAATTGTTGCTATAAATTCCAAGGAAGTTCTATACTGAATGTATGTAACCCCCACCCAAATTTATATGTTGAAGCTCTAACTCCCAGTGTGACTGTATTGGGAGTAAGAAAATAATTAAGGTGAAATGAGGTCATAAGGGTGGGGACCTGATCTGATAGGATTAGTGTCTTTATAAAAAGAAAAAAACAGAAAGCTCACTCTTCCTCTTGCTGTGTGCAAGTACTAAAAAGGCCACCTGAGGACACAGTAGAAGGTAGCTAGCTGCCTGAAAGTCAGGAAGAAGGCCCTCATTAGAAACTAAACCTGCCAGACATTGATCTGGAGCTTCTAGACTCAAGAACTTTGAGAAAATGAATTTCTGTTTTTAAACTACCCAGCATGAGGTTTGTTATGCTTGGAAGTCCAAGCAGACAATACAAAGAGAGAAATATAATTCTAGGCTAAGTATCCAGGTAGATCTTCTAAAGAAAGCAGTACTTTCTCTGGTCTTGAGCAAAGAACTGAGCACTGCTATTAATACCATTTCCTTTACATATTTTTAATTTTTTATTGACTCATAATGATTGACACATTTATTAATGAGGTACAATGTTACAGTCGGGATGAATACATTCTTGTGTTCTGTGGCATAACTGGATGAACATAGTTAATAGTAATGCATTATATATCTCAAAATAGCTAAAAGAGAGGATTTTGAGTGTAATCACCAAGAAGAAATCATAAGTTTAAGTGATGGATATGCTAATCGCCTTGATTTAGCTATTACCCAATGTATACGCGAGTCAAAACATTATTTTCTATTCCCTTTTACTGACTCCAAAAGATAGGAACTATCACCTCTTATTTCAAATGAGGCCTGGGGAGGTAGCGAGTAGAAGGCACCACATATTCAGATTGCCCCTGCCTTCCTCTACCTTGCAGTGTGGGTGGGATGGTGCTTGACTGGCAGAAGGGCAGGAAAGCTCTAGATGTGTGAGAGATGGCATTTTTCAGAGGCAGAATAGGAAAATGCACCTGAATGGGACAAAAAAAAGGCTTACAGGAAAGGAGTGGGAGATATCATGGGGTAGGAAGGATGGGGGGAGATTAGATTTTACTGATCTACTAGATCTTCATTCCATTATGGGAAGAGATAAGGAAGAATACCTATAGAAATAGCTAAATTACCCAAATTTAAGAATCTGACCTTGAAATTATTTCTGGACATCAGTAGACTCTATGATCAAATATGTTTTTTCCTTGCTATCATAAAAATTGATCCAAGTCACATGCAAAGCTGTCCTCTGAAACGCTCTCTATTCTTTTTCTATTTGATTTATTTCATCATCTCAACACAGCCGTGGGATCTCATCCAAGGAAAAGCAGGACTTCATGATGACTGATTTCAGATAGCAGATCTAAAGTGGGGAGGGGGGAGGATGGGTGAGCCTCCTTATGGCCCCAAATCTGTAACTCCAAAATAAGACAACTTTCATGGTCCTGATGGAGACTTCTCTGGAGTTTTGGTGTGTTAGAGCAGTGCGCTACCTCCGCCCAGCAGCTGCCTCAGCCTCCTCTCCTGCTGCTTTAACAACCCTTTAGGTAATAACTTTTTTATTAAGACAAAGCCCCAACTCCTGTAAGTCCCAGAAGAAATGGGCTTAAAAATGAGACACTCCAGGTCACCACGGAGAGCTATTGAAACTTCTATACCCTGTTGTCCTTTTTTACCCTGCCCTAAGCCAGGAATTCTTGACATCAATGGTCCATTAGCTCTTGAAATCCATGCAAAATATTGGATAAACATGCATTTTCCAGGGAGCAACTGAAATATCACATTCTAAATGGTCTGTGTCTGCATAAAGAGTCATAGATTGGAGAAGTACTTACCCCAAGACCACTAAAGTCCAGAGATCCAAAGTAGCTCTGGAGTAAAGGTGTGAAAACAGAACTGGGTTCAAACTCTGGCTTCAACATGATAATCTATGGTGTAGTCAAGGGACTGTATCATTTCAAATTCAGTTTGTCCATGCCAGCCTCATACTCCTTCCTGTGTAGAGGTGAAATAAAGGTTAGGGATAAAGCCTAAAGCAGGCACTCAATAAAACCATTTCCTCTTTAGCACTCCTATCCAAGCTGGAACAAAGCAACATAATTTACTCTGAAGGGAGTCTCCACACAACTCTGAAAAAATCTTTCAGTATAAAGTTCAGTGAACTCTGTGGTGTGTATCTGTGGTAGGTAGGAACCACCATTTAATGGAGAATCTAATGGACACCCATCATGCAGTTGGGAAAACCGAAGAAGGAGGCAATACAATGATGGATTCATAAGCAGGCAAAGATCCACCTTATGTTTTCAAGATGCACTAGGGAAACCAATGTTATAGAAACTACTATGTCCAGATTCTAGCATGAGCTCCACACCAATGCTCTTTGAGAATTCTTTTGATTGATAACTTTCTCGCTCTAGTTAAATGAGAAAAATAATACCTGCCTTGCTGGTTACATAGAATCATGATGAAGATAAAAGAGAATCCTGTATAATATAAAATGCAATGGTTGTGGAACAACTCTGCAGACCTCAAGGGCTGTAAATTTAAGGAATGGTCGCCAGAAACTATACTGTGATTTTCATCATCGATCCACAAAGACATCTTCACAGGACAAAGAAGTAAACTGGGTTAGAGACAAGAGGCTAGTGTTGCCCAGATAACCAAAATGGTCTGGCCTCAGACAGTGGGAGGCAAGCCATCTGTTCCCTTTCTCCTTTTAATTTTACCCAAGACATAGAAGAAAATGTCGTATGATTCTGTGTGCAGGCTCTCATCTCTGTGACCAATGTGTGCTGATTTCCTTGTTTTATATATTCACAAAATGGCAACAATTAACAAGCTCCTTATGTCATTCCAACAATGAAAGCCTGTTCCTCCTTCTGCTCCTGTAAGTCCCCACTCCCCACCACATGCATTCCCAACTTTCCTTGTCTGTCCACAATTTTTCATCTCCTCCTACCCACAGTGATACTTGGACACTTCCTTTATCACAATCTCTGCTTGGCCCTTCAGGTCCAGTTCAGAGGTCACCTTACAAAGCCTTCTCCACTCCCTACCCCAGCTCGGTCCATGCTGGTCTCACTATCCTCTGCACTGTCCTAACTCATAGAACCTGAGAGGGCTGACCATGCAATTTGTCACACAAACCAGAACAATTTTGAGACCCAAAGAGCTAGTTATTCATGATACCACAAGCACAACAGGTATAAACAGATTTGTCATAGGAAAATTAGAATGCATAGTAACTGTAGTTCTGGGCTACAAATTCTGTTCCTGGGTGTTTCTAATAGTACTATTTTACCACTTCTTGTAGAAGTCTGCTCTTTCCAGCTGGACTCCAATGGGTCAAAACTCATCTTGCTTCTCCTCCACCACTCCATTTAATTTGGTTTCATGGGGAAACATTCTGAAATGGACATTTACATTCAAAAAGTCTATCACTGCATGTCCCAAGAAGACCTCCTAGAGAGAAACAGGAAGGGGCAGAGAAATCAAACTTTGACATAAACAAAGACTTAGATCATCCTATAGGCAGCTCAGTTCTAGAAAGACCTTTTAGATTTGTCTCAAATTGAGACAAGGGGCTCTAGATTTTGTATTCCAGAGTCACTCAGTCATCAAATAAAAGCTGCACTCAAGTAGAGGATATAACTTGGCCAAGACAGATTTCTCCAATCCAAGATGATTTTTGGACAAAGACATGATTCTGAGCACTTCAGGCAGCTCAGGGAATATGAGACTTGGACCCTGTGTTAGTTTTCTATTGATGTATAAACAGTTGTTGAGGCACAAACATAGACTATATACTTATTAGCTCACAGTTCTGAAGCACTATTGGACCTGGTTGGTTTCTCAGAGGCTCATGAGGTCAATGTGTCAGCTGGGCTATATTCTCATCTGAAGGCCCCAGAAATGCTCTGCTTTCAAGTTCATTCTGATTGTTGGAAGAATTCAGGTCCTTATGGCAGGCCCGAAGCCCCAATATCCTGCCATCACCCAGGCACAGCAAGCATCTCCCAAAGGCCACGTGCATTCCTTGCAGCATGGCCAGCTCTAGCAGTGGGGACATTCGCTTGGTATAATCCCCCACATAGTGAATCTGACTTTCTCTGTCAGTGACCAGATTTAAGAGCTCATGTATTAGGGTTAGACTCATGCAGCTAATCTCCACATCTCAAAGTCCACTAATTTGAAATCTAATTATATCTGCAAAATCTACTTACATCAGCCCCAGACTGACATTTGATTGAATAACTGTGTCAAGGTGTGTGTACTCCAAGAAATCTTTGAAATCTTCCTAAAAATTTGCTCATCATAGACCTTAAGGGGGAATATTGGTGCATGAAAAAATTCACTCTCACCAGTTATTACCTTAGTCTGTTTTCTGTTGCTATCATAGAATATCACAGATTGGGTAAATAATATACAGTAGAAGTTTATTTGGCTCATTGCTCTGGAAGCTGGAAAGTTCAAGATTGAGGGTCCTCTTCTGGTGAGGATCTTCTTGTTGCATCACAACATGACAGAAGGGGAAGCTAGCTTGCTTGAGACAGAGAGAAAAGTAGGCCAAACTCATCTATTTTTTTTTCTTTTCTTTTTTTTTTATCAGGAACCCAATTCCATGATAACTAACCCACTTCTGGGATAAGGGTATTAATCCATTCACAAGAACAGTACCCTCATGAACTAATCATCTTTTCAGGCCTCCCTCACCTCTTACTCCTGTTACAATAGCAATTAAATTTGCATGTGAGAGTGTTCAAGCTGGCATTCAAGCAGGACCCAAAGCCCTTACTTAGTTCCAGTCCATACAAGACTTAGAGAGCAGAATCACCTATCAATACATCTGCAGATTGCCAAGACTTCGCCCCACTCCCATGCAGGTCACACAGCTACTACCTACCCACAGTACAACGCCATCACCAGGCACCCCCACCTCACCAGACACCCTGAGGCTGAAAGTGGACGGCCGGCATCTTGGCTCAACATTCTGGCCATATAAGGTGGGGGCAGTTCCCAGATCAGATCTCCAGGGGCCAATGGGTTTTCACAGAAATCACCAGTGCTGCAACCTCCTGTGCAGAAATCAGGGCCTCTGGGCTCAAGTAAGTCTCCAGATTCCAGGCCCCAAAGCCTGCAGTTCTATCTCATGCAGGGCTCACAAGCGGCTTAGCAGAAACACCTACCAGCACCTCTGCAGAACTCCAGACTGCGCCCCACTCCCACGCAGGTCACTTGGCTGCTACCTAGCCACAGCACAAGGCCATCGCCCAGCTCCCCCAGCATCACCAGACACCCGGCGCTGGAAGCAGACTGACTCCATCTTGGAAAACCTTCCTCGCCATTTTGTGGTGGGTGTGGCTATCAGATTAGATTTCCATTTGAGCAGGTTCCTGATTTTCAATTCCTACCCCCTCCTCAATGGCATTAACTTGGCATAGTGGCCACCTAACACAAAAGCAGCTCTCAATTGGATAGGATGCACTGTGAACAGGCTGCCGCGCACCTGGTGTGAGCCTGGAGGTAAGATGTCCCACAGTAGGGACATGATAAATAAGAGAGGGGAGGGCACTAAAGTCTAGAGTATAACAGAGAGATCAAGATCTGAGAAATCTGCAAGCAAGAGAGGGAGATAATTCAGGGGGCTCAAGTAAGAGGAGTGGTCACAAAAAAAGATCCGTGAGGTGCTGTTTCCCTCCTGGGACTGGTGGGCGGAACTCCCCTCTTCCAGACGCTCCACACCAGGTCCAATCTTCATACCCTGATTACCTACACCAGCCTCAGGGCAGAGACATCTACTGGATGAGACAACCCCACTTTTCAGATCAGAAGAGAAAGAAACAAATTTCTAAGAGTATTTTTTTTCCTCTTCTTCTTTCTCTTCTACCCTTCTATCCTCTGGCCATCACATCCCCAACATATGTAAAACCAAGAACTTTGCATGAAATAGGACTTTAAGGACTAAGTCACCTGAATAATATATTATACAGGAATTGCACATGCCCTTTTGTTTTCTTGTTCTTTTTTTCTTTCATTTCATTTCATTTCAATTTCATCTTTGAAATCAAAACAAGAGACAACTGAAAAAAAATTGTCAAAACTAAAAGTTGGTTCTTTGAAAAAATAAATAAAATTGATAGACCCTTAGCCATACTAACAAAGAGAAGGAGAGAGAGAACTCAAATTACTAGCATATGTGATGAAAAAGGTAATATCACCTCAGACACTACAGAAATACAGAGAATAATTAGAAATTATTTTGAAATCTTATACTCCAATACAATAGAAGACACTGAAGGCATCAACAAATTTTTTAAGTCATACAATTTTCCCAGATTGAGTCAAGAAGTTATACACAATTTAAACAGACAAATATCAAGTGAGGAAATAGAATAAGCCATCAAAACATTACCAAACAAGAAAAGCCCAGGACCGGATGGATACACAGCCAAGTTCCACAAGACCTTTAAAGAAGAACTAGTACCAATACTCTTCAATTTATTTTAGGAAATAGAAAAGCAGCAGTAATTCCAAACTCATTCTATGAGGCCAATATCACCCTGATCCCCAAACCAGGCAAAGACACATCAAAGAAAGAAAATTTCATACCAATATTTCTAATGAACATAAACACAAAAATTCTTAATAAAATTCTGGCAAATCGAATACAAAAACATATCAAAAAGATTGTGCACCATGATCAAGTGGGATTCATCCCAGGGATGCAAGGTTGGTTCAACATATGGAAATCAATAAATGTAATTCATCACATCAATAGACTTAAAGATAAGAATCATATGATCATCTCAATAGACGCAGAAAAAGCATTTGACAAAATACATCATCCCTTTATGTTCAAAACACTAGAAAAACTAGGGATATAATAGAAACATATCTCAACATGTTAAAGGCTATCTATGCTAAGCCCCTGGCCAACATCATTCTAAGTGGAGAAAAATTAAAGGAATTCCCTCTAAAAACTGGAACAAGACAAGGATGCCCTCTTTCACCACTTCTATTCAACCTAGTACTTGAAACACTGGCCAGAGCAATTAAAAATCAAAGGGATATGTATAGGAAAAGAAGAACTTAAATTAGCACTATTTGCTGATGATATGATTCTATATCTAGATGACCCAAAAAACTCCACCAGAAAATTTCTAGAACTAGTAAATAAATTCAGCAAAGTAGCAGGATATAAAATCAACACCCATAAATCAAAGGCATTTCTATATATCAGTGAAAAAAACTCAAAAAAAAGGAGATACTTTGGAATCAACTTAACAAAAGAGGTGAAAAATCTATACAATGAAAACTACAGAACCCTAAAGAGATAAAACAAAGAAGACCTTAGAAGATGAAAAGATCTACCTTGATCTTGGATAGGCAGAATTAATATTATTGAAATGACCAAACTACTAAAAGCACTATACATATTTAATACAATTCTGCTCAAAATCCCAATGGTATTTCTCATAAAAATAGAAAAATCAATCATGAAATTCATCTGGAAAAATAAGAGACCCAGAATAGCTAAAGCAATCCTTAGTAGGAAGAGCGAAGCAGGTGGCATTGCTACACCAGACCTTAAACTATACTACAGAGCAATAGTATCAAAAATAGCATGATATTGGCACCAAAACAGACTGGTAGACCAATGGTATAGAATAGAGGACACAGAGACTAACCCACAAAATTACAATTATCTTTTTTTTTTTTGCAATTGTTCTATTTTTTTTAATTGATTGTTCAAAACATTACAGAGCTCATGATATATCTTTTATTAGACAAAGAAGCCAAAAACATGCACTGGAGAAAAGACAGCATCTTCAACAAATGGTGCTGGGAAAACTGGAAATCCATATGCAACAAAATGAAATTAAACCCATATCTCTCATCATGCACAAAACTTAACTCAAAATGGATCAAGGACCTAGGAATTAAACCAGAGATTCTGTGTCTAATAGAAGAAAAAGTAGGCCCAAATCTTCATCATGTGAGATTAGGCCCCAACTTCCTTAATAATATTCCTAAAGTTCAAGAATTAAAACAAACAATCAATAAATTGGATGGAATCAAACTAAAAACGTTTTTTTTTTTCTCAGCCAAAGAAACAATCTGTGAGGTGAACAGAAATCCTAAATCCTGGGAGCAAATCTTTACCCCCCTCACACATCAGATAGAGCACTAATCTCTAAGGTATATAAAGAACTCAAAAAGCTAAGCACCAAAAAAACACAAATAACCCAATCAACAAATGGGCCAAGGACCCAAACAGACACTTCTCAGAAGAGGATATACAGTCAAACAATAAATATATGAAAAAATGCTCATCATCTCTAGCAATCAGAGAAATGCAAATCAAAACTACTGTAAGATATCATCTAACTCCAATCAGGATGGCAGTTATTATGAACACAAACAACAATAAGTGTTGGTGAGGATGTGGGGAAAAATGTATCCTCATACATTGCTGGTGAGACTGCAAATTGGTGCAGCCAATTTGGAAAGCAATATGGAGATTCCTTGGAAATCTGGGAATGGAACCACCATTTGACCCAGTTATCCCTCTCCTTGGTCTATACCCAAAGGACTTAAAAACAGCATACTACAGGGATGCAGCCACATCAATGTTTATAACAACACAATTCACAATAGCTAAACTGTAAAGACAACTTAAATGCCCTTCAGTGGATGCACGGATAAAAAAAAATATGGTATACATGCACAATGGAATTTTATTCAGCAATAAAAGAGAATAAAATCATGGCATTTGCTTGTAAATGGATGGCATTGGAGAAGATAATGCTAAGTGAAGTTAGCCAATCCCCCAAAACAAATGCCGAATGTTTTCTCTGATATAAAGAGGCTGAAACATAGTGGGGTAGGGAGGGGAAACATGGGAGGAATAGATGAATTCTAGATAGGGAAGAGGGGAGGGAGGAAAGGAGGGTGGCAAGGGACTAGCAAGGATGGTGGAATGTGATGGACATCATTATCCAAAGTACACATATGTAGACACATGTACTTTTTGGGTGTCAACCTTCTTTATATACAAACAGATATATGAAAAATTGTGGTTTATATGTGTAATAAGAATTGTAATGCAAAAAAATAAGTACATGTATAAAGACATGAATTGGCATGAACATACTTTATATACAAAGATATGAAAAATTGTGCTTTATATGTGTAATTAAGAATTATAATGCATTCTGCTGTCATGTGTTTAAAAAATAAAATCAACTAAAAAAAAAGAATAAATAAATTTGCATGTGAGTTCTGAAGACGATTTTCAACCATAACACTACCAACCAATTAATTTCAAAGCTGGGGGGAACTCAGGATAAGACTGCCTGTTCTCTTCACTCCATTTGACTCTCACCTGTGGGGATTAGTCTTCCATCTGTTCCACAAGAGCAATTTAGAACCCATGTTCCCATAAGGACTCTAAACCAAGAGAGTAGTTATCACATTTGTACCTGTTCACCTCCTTCCCCTGGAGAGCCAGGCCCAGGTGAAGGCAAACATTCACTCCCTCAAGACAAGATGGGCATCTTCTGACACATGTTCCTCAGAAATTAAAAGTAAATATGACATCCCCCCAAATAGGAATGCTTTCAATAGGCTGATTTCTTACCTTAAAGTAATGGCTAGGTGGCGGAACCCTGGAGGAGGTCCATCTCTATTCAGAGCCTGAAACACCATTCACTGTGTTTATTTGGGTAAACTGTTTAATCTCTTCATGCTACAATTTCCTCATCTATAAGATGGGAATGAAAATACTTCACTGGTGGGATTTCTGTGAAGATGGGAGAGAGCATGAGTGTGGACTAGTTCTCATTCCCCCAAGATCATAGCAACTATCTGAATGTCCCTCCACGCAGCCGTCTCCTTTCAGGGACCAGTAGTTGCCCTCTACCTGTGCTTCTTCAAGTTAAAGATGGCAACTTCCTGTTACTCTACTCTGGAATATTGTACTATCTTGTGTTGTTTCCCTGTATTCTGCCCACACTTGTGTAAATGACCCTATAATTAGTATTACTTATTCCCCCTCGAACATGTATAAAACTGGCCCAGAGCCAGCATTTGTTAACTGCTAAATCTAACAACAGTGGAATTACCCATCACGGGATGATTTAGTTTGTGAAACTCCCTTGGCCACAGATGACCACCCCTCTGCCTTGGCAACAGCTCATTGAACACAGCTCTGAGCACAAGGTTGAAGGGGGCCAGGACCCTTCATGACATTTGGCAATGTCCCTAGTCTGTGCTACAAACCCTGCTAAGGTTCCAATACGAGCCAAAGACCATTTCCAAGGACCCTAGGTTCTACTGTATCTCCCTATGAGCCATTCACAAATTCTCATCCTCTATATAAGAAAAGTCCTTCCTGATCTGGTCTCCAGAGAACCCAGATCTTGTTTGGCAATCCTTTTCTGCACTTCTCCCACAGGTATCTGTGCCCTGTCTTCAATCCACTTCTCCCTTTTCTCTGTGTCTTCCAAAAGCATATTCATTAAATTTAATAGCCACTGTCTTAGTCAACTTGGGCTACTATAACAATGTACCATAGAGCAGATGGCTTAAAAGCAAGAGAAAAAAAAATATTTACAGTGCTGGAGACTAGAAGTGTGAGATCAGCGTAACAGGATGGTTGAATTCTGGCGAGGGCCCTCTTTCAGGTTACAGATGCTGACTTCTTTCTGTACCCACACATATCAAAGAGCAAAAGAACTCTTGGTTTACTTCTACAAATGTACAAATCCTGTTCTTCACCCCCATAACCTAATTACCTAACAAGTGTCTCACCTTCAACAGCATCACATTAGGGGTAGGATTGGGTTTAGGATTTCAATTTTATAAATATTCTTGGTAAACTGGGATGAGCTAAATGTTTAGAGGCACACATTCGGCTCATCACAGTTTACCAAGGATATTTAGGCATTCTTGAAAGTACACAGTAAAGTCCCCAAGGCCAGTGTCAAGACTGAGTTATCCAAGGCTGAAAGATAGCAGAAAAGACAGATCAAAATGAACCCACAGACACCATTGGCAGACTGAGAATGCCAAAGCCAGGCAGAAAGAACAAAATGGGAGATGCGAGGGGTGACCCCCAAGCAAGAGTCTCTGCACCCTGGCCCTTCCTACCTCTGTGGAGGCAATAAACCTACTGTTCCCAAGACCCCACAGATTTATAACAAGACAAAGGGCCATTTTACACTGTGCCCTATCAATCAGCCAGTGTCCATATTAAGCAGGAAATCACATGTATGCATTGGGTCAGCAGTCTATTCATTAATGGAAAAAATGGATTTTCTGAGAAAATGAAAATCATTAATTTACACTGAAATTTTACTAGGAGAAATTCTGTTGCACTTGAATACAGATGGGAGATAAAAGATGCTAGAGCACTCCATTCTTCCTTTTATTAATGAAGTAGGATACATAAAAGGCCCATTAAAATTACATAGAAGCCTCATAAGCATCTTGCACATCTTACTCAGTCACTTTCATGTCTTGAGAGCAGCATTTCTGTGACAAGGTGTTAGCCACTCATGCTCACACAGGCACAGTCTGTTATTCATCCACTTATTTATTCATTTATTACTTCAGTAGGTAGATCCTGAGACTGAGGGTGGGCCCAGGAATTGTCCTTCTTACTGATACCCTCATCAGGGATATATTAAGTTCCCTCCTCTGAAGTGCTGTCAGTTTAATGGGGAAAATGAAGGGGAAAATAGGCAATTAGGAGCAGGGAAGTTATTGGGTCCTGAACATTTAACTCCTATATGGGGCAATGGGATTATGAAATGCTCACTGAGACCTGAAGGACTTCTCCAGTGAAAAGGGAGGAAGACAGACAGGGACAAAGAGAGAGAATGAGCTGGCTGTTACAGACCCAGAAGGAACATCCCAAGAGGATCAGAAAGGCTCATCATCGTTGTTCATTTAGACTGGAGCAGAGTGTTTAAAGTGAGCAGAAAGAGGTTGGGGGATGAGGGATAGACTCCAGAGAAATAATGATAAGTGATGAGACTAGAGGGGAGAGTCCAAGGCTAAAAAGCAAAGGCTTCCTGGAGGTGGTGAATTTTGACCTTGGAGTTGAAAGTCATGTTGGATCCATGCTAAGGGACAGTGCAGGTTGCTACAGACCCAGTAAGATGCATTCACAAGTCACTTGCTCTACAGTTTATTCAGTTGCTCATCTTTATGGTTTGGATGGGAGGTGGATCCCAAAAGCTCATCTGTGAGACAACACAAGAAGGTTTAGAACTGAAAGGATTGGGTTCTGAGAGCCTTAACCCAATCAGTGCATTGATCCCCTGATAGGGATTAACTGGGTGGTGACTTTAGGTAGGTAGGGTATGTCTGGAGGAGGTGGGTCACTGGGGATGTGCTTTTGGGATGTGTATTTTATGAGCTGAGCTTAGTCTCTCTGCTTCCTGGTACCATGCCCCCAGCTGCTTTCCCTCTGCCACACACTTCTGCCATGATATTCCACCTCACCTCAGGCTCAGAAAAGTGGAGTCAGCCATCTATGGACTGAAACCTCTGAAACTGTGACCCCCAAATAAACTTTTCTTCCTCTAATTGTTCTTGTCAGGTCTTTTGATCACAGCAGCAGAAAAGCTGACTAAAAGACTCATCTATCCATCCATCAAATTTTAATTGGTTCTCTAGTATATTACAATACTATATGCTAGGCCCAGCAAGGATCTAAGAGGAATCAGACATCAATCCATGCCTTTGACTTATACAAAGTCCAAAGTCAACCTTCACAATTTTCTAAGTTTTGAAAACTGCACTGTGATTGGAGGGCAGGGAATGAGGGTAGTGGGTGAGCAGACTTGCTGGAAGCACTCAAAAGGTTGATGGAGTACAAAACCCCCTCTGGAAAAATAACCCATTACCTTGAAAAGAAAGAAATAGCTGTCACACTCTGGAAACAGTCTGGCCTTTCCACTGACTACAGGATCATTATCCAAAGACTAAGCCACTTCCCCAGGCCCCTCCTGACACTGGAGCTCCTGCTTAGTCTCATACTCCAGCCCACAAGCAGACAGTGCAGTGCATTCCTGTTTGTATGTATGGGTCTTGGGTTCAAATCCCTGATGTAACGCGCCTCAGCTGTTTCACTTCAATATGGTGAATTAACCATTCTGAACCTCCATTGTTTTGGTTTCCAAAGTGGGAATGGTAGTATCCATATGGCAAGACTCTTAAAATAGAATTTGATAAACAATCCTTGTTTGTAATAGTTAATTTTTTTAAAGAAAAAGGAAAACCTTGTATTAGTGTGCACTAAAAGTTTTGTGTAAATCCTGGTGGAGTAGGTGTGAGTAAACAGAGTCAAGGGAGAGTTTTAGGAGAAAACTGTTCTATGCTGGACCTCAAAAATCATCAGAAGCGATCAGGAAGGTCACATTAGGGTTTGGCATACAGAGTAGAGACTTTCCGGACACAATTCACATATTCTTTTAACAAATAAGAATCATCCTTATGTTTGCTTCAGCTGATTCATAGTCTAGAATCCCTCTCTCATCTTTCAACATTTCTTCTTCAATCCATTCCATCTGCTAGCATCAGACATGCTTTTCCTGACCCCCATAATAGAATCACTTGCCCACCCATTTCCCCATCTCTGTAGTGTGGCAAACTGCAACATTCAGAGACTTCAAATTACACTGAGATTATTTCCTTTTTGCATATCTGACTCTGCCTGGAAAGCAATCTCTTTGACAGCAGGGATCATGTCTGCTTTTCACAACCCCAGCAATCATAGGAGTCTAATAAATGTTTGTTGAACTGAGTATGTGTGGTGCTTTGTAGTTTATAAAAGGATCTATGTTCATCATCTCAGGAAATTTAAGGTGCTCCTCTGAGCAATCCTAAGTGCAGGCTGGAAAGAGCTATATTTTAAATCCATTTTCAAAATTTGGAACCAAACTGAAATGTGTTTGAATTTCAGTTGTTTCCCAGGAGCAAAGTTTTCTAACTTATACTCTGGGCAAGTCCATGACCGTTCACATTGGGAGAATCTAAGCCCCCAAACCTGCATGCTGGGAAAGTCAGGAGAGGTTGGACAAGGGGAAAGTGCATATTTCATAAGAAATGAAAAAAAACATGGTATGTATTTGGGGGGGCTTTAGTAAGAACTCATGGAAAAGGAGAAAGAGCAGGGCTTTGGGTCTAAAAAAAAGAGATAAAAAAAAAAAGATTCCAACTATCCCTATCACAAGAGAGAGGAAGTTAACCCAATTACATGGATTACCTTTCCTCATTTGCAAAATGAGGACAGTAGTACCTCCTTGTATTATTGTGAAGATAAATTGTAAAATCTATAAAAAGAATTACAAAGTATGTTTCCAAGAAAATAGCCTATAAATAGTAACTTTCCTTCCTCCAACCCCGCTTTGGAGTTAGGAAGTGAGGAATCATCATACTGGAAGAGAATGGGTAGGGCTTTGTGAAGTAGACATCATGTAAATGGAATTTCCTTGGTCAACCAAGAAGAGATATTTCAGGAGAAAACAACAACGGGGGCTGAAAAAAATCTGAAAAGACAGAGATTTATAAAGTGTGTGATTCAAAGAGCAACAAAGTGAGTGGATTTAATTGCATCTGAGTGTATGTGCATCTGGGCGCGTATGTATGGTGAGTGTGAGGTCTGTGTGTGTTTATGTGTGCATGTAAATGTGTTTAATATGTATGATCCTCTGTGTGTAAAGCAGAAACATGAGAAATAAATTTGGAATCATGGAATGAGACTAGGGAAGCCTTAGCCTGGACATAACTCACAGAACTTGGGGCTCATTCAGTATCAGGTAGGGGCCTGGTGGGGGTGAATGGTCAGTCAGAGAAGGGCACATGCATGTGGCTCGCAGAAGAGGAAGGCAGTGTCAATCTGTGTGGTACACTGGAGGGAGGAGAGGTCAGACCTGGGGAAAAGAGTGAGGCAGCAATGGCAGGCGAAAGAGAGGGACGCCATGCACATTGGCAAGGAAAGGACAGTCATTGAAACTGAAAGCACTTTTCAGATGACTGGTTAATGGGGAGAGGAGGAGTTGGAAAATCTAGAATGAAGCAGAATCATGAGGGAGCGGGGTGCTACAGAGAGATTTCTAGATCATAGGGATATGGAAAGGGCCAAGGCCTAGGAGTCTACCAGACTTTTTGGTTTGGGAACAAAGGGAGGGAATTCTTTAAAAGCTGTATATTGAAGTTGAGACCCTCATTTAAAAATCCCTCCTGAACATTCTAGCATCAGAACTTTATTCCAAAAGGTTTTCAAGTCTCCTGAGTTCCTCAGAGAACTTTGGAGGCAAATACCAAGGGAGATGTAACACCTTCTCCTTACTTAGCCAATGGCCCAAAGATGAGGTAATGCTCATCAATCATCAGGCTAGAAAGCTCTCAGAGGAGAACTGGCCCCCACAGAGAGGGATTGGTGTGAGAGCCATAAGAAAGATGCAAGCAACATGTGACAGTGCTCTGGGGGCATCAGAGGAGAGACCAGGTGCCACCGGGGCAATCAGAGACATCCCCAGGAGGTCTAAGTATTTAATGGGCAGAGGAGGGCTGGAAGAGGAGGAAGAGGTGAGTGTGCATGATGGATTTTGCCAAGGACCAACCCGGATGCATCAAGACCAACCAGAAAGCAATTTTCTTAATTTTCAGCACATTCTGAAGAGATATAAATATGGCTTTAGGCTCTGGCTGAGATAGAGATGCACTTTCTCATTTGTCCAGAGGGAAGAAGGCAGAGTCCCTGCATCCACTATGCCTCTTACACTCCCCCATGCTGCCAGATCATACATGTCAATGTTGACACAACCACTTTGGATGACAGACCTCTATTTCTTTCAGACAGTTGTTCTATGTGTATAGTTGTTCTATACACATAGACAGTTGTTCTATTCACATAGGAGGGAAGCCAAGAGTCACAAGATCAGGTTCTATGAATCCAGATTTGGGTACACCCCAGTAAACTCTCAACTGAAATCCCGATGAAGGCCTGCAACCCAAGGGCCTTGCTGATGACATCACCCTTTCCCACTCTAATGTCTCCAGTGGGGTTGCTGTTTCTTTACAAAATATGAATAATTGTGGGGCCTTGAGGCCCAGTTTACCATTCCCAGGTGAAAAGTAAACTCCACCATGTAAAGCCACCATGTAAAGCACAATATCATGATTAGGACTCAGTGTCACTCTGCTGGCACATAGCAGTGCCTCAGTGCATACAAATACTTTGATAAATAGCATCCATAGAATAAGTATGTTTCAGCTCTTCCAATCAGAGTGGATAAATTCTTTATTTATTCTTTCTTCTAAAATAGTTACACAATTTTATTGGGAAAATATTTTCTTTGAAATTTTATTTTATGTTTCACAGAGTGATGTTTATTTGTCCAGCTGAAATATCATCAAACATCTATTATGAGACAATAATAATTTTAACTGCTAATCTAGGTTCATTTCAACACTGGGAAGAACTATACAGGAAGTAAAAAGCACACTAACAATGGACAGAATGGCAAATTCATTGGGGTAGGAAGGACATAAGACTCTAGAATTCCAATCTTCCATATAGAACCTTCCACTGCCCCTTCAAGGCATCTTCAAACTCAACTGCAACAACCTGCGACAAGGAGCATGGTCTTTCAGTAACAGCCCAAGCTGCTTTCAGATGGTTAGGACCCAAATAAGTTCTTCCATGGCCACTTACATCTTCCCCCAAGTTCACTGGGCTTTTTCATCTGGAAGAGAAAATATTTTTTAAAGAATATTTTTTAAAGACCCAGTTTCTTCTCTCCTATGTAAGATGTCAGCAAGTATTTAATATTACTTCTCTGGTTTCCCTCTTCTTACCTATTTCATGTTAAATAGCTCCCAATCTTTCAACTTTTCCAGGGTGGAAATATCTAAAAGGATAAGAATAACCCAAAGTCCAAGCTATACAAAACTGGTAGTAATGAACCATGACTGCTAATCACAGTAAAGCCGCTAAGATCTATTGTCTATAAGTGATTCTAAGTTTAAAAAGGGGCGGTGGATTTGGAAAGCCTAGGAGAGCCAAAAAGCCTCATTCAACTCTTCATGTCTTTAGTTCTTTTGCCATCTTGGCCATTATGTTTGTGTTTCTAGAACTGGGCACAAGGACCAACATAATGTGTATCTTTCTGGGATTTTTTTGGTTTTTGGTTTTGGGGGGTTTTTTGTTTGCTTGTTTTTTGCTTTGCCTTATGTCAATTACATATCATGTCATACTCCGCTTTATAGGACAAAAGCAAAAAGAAAAAAGAATCTAGGTTGATGTCTGTCTTTGTCAATTCAAGCTGCTGTAAGAAAATGCCATAGCTTGTGAGGCTTATAAACAATAGAAGTTTATTTCTCACAATTCTGGAAGCTGGAAGTCGAAGATCAGGTTTTCAGCATGTTTGGGTTCTGGTTAGATCGCTGTTCCAGGTTGCATACTACTGAGACATCTTGTATCCTCACATGGTAGAAAGAAAGAAAGGACTCTTCCTTTTGAAAGGTCACTCATGCTACTCAGCTTTTCATCAAATGTCATCAAAATACCAACAAGAACAACTTAGAGGGGGGAAAATTTATTTTGAGTTCAAAGTTTCAGAGACTCAGTCCATGGTCGGTCATCTCTATATCTCTGGGCCCAACGTGAGGTGGAGCATCATGGCAGAAGAGCATGGTGGAGGAAAGCTATTTAGCTCCAGCTAGCTAGGAAGCAGAAAGAGAGAAGGAGGAGCAAGAGACATAATATCATCCACCAAGGGCATACCCACAATGACCTACTTCTAGCCACTCCCTACCTGTCAGGAGTTACCACCTTATATTCCAATCAAATTATTAATCCATCAAACAGATTAATCCACTGATTAGGTTATAGTTCTCATAATCTAATCATTTCACCTCCTGTATTAACACAAGGGCTTTTGGGAGACACCTCATATCCAAACCATAACAGCACTAATCCTATTCATGAAGGCTTCACCTCATGATCTAATTATCTCTTAAATAGTTAGATCACTCTGAGAATTAGGAATTCAATATATGAATTCAGAGGGTACGCAAACATTTAGTCCTAACAGTGGTAAAATGCACCTGTTAGCTGAACTCCTCTATCATTGTTCTATGGCATAGACATTGCCTTATAATCAAACTTCACACATAATACCATCCTTTCATTTGTTGATTTCTCACCTCAAGTTTTAATCATTATCCACTGAAGGGTTTTATGTCCTCTGATTAGTCGCAAAAGCTTCACAATGATTATAGGGAAAGACATCAAGTCTTTAAGAGAATCATGTTTGTTTGGAAACTTTTGAAGACTTTTCAGAGCAGATGGTACTTTAATTTTAACAGAATGTTCATGGTGGGGTTTATCAGAATTGGCCATTGATACAGGAGAAAGTTGAGAGGTGAACTTGGATAGGAACAGTGAACTCATATTCTGGAAAAAATAGAATATGTGAATGCTATAGAAAATTAGTCTAAAAGCACAAATTTGGGTGTCTTGTATTAGGAGTACATATCCTGCAGGTCCTGGGCAGGACGTGTCTGCTTGCACTGGGGCTTTGATGCAAAGAGCTTGACTGAGGGCTTCTGCCAACATGCAGACAGCAGAGGAGAGCCCCAGCAGAAAAGGGAAAGGCTGGGAGTGTCGACAGGACTTAGAGACCAACCCTGTATAGGGTGCAGGAGGAAAGAGTAGCCATGACCTGGCTGGAACATGTCTAGATAGCTGGTAGCAAGGCAAACTGATATAAACATGTCTCCATTTGCTGAGGTTCCAAAGAGCATGTATGTATGAGGACATCCAGAGGTATGCTGGGAAACAAGACCAAAGACCATCCATACTTGAATGATCTGTTCCTTTGTTCAAAAACAAAAATAAAGAAAAAAAATTTCTACTCTACCACTATATATTAGTGCAAAAAGATAAACAAACAAAATACAATTTACAGCATTATTCATATCAACATTGTAGGTTAAAGAGAGAGTCGGACATTCATAGATGCCTACAAAACTAGGCAGCATGTAAAAGATGCACACCCCCATGCAAAGTCCCCAGGAAGCTACAATAAAGCAGATAACTCTGGTCTGGAAAAGTACATAGGACTGTTGGTCACAGCCCCAGCAAGCAATGCCAGTATAATATGATGGTAATGTTATCATTCTCTGCATGAAAACAAAGGAAAATTCTCTTGAGGAAAGAGACGAAGCATGAGGGTCAGATTTGCAGAGTGATCAGGGATACAAGTGACCTCCCTGGCTATGTTCACCAGTGAGGTATAAAAGGCAAGCCACAATGTTGCCAGTGCCAGTTCGCCCAACAGGTCTATCTAGCCTCCTGCTGAAGAAGATGTCAAGAGCAGCAGAAGAAGCTAAGCCTTTGAAATTTCACCAGGAAATGAAACCCAATTGCTTGGTTCATGATTGGGCTACTTCTTCTTTCTTGATGGAGTAGAATGAGCTAGGAAGTACTGGCAGGAGCAGGCAGGCCTTATGTGTATGTGGGATGGGAATACAGAGGTGTTTTCTCCTCTATGCTAAGCATCCTTTAATGTCAGATAAAGTCCTGCGTCTAAAGTCTTGAAGATCCTCACACTTATCCTACAGTAGGAAAGAGTTTCTACTTTTCCATTTTTGTCCTGTTTTGTCTAGTTAGATTATATGTGTTATTTCCCCCACCTGTGTAATAATTTGCTTGGAGCCAAACTCTATGTCTTATTTTTCCTCAAACTTCCTTCGTCATGGTACTTGATGTCAAAAATATCCAGTAAAGAGAAAAGTGAACCTCAGGGAGAGCCTCATTACCTTATTGGACTTTCCATAATGCAATTTGGAAAACATGGAGGCTCACATAGGGGAAAATGTTAGGAAGAGCCAACTCAGAAAGTGAAAAGATGCTGCATCTGGCTGTCAATCAACTAATGTTTGAAGATAGAAAAAATCTGCATTTTTAGTTAGGATGAGGGAGAATTATCACCTGCTCTTGCACTCAGGGGAAAATTCTATAGTCCTGACATGGTATGCAACTTCAAGCACGAATAAGGGAGTGAAAAGTAGGGCAGCTAGAGGAACTGAACAGGTTGGGGATGATAAGAAAACCCTTTTGGCAGGTAAAGAAGGACAGGATTAAAAAGAATTTGTCCTATTCCATGGGGGGGGGAATTTTTCTCACAAATTCATCATTGTAATATCAGAATTTAGCATAGTAACTGCCACTAGTAAAAGTGATCTGACTAATCCATGAATCAATGAGGAGTCAATTAATGGATACCACGGATGGATGAATGACTTCTCTTTGGGACCAGCATAGATTCAGACAGGCTTGAAGTAGAAAAGCAGGGAGAAGGAATCCTGATCCTCTGTGTTTGTTCAGCCACTTCCCTAGCCCAGAAGGCAAAGCAGGAACCTAGTATTCAAACTCTGCCCATAATAACAGAGAAGAACCAGACTGTAAAAAGGCTTCCTTTGGCCTTATTTATTGGGACAATCAGCCCACTTGAGCAAAATAAAATGAAATACTTTTTTTTTTTTTTTTTGCAGTGCTGGGTGCAGGATCTCATGCATGTTAGGAAAGTGCTCTACCATTCATACATGAAAATTCTTAAGGTGCACTCAGATCTCAACATACATTTGAATTAAAGAGGTTGTAATGTATTAAACAGAATCAAATGGCAAGACTGAACCGAACAGTCACAGACCAAAGTGAGCTAAAGAGATGAGACCTCCTACCAGAAGTTAGCTTTGGCCCAGTCGGTACATGGAGTCACACAGATACCTCGAAATCCTCAGCAGCTTCTGTAATCCTGGAAGGCATGTGACCTCCAGATAAAACAGGGTCCCCAGAGTCAGCCTCTTCCTGCACTGGCCTGCAGTTCCCTCTAGGCATGTGTTATCTCCTTGCACCAAGTGTTGTTCCCTGCTTTATGTGTGAACTTCCAGGAGAAAGGTATCATACTGTGTGGAAAAAACACAATTCTCTCTCTCTCTCTCTCTCTCTCTCTCTCTCTCTCTCTCTCTCTCTCTCTCTGTCTTTTGGGCTCCTTGAGGGGCATAATACATTAGAGAACTAAGAATATTCAGGAATGAAGATATATGGATAATACAGAAAATCCAGAGCACCCTTAGGCTTCCACTAGGACTACAGGTTAGGGCTGAGGTCTTCAGGTCCAAAGGTACATGGGGAACACAGGAAGTAACTAAAGCAAGAGCTGAAGAGAGGGAGAGCCAGGTAATGAAGGAGGAGTGCTAAAGAATCCTGTTCCAGTAACACGTTTGTCCTTCCCCATCTGATGGGGCTGTAATTATGGGGGGGATTGAGCTGACGAGGCACAGAGAACCATTTCCAATACACTGGCATCTTTCTTCCATGGTAATCTCTGAGAAAAAATATTAACTTAGAGGTGAATAAATAGCTGGGAAACTCAGCATAAAAAGTGGACTTCTTGCAAGTGGGCTGATTTTAGACAGAACTTCTCACACCGTTAGAAGATCTGACTCCTCTGTATTGACCTCTCTGGATACTGGGGCAGATCTCTGAGAGAAAAGATAGCAGCCCTCAGTGTCTGTCCCCAGGCCCTGGTTGGAAAGTACCCTCATCCAGAACACAGATAGGCAACATGAAACTACTTATAAAAATGGTACGGCATCCACTCAAAGTAGGTTTGGGAGAAACACATCTCCCCATGAAGAAATCATCATGGTTTGTGGGTGGGGGTTGTGCTCAGCATCTTTTTCACAAAAACATGGAGATTGTGTGTCTTGTAGCAATAGAAGCAAGCTCCCAGGAGTAGTTAAGACTTCTTCTGGGACATAAAGATTAAAATGGAAGAAATGGAGCTGGATCTTCCAGGTAGTGTGCATCACATAATTCTTTGTGCTAGGTTATTGGCCTGATCTAAATTCCTCACTAGACTCTAATCTGCATCATGTCTGATAATGTATCTCCCTGATATTATAAATTTAGTATAGGTTATTTGATTTATTTGTTGATGAGTGATAGAAGGTATGTTTGGACTACTTGGTATGTGGAGGTCTGCCTGGCCGTCGCCGATCTAATTTAGGTCCAGGAACTTGGAAACCTGGTCACACAAAGAAAGCCTAAGGCTAATCTCTACAGAGCCTGGCTGCTCAGTGCTGTCCTATGGTGAATTTCTTCTGTTTTTGTCTTTTTTTAGGCTGAACTTAGACCTTTTCTAGCCTTCTTACTGAGTTCACAGAAAATCCCCTCCTACTCCCCAGGGCTCACCCCCAAACACAAATAAATGGAGGATTATTTGGTGAAATATTTTACAAACCCAACTTATGGCTTGGCAGTAACTTAAGCAAGAGTCTCTGTTGTAATATATGGAGATTTTAAATAATAGAAAACTGAAGCTTTATGGTCCCAGCAGAAAGGAATCATCCAAATAAATTTCATGGTAATTTTTTTTTATTTATTCCCCGTTACAGAATATTTTTTCTGTTACTCTCAGGTGGCCTCCGTTGGACATGCTTCATTTGTTCCAGCTCCACTGGATCCCAGGTGACTTCTGTAGATGGAATCACCCAGGTTCTCCACTGTCTGGCTTCATGAGGTCCTGGCAGGGTAGAAGGTCAGAGCAGTTGAGACTCTGTTCTGTGAGCTCACACCTGGCAACTCTGATTCTTCATTAATGTCTCCCCTTCCACAAGGGCAGCAGCAAATCTCTGGATCCAGCATCCATCTTGACCTTTAAAGTCTGAGCATTCCTCTCCCCAGATAAGACTCCCTCCCCCAGGTACCCTCCCTTTCCACCCTGTGCAAGCTCACTCTCCAGTGGTTGACCTCAGGTGCACATTATTCAAGGTCTGCTCAGTTGTCAGAACAGCTCATCCATTTATTCCTGTTGGGGTTGGATGCCACAGCCATAGACCTCCCATAGGCAGGTCCCTTGCCTTTTGGATTACCTGGACAAAGACCAAGAAGACAAGAAGCAAGGATTAAGAAGTAGTACCCTTTTTAAAGCACTATACAAATTCAGATTATCAACCCCAACATTAACAGACAACCCTAAGGATACCGGTGATGACAGTGATTTTAACCATCCTTCGGGAAGTACGCCTCCCTTCTTCCCTTTACAATGCACAGTCTGGCCCTCACAATGGCGGCCTGAAAACTGTACACCCATGGAATCCTGGGTAAAAGCTTACTGGATTTCTCTTTGTTTCTGGTGAAGTGCACAAAAAGGGTGTGTTGGTGGGTTGGGTGCACGCATGTGTGCATGTGCGTGCGTTCAGGCACGTAGACTGATTGCCTTATGTCTCCAACAGGAAATGACTCCAAGGTAAGGCACAGGGGGAGGCTTTGCTGGCTGCAAGCTCCTGGGGTGTAGCCATAACCATAAGGGCTGAGAGTTTGGGGGAAAATCGTTCGCAGTATGGAAGATGTTCCTGCATTTGAGGGGAGAATTTCTTTAGGCCATTGTGGACCAATAAACAGTTCAATTTTTTCATTGTTCTAATTAATTTAATTAAGTTAACTTCCAAGGTGTGTTAAGAAGCAATGCCTTGGGTGATTAACTGTTCCCATATCAAGGTGTTTTCACAAACACATTTACCCTGATTAGTGTACACATTATTATGTAATTAAATACCTCACACAGAGGAATTTATTAGTGCCTCCTTGTCTCCTAACAAATAAAGCAGCCTCAAAATCTCTTGGAAAAGACAATTCCAGTAGCTAAGCAAGAGGGACAGACAGATGCAGAGACAACCTAAGATTTAGACTGGGAAAGAAGTCCTCTGAACTCCCACAGCTGCCTCCATCACACTCTGCTGTCCCTTCCAGGGCAGTGCCACTTCCCAGGGGGCTGCAGCCTGGCCCACTCAAAACTCATTGCACATGCGCATGTCCTGGAAAGCCCATGCGACCTATCAGAAAGTCTCCCTTTACAAGGAGGATTAAGAGCAGGTCTTTGTGTAGAAAAAATGCTCACTCCCCCTTCATCCATGCACATTCCTCCATGCTGCCTTGGGAAAATTTGCAGAGTTCGCAAAGTTTCACTTTAGCTCCCTCAACCTCCTGTACCACGTACTACGTGCCACATTCTGTGCAGCTAGTTTTTGTAGGACCCCCTCTCCCTTTTGCACGGGAAGAGAAGTCCCATATTTTGAGATATGAAAGTGAGTGAATGTGGTGGTTTTAGAACTAGAAGAATAGTTCTTTCTGGAAAAGCCACCATTCTGAAGCCTTTTCTCTCATAGCCACCAACCTCATTGAGTATATGGTCAACCCTACAAATCCTAAATGTATCCTAATAAGAGAATAACTTACACCTACTGAGCTGAGCATGTACGCCTCTGCACTACTGTGAGAAGTACTTTGTCCTTTGCCTAATTTAATCCTGCAAGCTTTAGGAAGAAGGTGTTTTTATTACCACTATTTAACAGATGAGGACACTGAGGCACAAGGTGTTTAAGGACCATCCTCGAAGTCACAAAGCTAGGAAGTAACAGTCCTAGAAATACACACAGCCATCTGATTTGAAAGTCCCTGTCCTGGGCCTCTGCTCTAGCCCCTGCCTCAGACTCATTGCTGAGAGGCAGAGCCACTGCACAGTGCACCCTGATTTTCAGGTCTCGGGACCTCAAGGCACATGCCTTTGGGGTGAGAAGCTAGACACTTTTCTGTGCTTGCCTGCTCCATTTGATGCAGTGAGGCTCAGGCAACGTAGCCAACTCAGAGAGGATAAATTAAGTGACATTTCTGGGGAATGTAGAAAATACTACTGAAGGCCAAGTGAATCAATGCTGAACGCAGAACAAAACAGTTCCCACCACTGGGATCAGACTGTTCAGGTTGGTGGCAGGGAGAGAGAATTATGTGAGCTGGGGGCTAGCTCCTGAGGGAGTGGAGATTGATTCTGTATGATTGATGACACGGGGACAGAATGCCAAGTCATCAATTGCCTCAGCTCATGCCATGGACGGCATCAAGATCACTTTTCCCAGGTGCCCGGCCTGAAAGATTTCTCTTCTGTTTGTTTGTTTGGCCTGGGGCAGGAGCCTGCCAGGCTCAGCTGTGTAACATTACCCAGGCGTTCCAAGAAAAGACAGGTGACAACATCTGGCAGGAGGGCACAGAACTTGAAGGAGGAGTGGGAGGATTGGAAGCAAGCATAGAGGTGGGGGTGGGCAATACTAGGGGGAAAAATCTTGCATTCCAGTTCCACACGTGCCCATGTGTAATATTTGACTAAGAAATTTTATTTGACAGAATGTCTTCCCACAATGATCCCAGTGGTGGGAACCGCTATGTTGTACATTCAGCATTGATTCAGCACTTGGCCTTCAGTGTATTTCTTACATTCCCCAATGGCATGCCTTGTATCTCATTGGATATTAGGAAAAGGCAACTCTCTCCACAATTTGCTCATGTTGGCCTTGAAGTCCAATGTTTCTTTCCTTGACCTTCATCAAGCTTCCTTGGAAACATTTATAATTTGCTTTACACAGCCTCATCTTTACTTGCATATTATCAGATGGCCCATTCTGGCTCTCTATATGAAACTTCAACATCCCAATTAAAATGGGTACTTCCTGGGGGTAGAGACAACCATAAAACTAGTTATCCCAATCAGTTTTATAATATTACACTATATAACACATATTGTATATGTAAACATACATAAAATATGTGATTCTAAATTTATGCTTACTAAACATTTATAACTTTATGCTTTTATATATATATATATATATATATATATATATACACACACACACACACATACATATAGCCTATAAACCACAAGACTCCTCATAAATAGTACCAGGAAGGCTGCAGCTCAAAACAGATTCAAAATATTAAAAATTTCCACCAAAAATAACAAGTGTGATTTTTTTGAGACCTAGGGGAAGTATAAGACCTATGGTCTTTTGCAGATAATAAGAAGTTAAGAGATAGTAGTGAGAAATTTCAGTCCTTTCTATTTTACTCTGTTTCCTCTGACAAATAGTAATAAACTAGCTTGACAGGTAGAATAATAAGGTTAGAAGGGAATTAAATCCCAATGTAAGTGAAAGGGTGGTGGTAAAGCACATATCCACTTTTATAAAATCTCTGTGTCTTCTTAAAACACAGGTAATTCATACATTTAATAAAACAATTGGGAGAAAAGAAAAAGGCAGAAAGAAAAAAATAATAAATATATATGAACCACTATCCAGTGATGATCATTATTAATTACCAGTCATATTTTCTCTATCATTCCATCAGTCTGTGGGCTTGTGCATATGTGTGTATTTAATTGGAATTTTAATATACAAACCCTTCAAATTAGATAGATTTTTAGGCTCAAGCTAAAATTCTACTCTAAGGTGAAGAAAGCAATTGGAATTTCTTACATCACAGAACAATTGCACAGAGCAAGTGAGAGTTAAAAGAAATGATGAAAGGAAGGAAGGGAAAGATGAAGTTAAAAAATTCTCATTTTCTTCTTAGACTCAAACATGTGTTAATTTTTTTGAGTGATTTAACAAAATAGCTCATTATATGAAGATAAGATGGAGAATCGTAGACCGAAATACAGTTTAGGGATGCAGGAAGTAGGCTCAAGATGGAATGTGTGTTGACCACGTCTGCGGAGTGTTGAGGGCTCTCCTTGACCTAGCCTTTCATTCATCTGTCTATTCAGTCCTTTGATGATTACTCACTGAGGGTCTTCCCTGTCCTCACACAGTCCTCGGAGTCTTGCAGCCTAAAATGCAGCCAACAGTGTGAATTCACACAAAGTGATCTCCTTAGTGTCTTCCTGAGATGATTCCAGAGAGGTATAGCCAGGATGAATAACATAAAAACAAAATAAAAATCATAGCATAAAAACATAAAAATAAAATTAAAAAAATAAATAAAAATCCTAAACTGAAGTCAGGAGCCAACAATGGAAAACACTGGGATTCACAAAGAAAATGTAGAAGTTTCCACGTAAGTTTTAAAAATCAATTCCTATAAACAGTGTTCTTCCAGAAGAGCAGGTGGAAATTGCTGAGAATCTGGGAGTTATACGATTATACTATTTTTTTTTACTTTTGCAGGATGCCCCATAAATGGGCTATTATTTCCTGAAGAACGCTTTTCTCAGTTATTCAATAAGTGAAAAAGTGTGTGTGTGTGTGTGTGCGCGCACGTGCACGCACGCGCAGGTGTATGTGTGTGTATGCACGCACACACACACTTCATTGTCTAGGGAATCATCCACAGGGTCAACAACACATCTATGGGGTTAAGATTACAACTATAATTCCAACTTCAGCTATTGGAATGCCAATTATTAGACATAAGTGGGCAGAGTTATTTGCTTTGAGGGGTAGTTAGGACTTCCTGAAATCTAGGCAGTACCTATGGTTAAGCTGTCCATAGCAGGAATATAACTAGTGTTATCAAATCTCTTGTGCGTATGACATCATCTCTCTTCCATCAGGATTTTCAGGGCAGCTGTGAACCCTGAAGACCCATTGCTTTTCTCATGCACAATCAGGTAGCCCCCACCTCTATTGATGAAATCAGTTGGGAAAAGAATAACATCTGTTTCAGAGCAGTGGTAGATCCAAATGTGGTAAGTGCACTAAGTTTGAAGACCTAAAGCCATGAGGTAATAGAATGAAAGACATCAATCAGCACAATCTTTCTTTTAACTCCTCAGATAGGGCATTAGTAACCAGGATATACAAAAAACTGAACACCAAATAAATCAATAAATCAGAAAGAAACTGAATGGCCAGTCCTCAAAAGAACAAATAAAAATGGTCAACAATTGTATTTTAAAATGTTCACCATCTCTAGCAATTAAAGAAATTCAAATTAAAACTACAATGAGATTTAATCTCACTCTGGTCATAACGGCAATTATCAAGATTATAAATCAGGTATGGGAGCACATGCCTGTAATCCCAGCAGTTCAGGAGGCTGCAGCAGAAGGATTGCAAATTCAAAGCCAGCCTCAGTAAGTTCTTGAGCAATTTAGCAAGACCCTGCCACCAAATAAAAAATAAAAAGAAGGACCAGGGATGTAGCTCAGTAACTAAGAATCCTTGAATTCAATCCCTGGTACAAAGAAATAAAAAATACAAGTAACATTAAATGTTGGTGAGGATGTGGATACACTCATGCATTGTGTGTACACTCCTACATTACTAATTTTAATACTACAAGTTAGTGCAACCACTCTGGAAAGCAGTATGGAGATTTCTCAAAAAACTAGGAATGGAACCACCATATGACCCAGCTATCCCAATTCTCCAGATATATCTAAAATATTTAAAATCAACATACTACCGTGATGCAGCCACATCAATGTTTATAGCAGCATAAAGCACAATAGCCAAGCTGTGGAGCCAACAAAGATGCCTTCAACAGACCAATGGATAAATAAAATGTGGTATATATACACAACGGAGTATTACTCACCCATAAATAAGAATGACTTTATGCCATCTGCCAGTAAATGAATAGAACCAGAGACTATTGTGCCAAGTGAAATAAGCAAATCTCAAAAAGTCAAAGGTCAAATGTTTTCTCTGATATCCAGAAGCTATTCTAAAATAAAGGTGGGGGGCTAAAAATAGAAGAGCAAGCAGTGGAGTAGAGAAGGGGATTGAAAGGAAGGAAGATGGGATGGGATAGGGAAAGGTGGTGGAATGAATCTGACCTAAATTTCCTATGTACATATATAAATATAGCACAGCAAATCTCACAATCACTTACATCCACAAGACATTAATTTCAAAAGAAAAAAAATGTAAGTAAATAGCAGAAAGATCAGGAGAGTAGAGGGAATGGATAATGGGGGAGTGAGGAGGAAAAGCAAGGGGGAAGTACTAAAGACTGAATTAGAACAAAATATATTCCATTCTTTTATAATTATGTCAAAATGAATCCTATTGTTTTGTATAACTAAAAAGAACCAATCAAAAATAAAAGCAATTTTATCAGAATGCATAACTTTACGAAACAGACAAAAGCATATCTGCTTTGCCTGAAGAAGTAAATAGGAGCAAAGAAGGTCATAGTTCCATATGTTTCAATCCCTGCAAGTTGACCCTGACCTTCAGGGGACACCTAAGAAGGTTCTGCAAACCTTAGTTTGAATACCACTGGGAGTCACTTTGCATGTGGGGAAACTGAGGTAAGGGGCTCAGAGAGAAAAGTCACTTGCCCAAGTTGACAGCTAATTAGCAGTGTAACTAGGATCAATCTCCTGACCACTGAGAAGTCATATTCTACCCATGAACATAGTTACACTAAGAGAATTGGAAAGACATTTTCCACACCAAAAGTGAGTCACTTTCTTCTTAACACATCTTTTATTAAATGGATCAGGAATTAGTTACATCTCTCCTAAAACATAGTCTATCGTGGTGAAAATGGGAAAAAAAAAAAAAACATTTGGGGATAAGAGGAGAAAAAAAATCTGCTTTGGCAGACACAAATGTATATTTTTTGCAAATCTGCTTCAAGGCATGAATTTGGCTTTTTCTTCTTTTCCCCAGGAATGTCAGCATTTTTAGTCTCAAGAACAGCTTTCTCAGCAAAATAATAGATTTTGGTCCATGAAAGTTGCCCTTTTTTTCCGCCCCCCAAAAAACAGAAGTTTGAAAATCAATGAAAAATTGATCATCTATACCATCTCCTCTCTCTATCTTGGAGTTCATTGTCCCAAACAGGATTTGCACCTAGTTTATTTTTAAAGCAGGGGTCTGTATCCAAAAGCAGGAGAGGATTCCCTCTGCAGACTCCAAATGGTTTGACACAGTAGATGTCTGTCTGTATATTTTGTGTGATCCAGAGTCCAGATACCAGATGAGACACCATAGGATAAGAGTCATTCTCCTCTCCCCAGACCCTTCCTAGGTGTCACCCAGCCCATGAGACTTCTGTCTAGTGTCCTAATGCACTATTAATGCTTTATCAATTATATGAAACTTACCCTCATCTCTTTTTGTTTTCTGGACTGTCTTCACAGTTGATTTTCAGTTCCCTGAACAGGAAAAAGTTTTGAATACTCCATATAATCTATCACAGAGCTGAGTACATAGTTAGCACACATAGAACAATACATAAATAATTGAAAAATCTATTAAGTCCAAAATCACCACACTGTCACTACCATACTTCCTGATCTTTGTTCTCCTCTTCCTCTTCTCTTTCTCAGAAAAAGCATGTGAAGCCTTGGGCTACTAATTGCCTCTGAGCCTTCATTTCTCCAACAGCACATGAGCATGAATGTAGTCTCACCATAGGCTCCTTGTGAGATAAGATGATGAGGAAGAACAGGAAAAAAAATCCGTAAATATTCCTTTCCTTTATCTCTCTGAGATACATGTCTGTAGAGGTACATATACAGGCTTGAATTTGTCCAGTTTCTTGAGTAAATATTTGTCTCCCCAGGGTGTCTTGACAGAATATATGCCCTCCTACCCCTTTCTATGTCTTTAAAGAGGTGTCTGCTTAACAGAACACTAAGTAGTCAAGCCCTAGGAGCTGCTATAAGATTAGGTGAAGAGACATAAGGGCCAGGGAAGCCTTACTAATGTGCAACCCAGGAATTTGGCTAATTCTTCAAAGGAACAAGAATGGAGTTGGAATCCACCAAATCATGCATTCAAAGAAATAAGGCTCAGGACAGCATAGTGCCAGGTCTAAGAAGACACATCATTTAAATTTTTTTAAAAATGCTAAAAGTACAACTATCAAAGGAAAAGGTGGTTGGAGCACTGAACATTCTTTAAGAACAAAAAGGGAGCATATGCAGCCAAAGAGGAGGGAAACCCTGAGTTAGCACAGATGGCTATCTTTTGGCTAAGCCCAGCACCCTTTGGAAAAGGTCTTAGCCCCCTCCCATACACAGAGCATCTTTAACTAGGCTCAGCTAATCATAGCTCTTCATCAACCTGGTCACATCAGCCCATGTTTGTTGCTGTGTTTAAATGTTCTTCATGGATCATCCCAATAACCATATGAGGGAGATTCAATTATTAGAATTATACTGTCATTTAGCCTATTCAAGGTCTCACAGCTCTTGTGTGGCTTGCACCCAAAGCAGACAGTTCCAAGTTCTTCCCTGGAATTTTTCCAGAATGGATATTATGGTTTGAATATGAGATATCCTCCTAAAAAGTCCACATGTGAGACAATGCAAGAATGCATAGAATGGAATTGATTAGATTATGAAAGCTAAAATCTACTAGATGGATTAATCCACTTGAATGAATTAATTGGGTGCTAACTATAGGGCAATAGGGTATGACTAGAGGAAGTAGGTCATTGTCACTGGGGCCATGTTTGGGGGATTTATATTTTATCCCTGGCATATACCTCTTTCTTCTCTCTCTCTCTCTCTCTCTCTCTCTCTCTCTCTCTCTCTCTCTCTCTCTCCCCCAGCTGTCATGAACTGAGCAACTGTTTTTGCCACAACCTTATACCCTTCTGCCATGATGTTCTGTCTCACCTTGGGCTCAGACGTATGAAGTCCATGCACTCCATAACTATGACCATGGACTGAACCTTTGAAACTGGGAGCCAAAATAAACTTTTTCTTCTCTAAGTTGTTTTTGCTCATTGACACAAAGGTGATTAATATGAAAATTGTTACACAAATGTGGGGTTATTACTGTGACTAACTTGACTATGTGCTTTAAAAGCTTTTGCAACTGGTTTGTGGGAGGAGTTTGAAAAAGTTTGGAAATGAAGGCTGAAAAAACCTTGGAATACGTAAGCCAGAGTTTAATGAGTGATTCTGGTGAGAACTCAGAAGATCAAAATGCCAATAGGACTGCAAAGGAAATACTTGGCTCATGAAGTTTCAGAGGGGAAAGAGAACTCTACTGGAAGTTGGACTAGTAGTGGTCATCCATGTTACATTCTGGAAAAGAAGTTGTCTATATTCTGTCCAAGTCCTGAGACTTTCTGTGAGGCTGAATTTAAGGTGATGGACTAATTAGTCTGACAAGGCAAATTTCAAAGCAGGGCAGCATTTGGGCAGTGGCATGAATATTACTTGTGGCTTTCAGCCAAGTTTGCTATGACAATGAGGAGAAGAAAGCAGAGCAGAAAGATTTAAAAACCTTACAGTTTGTTTAGAAACATGTCAGCAAACTGGCACCAAGGAAGTAGTGGTTGCTAAAGAGATCACAGCTGCCAAAGAGATGCTAAACACATTATCCAGAGACAATAAGAACAAAGGCTTTAGGGCATCTCAAGAATTGGTGAGACCAGGGCTGGGGATGTGGCTCAAGCAGTAGCGTGCTTACCTGGCATGCATGCGCGCCGGGTTCGATCCTCAGCACCACATACAAACAAAGATGTTGTGCCTGCCGATAACTAAATACAGTAAATTAAAAAAACTATATATATATATATATATATTTTAAAAAAAAAGAATTGGTGAGACCATACCCATGACAAGCTGTAGGACATCTGCAGAGGAAAACTGCAGAAACAAGCTAACATAGAGGCCATGCAGGGGGCAATTAGCAAGGTCATAGGGGCAGAGCTATACAAGTTTTTTGGAGAGAACATTATGATGCCATGTGCCGCAGATACTGGACATGCAGCTATAGGATTTATTTGTCCAGGTGGATTTTGCCTTACTTTGGTCCCATCCATTCTTCTTGTGTTCTCCCTTTTGGAATGGAAATGTTTATTTTGTGCAATTAAATATAAAATATATGAACCTTACTAATATTTTTGTTTCTCTTTTGATATTTCCTGAAATGCTTTTCTTAACACAAGAGGCTGCCAGGGCAGAGTACACTTCTGGGTACTTCCTCCAACTCATCTAGTGACATACCTTTTAATCAAGCTGGTTTTTCCTTTGCTGTTGAGTATTAAGAATTCTTTGTCTATTTTGGATCATAATCCCCAATCAAATATGCCTTTTGCAAATATTTTCTCCTAGTCTGTGGTTTATCTTTTCATTCACTTGATGTGGAAAGTTTTTACTTATAAATTTAAGATATTTTTATTATTTAAAATATTATTTTATATTATTTATTAAGACAATATCTTAAATTTGCCAATAAAAACTTTATTTTTTACAAAATAAAATAAGATTGTTCAGACTTTTAAGTTCCTGTTTTAGCAGCTTTTAAAACTATGGTTTTCAGGCTAGGGATGTAGTCTATGATCCAAAATAGACCCTAGGAAGCACAAGGGTTCTGGGTTTGATCCTTAGTATTGCAAATCAGAAGATGTTATTGTTTTCAATGAATTTATCTAAGATGTAAACATTAGTGGCATGAGACAATTCAAAATATCTCTTCAGTTTTTTAAATATATGTGGAACCTGTATTAATTCCCCTTATTCCTAATATTGGTGATTCATATTTTATTTCTTAAAATGTCTGGCTATAGTAATATAAAGTTTACAAATCTTTTCATGAAATTTTGTCTATTTTCTGTATCATTTGTTCATTTTGTGCTTTGTTAATATTCAATTTTATTTTAATTTTCTTTATTCTACTGACTTTAGTTGTAATTTTCTCTTATTTTTCTAGTTTTATAGTTTTTTGTCTATAATACAGACATTTAGATTAATTATCCTTTAAGGTATTTAAGCTATATCTCACTTATTTTGATGTATTGAATTTTCATTAAGTCAAAATATTTTTTAATTATTTGAGATTTATTGTTGGGCCTATGAATTTTTAAATCTGTTATTTAATTTCCAAATATTTATATATCTAGATATCTTTATATTATTGACTTATAATTTAATGTGTGGCCTTCAGAGAACATATGCTACCTGATTTCAATTCTTGGAAATTTATTAAAACTTGTTTCTTAGAACTTTGTCATTCTTGCATTCAATTCATGTGTGATTGAAAAGAATGCCCAATCTATTGTCTGCTTTAGGGTTCTATAAAATGTACATTAGACCAAATATTTTACAATATTACCCAAATTATATCACTGTTTTTTTAATTTATTTATTCTGTAACTTTGCCTTTTCCTGACTATGCATTTTTCTTTTTCTCAATTCAGTTCTGTTCATTTTCATGTATTTCTTAGATTTTTGTTGGAGATATACATATTTGAGTTGTATGTCCCCCTGATGAATTGACCTCTTTATAAATGTGAAGTGTTTCTCTGTATCAGTGGTATTACACTTTTCATTTGAAGGTCTATTTGTGTATAAAATCTTCTTTAAAACTGTTTCCAACTTGTTTGCTATTAAAATAACCACAGTACTTTTAGTTTTGTTTTTATTGTTTTTTGTTTGCTTGGTTGGTTTGGATTTTACTTGATATTTTATGCTACATATTCTTGCATTCTTCTACTTTCAACCTATCTGTGGCTTTGTATTTAGTGCACTTATTACACACAGCTTATTTCTATGTTCTTTAGCTATCCAATATGAAAATCTTGTAATTTTACTAGGATTATTTCATTTATAATAAATATAATCATTATATCTGGATTTAATTCCACTTTTGTGCTTTTTTCTCCATTTGTGCCATCTGATCTTTCTCTTTTTCTCTTTTATTGTTTTAGAATTCTATTTCCTTCACTGATGTTTTAGGTATGTCTCTCTCTGTATATGTGTTTGTGTGTGTGTGTGTGTGTGTGTGTGTGTGTGTGTGTGTGTTAATGTTGCTACAGATTTATTACTTGTCTTTTACTAATCAGAGCCTACATTAGTAAAATATTCTACTACTTCATGAAATGGATAAGACCAAAGTTACTTTTTTTTGTTTACCATCCTTCTGTTCTTCATGAACTTGCTGTGATATATTTTATTTCTCTATGTGCCTGTCCACTGGACCCATTAATTTCTTCTACTCCATAATTCTTCTCCATTAATTTCCCCCCTCTCTTCTGAATCATCCTTTTTTATTTCTGTTGGATCATTATCATTAGGACACAGACATAGTATTACTTTTCCCATCATAGAAAAAAAAAAAAGTTCTTCACTCCATATCCACCTATACGTTTACATTATTTCTCTGCTCTCCTTTGCAATAATACTTCTTAAAAATGTTTCTTCCATTTCTGTGCTTTTTTTTCTTTCCCATATTTTGAGAATACACTAGTTAAGATTTTACTCAGAATTTTGTCATCCTTAGAAAAATGCTCTTAAGGATACTGGTGATGTCTACTTTATTAAACTCAACAAAAATATGGTCAATTCTCGATTCTTATCTTAAAGATGTTGATCCACCAGCAGAACCAGACATACTCCCTCTACTTTGGAGTACTTTCTTCTAATGGCTTTCTTGTAGATTTCTTACTGCCTCACTTGATTAAGTTTCTCAGTTTCTTTTTCTGGTTTCTCCTCAATTCTCCTATGCCCCAGAGTTCACACCTTGAGTTACCTCCCTGGTCTGTTTATAATCATTATCTTGGTTATCTCACCTATTCTCATGGCTCAATTCCTAATTTACATCTGCATTCTAAAACTCTTTACTGAATTCCAATTCTGTGCACACAATTGTCTCCTTGACATCTTCATTTTGATTCTAAAAAGATGTTTTAAAATTAAAAAGACATAACTGAACTCCTAATAATTCCCCAAAGCCTCCAAAATGTGCTTCTTCCACAATTTTTTCCATGTTATTAAATGAAAATTTTATTCTTCATATTGTTTAAATCAGAAATCTTGGGATCATCCTTATCTCTTCTCTTTCATTCTTATACCACATAATCAGAGACTACTGCTGATTTTACCTTCAAACTATATTCAGGCTATGACTACTTTCACCATCTCCACTTCATCCAGTACCATCTTTGTCAGAACTATTATCATCTCACCACAGTTACAATCTCCAGACTTGTCTAATTCTTTTCACCCTCCAATCTGTCCTCATTTCTGAAGTCCCAGTGATCCTCTAAAATCATTCACTTACTCAAAATTCATTAGTTTCCTGTCTCACTCAAGATAAAATCCAATGTCCTTATAATGACCCATGAGGCCCTATATGATATTGACTTCTGATACTTCTGTGCACCCCATTTTATTACTTTTCTACTTATTCATCCCAATTCATTTTTCTTAACTTCTTCACTGTTTCTTCATTGTGGCAGATATGCTTCTATTTTGGGATCTTTATACTTGCTCTTCGATCAGAATTTTTTCTTATTGTTCTCAGATATCTTCTTGAAACATTCCCTCACTTCCTTCAGATATTTGTTCACAAGTACTCTTATGAGGGAGGTCTTTCCTTAATATCTATCTACTCCCACACATTTTCACCTTTCCCTGTATCTGTCCCTTTCTGTATTCATCCAGGTTCTTCAGATAACAGAAGCAATAGGATGGATGGATGGATGGATGATGTTTATAGAGACAGATGATAGATAGATAGATAGATAGATAGATAGATAGATAGATAGATAGATAGATAAGAAGGTATCTTTGTGAAGATTGAGTCATGGGATTAGAGAGGCTGAGATGTTCCATGATATGTTGTCTATAAGCCAGAGTACTAAGTAACTTGGTAGCATACCTCAGTCCCGTTCTGAAGCCCTGAACATCAAGGAATCCAAAGGAATAACTCAAAGTTCAAGGTGGAGGGACAGAGCAACTAAAGGGCTACTGGAGCACGTCCTAGAGTCCAAAGACTAGAGAACCTGGAGTTCTGATGTTCAAAGACAGGGAAAGAAGGCTATCCTAGATCCAGAAAAAGAGCAAATTTACCTTTTCTCTGCTTTTTTAGACTATCCATGTCCTCACCTGAGTGGATGGTGCTTGCGGCTGTTGGGTAGAACTTTCTTATTCAGTCCATTGATTCAAAAGCCAATCCTTTCTGTAGACACCCTAACAGACATATCCAGGAATAGTGCTTTACAGCTGTCTTTAGTATCCCCTTTTTGAAGTTGATACCTAAAATTAATCATCACACTTCCCTTACTCTCTCTCCACATATTTATTGTGTGTTGTCATCTCTCTGCTCTTAGAATGTAAATGCTATAAAAGCAATAATTTTTTGTCTGATTAGTTCACTGATGCATTTCCAGGGCCAAAAGTGTATCTAGTAGATAACTGACATTGGCATCACCTAATCCCTTCAAATGCTTCATCTTGGTTGGTTTAGCATCAATTTAGATACTAACTATATACATCCTTTCTCTCTTTAGTGGCCAATCCATGACCTTTATATAAATGTTACTCCAGGGGAAAAATGAGTTCATTCTACAAATGTTCTACTATGTCCATAGTGTCTATTATGTATATTGACTATTATATATAGACACTGTAGTGTCTATTATGTATCAGATATTGTGTTAGGTGCTTATGACAGGATGACTGGTGAATTATACAAGTTCTTTCTTTAATGCATAAATAGACATACAGCATCTCTCCAAAAACTGAATTAGTGATTAACTTAATAAATATGGTTCAGAAATAAGTCTCCAATGAGTAAGCAAGAAAATAAAATATTTATTTTAGAAATGTTATCCAGTGGATCATAGTGTGAAGTGATTAAAATGAGTCCTATGGCTCAATTAACAAATCTAAGAATATTTAATCTATATCTAGGGTCCTTTTCTAAATGTTTTAAAATTTTGGACATCCTTTGCTTAGTCTTGCAACCATCTGCATACCGCCAAGTATGTACCTTATAATGACAATCCAGGGAACATGAAGCTGATATCCCTCCTATGAATACTGAGTGGAGCTGGAAGGTAGGATGCCATAATTTGTATCTTAATGTCCCCCAGAGCCCATGCATTAAAGGCTTGGTCCACCACAGGGTGCTTTCAGAAGATAGTGGAATCTCATAAAGTAGGACTTTATGAGAATTCCTTAGGTCATTGGGGCCATGCCCCCAAAAGGGATTGTAGAGTCCCGACTTGGTCTCTCTTTTTTTTCCTGGCCAAAAGGTGAACAATTTGGCTCTGTCACCTATTCCTAACATGAGGTTGCCTTGCCACAAGCCCAAAGCAATAGGACCAGTCAATCTTGGACTAGAATGTCCAAAACAGCAAACTAAACAAAACATTTCTCTTTATAAGTTAATTATATCAGATCTCTTATTGTAGTGACATAAAACTAGTGCATAAGATGTCGACACCTTTCTTTGATTCATTAACCCCACACTGCTGACCAAAAAAAAGTCATTTCTAACCTCACTTCAGAACAAGTCACAATGTATCAGAAAATAGTCCTTCAGCTTTTAGCAATTAAGTGAGGATTCAAATACATCATAATGATTTTCCAAACCCCACACCTTCAACTAATCTAAAACTCTCCTGCCACAAATTTTCCTAGGCTCATGTGATTTTTCTGATCAGAACAAGGCTGTTGGGCTCCACAAGGACAATTAATTACAAGTCCTAAGGAACATTACAAGTGCTAAGTCTACTAATTTGTTTCTCCATCTCCTCCTCTTTCCTGTCCCCACCCAATCTCCAACCATCCTCTTTCCCATTCCTCATCAATATTTGCTCCCTGGAGTCTTTCATTCTCTCTGAAGTACAGCGATTGACAACAACTGAAAATCCAGAGTTTCCTAAAAGGAAGCATTTGCCCATGCTTCAGAATCTTAAGCTAATTTCAAAACAAGTAAATAAAATTTGTTTATTCACCTGTTGCATGAGAAATGCCCGTGCATTGACTGAGATTTCTCAGTAATTCCTAAAACTAGTCCTCAAGAGAAATGTGGCACTGGAATTGACTCCTAAGAAGCACTGGGAGAGCTCTGACTGCAATCCAAAGGCAGGATATCTACTAGGTATGGAGCATCCACCTTTTGTCCCTGCAGTTTGGAAAAATGCAAATATCACAGGCCATGGGGGTACAGCTCAGTGGGAGAGCATTTGACTGCATCACAGGTCTTCTGTCCATAGGCACTCTAAGCAGTTATTTTCCATATTTGAAGTCCTAAATGAGTCATTATGAGAATTTAGAGGTGGTTTCTACAAAATACTGGCACATAGTAGGCACTATATAAATGGAAGCTGCTTCATGGTTTTCTCTACTTCTCCTAACCAATGGTATTGGGTCTACTGCTCCTTCTTTTGAACCTGCTAATAAAGCCAAGGAACCCTTTGAATAAAAATGGTGCCTAATTAACTAGGCTGGTAATTAAATTGCAATGGAAACAGCCTATATGCACTTAACTAGACATTTATTATAGCTTAATAAGGTAACAACTGTATGATAAATACCACTTGATTACAAGGAATAGATGAATTCTTTGCATACTAACAAATGCTGGTGACAGACTGAAAGTATTATAAAGTTTGTGAGGGTTCTTTTATTAAGAAATAAGCGCATTAATTCCCTTACCTACTTCTTTAACCAAATGCTTCATATCAGAAGCGTTCAATTGATTAAACAAACATGATGAAATGACCTGTTAATCTGCTTGGCCACAGCTCATAGTTTTTGTGATTTTGTGATTGAGCATAGTTGGACTCCAATGATGCCACATGGAGAGGTGACATATCAGAAATGGGAGCACCCTTAGAGGCCAGCTGGCTCACTCCTTCCTGAGAAATCTGAGGCCAATGAAAAGGCACACCTTACCTGAGATCACACAGTGGAGAGGCTAGGGACACAGCCTTGTCCCCCATGATGTCTTCTCACATGATCTTTTCTCCCCACAATGTGAATATGAGCTTGAAGAAGTCATTCTTCTCATCCTCCATGAAATGTCTACCTGCTCATTGACATAAAATGTCCAGAGTGGAAAACACATCCTCTGAAACAGGGACCTAAAAGGCAGAAATTCACAGAAAAGTATAAATGACTAATGAAAAATCCTATTCGGACAGTGGGTTTTGACACAGATGGCAGGACAGACAGCAATCATTAGGGCCAGTGGTGTGCTGGAGCCAGCTCACACCAGATCAGGTTGAAGGAGTTGAAATTGCCTCCCCTTCCTTGCTTCGTGAAGACTTTATGGCAGCTTGAAATCAACCCTTATATGGTATTTACACCATGAATAATCAAAATACTATAACTTGGTTAGGGCTTAGGGAGTTGGAAGGGAGTGGGTAACGAGGACTGAGGGAGCGAGTAGGAGGTTGAGTTAGGTTGTGTTTGATGAAGGCCAACAGCGACCATTTTCCAGATTTGCCAAGAGTTGTTCCTGGGCATAGCTTCCATCCCCAGGATCTTTCTGATCCAAATCTATGTGCACAGACATTTTTTTTTTTTAGTTAAAAGGAACTGAACACAGAAAGGAAATAAATAGGGCTACATAAGATGATTCAGAGTATACTCCTGATTGATTAAAGTGATTGGCATTCCAGATAGAGACACAGATAGAGGAGAGAGCGATATATCTGAGATTCTCCATTGGTTGAGTATAAACATAATGTTTTTAAAAAAAAAGCCCTATAGGACATTTTTAAGCTTTGTAAAACTTAGGTATAAAATGCTAAAAATCGTGGCTCTCATAATCACCTGTCACTTAATTAAAATCTAATAATGGCCTTGTTATATCAAAGAAAATCCTTCCTGAATGCAGACAGCAGACAAAAGAACCTGAACTCAATATTTTTTTATTGAAATCATGCCATCTGGTTCTTTGTTATACTACAAGATGAAAGAACATAATAGTAGTATTATCCCAATCATGTGAGCTGGCATTGCAGGGTAGGAATTGGAAATTAAAAGAATATTTTATCAAATAAGAAATCATATGTTTAAATCAATTACTTACCCAACCTTGTTGCTAATACACACTGAAGTGAAGAGATTTAGAGAGCATTCAGCACTGTTTTTCCTTCATATTATTTTCAGGCTATGTTTGAAGGTGAGGTCCTTTGAGGTTGAAGTAGCTTCTCTGCCTCCTATGGTTCTACAGTGAGATTTTTCTCCTAAAACAGGCCTGAGAGGTGGTGGCCAACCAATTCTAGAGCCCTAAACCACGTGTCTTCTGTGGAAAGCAATTTGACAAGAAACTCCTCAGAAGAAACTAAAATCTCCGATTTACTTTCATGTGTAGCCAGAGCTATGAACCACTGTTCATGGCCATTATCATTCTCATCCGGTCTTGCCCTCTCTTCCAGGGTGAGTACGTCTCCCCTCGTTATCATCAAAACAGAATAACACAGTTGTCCCCTCCCTTTCCTCCCATGACATTTACCTACTAAATGCTATTTATCATATGTCCCATTATCTCAGTGCAACATCAAAATCAATCTTCCAAGTAGATATTATTATTCCTACCTTATTATAAGGAAGTTATGAAATGTTTTATTCACACCACTTTTGGTGAAATAGGTGTATTTTATTCTCCACTATACAATTCTTCAATTTTTCAGATACAAACTGAGTGTCTTGCAATTAATATAATTCTGGCATTAACTTCCTGGAGTTACTACATACACTGCAGGTAAAGGGTTCAATTCCATAAGACCAACTTCACTTCAGATACCAGTTGCACATCCTAGGTTTCCACCTATACTATAATTATCTATAGAACCAATTGTAGTACCAGTTTATCTACTGACTATAATGGCTGGATTATGTAATTCAATATTTAAATTATTGAAGAATTTATATAATTTTTTCTACAGTGGTTGCACCATTTTATATTCCCCAAATCTATAAGGGTTCCAATTTCCTCCTCACGTTTGATAATTTATTAGAACAGCTCACAGAACTAAATAGGCACCTTACCTTCTGTTACTGGCCATCTAAATGAAAGAAATGCATAGAGCAAGGTATGAAGGACAGAATGTGGGCTGCAATACCTTCTCCATACATGCTAACCTGTCAGCCCCTCAGTGTGGTCACCCACCTGGAGACCTATCACTTAAGGTTTTTATACAGGTTTTATTACATAGGTATGATTGACTAAATCATTGGCCAATGGTAACTGAACTCAATCTCCCACTCTTCTCCCCTACCCAGAGGTCCAGAGATGGGATGAAAATTTCCAATCCTCGAATCACATAGTTGTTTCTTCTGGAAACTACCCCAGCCCAAAGTTTTCTTGAGATTCTTCAAGAGCCTCCTCATTAGTGTAAATTTAACTATTATTGAAATGGGGTTCACCTGGATTACAAGAAAGATCTTGACACCCCCATCACTTAAGAAATTCAAAGAAATTTAGAAGTTCTGCATCAAAACCCAGGGACAAAGACTGTGTGTGTGTGTGTGTGTGTGTGTGTGTGTGTGTGTGTCTGTGTGTGTGTGTTGTATTTTCACAGAAGGTTAAAAAAGTGTGTGCTGAAAGTAGGACAATATCAGTAAATGTGACATGACTCCACTCCGGTCCAATGATATGAGACCCAGAGCTCCACCACCTACTTTTTAAAAATGCTGATGCTTGGGTCTCCATCTCTACAATTCTAAATTATTGATAGCTCTCAAACACCACTATTTTTCTCAACAGTTTCAAGGGAGATTTTAATATACAACCACCATTGAGAAGCATTCAGATGGAGAATATGGTCAAAATCCTAGGCATCCCAATGAGTACATGAAAAGATAATCAACATTCCTAACCATTAAAGAAATGAAACTCAAAACCACAATGAGACACAGCTTCACATTGTTAGGATAACTACTAGCAAAAAAAAAAAAGTTCAAAAAGATATGAAGAAATTGAAATCTTGTGCATCATTGGTGGGAATGTAACATAGAAGACTGTGTATAGAGATAGTCTATGTATGTGTGTATAAATATGTTTTTGTATTATATGTTCATACACAAATGTATATACATACAATACATAAACATTTATAAATATGTGTTTATGCATAATGTATATATTTTTGTGTGTGTATTCATACATATATACTTAGACTATATATAGACAATAATATGGTGGCTAAAAATTAAATTTAAAATAATATAATTCAACAATTCCATTTCTTATAGATACCCAAAAGAATTAAAAGCAGACTCAAAAAGATATTTGTACCCACAAGTTCTTAGCAGGATTATTCTCAAGCTCCTAAAGAAGAAAAACACCCAAGTGTCCATTGGCAGATGAACAGAAAAACAAACCATGGCATGTACCTAGGTTTTTCAGCCTTTGAGCATTTTTGTGGCACATGCTACAACATGGATAAACTTGGAGACTCACGCTGTGAAATTAACCACAGAATATTCCCCTAACCATGGAATACTGCATGATTCTACTTACAGGAGGTAACTACAGTGGTAAAATGTACAGAGGCAGAAAGGAGAAGGGTAATTTCCAGGGGCTGCAGAAAGGAGAACAGCCCAGCTGACTCCTCCCAGGAGATGGATCCACAAAAGTTCTTTCCCTCTTAAAAGGAGAGAGGTAAAATTACCAGGCCTCAGCCAGCTGCAGCATTGTTGTGGTTTAGATATGAGGTGTCCCCAAAAGCCCATGAGTGAGATAATGCAAGAAAGCTTAGAGGTGAAGTGATTGGGTTATAAAAGCCTTAACCTAATCAGTGCATTAATTCCCTAATAGGGATTCACTGGGTGCTAACTATAAGCAAGTAGAGTGTGGCTAGAGAAGGTGGGTCCTTGGGAGAGTGCCTTCAGGGTTTATTTGTTGCGGTGGCGACCTCTAAAATCATGTACCCCCAAATAAACTTTGCCTTCTCTAAAATTGTTCTTGCCAGGTCTTTTGGTCCCAGCAGTGGAAAAGCTGACTAAAACAAGCATCAACCCATGTGCCCTCCTTAATAGGTGTGTCAGCAGAGGCTGAGTGTTGAAGAGCCTGATCATCACAGCCTGTGCCCAGTGTTCTCGGAATCTGCCATGGTCCAGGTCAGAGTGCTTTGACTGATGAGAACACTGGCAATTGTTTTATTCATGTGAATTCCTAGAATCTTAGAAACAAAGAATTAGACTAAATTCAGTCATTTGGAGCTTTCGGTTAGAGTTTGGTTAGAGTTTAAAATCATCATCATCATCATCATCATCATCATCATTATCATCATCATCATCATCACATAGAATCTTTTCAGGTCTGTCCTGGGACTCCCACTGTCAAACTGGGGAAGCCTCCACTCTTCCCAGCAGGGATTCTGAGGCTTCTCCCTTACCGTCCATGTCAAACAGCACATTCAGGAATTCAGAGGAGCCCAACTGTGTCCTTTAGCCAGAAAGAAGACTAAATACACAAACTTATGGACAACCTTTCTCTTCCAAATGCAAACAGTATATGAAGGTTAAAAACCTCCTACTCCCAAAACATTTCCCCGCAGGCCTGGCTGCTTCATAACTCAGAGGACTTCTGACCAAGCGAATACCAGGTTGAGAGGGAATATAAGCCCCAGTGAATTTTTCTAGAATTTTCCTCAAGAAATGCAGTACTATTTAGTGTGTTTATTACAGCACTCCTTAGTACATTTATTACAGTATTTAGAACTGTAATTCACAGGTACAGCAGAGTGGGATCCAACTGACCCAGGCAGTAGCCTTTCCCTTAAAGGCTAGACAACCTTGATCAAGTCCCATTATTGTGCTGGGCCTCAATTGTGCTTTATTGTGATGGGCCTCGATTTCCCTTCAGACAAATCAGGTTATAAAGTCCTTATCAATCCCAGAAGAAACTCAGTCCTTATGAAGATACCTGGGAAAAGTCTTACACTGTCTCCCAACATAAAGTGTTTTTACTTTTACGATGCTTGTGTTGCCTTTCATGCAGTCACCCTGTCTATCCTGGGGGTGGGGAAGTGAAGAGTGGCTGGTGGCATTTGGCAACAATTTACACCACAGATAAATACACCCACCTTGACATTTTCAAAGCCTGGCTCAGAAGAAAAAGTCCCTTTTTTCTCTGAAGCATTAAAGAAAATGTGCATGATTATCATCTGTCTGAAAAAAAAATGGGGAAAAGAAAGAGGGAGGGAAAAGGAATACGGCTGAACTGACACTGAGAAACTCACCATTTCATTCTGCACAATTGAACTTCATTAATCATAGAAAATCAGAGATGGAAAAGACCTATTAGGTCACCCCATCTATCCCTCTGAACGCATTAAAAGCTTTCAAATGAGACAGAAATCGAAGGTCCTGATTGCTGATGGTCATTAAAGATGGTTTTTGTGAAGAAAAATGTTAACCTTTGCGTCCCTGACAAATTACACTCTGGGTGGTTACGGCTGCCTTTGCCAGAGTGCCCCAGTTCTGGGGTTGGAGGTCACCACCCCTTAGCATGAGTGCCGCTAAGTGGCTTCATCAGGGGTCCCTATTCAATAACCACCACTCACTGATGGAGGGGGCCCGCAGGAGAGGAGCTTGGCCTACTTCCCTGTTTTTCCTCTGATCTCCCTGCTGAGAGGAAGAATGTAGTTTCCCCTCCAAAGACATCTTCCTTGCAACTTCTGCTTTGGCCAGGGAGCCTTCTCAATTCTGTGCCCAATTCAGCACACACACGCGGTGTGATGCCCTTGGCTGAGCCTCACACCCATAAGTTCTGGGCTTCACAGGACAGCCCTGACCCACAGAAGGAGCATCAGCTGTTTCAGAATGTCCCAGACTTCTTTACCCCTTCCTCTAGCAAGAGCCTTCACCCATACCCAATTTATTGTAGAGAGTATTCCTTTTTTCATTCTATGTGGCTATAGCGGGGTAGGACCAAACCTTTTAGAGAGGTCACATACCTGGGACTTCCCATAATAGTAGCTAAAACCTCCAGTTGGCCAGAAAGGAGCACATGATGCAAGTCACTCTAATCTAGGCCTTTTGCTGAAACTTTATATATCAACATTAGAAGAAAGAGGCTTTCTCATTCATCCCATGTCCCTAAGCTTGTATGGTACAACCCCAAAGTTGCAGTAGCAGGCACCATAGTAAAGGGAAGTAGCTCACCTAATCAGAATAGAATTAGGCCAATGACTCCTGTTCTCAGTTACATAGACAATAAATTAATTTTCTTCACTTAAGTTACTGCGAGTATAGTTTCTCTCCCCAGGAACCTATGCAGTCTGGACTACTTAATGCCACCAGGTTCGGTCATCCTCTGCTTGTTCATGCATGAGAGCCTCGACTCCGCTGCAGAATGGCAGATCCAGAGGGGCAGAAATCACACCTTCTCCTTCTCTTCAGTGCTATGGCCCAAGCCCCAATCAGCTGGTCATTAAACAGCATTTAATTGGATTGGAAACAAGTGTATTTGCCAACAGGGAACTTGCCTTCACTTTTCTTCTCTGCAGGGACTATTGGTAACTGAGAAGCATCATGAGTCATACCCCCCAATTCACAGGCTGAGTGAAACCCCAAGATGTGCATCCTTCTCCAAGGATGTGATCAATATGACTAGGCTGACCAAAATGTGTGCCCAGCGCACCCCTCAAGGCGTCTCCTTCCTCAGGGTGACTGGTGCTGGGGGTTCTGTTGCAGGGACTGCCTTTTACATATTATGTGCGACTTTATTCATACCAACCAAAGATGGATCCCTTTGTTGCCTTCCTGTCACATCTTTTTGCTGTTGTTGTCATTAATCAGGCCCAGTTTGGGAATGTGACCTTCAGGATTAAGGATAGAGTTTGGCAGGGAGGGGAATGCAGATTTTAATAATAGCCAAGGGGGTAACTGGCATCAACAACCCTTCAGCCCAAAGGTAGAAAATCACAAGAAAAAATTTAGAATGTGGCAAGAAAAACTAAATGTCAGTAAAGAAATAACTAAAATTAAGACTTAAACAAAATCACAAAACTTGTGTTTGTTCACTCTTCTCTGTAGCATCAGTCTCTGAACATTTCTGTACTGTCCTACTCCAAAGTTGTCACCTTCTTTGTGTCTTCTAGAGATTCCCAAAATTTACATGTGGTCTATTCAGATAAATATTAAGGAAGTACCTAATAAATGCCACTTTTTATTAATCCTCCTAGGAGTGAGCTGTATGTTTTGAATTTGTTTTTTAACATTGAGCCCAGTGATAGTAATAGCAACACGTACACGTGTTGGAGGCTGGGTACTATTCTACTTTACAAAGATTAACCCATTTTATCTTCACAAAAACCTTAAACGCTAGACTACTTACTACAAGCATCAGTGGGGTTTGGAAACTTGCTCGTATGCTCGTGGCTGAGATGACAGTCCCCAAATTGTTTTTTACAAGAAAATATCTGTGGTCAACAGAATTACAAATATGCATTATTTTAAATTGTAGACGAGTTGGGGTATTGACAGTTCAGTAATAGGATGTGTAGGAGAAATGGAAAATTAAAGAAAGATAAATCTCAAAGGGCAAGTGATGGGGACTCACCTGTAGAAGTGAGCAACCACAGAGAATTTGAGGAGGCAGTTGGAGATTGAGAAGTTTGGAAGCAAACAATACTAGCACCAAAGCAAACAGCAAGTCCATTGGTAGGTAGTCATCAGGCATTGCCCTGGGCACAGCAGCACAGACATGGGATGCCCCTCCCAGATGTTACAACCCCCAGGATGGCCCTGAGCAGCCACTGGCATGGTTGATCCCAACAAGAAAATCCCAGAACAGAGAATAGAGACATCTCCCCAGGCTCTAATAGCTAGACCTCTTATGGACTGCCACTTTGTCTCTGTAGAGAAATAAAATCTGAGTTTCAAATAGTAATGTGTACCACTAAATATGGGAGATCCATATATTATAATAATAAATTATTTTGATGATCTTAATTATCCTTAGTAAAACAAATGATTTATAGTTAATTGCTTTACTGTAATGAAATAAAGTGATCGTAACTATAATTGTTACGTATCACATAGCATTCACACTCTAAAACAGTTCTATTATAATAAACAAATACATGAATTAGATACACAGTTGCACATTGCAGATGTTTGACCTTAAGGGCTTTACTTTTTTTTCCCCTCCAGGTTGATCCTAAATTTTCTAAAATGGAGGTCTGTTTTGTAAAATTTTACACTCAATTGCCACCTCAGGGTGGACATAGTCCACATCTGAGTAATAAGCAGGTTCACTATCAGAAGTAAACCATCTCCTGGTCCTTGACATAGAAGCTTCCACTAAGGAAAAGCTTACCTTCATTTTAAAGCAACTTTCTTAAACTATAATATACCCATGATGCACTGCACCCATTTTGATTGTGGAATTCAATGCATTTTGGCAAATCTGTGCATCCATTTAAATATCACCACAATCACTACTGAATTGAAGAAGAAATTTGAATTTGCATGAAGAAATGCAAATAGGCACAGTTACAGGCAGTGAAGTTTCCCAGTGATGAGAAAAGGGATAAAGAAATTTCACACGACTCAACACAAAGTTGTTGATAATGGGTTCATAAATACTTAGTGCAATGACTGCCACATTAGTCTCATTATAAAGAACAGTATAAGTCACCAACTATCCAAGAAGAGGTAGAGGACTCTGTCAGAAAGGAATAGGGAACCAAGAAGACTTTTCACTGACTTGAAAATTTTGCTCCAGATAATCCTAAGAGTCAATGTGTTGGAACAGAGCAAGTATGGGATAGCCCATGTATAGTTATATCTCATGAATCAAGTACAAAGATGTGCCTTGATCATCCTACATGTGATCACCCTCCATTACTGACTTGAGAACTCTCTCCAAGTGAAAGGTCTCTGTATGTGTTATACAGATGCCCATCACTGTGACAAAATACCTGAGATAAGCAACTTATAAGAAAGACAAGTTTATTTTGGCTCACAATTTCAGAGGTTTCATCCATGATTGCTGGGCCTTATCACTTTGGGCCTGTGGCGGCATAGTACACCATGGCAATAGCATGTGGAAGAAGAGGACTGTTCACTTCATAGAAGCCTGAAGCAAAAAGAGAGAGGGAGGGGCCAGGGTTCCAAGGTCTCCATCAAGGGCAAGTCCCCAATTCTCTAATTTCCTTTTATTATACTCTGCCTCCAGAAGGTTCCACCACCTCCCAACAGTACCATCAAAGGCTGGTGACCAAGTCTTTTACCCAGGGCCCTTGGAGGGACACTGTGGATTCAAACTACAGCACTTCACAACCTCTCATCACTCTATCATGTGAGCCTGGATTCTCAGAGGTTAAATCTTCTCTGCCATCACCAACGTGACTGCAAAAGAAACCCAAATTGTTGAGTACAGTGGGATTAAATGTCTATTAGCCCTCATGCATTCAATTCTTTTTCTCAGTACTCTTCAATTATGGGAAAATCTTAACCCTGTGGTTAAGGTTATTTTGGGAGCCAAGGACATTTGCTGCCAAAGACCAAGAGTGATATGTACCATTAGGATCCAACAGTTGAGTGCAGCTGTTTTCTGAGAATGTGTTTCCTACAAGATGAAAAAGCAAGCTGCCTCTCTCAGAAACCCTGGTGCAAAGAGGGCAAGAGGGTGATGGATAGTTCAGGTAGCAAGCTGAGAAGCTGGAATCGCAGGTCCACTTAAGGCCATTCAGATTCCCTCAGAGCCTGAAGAGCCATGAAATCACTTTCCTTTAGTCAAGTGAACTCTAGATGTTTCCACTCTTAAGTCGTCACCTCCAAGTTTAACTTCTCTCTGTCTCAGAAGATGGAAACTCTTTCCAACAAACAAGCTGAAATGTGTTTATTGTTGATTCAATGTACACTGGCACTCTGCTCTTAAGTCATGGGCATCTCACTTGGAGAAACAAGACATATCTTAATGAAAATACAGGAAATGAACAATGGGCCCAACGAGAACTGAAGGAATTCCAAGATAGGTAGTATTCTGAGATTGAGAAATTATTTTCTTTTTAATAATAGATTTTGGAGAGAGTTGAGGATAAGACTTCCCGTATCCTTATAGTGAAGACAAATTTAAACTTTTTATACCCAACTCAAATTTCTCATGCTTTAATTTTTCTTTACAGGGCACTCCATGGGCATGGCAAACAGCTGCTCACCAACCATCTCATAAACTTCACAAATTGCTAAGAATAAAATTTAGAAAAAGACAGAAACACACTTTTTAAATGTGCACTCCCTATCTTCTTCACTGTTTTTTTTTTAATTCATCTTTGTATCCTTAGTCACTAAATGTGGATTTCTTTAATATTATGACCGCATTGTGCACTAGACTGTTTGCATACTCTATTCTGGAATTCTCGAAACACTCTTAGAAAATTAGAATGATCAAAGATCTTACAGTTTTATGGGCCTTACTGTGTTCCTGGACACCAAAATGAGACCCACAAAGAAAACTGACTTTTTGAGACCATATCTCAACTTAATAAAATATCTGCCCATAATAGTAAAAATCAAACAGGAAAACTGATGTATATAGGTTTTCACTGTTTTATATGAATTGGTTGATAGGATGTTTTAGGATTATACAGACACATACTCAGTGCTCGATCCCTGCACTATCATAACCAAGTTTAGCACAGTGATCGGATGTTCAAAAATGAGTATCTGTTTCTGGAAGAATATATTTCTTTTTGGTCATCTAAGATCAGCACCCCTAAAAATATACATTTTGGAGCTCTTTCATTAATAAGGAAGACCTCCTTTGGCTTACAATGTCAAACAAAAATCCTCCTCTGTTCCTTTCTTTTTGCAGTGAACTGAGAAGGACAATATATGTGTCAAATTAAAGAAAAGCATATTGCCCTGGGCTTTCTCTCCCTTTTGCTTCCTTCACTCCTCAGATGATGCCAAGATCCTTTGAGAGTGGACAAGAGATCCATGACTGGTGCTAACCATTAGATCTACTAATCAAATTTAAAATGCCACTAGACTAGTCATTTTATGCAAGTTCTATGATTAACTCACTGACTACATAACCCTTTTCAGTCCACCTAACCCTCAGAATTAATTGTCAAACAAGAGTAGTACACACCCATCCTACCTACCAACAGTGCTCATTCTTTCTAAACCAAATACCTACATATTTACGTTGAGCCCAAGTACCCCTATGGATAACGCAGTGCCTCTTTCCTTCTCCGTCTTTCATAACAGATGTTACCTTTATTTATTCAGGTATTAAAAAAGAGTGTTTTAGGTTATTTTTTACTGCAGTGATCAAAAGACCTGACAAGAACAATTTTAGAGGTGAAAACGTTTATTTGGGGGCTATGGTTTCAGAAGTCTCCATCCCTAGGAGGCTAGCTCCATTCCTCAGGGCTGGAGATGAGGCAGAACATCATGGCAGAAGGGTGTAGTGGAGGAGAGCAGCTGGGAACATGGCACCAGGAAGCAAAGAGAGAGCTCTCAACAAGGACAAAATATAAAGCTCAAACATCCTCCCCCCATGATACACCTTCTCCAGCCACACCCTATGTGCCTACCATTACCAGTCAGTTAATCCCTATCAGTGGAACAACACACTGATTAGCTTAAGGCTATTATAACCCAATCATTTCACCTCTAAACCCTTTCAACTTGATTCACACATGGCTTTTGGGGAATGCCTCATATCTAAATTATAATAGACAGAAAAACTTGCATTCATCTTAAAGAATCCCCAAAATCCATTCTGTCAACTTGACTATTTGTTACTTCTTCCATAATATATTGTTAAGTATTGCTCCTCTTTACCCCTTTTCCCTATTTTAGACTTCTATCATGATTAATCTGTATTATTCCAGTGGTTTCCAGTTTGGTCTTTGGAGCTCCTTACCTCCCATGTTGAACAGCCAATTTATTCTCCACTGTTACCAAAACAACATTTCTAAAACTTAATCTAATTATATCATCATGTAGTTAATATCTATCATCTGTATTGCCTTTATAAAAATATTCGCACTATTGGGCAATATTAAAACATCTTCTTATCCTTTTTTAATCATTGCTTATGCTAATTATTCTGCCTAGATCTTTAGCTTTGTTTATTTTTTCACTTTGCCTTTTCTTACCCCTTACATTTATAGACTATTTTCCTAACATTCTTCATATGTCACAGTATTGCTATTGTACTTGCTAAAATAGGTATACTTTCTTCACATTCCCACAGTACTGTGTGTCAAGAATTATGAATGGTCTGAAATGTTATCCTAACAAACTAACAAATTAGCCTACTACAGTTTTATGGATAATGATAGAAGACATAAGACTTTTGAATAAGGTATGATATGATATATGATATGATATAGTATTGCAGAAGCTAGAGTATTAGCAGGTACTCCAGTTCTGAATTCCTACAGGCTAAATCACAGAGAGTTAAAAGGCATCTTTAAACATAGTGGGTGGTGTTATTGGACAGGTACTCTGAGCTTAGGGAAGCCAATCTTTTATAATGGGAAGTAAGCCCACCTGCCCTTTGCACAAGAAGAAGAAATCATCTGTACCTTTTAAGATTGATTGTTATACTAACATCTTTGAAAAGAAGTCCAAAACAAGGAACGATTAGCACCTCACTAAAAACATGTGCAGAAAATTAGAGATCCATGAAGAACTGTCTTCCAACACACTGAACATTATGCAATCACAGTTTTTGTAACACTGAGGGTTTTTTTACCCTTATAACAGTCAACCTTCATCACTAGAATTTGAACTTCTTGACAGTAGAGACTGAGCCCTGTTATTCTGCGCCATGTATAGTGTGCAACATAGTTGGGATTTCAAATACAACATTTGAGTAATGTCAGAATTTGATCAAGGAAAAAAAATCTTAGATGCACATTATTTTGTGTACCCCTAAACAGAATTTGTATAATTTCAATTAGATAAAAAATGTTTTCTACAAGGTTATAATGAATTATAAAAAGAAGCTATAACAAGTCTTGAACTTTTTTTTTAAATGACTTTTTTCTTGTTTGAAAGTAAGGTAGTTGAATTCTAGTGTACATTTATTATTAAAACCCTGATCTATGAATCTTTATTTTTTTGGATATCTTGGAACAATTCCTAATGGAAAACACACTCCAAAACCCTCTATTTTCATAAAAAAGATTTCTGACCAAACTAGTGGTTATTTATACTTCCATGGACTCCCCTCAGTAAAGGGAATATACTTACAAACAAACCCCTGCAAAAGAACACGAAGAAATATTTAGAAGTGATGCATGTTTATTACCTTGGTGTTAATAAACATGGCGTTGACATCATGAATTTTTTACAAATATGCAAACTTATCAAAATTTATATATGTTAAATAGGTGTACATTTATATATAAATTATATCTCAATGAAGTTTTGAGAATATTAAAAATATTTTTTTAAAACTCCCATTTAATTTCCATACAAAGCCTTCCTACCTCAGTTTTAGTTAGCTTTTCATCACTGTGATCAAAGACCTGACAAGAACAACTCAGAGGAGAAAAAGTTTATTTGGCTCATTGATTCAGAGATTTAGTCCATGGTCTCCTGACTCCTTTGCTCTGGGCCCATGATGGGGTAGAACATCATGGCAGAAGGGCATGGCAGAGGAAAGTAGCTCAGGACATGAGAGCCAGGGGGCAAAGAGAGCAAGCTCCACTCACCAGGAACAAAATGTAAACCCCAAAGGCATGTGATCTACTTCCTCCAGCCCACACCCTACCTGACTATAGTTACCTCTCACTTAATCCATTCGAGTTGATTAATCCACTGATCAAGTTACAGTTCTCTTAATCTAATCATTTCACCTCTGAACATTTTGCATTGTCTCTTTCAGGGATACCTCATGTCCAGACCTTAACAACCTCTCGGGTCAAATCCTCCAGGTCTAATTTCTCCATCTCTTCCCTTACACAGCAGCCATAGTAGGAAGTGCTTTCTTCCCGGGGTCTAGATAAAGGTGGCACTGTCTTCCATCCATTGTCCTCTGTACAATCTTATGAGTAGAGCTACAATTTTATGAAAGAAATAAAGGTGGTATTCTGGATGTGTATAGAACTTGGGTGAGGGTAAAGAGGTTTGGAGACTAATGCAACACTAAAAATAGTTTTATTTAGACATTCCAAGGGTGGCCTAGCTCAGAAACAGCTCTATCTGCAGGAAATACTGTTCTCAGTATGTCTCAAATGGTTAAAAGTGGCCTGATCTTTCCTACTTGTTTTCAGTCCTTGGCCCATCCATGATTTAATAGGTAAGCTATGGTATCTCAAGAACATCATTGTGACAGCACAAATATAATTCAAAGGGAAGAAGGAAATAAGGGTGGAAAGGGCTCACCTATAATAGTCCTTTGCATTTCCATATCATTAAAACATATATGAGTTTTATTTTATTTTATTATCTTTTAATGGGAAAAATTTAAGCATTTATATTTATTGCCATAATTGATATCCCGAGGCGTTAGCACACTGTATAAGTTTTCTTGGCATTTCCTTAATATTTTTGTCTTTTGCTGGATTATGTTTTAGCTGCTTTTATTTTCTCCAGCTATTTGGAAAGTTATAAATTCATATTTTTAGTTGTATTAACAGATGATTTTAAATAGTTTTGATGAAAAACAATGCACACAAAAAAGGGTGCTATAAATATCTCATATTTTCAGAAATAAAAAGCTACAAAAACAACATCAAAAACGGAAAATAACTTCTATTTCACAGGCAGCCTCCTTGTCCTCCATTTTAGTCTCTGGTCCTCCAAGGGTAGCTGATCCCTAATTTTTAAGAGCTTACATTAGTTTTGCACTTTATATAAATAGAATCACCCAGCATGTACTCCTTCATGACTCGTTTCCCTAGCTCAACATTATATTTATGAGTTATATCCATAGGGTCTTGGGAAGTTACAGTGTCTTGATTCTCATTGCTGCCCAGTAGTACTAGGGGTGAATATGCCACTATGTATCTATGAACTTGCAAAACAAACAAATCTACATAAATACAAGTGTCTACAAAAACAGTACACATGCACTTGCTCACCTGGGACAAATGCTGCCAGACACTGGAAATCGTTATTGAACCATTTGGGCCAAGGGATGGATCTCAAGAGAGTGGAGAATGCCTGAAGGTTCCGATAAGATAGAAATTTGCATCTGCTGGCTGGCTCTTCTATATGCACCTCATTGGTAATCAAAAAGGATTGGGGAGAGTCCTGAAGGTGTGGCACCTTATATTGAAAGCCTGGAGATCAGCAGACCAGAGATCAGCAGCTGTTAATGGGAAATCATAAAACTCCACCCACATTGTCCTTGCCTACTCCTCTTCAAAATAAAAGCAGAGGGAAGGCCCACAAGCAAGACTTACATAGGGGCAATTGTGAAGGCCTACTCCCCGGGGTGAAGAGAATAGAAAATATTTGTGGAGAAACCCTTCTCTAGATAGGGCCGGGAATATGAACTAGGCTGAAAATTGCCCCCAGGGGAGGGGCAGGAACACTTAGAAGACCACAGTTCTGTGGCCTAGACAGTACCTGGATGAGGCAGAAGCATAATTTGAAGAAAAGAGAATACACCTGCTCCCACCACAGGGGCTAAGCATCACGTAAAAAATAACAGCTAGTCGAGGGACAAGATCAGGACCTCAGCCTCCATACCCCATGCAATTAAAGGTGTTTTTTTCAATAATAACTTACAAAATATAGCCAAAAATAAGAAGAAGAACACCCAAGGGCACAAGCAAAACTACCGTTAAGACAATTCCATCAACAGAACCACATACACACGACACATATGTTGAAACTATCAGGTAGGGAATTCCAAAATTAACATGTTAAAGATGGTAATGGAAGAATAAGCATCATGAAATATCAGATAGGTCATTTTAACAAAGAAATAGAAGCTAAAAGGGAAAAAAAAGGAATCAGATGGAGATCCTAGAAATGAAGACATAGATGGTGGAGACGCCATCCATGATCTCAACAGTAGTCTGCTGAGGAAAGAAGCAGTGGAGTTGAAACTAGGTTCATAGAAATGTCCCTAATTGAAACAAAAGGAGAAGGAAATAGCAGGAGGAGATCAATGAAAGAACAGAGCCCACAAGACCAAGACACACACAAAAGCTACAGTGGACTTTCAAAAGGTGAAGAGAGAGAAAGAGATAGAAGAAATACTTGGGAAGATGAGGGCTGAGAATTTGTAAAAATAATGAGCATACGACATCAAGTAGAGAAGAAATAAAATTTTAAAACTGGGTACCTCATATTCAAACCACTTGAAAACAAAGACGAGGAAAAATCTTGAGGTCACCAGACAAAAAGGCTGCCTTATCTATAGAGAAATAAAGATAAGAATCATAGTAAACTTCTCATCTGATATCATGCATACCAGAAGAAAATGAGATGGCATTTTAAACTATTTGGAAGAAAAATATCAGTCAATTCAGAATCCTATCCTCAACACAAGTACAAAAAAAAATGGTCTTTAAAAAGCAAATAAAAAATTACTTTATCAGATAAAGAGAAACTAAGAGAACTCACTGTCAGAAGACCTCTAATACAAAAAGTGTAGTTATTAAACATTTAAAAAGCAGAAAGAATTTGACACCAGATAGACCATACAAAATCTGAATTATAGAAAATGACCCAGAGCTGGGCAAGGTAGCATATGCCTATAATACCAGCAGCTGGAGAGGCTGAGGCAGGAGAATAGCAAGTTCAAAGTCAGCCTCAGCAATATAGTAACTAATATAGTAACTAAGCAACTCAGCAAAACCCTGTCTCTAAATTAAATATCTAAAAAGGGGCTGGGAATGTGGCTCAGTGGTTAAGTGCCCCTGCGCTCAATCCCCAGTACTGAGAGAGGAGTTGGGAAACTCGATGACATCATATGGAAAAAGATGGAAACTGCATTAATAAACATAACATAAAATTTCCTTTATTATTATTTGTATTAACTTTAAAAGACAACTGTCTACAGCAAATATAGTTGCAATGCATGGTATTTATAGCGTATGTAAGGGTAAAATGTACAATAAAAGTAATACAGAGAGAAAAAAAGAGAAATTGGGAATAACATTTATATCAATAAGCAGTGTCTGCTCTATTTGCCAAAAATCTTTCACTCCATACTTCTCATCTAGATGGGACTCCTAGGTGCATTGGATGTGGAAAGAAGGCAGGGAGACTTGCTGACCCCTTTAGTGCCCAGAGATGACAAGGTGAAACCCTGATTAACTCTGACAAGTGAAGAGACACAGAGACCCCTTTAGAACAAGTTTCAGCAGAAAGGAAGACCAGTTATTTTCATGTATTCCTGCCATGTACTTTTCTTTAGACCCTGGCAGATTTTTCAGACACTTGAAGAAAGAACCTATTCAAACCTTCTCTCCCAGTTCTAATTCACTTTCTATTCTATCCTATTCTATTCTATTCCATTCTATTCCCGTTCTTGGGACAAAAGGCTTCTTTCTGTGGCAATGGAAGTCTCCAGGCCACACTGACAGCGGAAGAAGCAGTTCCCCTGTAGCACACACCCCTTTCTTGGGTTCACTCCTACCATACCAAAGGAGCCCACTTAGAAGCAAATTTACAACCCAAGCTGAAAAATCCAATCTCTCCAGCAAGAAAAAGCTGGATTTTATAATAACTCAGGAAGGTAGAATTTGAGAAAGGAATCACTACACTTTTGATGGTGTGTCAAATCTGCAACGGCTGAGCGAACTCCAGAAAAGCTGCCCAGTGCTGCCCAGCTCTCGGGCTTTGAGCTGAGCTAAAGAGGTTGGCAGGTGGTGATGGAGACAGGGCAGGCATGGCGTAGGCAGCTGCTGACAGGAGCAGGGGGCAGGCTGGGGATCTGACACAGACCCAGCCCCACCTCCCTGCTGCCTGCACCATTCTATCATGATCCAATAATGGGTGAACCTGGCAGAGCCGCCATTTGTAAGCAACAAGCAGCTACCTGTGTAAGATCTGAGCCTGAAACACACACAGCAAGTCCCAACCCTCTAACCTTGGACATGCAGCTCAATAATTAGAAGCCCCAAGCCAACGAAGAACCCCAATACATGGGCTGATGCTTCTGTTCATGCAAACTTAATCATTTGTTAGGGCCAATATTTTCTCCACCACAAAATTTTCTCTGATCATGTCCTAAAAGGACTTTGTCTGATGCTTAGATATGATGTTTCACCTAACAAACAAAGATAGAAATATCTATTACTGGAAAAACAAAAGAGAAATAGGCATTCACACTAAGACTTGGTGGGTATTCTCTGAAGGCCAGGTCAGTGGTGTGTATCAAATGGAGACTGGACACATCCTTGGTCTTGGAATTCCTCATCCAAGAATTTTAACCATGGGGACATGTGTGTACAAGGGTGTCCATTGAAAGCCATTCATACAGGGTGAATCTGAAAACATATTTCCTAGTTCTGGTTCAAAGCTCCAAAGCATTCTGACTTTTACTTTTTATATCTTCAAAATGGTTACACACAGGGTTGTTGTGTAGATCGGGGGACAAAATGCATGTAAACAACTTGGCAAATAATGAAATCCAGTAACTTTCTATTTTCCTTATTTTATTACATAATTTTATTACTTACATAACCATCAGTAGTATTTGATTAGATATAATAAATACTTGCAATAGGATATTGTACAAGCTTTTAAAAGAATAAAAGCTCTTGAAACATATTGCATCAAAACAAAAAAAAATCAGATTTTAGAAGAGCCTGTGTAGATATGTGTCTATCACTATGTGTGTGAGTCTTGTGCATAAGTCTATGATATGTACATGTTTTCTGTGTTTGCAGTGTGTGCATGTGTGTGAACGCCATGTGGAAGCCTTCATATGTGCATCTGTCTGTGGTGTGTGTATGTGTGAGGCATGTGTGTACCTCTGCAGCATATGTGTGAATTCTGCAGTTATAGGTGAGGTATGCATGTGAGTTGAGTGCATGTGTGGTATGCATGTGAATTCAGTCGTGTCTCTGGGTGTGTGTGCCTTTGAATGTAGCCAGTATTAGAAGATGAATAAGAACTTGGGCTCTGTATGAAAGGAGGCTGAGTTTTCTTCCTGGCTGGTCAGAGTGTTTCACCCTGAAAAAGTTACTTACTCCTCTAATTCCAGTTTTTAAATTATTATTATTTATTAAAAAACACCACAATTCCTTCCTAATAGACATGTGAAAATCAGGGGACCAAATGTATAGGAAGCCTAGTCCTAGGTCTGGCACATAGTAGGTATCCAAGAAAGTTTAGCAGACATTCATCATTATCATGTTTAGAGAGAGGTGTTGGAAAGGATATTATCTGACCCTTAACCCAGGAGTAAAAATCATTTGTAATTTTCTCTATTGCTTGATATTTTGCATGCATATATATCGTCTCTGTAAATCAAATATTCAGTGTGTGTCCTTTGCAATAAAAGCCTGACACTGGCATCCCCAGTACAAACACCCCTCATCTCCCACTCCTGTGCCAAGTGGTATATCTTTCAGAATTCATCTCCCTCTTCTCCTCTGACTTCCCATCCTCCTTGTAGCGACTCTGGATTAAAAGTTGAGACTGTGATGTTATGTCCAGAAAGCCCTGCTTTAAATTCCCATGATACCTGGGATTGCTCAGTTATTGGTGCAACTTTCTATCTTAATCCCACTAGAATTGATTTCTTCAATCAGATTAACTTGTTACTTTGCACGGTGTGGGGGTAAAGGGTAGCGATGTCACTTGCTGTCAGAGCATGAGGAGGGGGAGCCCAGAGTGATGCAGATGAGTCCACTGCTGGAAAGGGACTTCAGAGGACTGAGATGACACCACAGGCTAGAGTTTGGTGGAGGACTGGAAGCTCAGCATGAGTGGGGAGTCCATGGTCAAAGCAGACTAAAGGAGAGAAAAAAAAAAAAAAAAAACCTTTCTGTATGATTTGGCTCAGGTCAGGTTTTCCCAAAAGTGCAGTGTTCCCATTCTTCATGTTTGCCAGAATCACCTTGGAAGCTTATTAAAAACACAAGTTCCAGGTAAGATACCCTTGTGCCCTAAGAGATTCTGATAAAGAGGTGAGGGGCTCAGGAGGTGGACATGGGCTTCCCTGGTGAGAAATGGATTAATCGCTGTGAAGCAATGTGAAAAATCCTTAGGGTCCAAATCTCACTGTGAAAGGCCAGGTGATCTGCCGGTTTCGTAGCCGTGTGACTTCAGTTTAATTACTCAACTTCTCTGGGCTCTTCATGTCAGAGAGATAAGGGCGATGAGCCAGAACAAAATGATGATGAAGCTATTAAGATCCGACATTTTATGAGTGAAGAGAGAAGCTTGTTCGTCTGAAGTCAATGCACCACTCTCCCGTTCTCTGAAAGGAGACCCCGTGAGGGTGATTTTTGACCCTAGGTTGAGCAAGGCGCTTCCCCTGCCTCAGAAGCTTCTTCAGACACTCCAGGTCCTGCAGCGCAGGCAGCCTGCGAGTGTGCTCCACTGCCCCCTGGTGGTCCCATTCGGGAAGGCGAGCAGAGTCTCCGCCGGTATTCAGCTTCATTCAGGACCCAGAGCAAAGCCACAGTCAGCTGCCAGGCCAGGGGCAGAGATGGCCAGCCACCTGGAGGGTTTCTGAGGCTGGGGGACCTCAGAATGAAGGAAATGGCTGTCCTCCTGACCACCGCCTGCCTGCTGGTGCTCGCGTTTCTCCGTGAGAAGAGGTAGCTGCTGCAGCTCAAGGGTCTCCTCGCCCTTTCTGGACTGGGAGAAGGGGGAAGGGGACATACCTGTTGCTTTTGGAGCTCAGAGATAAGTTTGATTCATGAGATAATCATACATGGACATGAGGTCCTGAAGAAATAAGAACTAAAAGGATTACAAGACCAGGGGTCACTGTGCCCTCTTATATCATTCAGCTTCAGCCTAGAAGAAGGATCCAAAGGCTGAAGGTGGTTCCATCAAATATCTAACTCTCAGAGAGGCTCTGCCATCTGCAGGACTGCACTAGCCAAAGATGGACAATCAAATCAAACAACCCGACTCCCAGTTCCACAAGGCTGACCCTTCTAACTTCACTTGCAAGCCTCAGGCTGCACCCCCACCAAAGGCCATGCCTACCACCAAGCCCTTCCCCCTTCTCCCTGCAATGAAACACAACACCCTGTCCCCCAAACACACCCCTGGGAGAGAACTTTGGGCAGGGGCATCCCAACTTACACCTTCTCAAGGCAAAGCCCAACCTTGGTCATCTGATTCCATTTCTGGTGAAAGCCAGGAGGATTTGAGGCTGATATAGGGAAAGGGCTATCAAGGGCAGAGCACCATCCCCTAACCAGAAACACCTTGTCCAGACATAAGCCAGCCACAAGAAGCAGATATTTGGGGATGTCCACTGTGGCCCCGTGTCCTTGTGTTCCAGCACAGGCACTATGGATTGAAGGTCACCTATCTGTGGTATCAGCAAGGACAGAAGGCAGAGCTGGGCTCACAGACCTCCTCATCTGGCAGTCAGCCTCAGACAGCATCAGGAGGGAAAGAGAGAGATTGTGGCTTCTGAGCCACCCTCTCGCACTTGAGGAAATGAACTAGATGTCTGCTCAGAAAGCTGCTCGGGCTTTGGAGCCCACTGTGCTTTCCGTCAGCAGGCTACCTGGAGGGGTGGATTAGGAGCTCGCCTTCTTCATCGAGAAGCTGTGTAGGGTGCCCACTGCAGTTGTAAAGCTCCCTATGAAGATGAAGCTCCTCTGCGTCATCACCAGCACCCTTGTGCCAAAAGCAATCTCCCTGGGTGGCAGTCGTCTTTCTTGTTTTGCTCTGAAATTCTCTGAACACCCATCAACCACAGACCACTTCCTCTGCTCCTTCTATTTCTCCCCCCTAGAAAACAAGCCCCATGTCTGTTTCAATTTAAATAGAGACAGCAAAAATTATAAACATGAAAATGAACACATTGTACTTGTAAAATGAACCAGTCTCCATAAATTGTTTGTACCATAAGTGAGCCCATTTAACTCTTACAGAAGCCCAGGGGAGTCAGGGAGGCACCCAGTGTTAGAGACCAAAAGGGATAAAGACTCAGAGAGGTCGAAATAGAAAGCAGCAGAAACTAGATCTGATTCACCATTCCTGGCCTAAGTTCTCCTTACTCAACAGACAGGTCCTGGTCTTCTCATGGTGTGATTCCCAGTGGGGTTTCTTTGCCTCCCTAGAGAATCTGATGCTATTTCCCCTTTGCTCTTTCACAATGGAGGAAGGGTGTATAAACAGGCCCAAATGAGACCTTATTACTAGATGCTGGTGACCCAGGGAACAAGGAGTGGCCACCTCGGCTTGTTCAAATGGCCTGTTCTGAACCCAGCTCCTGATGCTTCCAATACCCCAGCCTCCCTCTTCCTCACACCCCAGGCCAACATGTGCACTGCACAGGACATTGCAGTGTCTATCCTCACAGGGATTAAGGTTCAGCCCTAATAACTCTTTTTCCCTCCTGTCCCTCTAAATCCTGCTCCAAGTTACTGCTCCAGTGGCAACATCCTGATCAAGCTGACGGATCCCAGAAATAGTTCCCTGAGTTGACTTTGAGCATGCCAGGCCCCTCACTACCCACTGCTTCTCCTCCTGTGCTGGTCCTTCCAATCTGCAAACTTTCCAGAACCCAGGACTCAGTCCCTTCTCTCTTCTCTGTCTACACTTACTCTCTCAGGATGTCATCCAGCCAAGGGGGCCTCTATATCATGTGCATTGCCCCCAAACTCCTACTCTAACTACTTATGATATCTCCACTTGGTGTCAGATAAGCACATCAAAGGTGACATAAATAAAACCAAACTCTTCATTTCTCCCCACACTGGGCACCTACTGGCACCTCAACAGAGGCAATTCTGTCTTCTAGCTGCTCAGATTATAGTCATGCTTGACTTCGTTTCTCTCATGCCATCCATCCAACCTTCTAGTAAATTCTGTCCGTTCCACAGTCAATATGTACCTAAAATCCAGGTGCTCCTCCCACTTCTACTGCTGCTTTTTCTCCAGCCTGGATTGTTGCAATCACAGCCTGGCTGGTCTGCTTGCTCCTGTCCTTGCAAACGACAGCAGCTTGGCAATCCCACTGAAACCTCAGTGAGACTGTACTAAGTCCCTCTCTCCTGGCCCAGAAGCTCAGAGGCACCTCAGCCCCTTACAGGGACAGCCAGCACCCCACGTGACTACCTTCATGAAGGTGGCCATGCATGCACCCCAGCCTGTGGAGGGTCCTGTGGTTTCTGTCTGCCTAGGGTCATTAGTGATAGCACTCCTTCTGTTAGCAAAGTCCCACGACCATGCTGCACGCCCCACCCACATGCACTGCCTGATGGGGTCCTCATCCTCTGGCCCTGTATCCTCCTTCTCTCCCATCTTTCACACATTGTACCCCATCACCAGCCATGACCTCTGTCCCTACCTGGAACTCTCTCCCCACAGAGAGCATGCATCTCCTTGCTCATTTCCTTCAAACGCTCGATGTCACCTTATCTACTTACTGGACAATGCCTCCCCGTGCCCCCTCTCAGGACAAAATCCAGTTGCTCTCCACCAGGACTCTGCTGATCCTTCCTCACAGCAGCCATTCTACTTGGTGACTGTACCTTCCTCGTGTTACTCTCCTCCGCAGGACATAAGTTTTCTGACCCCAAGGTCTTTGTCTTGTTGTCCACGGCTCCAACTCCAGGGCCTAGGACAGCCCCTCACACATGGGCTGTGCTCCATGATTATTTGTCAGAAGAATGAATGAGTGACTGGCCAGGTTTCAAAAGAATCACAAGACATGCGGCTTTCCTTTTCCTACAAACTATGAAAACCCATTACATCCAACTCCAATGCACACACAGGGCAACTTGGATCAATGGAAACTAGATAAACCTTAGGAATCTTTGTCAGTAACTCACATGCTGGTCACTCGTCAGAGGTTTAGAAGACGTGGTATGTGATTTCAACTACACCACTTCACCAAGCCTTCCCCAGAGCCTTACTTTCTTCATTTCCAGAATACAACAATGTCTAAAATTCCATGTCTTAGGTCTCAGAAAAGATGCAAAGCCAAAAACATGAATCATCAGAGAACAAGTATCTTGCTGCCTTTCTGCCCTCCCAGGGACATCCAGTCCCACCCATCATCTCACATACTAACCCACCTCACGCCTGCGCTGGAACTTCTGGGGCTCAGACAGACACATGGACAAGGAAGTGCTGTCCTATACAGTGCACATTGGCTGCTCAATGACCAACTAGTGACCTCCAGTTGTAGAAAGAGAAACAGGAAAATCAGAAGAAATGCATTTGGGGGAGTAGGGAACACAAAGTGCCCTTCATGGGATCACTGAGAGGCTGCACATGGGAATAGAAGCAGGCTTTTGACTGCCCCCTGGTCCACAGCTTGACTCCCTGGACTGGAGGCTTCTTCTACTGTGAGCAACACTCCTGTGGATACCAGAAGCAGCTCACAGAATCAGGTGGGAATTTGGAAGATCAGCCCAGGATTTGGCAAGCCAGGATTCATTTCTTTGATTTCCTTGAAAAGGGAGCCCTGTTCTCATGGTATCCCATATTCTTAGCAGTCATCAGCCCCATCCAGTGCCTTGACTATGCCTTGACAAAATAAATATGTACTGAGCAAACAAAGATGCCAACACATGAATGAATGAAGCACACACACGCACAATTATGCACATGCATGCACACACACACACACACACACACACACACACACACCTTTAATCTGCTATATCTTATACCCTCGGAACCTAAACTTTATTTGGTTTATTATCTGCCAGTTCATCTTTTTAGAGATTTGGGGGCAAGGCTGGCTCTGTATAGTATCATGTTATGGAAAGAATTCTGAGGCCAGGATTCTGTTAAAAAATTATTTCCCACCAGGGCCCCTCACCCTCGGTCACCAGCACACTCTGTCTCCAAGCTCTGGTTCACAGCATTACACATACACTGAGTTTGTAATCAGAATCTAGCAAAATCTATTTTAAATAGATGGGGACTACAGTACATATGAATATGCTAATCAACTAAGTTTAATAGTCCTCGTTTGTATTAATGCAAATTAGGCAGCTGCATTTCCCACCAAATATTTTCCTTGGTATTTACTGACGAAATCAATGTCCTTCTAATAAGTTCTAATATTTAATCTAAAAGCTCTAAAGAAGGTGCTTTAGTTGAGTATAATCTAATTTCGCTGAACAAAATTGCATCTAAAAGCAATATAAAGTTACAATTTGTTCCTTGTCAAATAGTAAAAATGGCCTTTAAATTTTACATGGTTTTGACCTTTGGTTTTTGCATTTCAATTAAACTTCCCTCAGAGCCCAGAGGATCAAATGTTCCCTGAGTGTGAATTAGGTCCTAGCGAGAAAGGTGGCTACCAGCTCTCTGTTTCTTTCCTTTTCAAACTGATATCTGTCCCCCTTTTGACACAGAGCAGAAATGTTTTCCCTCAATGCCTGGAATACAGGTAAACAGAAACACTGGGCCAAACCAATACCTTATCTTCAGACACTTGAAATTTCTAGTGGTCGGTCTTCATAATTCATTCTTGGCAGACCATACTGCCAGGCTCCCTGCAACTGGTCTGAGGATGACCCAACCTCCCCTCCTACTCATTTTAGAGCAAGAATTCTACCTTTGCAACACCCACTGGCATCTTTCACTTCACTCATACTTCATAAAAACCCAGGGACCCAGAGGTGAGGTCATCTTTGAATTCTGAGAGAATCATATGCTCAGGTTTGAGAGGCTGTGACACCACCCGATATCCACTTTCCCCTTCTTTCTTGGTAAATGGAGTTACATTTTACTTCGGGTTAATGCTGCTAATACTGTTAATGCTGCTAATACTGTTAATGCTGTTAATACTATGTCCACCTGTCCCTTTGCAAATAATGAAATGAAAAGGTTGTAGAACCACCATCCTATCTCTGAATAATACCTCCAGGCATCCTTAGGAAGAAATCAAATGTGCTTTTCTGTTGCATGCCTCTGGATCTAATCTTAACTATTGCAAGATTCAAGTATGTACCACAGTTACTGGCACAGAGGTGCAAAATACATTATAGCAATTAGTCAAGCATCAGATGGAAGATTGGTCCAGATGATGCATCATGAAAATGAACAAAGGAGAGAGAGAGAGAGAGAGAGAAAGAGAGAGAGAGAGAAGAGAAGGGGAGGGGAGGGGAGGAGTAGAGGAAAGGGGGAGCAGAAAACATTTTAATACAGATAGAGCATATATTGAAGATTATATGTATCACCATCCTAGTAGATTTTGTGTTGCTATAACTAAATATCTGAGACTTGGTACTTTGTAAAGAAAAATGTTTATTTAGTTCACTCAATTTTGGAATCTAAGAAATCCAACTTCAGGTGGCCACATCTGCTGAAAGCCTCATGTTGTGGTCATAATGGTAGATGGCATCACATGTTAGGAGCTCATTCAAAAGCAGCAAGTGACATTTGTAGAAGAAACCAAACATGTGGTGTCTCACTCTATGACACTCTATGACAACCTACTCTTGAGGTACTTTTTCACAAGCCCTAACCCACTCCCACTAGATGGGTATTGATACCTTCCAGGGACGTGTGCCCATGACCTATTTACTGCTCATTAGGCCTCACTTCTCAAAGGCTCAATCACCTCTTAATATGGTGACTTTGGGGACCAAGCTTTCAGCACATGAACCTTTAGGAAACAGAACATAACAAAACCATTGCAATTAACTTAATAATAAGAAGAACAGTATTTACTGAATTCATGGACACCAAGCACTCTTCTAAATATTTCACATCCTTCAGTTCCTGTATTCTCAATACAGGAACTGTATTGGGTGTTTAATAAACAGAAGGACAGAAAAACTACATCTTGCTCATCTGGACCTAAGCCTGACCTACTAATTCCTCCGGTCATGATTTAGGTTATTTGACACATGAACTCTTTGGCCCACAGTTTATCTCTCTGACCCTGATTTCCCTAAGTCAGTATCATTTATCTCCAACTTACTGGGTAATCCTTATGTGCAAGGATCATATATCTACCCTAAAAGAGGAAATTTCATCGATACATCTCTTTCCTGAATTTTGCAAATTTATTGTTCTTTTTTTTTAAAGAGAGAGAGAGAGAGGAAGATAGAGAGAGAGAATTTTTTTAATATTTATTCTTTAGTTTTTGGAGGACACAACATCTTTGTTTGTATGTGGTGCTGAGGATTGAACCAGGGCCACATGCATGCTAGGAGAGCGTGCTACCACTTGAGCCACATCCCCAGCCCAATTTATTGTTCTTTTAAGAATTTGCCATCTCCCTGACCCAGCTAGTCACAAGATGAAGATTTTGACAGGACACATGGAAGGGCTATCTGCCATAGCATAGGCCAGGACCCAAGCAGAGATTTCTGAAATTTCTATAACAAATCACTAAGAATTGGACATTTGCATAGTTCATCTTTATAATGGGTTCATGAGTCCACGAATTCCAAAACTACTTCAGTCAAAACACACTAAGGATCATGGATATCATGACTTCCTCCATCATTCAAACTTACTAAACACCTACTATGTGTCAGGCATTAACTTAGAGGAATATAAGAAAAAATATGGCATATTAAGATAGACATGTAAAAATCGTGCATGGTGATGCTGTAATGAAAATGAGTATCAGATATTCCAATTAGTCACAAGGAAGGTGCTATCAGAGCAGGGCAGAAGGTAAACCTGGGGAAGTCACTCTAGAGAGAACTTAGTAACACAAAAGATGCTAAGAAAGCAACATCTGGAGTAACTGGAGCACTTTGGTGGGCTGAACTCCCTTTCCCAAAATTTCCTTTCTTATGTTTCTATTAAGGAGAGCCACAAAGGAGATTCTTGAAAAAATATGGGATACTGGAAGCAGAAATGAAGCAGCAGCCATTTTATAGCACACACGTGTTAACTGCTGATTCAATGCAGGGATGTGAAGCAGCCATGGGCTGGTCAGTTTCTCTGCTTTCCTTGGTAGCCTTTCCTTTCCTCTAGCTCTTGGGCTAGATATGCATGTTTAGCTCCATGGTGGAGGGCCCCAGTTTCTATAGGATAACCTGTCACCAACATGAGAGGCAGCAGGCTTGAATACAGGTTTCAATTTCTGCTTTTGGTGTGTTGACTGGTGCTTACAGATTGCTGCCTACTCCTGATCTCCCCTTCCTAACCGCCTGCATTTAGACTCATCACATCTAATTTAGATGACACTTTAGGCCTTGAGTTAATAACAAAGAAGTCCGTGAACTTGGGGAGGCCAAGGTAGACCTCTAAAGATTGAATAATTACTCCCTTCCAATGACCTGTTGAAATTCTACTCTAAGAATTTGGAGTAGAATTTGATGGTACTTGGAGAGGGCATTTTGGAGATGATTAGATGACCTAGGGATAGGATTAATGCCCTTATGAAAGAGGCGTCATAGGGACGCCTCATCCTGAAGGGAAAGCCAGGAACAAGAGATGAAAGACAGGAAAGCAAGAAATGAAAGATGGAGACCAAGCAGAGATACACACGAGCGTCTATTTGTCAGAGCTGACAAATAAATAAAGGCCATATCTCTATAGCAGAAAGGGACAAAATAGCCTTGGGTTCTAGGACTTTTATGGGGAAGACTCACAGTGGAGTGGGTCCTAATGCAGGCGGTTAGGGGTTGGGTTGGTATGAAGGAGTGGTGAGCCTTTCTCAGAAATGCCCTTGAGCAGGAAAATGAAACATTTTCCTTAAAATGGTGGCTGTCACTTAATATGGCCATCCAGATGCTAAGCAAGGACCTTATACACCCCTTCCACTATATAAGGCCACGGTGAATCAGGATGCCATCCTTCACCAATTACCAAGCACATTGGCACGATGATCTTTGATTTTCCAGTTCACAGAATCGTGAGAAACAAATTTCTGTTGTTTGCAAGCTACCCAGTCTATAGTTCTTCATTACAGTAGCCTAAGTGGGATAAGACAGGCCCCAGCTCCTAAGAAAGAGTTCCAGGTTTACAACAGGTAAAAGAGATGTTTGTGGTTGGAGTCCTAGGTGGAAGGAGCGGCTGAATGATCAGTTAAAGCAGACAGCAGAATTTAGCACTGAAGGAAGAAGGGCCTTGTTCAGGGCAGCTCCTGACTATGGCACTACACTCTCTTTTGCTTGATTCCAAGGCAAAGGATGATTGTGGTACTGCCATGTAACTAAAGATAAGGAACACCCATAATGGAAGCAGGCCCTTTCTGTGCCAGTGGAGATTGCCATAGCTGGAGCCAAGCCTGAACACTTTGATAGAATGGCTCTTATGTCATGGGGTTTGGGTTGCCTTTTTTTTTTTTAACCTTCCAAAAAAAAAAAAAGTAGTCAAGAGGCTGTCAGGCAGCTCAGCATCTCCATTAGAATTCAGAGTATTCCACGGTAATTACAAAACAGCTGTAATGGAAAATTGGTAGTCAAACCCATTTTCCAGCGACTAGAACGGGAAATGGGCTCCATTATGTTCCTAATTCTCATTAACTTAATTTGCATAGGAAACAATGAAGGAATACATAATGAGGTACAATGGGCCAGCAGTGCCCAGCCCTCACCCCCACAGTGCTATGGCCCACCCCAAGAAAGGAAAAGGCCAAGAACACACTCTGAGATGGACCCCACAGTCCAGTGATCTGAGAGGCTCACAGCCTGAGCTAGGACAGAATGGGACTTGGTGGAGGATGACTGCATGCCCAGTGCTCATCCAGGATCACCTTGCCTCAGTGCACACAGCACAAGTCCCATTTCTTCTCCTCATCCCACTCCATTGCTTTTGGTAAAGCTGAAGAAGTGGAGCAGAAGTGTTTCTTCCTACAAATCTGGTTTTAATTATAATTGGTCCTGGCAAAAAGATGAGATCAGCAGCAGGGAGCTAGGTAAGGTTGGGGTGCAAGGCTGAGCCTGGGCTGGGCCCTGGCTTCCCTTTGGGAACTGAAGAGAGTAAGGCCTAGTCCCAGTTTTTACTCGCTAAGCAGTGGTGACCCTGTCAGACCAGACCTCTGCTGGTAGAGCAAATGAAAATAAAGAGGAGGCAGGGACAGATCACAGTCAAACTCAAAGCTCAACAGCTAATACCTAAATACCTAAAGTTGATTGTACTCTTGACTTTAGCATAGAAAATTATATCACTCCCCCCAAACAAAAGTGATATATTCAATTCACAGTTTGGAGTATCTGATGTATCAGACACTAAACTGGACTGTTTCAATGAATCTTTAGAGCAAAAGTGTGAGGAGGAAAATATCAGTTTTGCTCATGAGGAAACTGAGTTTCAAATAATTTGATATGCTAAGGCTGATCATGACACACAGAGAAAATGTTATTATTTTTATGGTACTTGGAGTGAAACTTGAAGCCTGGAGAGAGCTGCCCCTACCCCCAATTCAGTGAAGCCACATGGATTGGAAAACTCAAGTCTAATCTAGAGGAAAAATGGTGACTGCACTTGTAGGAAAATACAAGAGCTACCAGGAAAGTAGCTCTACCCCAACATACCAGAAAAGTGGCTCTATCTCAACAGTGTCTCACTTAATAAGACAGAAATGCCTAAAATGTCACTATTAGTTGAGTTAATCATTGTCTTCCCCATATTCTTGTCAAATGCATATCTATGATAAGGTATAACATTTATCACATAAAGAAAAATAATGCAAGGAGCATTTAATTTGAAGACCTGGATTTGATTCCTGAATTTATCATTTAACAGACCTTGTGCAATTCAGTTCAAGGAAGCTGGACCAGTGAATGATGCTTATATTAAAACTGCAAATGTATCCATCATAGGCCTCTCTCTTGAGGTGGGAACAGGCCAGTGGTATACAACATGCTAAACCTAGAAGGAAACAGGCAGAGTGAAGGAACAGTAGCCAACTATGTCACACCAACTCCATCAGCCCCACCACCTCCAACAGCAATTTTCTGAGAACCTATATGTATGTTCACCATGCATTTAACAATACTGTGATATGGGTTTCATCATCACCTTTAGATGAGACCCTGTAATGACAAGAGGATAAAGCTAGAAGTTTTGGTGTTTGGCAAGATCTGTGCATTAGCTTTATCTCTATTACTAGCAGAGACCCTCATCATTTTTGCAACAAACTTTTGGTGGACATAATCAATTGAATTGGCTCTTAGAGTGCCATGAATATGCAGCCCAGACTGCAGCACCCTTGAAATCCAGCACAATAATCTCTTCATGCAAGACCAAGGAAAGTAGCTAGTACACATGCATGTAGACAGAGCTTCTGCCTTGCTGTTTGTGCCCACCCGAAACCAGTTCATACAGTACTCAGTTTGTCTATGTTGATGAACAGATTGACTTATTGCCTTTTTTTGGTACCCTGTGATATTTACCAAGTACCTAGTATGTGTCCTCCTACCAGGAATTGTAAAGAATTTTTGCACTTCTCCATTTTGTAAAACACATTCAGATATTTTACCCAAGCCTTATTATTATTCCATTAAACTGCTTGCCTATGACTAGGCACTGAGAAATGTTCATCCTTCTCAATGCTAACCTCATGGCTTAAGAGTATGTTATATGATATGACAAACAGGAGACCAAGAGATGAGTGTCCTAATGGTGCCTGTCTTTTCCCCTGATTTTAAGGATAAATAACAGCTGGCCTAATTAACCAAGCATTGATTTCAAAGCAATTCCTATTCTCAATGTACATTGGTTTTCCTGTGTGTTCTCCAAACCCAGTTTCTCATTTCTACCTAGGAGAGAGAAATGCTGAGGATGTGCTAGGAAGATTCAGGGCTGGTTTGTTTCTTCCTTTCCTGGGTTCACTCAATGGTACTTGCACACTGACAAAAACCCACTTGTGGCTGAAGTTTCCCACGCAAGAGTCTCAGGCCCTCCACGTTCCTTAGGTAAAGTGCCTGCCGCTGCATTCCCAGGAACCAGCACCACCCGGCACATCTCTGCCAACTGCATCACTTTTAGATTCTGGCTTTGAAACCAAATAAAAATTGATATGTGTGTAATCACATTTGTTTAATTAAAGTAACACATCTGTGCAGTAAATATTCCAGCACGAGCTGGTCAATAGCAAATCCTCGGCATGTACAGTAATAATTGACTAATGTAATTAAATGCATGTCAGAGTTTTAAAAGAAAATATAATGAGATTTCATCATTTTATATGTACAGGTAATTAGTTCTTAGGAACGTGAGTAAAAGCAAATTATCTACAGATTTGAACTATCAGCAGATAATTCAAATGACCTAGTTTGAGAGAGAAAGTGCTATCTAAAAACCAAAGAAATCCAAACCAAAACAAATGTTTTCTGCTATTAAATCTGAAAGCTATATTAAGAAATGAGCATACTTAATTTTGCTCAACCTGTTTCCATCAAGCATTCCTTTTGGATGAGGGAGGATGCCAGGTTGAAGTGAAGTGTCTCCCAGCTCACACTCCTCTCCAGCTGTCTAGGTGTCCAGGAACTTTCTAGCACCAAGCTCCAGGTCACTGAACAAATCATTTTTTTTTTCTGAACAACTCTTATATTTGCTTTGCCTTGCTTTGCCTTCAAGCCATCCTACCTCCTGCTCCTTCTTAGCAGTTCCTGTTTAGTCTGAACATTCTCACCCTGAATTTTGAACCGCACGCTCCCAGGCAAGGATATGAGAAGGGCGTTCCAAGAGTTAGGAACAATATATGCAGATACAAGGAAGCGGGAAAACACATGGCCCATTTGGGAGGCAGCAAGGAGCTCGGTATGACTGGAGAAGAGCCCAGGAGAAGAGAAGATGCGGCTGTCAAAATGGTCTGGGATATGATGGGCAGAGTTTTGAATATCAGCCAAGTAGTTTCAGCATCACTCTCTGAAAGCAATACAGAGTTGCTGAAGATGTTGTTTTTGCTACTTTACTCAACACTAATCAAGCCAAATGCTTCAAAAATCCCAGCTTTCAAATATAAACCAGCTGCTGGCCAACACACTCAAGTGGATATCACCCAAGCCTGGCTATTCTGAGATTAGGGTCCTTTCTCTCCAGGATGGAGCTATCCAGAAGCATCTCTCTCCCTCATGCCTCCACTCCATTCCCTTCTTTAAATTCCTACAGGTGATGAAACTGGCCATCTTAATGGCCCAGATTGATGACTGTGGCCCTCGATTGCGTTTCCTGTCTTGTGTGAGTCTTACCATAACCATACCAAGGGTGGGCAGCGACAGTGTCAGCCTAGCCCCTGCATATAATTATATTTTTATTTGTATACACTGGTGGTTTGATTTCATCTTTGCTTCCATGATCATGTGTCATAAAATAACAGTGAGAGGACAGAATGACCATGACCAACAAAACACTTAACCTTCATTTGATAGGCAAGTAATCTAGTCTTCAGTAGTTGGAGAGCAGAAGCTTTCCCTAGTGGCAGTGACTGTACTGAGAGACACTTCCACCTACTCCCTGACTTATATCCTTCATGATCAGAGCCTTCCTTCTGTAGGAGAGTTTGTGCTGGTACATCAGTAACCAGAACTGAAATTTAGCATGGCCCCATATTTAGGCCTTAGTAGTTGACAATTTATATTTTCTTAAACAGAAACAAAAAAATACAAAAACAATAATGATAAAGATGAAACCTGTAAGTGAAAATAGATAGACATATTTTATTTAACAATAACAAAGTACCTATTTAACAAGCAATAAAGAACTTATTTGGATCAAACAAATTGGAAGTAGCTATATAGAGCAATGGAAGAAATATGAACACTTGCTAGATATTTGTGCATAGGGAATTTTTGTTCAGTTTTAGATGTGATCATGGTATCATGGTTCTATCTTGATCTTTTTCAAAATAGCCCTTAAGTTTTAGAGACAAACCAAAAATACATACAGATAATATGATATGACAATGTCTATACTTCCTTTATAATAATCAAGGAGAATGAGGGGGGAAAAGTAAATAAGAATATGAATGAGATATGCTGACCATGTAACTGCTGGGTCTGAAAAACAAGTACATAGGGCTCAATATACTATTTTCTTGATGTCTACATTTAAATTTAAATATTTAAATTTTTCACCTAAAATGATGATTGATCTTATAAGGGAATAAGTTTTCTGCAGCTGGATTTTTAGCTCATGGTCAAAGTTTGAAGTTGAACTAAAACTTAGTTCTGGGTTCCATTTATGGCTAGGGTTATAAATTTATAATTTATCAGGTGTGAAACAATCTATGACCAAGAAAAGAGGCCAGAAGTAGTCAGAACAAGGTAGAAGCCGTGTGGTCATGGTTATGGAGTAACTTTGGATCTGGAATTGAAATCAGTCTGTGGCTAACTTTAGGGATGAGTTGGAAGTTGGAATTAAAAAGAAATTATTTGTAGTTAAGAAGGAAGGTAAATTTTTTGAAGATGAAAATGGTCTTTGCTCTCATTTAGGGATATATGTCTTTCCAGAGCTAAAATTCAAATCTGTGAGCAAATGGTGAAGAAATTTTGGGTACACTGTGTGGCAATGTGGGGCAGATGGTGTGTTTAATCTGCTTTGGCATCATATCAACAAATAAGAACTAGAAACAAGTGTGTGGTTGAAGTCAGGACCCGCTCTGACTGGTTTCAGATGCTTGTTTATCAAAGGAATTAAGACATTGTACAGTTCAGTTCTCATGAGATGAGGAAAGAGTTTTATACCCAAGGCTGCATATCAAGGTTTCCTATGGGGAGTAGGGATATCAAATGCTGATATCTAGGGCCCAGCTGAACCCACTGATCTAGAACTCCAAGACCAGGTCTGAAGCCATGGTGGGAAGCACTGAGTTAGGGTTTACCACACTAAATGCCCATTTACTGGACTAAGGGTTCATTTGTATCTGATGTTAAATGGTGTTCTGTGACTGTAGTCCCAAGTGTTACGGGGTCAGACTGTAGTCACATAATAGATTAAAGGAACATGGGCCTCCATGACTTTGATGCAGCAAATTTATTTCATTAGCTCTGGGTTCTAACTTAAACGGTGGAAGGAGGAGAAAAGGGAAGATGGATCTCCCAACTTCTTTTTAAACCATAAATGCTTCCTTGAAGGGATAACATGCTTCAACTCAGTACTCTGTTCTGGATTTTATTTGATGGGTCAATGACACCCATTTGATACATGGTTACACCTACTCTTTGTGCCTGCAAATGTGTCTAAGTCATGAACTTGTTCAGAGGCTTGTAGCCTAGATAGCAGGGACCTAGGTTCAGCTAGACAGAGAAGACATGGGAAATATTCAGGCCACAACACGTAGTGTTGTAGGGTAGATGGCCCCTGACAGTTTTAACAGCTATTCCAGCATCCTACCTGGAAAAGCCAGTCATTGTTTCCATCTTAGAGCGTCTCTGGTACATGGAACTTGTCAGATGTCTCTTGCTCTGTTCCTTTGACCACTTATAAGTGTTGTAAAACTCCTTTGAGGTGGCCTATACTCTGTTAAGATCTTGGTATGTGTTCTGATCACATGAAAGAGCACAGAGAAGAGCCCTAAGTGGGATGAAATGTTCTAGAAGTAGGATCTCAAAGAAGTGGGAGGTAAGAAAAAAGCATTGTTGGGGGTGGTAGACACTGTAATTGCCTATCAAATGCTACCATTTTTCCTACCTACAAAGAGAATCCAAATTTAATTCAGAAGGAAATGTGTCCAGTTTCCAAGACCATTTCCTAGCATCCCTTGCTATTAGAGATGATCATGACACAGTGCGACTAATGAGATATTAGTAAAATTCTCCTGGAGGAATACATAAAACACCTCTTCTTCCTTTAGTCATAGGTTCCAAGTTCCAAACAATTATTTTCTTGCAGAAAGAATAAAATTTTGAAATTACCAGTTCATGGAAGATACCATCTATAGACCTGTCCCAAAATTGAATATATTCTTCTGAATCATTCTTCTCCAGCTACTAACAAGAGAAGAAATCTGTTCTTTGTATAAATCTGTCTAAGTCCACTTGAGTGGCCATAACAAAAATACTATAAACTGAATAACTTATAAAAAACAGAAACTATGTCTCATGGTTCTACAGGCAAAGAAATCCAACATAAAGGCCCAATCAGATTCATTACCTTGCAGAGGACCTCTGTTTTAGACATGGCATCTTCTCATTCTACCCTTCTGACCTCTTTTATGAGAGCACTAATCCCATTCATATATAATCTAATCACCTTCAACAGGCCCTGCCTCCTATTACTATCCTTTTGAGGATTGTAATTCCAGTCTGTGAATTCTGAGTGAACACAAATATTCATTCCAAAACAAAGTGATCAGTAAGTCCATGCTGGAGTCTGGGGTGGTGCTGTGGCCATTTCATTCTAGAAAAGACCATAGTGCATTTCCATCCAGGCAGTTTCAACAAGAGGGCTGAGAGTCAGGAACATCATATTGCCCCATTGCTTCCCTAACCACAGAAACACCAGGAAATTGCCTGAGTGGCCCCTGCCTCACCTTACCTGTGAACTTGTTATAGTGGAAAGATAAAAGGTACACAGGTTATCTTGCAGGAGTTTCTTTGGAAATGGCAATGGAAAGAGCAAAGACATCCTGAATTCTGGGTTCTGAACAAAACCCTTCCATCTTCATTTTGAACCAGTTGACTACACAGTAAGTCAAGTGTCTAGAAGTCATGGCTAGACTCATGTGACAGTGTCTGGTGACAATCATCAAGCCATGAGACTAAACAGATAGACCATATACCCTAGAAGTGTCTTCTGCAGTCACCCAAGGGGAGGTAAATCTGAATGGGGATAAGACCCGAGTTGTCTCAGCTTACCAAGGTTGCACTCAGAGGAAACCCTTCTAATTCTATTTAACAGCTGTTAATAGCTGTTAAACCCTTCCAAATCTCTCATCCAAGCTGGGTTACTTAGAAAGAAGAACTGGGAATGAAGGAAACCGGGTAGCTTCTGATAGTGAGAAACAGAGCAAATTAGAAATAATGTTTTCCATTTTAAAGGGTACCTGGGACTAGCTTAGTAAGGCCCCTCAAGTTCAAAGGAGAAAAGAAGAATCAAAGAGACTCCCTTGTCTCCAAAGAGCAGGAGCCCTACCAAAGAACAAGCAAGGTCGAAGACTGGGTTCCAGAGGAGGGAGCATTTCCTGGCCTTAGTTGGGAAGATGCTGTAACAGTTGGGTTCTAACAACAACCACCTCATGTAACCAGGATTATTTTTACTTGACAAATATCATTATTACTATCTGTTAATGCAGATGAGGAGGCTGAAGATCTGCAAGACACAGTCAGGCACACAGCAAATGGCAGAAAGGAGATCAAAGCTGGGGCTGCAACTCCAAAGCCTGAATTATTCTCTTTATTCTTTTGTGGTCTTAATTGCATGATGAAACAAATTCAGTGAGTGAGTGAGTGAGTGAGTGTGTGTGTGTGCGTGCGTGCTGTGTGCGTGCGTGTGTGTGTGTGTGTGTAGGTGCATGCACAAAGAGAAGGCAGAGGGTGAGCCAGAAGAAAATGATAATAATCATGGAAAGTCCTGAAGGCCTAACTGAGAGGTTTTCAGTTGATTTGACAGTAAAGAAGAACCATTCTAACTTCTTGAACCAGGGTACAGACCATAAAAGTGGTGTTTGGGGATGCTTACTCTTGCAGGGAGAATTGAAAGATAAAAGCTTTGGGAGCAAGAAAGTCAGGCTTCAAGGATCAGGGTTACCCACATTACCCTCCTTGGATACTGAGTCACAAGTAACAAAGTAGTTTCCTTGTCAATTTCTCCCTTCAGGCTTGTTTTCCATTGCTAGGAGGGAGTGGGGGTCAGCCGCTAGGATTGGTTGTATTGGGATTTGCACCCCTGAGAGCTGTTTTCTCCCTTAAAAAAACACAACAGTATGTTTAACCCTCAGTTGTCCTCATTTTGTATGAAAGAGGAATGTCACAAGCATCAACCCTCATCAGATGCATTCTGGGGCTGAGGGAAATCTCTCATTAATAGGGGAAACTCTTGTGAACAAAGTCAAGCATAGCAGGTAATTCAGTGTCTTAAAAGACAGGACTTTTTTGGATAGGAATTTTGAATTGATGCTGCCAAAGACTCCTTCAATTTCATGATTTTATGAGGATGAGATTCTAATTTTTAAAAATGTGTCAGGTCCAGCCTTCTGCCTTTCAGCAGACCTGCACTCCTGGAGGAAGCTCAATTCCTGGAGCTTGCCAAGCCTTCTGCATTCCAGGGACTTGGCACTTGCTGTTTCCTCTTCCTGGATGGCTCTTCCTCTTGCTCTTTGCAAAGCTGGCTCATTCTCTTCCTCCAGGTATTTGTATTAAATGTCTTTTGCTCACAGAGGGCTTTCTCAAACACCTACTTAAGAGGATTGCCTTGATTGTTGTTTTCTCATCTTGGAATCCTGGTTATTTTTTACATGAATCTTACCACATTCTGATAGCTTTATATATTTGTTTGCTTTGTTGATATTTTCTTCCCCAATTAGAATGCTAACTCCACAGATGTTTCTACTACTGAATCCCCAGCAAGTAGGTAGCTCTGTGTCCGACACACAGTGGGTACACAAGAAACACTGGATAGATAGAAGGATGCTTGGATATTTGAATGCATGGATGGGTGAATGGATGGATGGATGAATAGACAGACGGCCGATGGTAAATGGATGGAAGAATGAAAAAAAATGTATTAAGTATGCCATGGAAAAGAAAGTTCTGAGGTCAAATGGGTTTGCAAAATGTGTTCTCTTCCTTTCTTGGAACTTTACATGGCTCATTAGCATTTAAAATGGTATGAAAATTCCCCAGTAAGAAAAAAAAATCTTACTTAATTTCATTTAACCCAGCATTTCCTAAACTTATTTTAACTCAAAATACTTCGCCTTCATGGTATGCTTACTTAACATCCTGCCAGAGAATGTTCCTTGAAACACCAGTTTGGAAAATCTGCTCCTTTATAACCATTGCCACATTGAATAGTAATTATTTTTTCAACTCTCCTTCTAGGTTGTATGGACCCTAAGTATATAGACTAAGATTTACTCATCTTCATATTTTCTCTATATAACACAGGATCAGACATAGAACAAACACTCAGAAATAACTGAGTACCTGAGAAGGAAGGAAAACTGAAAGAAGGAGGAGAGAAAGTGGAGAGAGGAGGAAGGGAGGATGTAGTTGGGTGAGTCAGTGAATAACTACTTTCTGATATGAACTTCAATTGACTTTGAGACCTATAATAAAATCTTAATGATTATCTTACTATGTCAGAACCCAGGATGGCATTAACCATCTCAGATAAATTCTAAATTAACAATTGACCTAGGGTTCTTGTTAGGATTAATTTATAATAAATGCCTCCCAACCCTTTGCACCCTAATACATGCACATAACACATAGCATTCTCGTGTCAAGCTCTCTCCTATGTCTTAATTCCTATATTTAGAGAGTTTTAACAACAGTATTACCTACTGGTTAAAAGTATAGGTTCTGAAGTCAAACACAGACTCTACCACTTACTAGCTGTGTGAACTTGAAGCATTTAACCTTTCTGGGGCTCAGTTTCCTCCCCTGTAAAATGCAAATAGTGTGTAATTACAGAGCTGTGAATACTAAATAAGTGTGCTATGGGCTTAGGACTCTGCCTGGCGGGAAGCAAGTAATTAATAATCTACTACTACCTCGTGGATAAGGACTCCCCTTCTGATAACTTGGGAGTTAAGGAATTTCATCTCCCAAGTAAATTACCTTCAGAATACCTAAGGCACTGCTTAACTCAGAAGAGCTGTGTTCTGATTCTAAGATTTCAGGACCATAGAGGGACAATTTCAGGGGATACGGCTCTTCAAATCTCATGCCAGGATTCTATCTTCTCTGTGAACACCTTGTGAAATTGCACACAATCCGGTTTCATAGATGCTTTCTGCACCACAAGACTGGTGGGAAACCAAAAATAAGCACATTTTCTCTAGAGAAAATTCAACCCACATTGGCTTGTAGAAATATACCTGGAGCCAGATTTGTCCCTCATTTTCCTTATAACCATGTAGGATTCATTTCTTTCTTTTCTCCATTTCTCTTTGGGGTTTGTGAATTACAAACACAGGTAATGTCTCTCTGCACAATGTCTGTGTATACACAGGGATGGGAGGGACCACAAGAGGCATTATTTTGGCCTGGGAGGGAATGATGGAGGGGTAGACTGGGGAGCAGGTGTGGCCAAAAATTTACAAGTATCCAGAGTTGAATACAAAATAAATACATAGCAAAGATTCAGAAATATATTTAATACAAGAAGACCACCCAAGAATTGTTATATTAAAGAGGATTTAGATTCAGAATAAATACAAATCTCCCCTTCTGACTGCAAATGTCCTACAATTATGGCCCCAGTAGAAGAGTTATGTGCTCAAAAGGCTGAAAGAAACTCAGAGCACACTGTGATCCCTTGCCACTGAACAAGATTCACCTGAAATCAGTTCTAATGGTCTTTACCTCTCTTTTAAATAAACTCTTAAGTTCATCTAAATAACCCTAGACTCTTAGAGGTGGGAGAGACTCCTTCCTGAAATCCAACATCTTTGACAGATGGCTGTACAGGCTTGGAGGGAGGAGGGGGTGAGTTCAAGAGCTACATCCCACATCTCTAATCTTTAGAAAGTTAGTTCTCGTGTCAAGCTGAAATCTGCTCCACTGCAACTTCCATCTGCTGTTCCAGTTCTGCCATTTGGAGCCACACAGGACAGGTCTGATCTCTTCCATTTGACATCCTTTCATTTCTGACCCCCACTTCCCACCATCTCTCTTTGCACTAAACCTGCCCTTCTCTTTGAATGTTCCCAACATGCTGTGGTTTCCTTATCACTTACCATAATAGGGACCTCCCCGTGAAGCCACAGTTTGCTTATGTTCTGTCTTACAATATGCCTTTTACAACTGACTCCAATGTCCTAGATTTGTTGAAGCCACATGGAGCACTGAGGCACTCACTGGTCAAGAAGAGCTTCAGCAGTCAAGGTAAACTCTCTGAACCTAAGTTTCTCTAGCTATAAAACAGATATAATCATAAGGCTTTCCAGAGCTTTAAACATGTATAAAAAAGCATTAGGTACAATACTTGGTCCATGTTTAGCACAAAATAAATGGTAACCACAATGAATGCTGGTGCTACTAGCATTATTAGGCATAATTTTCATGACTTGTTTAAAAAATTAACAGCTATTCATGCTGTTAATTCACAAGTCAAACAAAAACCTATTTTTCCCACAAATTGTTATCTAGCTAACATCTCCCCTACCTTGCATTTTGTGTAACTTATAATTTGTGTCCAAATTCAGAATTTGTCTATATCCATGTTTATCTTCTGGTTGATTTCCCCAGGTCACAGATACCAACTTTTATGAGTTAGAACCCATAAAAGACCCTAAAAAACCTTCCCTTACCCACAAACTACAGAACTCGACTTCACACAGAATATATAAGCTTTTTTACACAAGCAAAATCCCCACGTGGTTGTGTTCATATTGACTCATGTTTTCTTTCCCTGCCTGGGACTCATGTGACCAAATTTTCACCATTAGGAATTTAACCTATGAGTTTATTCAATAAGTAAATGCATGTTTGTTGAATGTCCTCCCTGTAACAAATGTCTTCTCCTAGCTGGGGCTTTGCAATGGATGAAACAGGCAAGACCCCTTCTCCCGTTGAGCATGCATTCCAGAGTGAGAGATGGACAAGCACAAAGTGTATACACCGTATGTTTGGGTTGATTTTCATTCCTGTAACTAAAATATCCAACAAGAACAAATGAGGGGAGAGAAAGTTTATGGGAGGCTCATGGTTTTAGAGGTCTCAATCCATAGACAGTCAACTTCATTGCTCTGGGCACAAGGTGAGGCGGCCCATCAAGGGGAAAGGGCCCAGCAAAGGAAAACTGTTCATCTCTTGACTGGGTCAGGAAAGCACAGAAAGAGAGAGAGTGGGGAAAAGGCAACAGGGAAGATGCATGCTTCCAGGACAGCTCCCTGTGACTCCCTCTCCTCCAGCCATGCACAACACACCTTCAGTTACCACCCAGACATTCAAACTGTGTAGATTAAGTAGGTTATGGCTCTCATAATCCAATCGCTTTACCTCTAAACATTGCTTCTTTTAACACAGGAGCTTTTATGGGGACACCTCACATCTAAACCATAACAGCACATAATTGCAGACTATGGTCAGTGTTAAAATGAAATAAGGAAGATAGGAAGATTGTAAGGGATGTGGGCCTAGCATGGTGGTGCGTGCCTTAATCCCAGTGACTTGGGGGGCTGAGGCAGGAGGAGAGCACAAGTTCAAAGTCAGCCTCAGAAGTGAGCGAGGCCTTAAAGAAAATTAGAGAGACTTTGTCTTTAAATAATTTTTTTTTTAAAAAGGCCTGGTGGTGTGGTTCAAAGGTTAAGCACCCCTGGGTTCAATCCATGGTACTGAAAGAAAGATAGAGGAGAGAGAGAGAGAGAGAGAGAGAGAGAGAGAGAGAGAGAGAGAGAGAGAGAAAGAGAAGGAAAGAAAAAAGGAAGGGAGAAATTAAAGAAAGAAAAGAAAGGGATGTGTGTTGAAAGAGCATCACTAGACGGACTATCTAAAGCAAGGCTACAAACCAACAGGACACAGCAAATGCATAAGTCAGCATTTCCCTGGTCTGTTCTGTAGTTCTTTTCTTATAAACATGAATGGCACCAGTATGCATATCATACAAGGTAGTGAATTGCTCTATTTTCCAAACTTCTAAAAGCCTGGCTCAGGTTTCTACCCACAGCGAGTTCCTTGGGCTCATGAGACAGAGCCTCCTTTGCAGTTGCCAGGAACGACAGCAGTTTAGTGTGGTAATCTGGAAATCACATGCTTTTCGGAAGTTATGGGAGCAGTTAAAATGGGAAAACATGTTCTTACTAAATTGGCTCACTTGGGAAACAAAATCTTATGGAATCCCTAAGAAGCTGGGTACAGAAGGCTGACTTGGGAGAATCTGGGAGTCATTTCTCTCAATTTCAAACCAGAAAGATCCCAAGCCCATTTTCTGAATCTCTCTAGTTCAGTGTCAGAACACCACTCAAATCAAATAATCGGATTTCTCATGAAAAAAAGGATTCCCTTCCTTCTTGTCAAAAGATTAGAGGTACACTGAGGAAGGGCTTGTTAATTAAGCTATGCTCCCTGGGGCTCCAGGTGACATGCCCATTCATCTCCGATTGCCCTACTTTCTCCCCAAGATAGCTTCTTTCTATTTACATGCAGGACTTCACTTCTTTCAATGCCCCATTGAGAAAATATGAAAAAAAAAAACAGGAAAACTCATCAACACTAAGTAATGAATACTCTTTGGTCAGATTTTGGGAAGAGTCTCCACTAGTTCCATGAGTTAAGGTAAGGATTAAATGGGCAGGTGAGCCTGGTGAAGGGAACAAGGCTACAAGTTTAAGAAGATGGTCTTACCTTTTCCTGTGACTTATCAGACACCAGCCCATTTGCTTGCTGCTGCAAAAGGGGTATCTTTCTGAGGTGACCAGTTTGCTCTGGACATCTCCCCAAATTCACTTCCAAAACTTATTATTCCTGCCTTCAAAATATATCCTCAGAATACTCTTTTTCTGTAATAATACTTTATGTTGTTTAAAGTTATAAATACAGGTATCCTTCAACTTATGGTGGGGTTATGTCTTGATAAACTCATTGTAAATTGAAAATATCCTAAATTGAAAATGTATTTAATACACCTAGCCATCCAACCTCATTACCTAACTTAACTTACCTAAAATATCCTCAGAATACTTACATTAGCCTATAGTTGGACAAAACTATTCAGCACAAAGCTGACTGTAAAATTAAGTGTTGAGTATCTTGTGTAAATTATCAAAGTATACAGAAAGTGAAAAACAGAATGGTTATATGGATACATTTCACACAATAGTAAAGTTGAGTAACTGAGTTGTAACATAGTAAGTCAGGTACTATTTGTATATGTATATTCATAGAAAATTTTCTATAAAAATTATATACAAAATGTTCACAGTAGTTATCTCTTGGGAGAGAGTTTAAATTCAGGAAGGGGTGATCAAATAGCATTTTTTAAAAATCTGTATGGTTTCAATATTCAAAGAGACAATGTTTTCAGGAATTACCTGAGGAGGGTCTCCACCAGTTCCATGAGCTAGGATAGAAATTAAATGAAAATTAATAGTGTAAAGAAAAAAATCACTACCAAAATCTAGGTAGAAATGAACCAAGAAGATTATATGACAAGATTTTTTTATAATTTTTTTTAAAAATAGGCCTAGATTCCTATGCAGCACTAAATATGAGAAGACATAGAATTTTAATAGTATTTTTAAGGAAATTCTATAAATAATCAAGTAATTATTATATGAAAACTATATGAAGAAACATATCTTTGGAATAAAATTGCCCCCAAACATATCAATTAATCCAATAATAAATTGTGGTAAATAATTTAGAATAAAAGATCAGGGTTCAAAAGGAATAGTGGTACATATCAAAAGCATTTAAACATAGAATGAGTCTAAATGGTTGAAGGAAGTGTAAATTCATTATTAATATTGCAGTTCTGAGATTCCCAAGTAACCACAGAAAAAACAGGAAGTGAATGAATAGCTAAAAGCATGCCATGGAGTACAACTGTACTAATATCTTTATTTGCAGAGTAGACAACTGTCAGTTTCTCCTTTATTTGGGCAAGTTTCTTCAGCTTTCTGGATTTCTGAGTCTTGAAGTGAAAACTAAATGAATGAATAGACATATATTGTTGATAACAGTAACATGGTATACATAAGGGGCTCAATAAGCTTTATATTGATGTTGATACTTCTAACACTATAGGCACACAAATAATAAGCTACTCAGTCTTTGATAAAATTGAAAATCAGATGCATAATTAGCAATTTATAAAAGAAGCAAAAACAAATAAAATGTAATATATGGGAAACAATCAAAATACAAAACATGAAATGAAAGTAAAGAGATTAAAAATGAACATATTGTGTTAGTTAGGTACTCTGCTACAAGTAGCTGAAACCCTGATTTAAATTGACTTAAACAGTAAATAACGGCCTAATTTTATGTAACATGAACATTAGATGTAGGATAGCCTCAGGGCCACTGATTCAGAAGATCAGGGATCATCAGCAACTCAGATATTTTTTCCCCAACTCTTTGCTCTGCTATCCTTATAAGAACTTCATCCACAGGTGGGGAACAAGATGGCACCTATCACATTGCCAGATTCCAGTTCTGATACTCAACAGAAGTCAGACCACCCTTTCCTAAGAGCACAGCAATTTTCTCCAGAAATGCTCCAAATCCATTTCCTTTCTCAGTATTTTATCTGAAATTAAATTCCCTGACCATTTTTTAGTCATTCACTGGTATAAAGTGGTATTACACTTAAACTAATCCCCCACCCTGGGAGTTGGACTGGAGTTAAGTTCTCCTGATGTACCAAGAGTGAATTTCTGCAAATGCTGGTTCCCTGAAGACAAAGTAGGAGGGAAAAGATTTGAGGGAAGGAAGAGCAATGTCCACTACAAGCATCAGTTTTGAAAATCACCATCAGTGTAATTAATTCCCTCATTAATAGACAAAGGCTTTTTATGTTTGGTCAAAATACAAAATACACAAGCTACAACTCAAACAAGGTCAGAAATAAAGGTTAAATGCTTAGCCAAGATGTATGCACACAAAAAGGAAACTGGGATAGAAATTGCAAACAAAGCATTAAATAGGCCAAGAGGAACATTTTAGATTGATTACAAGTATAATCCACAATTAAGATACAACAAATGCACACCCTCATCTAACATTATAACAAAGTCTCTGACAAAGTGAGAGCCATACAGTAGTCACAGTAAATGGGTACAGATTTCTCCCAGATTTGGGCTGATCATATTATAAGAAAAGCATATAGGATTCTGAATAATGTAATTAATAATGTTATTTAAGATATTTTAATTAAATGTCTTTTAATCTGGTTAATCTTGCCTAAAATAAAATTCACTGGATGGCTCCAGTTATGACCATTACAAACACCCACCTGACCAAGCTTGTGATAAAACCCTCCAAGTTTCTCTCTGACATTCCTCAATGTCCCTAAGGCTCCTCATATGCAAGCCTTCCCCATCAACACTGAGGACCAGGCCCCAGACCTCTGCTCATCTGATTCCACTGCTCAGCGCCATCTTGTTGGGAGAGAACCTGGTGAGGGCAGTTCAGTGTTAATTTGCCTTGGCAGAGGATTCATTTCCCTCTCTTAAGTACCAGAGCAGGCAACAGTCTTTGGCAAAATAATTCATAAGGAGTGAAAGTGAAAAGAAATTATTTTTTCAACAGATGCACCCACTTCCAAAGGTTCCAGACCTAAGTTTGCCCTGGTACCCCTCCAGCCACCCTCCTTTCACTGCTTTTATTCTATCCCCAGGAGTCATCTTCCTGCCCAATCCTGCCCTGGTGTTCTCTCCAAACCAAGGTTTGCCTCCCAGGCCTTGACCCATGTTCAAGGCACTGACTGACAGAGGGAAGGTCCTTCAATTTCAAATGGAACCCTCTCCTTCTCCAGTGATAGTACAAGTGACTGGTTGCATCAGTGACATTATACAGATTTTGTCCTCTACCTGTTGTTTTTATAACTTTTTTTTATAGTTGTATATGAACACATTACCTTTATTTTATTTATTTATATGGTGCTAAGGATCTAATCCAGTGCCCCATGCATGAGGGGAAAGCTCTCTATCACTGAGCCAAAACCCCAGTACTGTTTTTAAAACTCTTAAGACTACATTTCATCTTGAGAATCTCTTCACAAACATGCACCTCACTATAGATAGTACCAACAGAGAATACTATATCTTTTCAAATACACAGGAAGCATTACACAACCGCATTCTATGTTAAGCCATAATGCAAATTTGAATGAATTGCAAATAGGAGAACCTTTGTAAATGAATAGCAAATAGCAGAAACAATCAAATACAACCTCTTGAAAAATTGAAAGGTATTTCAAAATTACAGCATGATTAATTTTTTAAATAACTTTTTAAATGACTATTTAGGAATTACAACAAACAGAAAACTATACATAAAATTTTTATGTTAATACCAAAATGTTTTCACTGTAAATCTGAAGACTTACTTACCTATAAAATTCAAAATGAAACATGAAAATAAATGAACAAATCATCCAAATTAGTTATCTGAAGAAAAATTAAAATATGAATTAGAAATGAGGAAACTGGTAAATCCCAGAAATAGATCTTTGAAAGAAAAAGTCAATTAGCTAAATATCTATCAAGTATATTAAAGTAATAAAAAAGACACAATTACAAAAAAATTAAAGATAAGGAAGCAAATGTATGCATAAGATATTCTTTAAAAATTATACAATGATGAAATGGGGAATTTAGGAAAAGAAAATGAGTCAAAACTTAATCATGAAGAAAAATATTATCTAATCTAATCAAAAACATTGAGAAAACTCTCAAAGTGTAGATATTATCTCAATATAAGTGACACAGGCAAATATGTGAGTTCTTTAAAATTCTCAAAGAATAGACAATTTTCATGTTATATAAAATATAAAAAGTACATTTTATAATGGACATTTTTGGGTTGTTTTCCACATGTTAATACCCCAAATTCATGAAGAAAATTTACTTTTAAATAAATACAAACACACATACACACAAATTTACAAACATCTCCAGGTACTACTTATTGAAAACACAAATGCAAAATCCCAAATAAAATATCAGCACAAACGCAAATCCTATGTATACTGAAAATATAAATCAATATACATAATCAGGTAAGTAATTTTCAAAAATTGAAGATTCACCCTGGTTTCTACAATCTACAAATATTCTATCAATTATTAAAGGGGAAATACTTTGATTAAACTCTTAAGTAAATATTCTAGTTAAGCTTTTAATTGCTCATACAAGTATGTGATTAATTTATGTACAAATAAAATCATATGTAATATGTTATATGTTATTATAGAATTATAGTTATATATATCATTATTACATATAATTTTATGTAATATGTGATTGTATATTATAATAGTATATGATATGCATAATTACATAATATATGATTACAATTAAGTATGATTACATAATTGTATGATCATAAGTATTATATACAATATGCTTTACATATGTATTAAATAGATAATAAAATATTTTTCCTTTACAACAATGAAGCCTTAAACCTGGACATTTAGCTAAATGATGAAACACTAGAGAAATATGCATTAGAATGAACCTCAAAGCAAATCATACAGAGTATAACCATTACTGTGTAATACTTTGAAAGTACTAACTAATGCAACAAAACAAGAAAAATAAATAAATTGTATACATTTGAATAAATGAGGCAAAAGGAAAAATTAAAGGAAGCAACTAAAATATTAGTGACCAAATATAAAATAACACACACACACATATTCACACCCCACTATGGCTTTCCACCAAAAGTATCAGCAAATATATGAACTATCTAACAATAGACAGAGCACTCAATGAAGCAAACTGTTATTTTACTGAAGGACATAAAATAGTCTTGAGTAAATAGAAACAAGTAGTATTCCTGAACAGGAAGAATTTTTTTTCAAAGGAAATTAGTATTGTCAATGTATAATTCCCTTCAAAATAATCCATATGTTCCGTTAATTTTAATTAAGATGGCAAAATTCCCTTCCAAAGGAAAAAAATTCACCTAAAAGAGTAAAAAAGAAGCGCCCCCCCAAAAAAAATAATATTGAAAAGAAGACTAATGCTACCAAATAATAACATTTACTACTTTATATAACTCAGTAATTAAAGCTATGTGTTGCTGGAGAAAAATTGTCACATGGATCAATGTTTCCAGAAATAGCCTCTAATACAAATTAAAGTTCAGCATTTGACCAAAATCACATTTAAAATCAAGGGATATAGAAGGGAATATTTAATAAATGGTTCTTAGACAACTGGTTACATATTTGAAAAAAAAATTACATTTCTTTCCTGCACCATACCCAGAGGTACTGACCCACTAATTATAAAATGAGAGAAAGGAAAGAATAGAGAGAAACAGGGAGGGAAGGAGAGGGAGAGCGAAAGAACAAAGCAGAAGAAATATGATCTAAACCTTAAAACAAAAACAAAAAATCTTTAAATGACAGCTAAATTTTTAGACACAAATAAATACTAGACCTTTCTGTTTGTAGGGAGAGAAATCGTTAATTTTTTTTCTAAAGAAAATATCTGGGAAAAATGTTTATAGCTTATATCAGAACTCTACAAAAAATAAGAAAAAGTATTTACCGATCATTAGTAAATTGGCAAGAATATGAGCACACAATTCACACAAGGGAAACCAAAAATAAGCAATAATAATAAACATATATTTAGTATTTCATGCAAATTAAAGCAACACTGTGATTTCCTTTTTGGCTGTTTATCAAAATACTACTTTTCCTCTTTCTTTAAATTACCTTGTTCAATGTTAACAACATTGCAGGATAAATACGTACCTCCAAATACCATAAATGGGAGATTAAATTGATTCAGACTTTCTGGAGTATATATAAAAATATGTATTTAATCATTTAATATTTTTTTTAAAAAAATCAACATTTATCAATATTTTTAAGAATATAATTTGAAATAGGCCCCAAGATGTGTGTATTAATATACCCACAAATGCTATATAACTAATTTTAAAACTAATAAAGAACACAACTTTTATGACTTAGAAACAGGGTTAATATGTTTCTAAAAGTTTAACAATGTTGCTTAAGATGTAATGAATTAATTGAAAAAGACTTAAATGTAATTTTATCATATATAATAACATGAATGTGAATTTGAGTTTGTAAAACAACAAAAAAAAAGTAGATGAGGGAGGACAAAAGAGAAAAAGAAAGAATAAATTCACCAAATGTGAGTTAAATGGTAGGGATATAGACTTTTTCTGTTTTCTTATATCTTCCTTGGAGTTTTTTTTTTCCTATTTAATGAATAAGAATTGCTTTTAATGAGAAATGTGTTGTCACTATAAAGGTAGACACCATTGCCATCAGAATCCTTATTTAGTTGGATGTATTTAGACCAGAGTCAAGCCTCCTTGGACCCCATTATGCCTTAAATGCTTTATCCATAAATGATTGTCACCATCTTCATCCTCATGAAGATGCTTCTGCTAAGCCCCTCTTCATTTCAGGAAAGTGGTGTATACTAGAGACACAGACACATAGTGAATTTACCAGCTTCAAGGAGAGTGAAGTCCAGGTTGACTTTGTATGTAGAACTGATGCCACGTTGAATATTGAACTTATTTTGTATTTGTCTCATTTTTCTTTCTCTGGACTAAAAGAAGTCTCAGTCTTCCTTCAGAGGATAAATCATAACTGAGGTGCAAAGATGGCTCTTTCCCTTGCAGTGGCAAAAGGACACCTCATCGGTGAAAAGTCTAGACTTAGACCCCTTTCATCTAAAGCTTCTGACAAAGAGGATGCACCTCACCTCATGGTGGTCCTAGAACAAGATCCCCTGCTGACAACATAGCAGGGGCCTCAGCTCACAGTGAGGAATGGGGACAAGCCAGCAAGTAAAAGAACTGAGGCCCAAGGAACTACATTAAGAAGAAATCATGACTTAATTGCTCCATGGAGGAGACTATTGTCCACAAAATATCCTGGTGGGGGACTAGAACCTTCCAGAGTAAACTGAGAAAGAAAATTATGATCATCTTAACATACTAAGTAAAAAAAAGCCTCATGTATAACTTTATCATGTATAACATCAATATGAGCTTAAATTTGCAAAACAACAAATTTTTCTCTGTTCAATAACATAGAACTGTGACAGGAAGAAGAAATTGCAGGTCCAGAGAGTAGCCTAATTCAGAACCATCACACTTCCCACATAGCTCATCCTTTAAGGATGACACCTCTTGCTTTTGGGTTTTGTAAACCCTTGGGATTTCATTTTTCTTAAAAATTTAAATGTATATTCAAAGAATGGGGAAGGAATTCCAACAAAAAGAAACACATAAGCAAAAGTAAATAAAACTGGAAATGCTATTGTATCTGTAAGAAGCAGCAATAAAGGGCTGCATTTTCTTTCAATGTGTATATTTACAGTTTGTCTCTGCTGTAAGTTTAAAAATTGTGTATTACTCTTCACATCAGGGTGTATCTAAAAAAAAGGCATAAACTGCATTTACCCCACTGGATTTGTCAACACCAAAATCATTTTTTTCCTTCCTTCCTTTGTTTTACTCAAGATATTTGGTCCTCCCACTTGAATCGCAAATGGTAGAAAATAATAATCAACAATTGATTTATTTGTGTGGACAAAATGATTTGATGCTGCTTCTTGTCGTTGACAGAATGATCTGAGTGGAATTGCATTCCATTGATAAAACCTGTGAAGAAATGTTATTCGTTGGATGAATAAAGTTAGAAGTCAAGAGAAATTGCTTTGGCTCACATGATATTTTTTCAGCTGTCAGTCATTTCTTGGCATTTGATCATATCATTGTCTCTGTTCCCATCATATTGACTCTGTTGTCTGTTATTAATTGAAGCATGACTTTTCTTTCAAAACTACAACCAAAGCACAAACTCTAAAAATGGAATAAGTTTCACTTTAACTTTTCCTGGCTTTTTGGCTGTTTAGTTCTCCCCTGAGTAATTCACCTTCCTTTTTGGCATACTTCAAATATCTCAAACAGGTATGCCCTACTTTCAAAGATGTGCTCTATAAAAGAAAACTTTGTATGAGTTGTCTTCATTCAGCACATCTTCAAATGGCCTCACGAAGATACAAAACTCACAATAAAACTCCCTTGCTATGAAGTAAAAATGCCACTTGGCACTGAGAAATAAAGAACTGATAATGCAAAACAGCATGGCTGCATCCCCCAAGCATGGTGTTGAGTGAAAGAAGCCAGACACAAAAGATGCATACTGTAAGAGTCCATTTATATAAAGTTCAAATTCAGACAAGACTAATCACTTATGTTAAAAGTCAAGGGAATGTTTACCCTTGGGAGCAGTGGATAAGTGGCAGGTAGGGTGGGTTTTTTAACTGAATGGAAGTTACAGAGATATAGTGTACTTTGAAGACAAAAATCTCAACATATAGCACACTTATGCACTTTCTGCATACAGGTAATATTTTAATAATAATTTAACAGCTATAAAAATAGGTACTATAAAGAGGAGGGTTTGGGTTATTAACTAATCAGATATGGAAGTGAAAGAAAATGAGACTCCAGTGTGACCTTTAAGTTTCTTTCACTCATTAATGAGTGGGTGGGGATGAAGATAAACACAGAGACTACAGTAGATGGTCTTTCCATTTTTGTTTGTTGGGGGGTTGGTTTAGAAGAGTTGTGTTTGAAGTACCTGCTAGTCAAGACTCTGAGTCTAAACTCAGAATGGACAACAAACAATACATTGAAGCATGACTTTTATTTCAGTAACTAGAGCAGTTGAGGGTTTGGGATTACAGGGGAAAAAGAGAAGAGAAGTTCTGAGGAAGGAGCAGGAAGAGGCTCCTGGGCTACACATTTTTATCCCAGAGGACATGGGCAGCTTGCACTTTCTGGACGTTCAACCTCCACGGACCTGGCCTGCACCTAGCCTCCATCCCACTCAACAGGAGGAGAGGCAAATCCCAGTGCCAGTATCTTTCCCCAATAACCCTGTGACCTTGACCTCCATTTTCCATATCCACACACCCAAGCTTTTTGCACATATTTGATGAATGAATGAATGAATGAATGAATGCTTCACAGGTAAGTCCTGAATCATAACACCATCAGTAGGCTTTGTTGACAGACACCTCAAGTAAATGAAACTACTGTGTGCATGCCCCTAAGATGAGGGGTGAAGTTTTTGCACATAACAGGAAAGGAGAGAGCATAGATAGAGGAGTTTCATGTCAGATTTGGGCAGAGCAGCAGGAGTTGGGGTAGGGATAATTATTAGCAATTCTGTATACTTCCCCCAGTTAAGTTCAATAAAGACACCCATAAAGTAAGTTCTCTTCTTTTCTATCGGCAGTCAATAATATTTGACAACAAGCAGATCAGCAAAATTGCAGTTTTATCTGCAATATGGAAATTACCAAAGAAAACCATTATTTGCTTTGAAATAAATGCCTCTTGGAATCAATAATACATTGGAAAATTGATACTGACTACAATGTGTTTGTGGGTGGCTTTCAACAGGGTTGGAATGCCCAACACCTCCCTTTTTACCACAGTAGTTAAATTAGCAAGTTACTGTGTACAGTAGTTACAAGGCTTCTGCCCATCTCATGCTTATAAAAGGTGCCCAAGACCAAATAAGAGCTCAGGAAATGTTTGCAACTATTTGTCAGTTGGGAATTATTGTTTGGGAATTATTGTTGTCATTTGTTGGTTGAAAATAAATCACCATGAATTAACAACATTAACTCTATTAAGGATTTAGTGGATATTTTGATGCTTGCTTTGGGTTCAGTTTTGTGCTATAGACTCTAAGAAAACTAATAAATAAGACAAAGCCCTCTCAAGGTTAGAATCTAACTTAATCTTAACTAAAGGGGCTTGAATAGCATTTATGCCAATGATTTAGTTTTTTAGATGAGGAAATTAAGACTCAAAGAGATAAAGAACCAAGTGTAGAACAGTTTTCCCGACTCTCACCTTAGGGTACATTTTAGAATCCAATCTCTTCTGTACTTGGAGTTTTCATGACTGCCTCACAGGAAACACAAGAAAAAATTACAACTGTAAAAAAATAATGTATTCATAGTTTATGGTTCATGCTCTACTGGTAATAGTGTTCAGACAGGGGAGGAACCTCAGAGTCAGTGTGATATAGTGGAAAGGGATGGTGTCAAAGGGTCATGGGTACAAACCCTAGCTCTGCCACCTTCTAGAAGGATGGCCTGAGATAAGCTACCTAACTCCCATGAGCTTCTTTAAAATGAAGATAAAATGCCTTCTCAGGAAGAAATAAAATAATGCATGAAAAACAACTAACAATGCACCTGGCACAGTAGATAACATATGTTAACTTCGTCCCTTTTGGTGCTCTTGTACACATAGTATGGTACACACAACACTCATACACAGAGCTTCACACAAGAACACACAAGTTCTGCTTACACATATGCACACACACATACCTTCACAGAAAGACCACCATGACTTTGTACATTCCTGTGTCTACCCACATCTCATGTATGTGAACCCTTCTCTCCCCTTTCTGGGCTTGCAACAGCCCTAGAAGGATAGTTTGGCTCTAGAATCAGAACAGAATTTGCATTCCTGTTCTAACTTCTTCCACTCAACAGCCATGGATCATGGGCCAGCCTTTCAACCTTGTAAACCTCTTTGCTCATCTGCAAATTGGGAGTAATAATGGTTTCTACCTCGCAAGGTTTAAATAGGATAATGTATTTGAAGTACTTGGAAAACTGCCTGCCAAACAGTTAATGTTCCATAAGTGATGTAGGTAGGTATTATATCCCCACAATCCCATATTCAGAGTCTCCAAAAAAGATTTAAAAAACCAAAAGACTTTTCATATCCTGACCTGAACTGACATAAGGCTTGCCATCATGCTAATTCATTTGTCCAGCATCAATAATCCTAAGTTTAGCTGTAGAACTCTTAGTGGGTTTGGTTAGGATACTGTCCCAGTTGCTACCGGGGTTTTGCTTTATAAACCAAATTTATCACTTTACCTTTGGGATATCTGAAAAATCCTGTTTTAAAAAAGTCTGGTCCCAAGGTTTGGACAAGGAATTGTAGTCCAGCGTTGCTATCAATATCATTAGTTTCTATAATAAAAATAAGAATAAATGATATGTAATAATAGCCGCCACAGTCTGATTAGATTGTAAGGAAATAACAGCTCTTGTTATAATTATTGCACCTATTCTCTCTGACCTTTTAGCACATACAACTAAATGCAAGCCATGGTGGTGAGTTCACTAATGGGGCCATCTTTCTTTCTTTCTCAGACACCAAGCCACTTTATCCTTGCATCATTTCCCAAGTTCAGAAGAGATGAAAGCCTCTCAAGCTGTGCCAGAGAAATGGGTGTTTGGGATATGGAGGCAGCAGTCTTGCTCCTAGCAAAAGTCTTTCTTCCCTATTGTTGCACATACCAAGCTCTCTTCCCACGCTCACCTCCTCACACATGCACTGAATCTCACGTCCCCAGTCCAGGGTTCCATGGGAGGCAGTGAGTGTTTCAGAGATGATTGGGCTGAGGAGCAGGAAACATGTCCCCTTTAGCTGTACTATGAGCCCTTGGACAGCAGAAGTCTCCAATCTTACTTTCTTGAACCCCCCATACCTAAGGACCAAGACGATCAAATAATTAGTAGATACCAGTGAAATCAAAATTCCTACTTGGCTTTTCTTCCCTCTCAGAACCCTGAGCACACTCAATAATGGTTGGCTTTTTCTAAGTCCCTGTCAGATGAGACCTCGGGTCAGACCTGTAGCCTTCTGCCTTGATGGCTCTGAGGCTCTAGTCCTCAGCCTTAGGCATTCATTAGAGTGACTTGGGGAGATTTTTTTAAATTCCAGTAAGTAGACTATACCCCAAACCAATTAATTCAGAACCTCTGGGCTTGAGAACCAGGCAACAGGGTATTTCCTTTAAAGCATCCTAGATATTTTCAATGTGCAACCACCATTAAGAATTTCTGCTCTCTGGGCCTCTGGAAGGAAAATCACAACAGCATACGATACTAAGTTCTACCACAAGATGTTCCCTGTGTGATCCTGGCAGCCAGGGTCTCTGGGCTAAGAACTGTGAGGAGGAGAATCTACCAAGAAGCCCTGCATGGTCGTCCTGGAACAGGAACCAGGAGACAAAGAACAGCCCTGGAACTAGAGCCCTGCTCAAAGACTGTGGAAGTTAGGGTTGCCAGGTAAAATACAGGGCACTCAGTTAAATTTAAGTTCCAAATAAACAACAAATAATTATTTTAGTTGAGTACCAAATATTACATGGGATATACTTGTGCTAAAAAAATTATTCTTTATCTCAAACTCAAATGAACTACACATTCTGTATTTTTATGAGTCAAATCCATTGATGTTAGGGAGGAATCACCCTGAGTGTCTCCCACCTGCGTCATGAATGATTGTTTATTCAAAAAAAAAAAAAAAGAGGGAAAGCAGTCATGAGACTCCAGACAACATCCACTCCATTCTACTTGCCAAATAAATAGAATCCACACTTTCCTTCCAAAAATAAAAATCAAGCTCATTTAGGTTTCTTTTTCTTTCAGAGATGGAGTCCTTCATATTAAGCTAGCACTTCTATTCTTTGACAAAGACCCTTCCAATCTGTAACACAGGGAATCCTGGGATGTAGGCCCTTTTCTGTCTGTGTTGCATGTAGATAGGATTGTAGATGGCCCTGGCTGAAATCCCTTCAACTGCCTCCTACCTCTTTGATATTCAACATGCTCCCCCTTAAAGAATCCTGGGCTCGGGGTTCTTATCTGCCCTAGCCTGCAAAGCTTCACTCAGGCAAGGAAGGGCAGAAGGAATTGGGCTACAGCAGAGACAGTGCTAATTGGAACAAAAAGATTTCACCTAATGGAAATAGTAGCTGTGGGCAAGCTCAGATCTGATGAGCCCTGTGACACATGAAGGTGCTGCCTCCATTTTGGTTCCCGTGGGGAAGACAAGACTAAATCCCCATTGAGGCAAAACAGAAAAGGCTTAAAATGAACCAACTAAAAAAATAAGGAAATAAATATCTGTATTTTTTACCTTATGTCTCTTTGTGAATGTTATAGTCTTATTCTAAAAGGAGAAATATTTGCTCCAGTACTTCAGAAACTTCTGGTTTGATTGGTTTAAGCTTGACCCCTGAAAGGGTCATCAAGGATGGACTTAGCCAGAAGTTATCACCTCATTTTCTGTAGTCTTTTCTGTGTTAACCCCTGAACCAAGAAATCTGTAGACCCCTCTGTTAGACCCATCTGTTTCAAAATTCCACTTTCCCGTCTCAGGATGAGAAATTACAACCCATCTCTGAACCCCACCACACACTGATACACCCCTATCATGTATTCCAGTATGTTCTAACCAGCATCATTTGTGTGCATCAACCCTACCAGACACCTGAGATAGAAGAACAAAGAGTGTACATCCCACTGTCCTGATAGCCAGGCAATGACTAGTCAGTACTTGACTGAGAAACATTTGATGGATGAAAGGGTGCAAAAATAAATTAGGAATGGCAGACCCATCCCTATTAAATATAAATGGTTGATATCTTTGTCTTTCCAAAAATCTCATAAAGCTCATCTCAAACCTAGGAAACAAGATTTTGGAGAAAAAAAATCTTTCCAAAATGGGTTGCACTCTTCCATGGAAAAGCAAGATTAGTGGTCTCCACCCTGAGAGAAGCTGTCTCAGGGCGAGTTGTGTTTCTGTGCCCTTAGCCAGCATAGCACTCCCTCTTTACCAAGCTGATGAGGTGAGGGTATGCAGGTCACAGAACTCTGAAAATTTGAGAGCTATCATCAAAGACATGGAAATGAGATGGGATCCATCTCTTTCATTATAAATAAATAAATAATTGGAATGTTGTATCAACATATTACAGAAAGGACAGGAACTTCTGAGATATATATTTTTTATTTGTTCTTATTAGTTATGCATGATAGTGGAATGTATTTTGACATATTATACATATATGGAGTATTACTCCCCATTCTTCTGGTTGTCTGTGATGTAAAATTACATTGGTTGTGTATTCATATATGCATATTGGATAAAGTAGTGCATGCATATAAACATTATATGAAGTAATGCATATATAAAATATGACTGATTCATTCTACTATCTTTCCTATTCCCATTCCCCCTCCCTTCCCTTCATTCCCCTTTGATTATCTGGGTCAAATGACCAGACTGAATCCTTTGGAATAAAAATTGTCATTGGCTAGCACTCCTTTCCAAGGAAGGAAATCGAACTATTTCAAATCAAACAGCATCTTATTCAGGTCCCCTCATTTATGTAGTCATTAAATAAAGACTCACTGAGTGCTTACTCTTCACCAGTAATTTCTTGGGGGCTGGAATAAGTGAGGGCGTAAGGCAGAGAGGTTTTCTGCCTTCATGGACTCTACATGCAAGTGAGGGAAATAGACAATAAAATATAAACCAAATAATCAAGCAACAGCACACCAGGGTATGATGAGGTCTATGAAGAAAATAAAGCAGGTTGGTACAATAGAGGGTAGTCAAGGCCCTGATTACACCAGTGTCAGGAAAAGCCTCTTGGAGGAAGTGACATTTAACTGAGACTCGCCTGAAGGAAGCAGCCATCTTTGCAGAGCTGGATATCAGGGCCATCCCAAGGAGACAAAGCAGCCAGTGAGCGAAGCCAAGGGAGGGTCAGCTTGGGGTTTCTGAGTCACCAAAGGTAGAATAGGGTTAGCCAAGAGGCAGCAGAGTAAGATGACATCAGAGAGGTAGACAGAGGCCAAGCCCCAGGAAGCCCAACTATGGGACAACTTCAAGGGCCAAGGTTAGGTGTCTGTGTCTTATTCTTGGTACGAGACACTGGGGGATTCTAAGCAGATGGGGTAATGATTCCATTTATGTTCTCAAAAAATAATTTGGCTTTGTGAAGAATGGATATAGGTAACAGGTGGAGGAAAGGAGAACAGTTAAAAGAAAGATGTTATTATATTCTCAATTGTGAAGATCATAAATTGTTCTGGGTAAAGAGAGAAAAATTCAGAAGGATATAGAATGTATTTTTAGGCAAAGTCAGTAGAATTTTCCAAAGAAAGATATCCAGGGACTAAAGGAATGAGATAAATTAGGATTAGATTTCTGTTTGGTGTAGGCAAGTAGATATATGGTGGTGCCATTTATGGAGACTTGAGAAAAGAGAAGTCAAGAAAGAAAAAGAAATCAAGATGTTACAGGCCTGAGATTCCTAGTAGATAATCAAAAGGAAATGAATAGAGTTGGATCCGTGAGTCAAGATCATGGGGAAAGCCAGGCCTATACATTTGAATTTTGGAGTCTTTGACATAGGTTTAATAATTAAAACCACAAGGTGAAGAAATTTCCCTGAAAAAAAAAAGTGTAATTAAAGAATTAAAAAAAAAAAGTGTAACTAAAGAAGGTCCAGGCTGAGGCCTCAGGTATGGCAAAATTAAGGCAGGTAAGTGGAGTCACAAAGGTGAATGAGATGTGGGTAGTGAGACAGGAGGTGACTCAGGAGTGTAAGGATCCCAGAGTACTGTCCACCAAAGACAGCGTGAAAGCCTCCTGGAGTGATTTGTGTAGAAGCCCAGAATTGGAGCTGGGTGGGATATAGACCCATGTAAGCAAAGGCTTGGACTGGGGCCAGTGGTGAGGGCCTGTGGAGACAGGAGGGAAGAAGGAAAAGTGGAAATAATACTAGGAGCACTGCCCATATACTGGAGGCCATAATGGAACATCAAAGCCAGGTTCTGTGAGAATGCAGGAAGGAGACAGAGCTGCCCATGTCTTCCAAAGCCCACTGTCTCACCCAGGCTCCCTACACCTCAAATGCTCCAGGGGTCAGGCCCCCGTGGACAGCACTCTTGCTTCCTCCCTCTCTGCCCCCACCAGCAAAGGCCATCAAAAGGGCTGTCCAGGACCCAGGGCCCTTTTTTTCACAGTGCAACCATCCCATCAGCTGCCCTGGATCAAACCCCCTCTTTTTACTTCTATCTGCTTTATGAGAGGGAAGCCTTGGGGAGTCTTTAACCCAAGAATTCAAGAATTCAGGAAATTAGCTCCACTTTAAGCTCCAGTCTCTTCAGCCAACTTTCTGCAAACCCTGTCTGCCCCAAATTAAGGTAGTTTCTTAATTAAGGCCATCTCCCAGTCCCTCTGTGAGAGAAGGTGCCTTGTTTCCCAACTTTCCTCCTCACCTGCTTCTAAAAGTTTGGTAGACAGTCTCACTTTTTCTAGATTCCCCTCATTTTGTAGGAAACATACATTCTACCCAGACAAGAAATCTGGGTTTCAGCCTGGGCAAAGCAGACCCATCTGCAGTGTCTCCTAACACCTGTCAAAACGCTTCTCATCCTGAGGCCGAAAGCAAGAAAGAGTCTAGAGCTGGGCAGGAGATTCAGCTCCTCCAAGAGGAACCTGTTCCCAGCAGGGAAAGCCTGCCAGACAGGCAGAGAGAGGGGGCTGCTTTGGTTCATAGGAAAAGCTTCCTGGAATAAGAGAGAATGGATTGGATGAACTTCACATGCTCATCTTCAACCTCATCCCAGCACAGAGAAAGCCTCCACAAGTGTATACACACACACACACACACACGACACATTGCAAACACACACTCTTGTTCACAAGTCATGAAATTGTGTACACAAAACAGTCTAGTGATGCTGTCAGAGGACACTCAAATATGTCCCCTTGATAATACTCATAATTTCACACATAGGTGCACACAGCTGTATAGTATTCACTTTCACCTGCTTTCAAGAAAGAGGGCACTGAGTTCCTAATATCTGATAGCTACAGGTGCCTGAGGCTGCCTAGAGCTGCTTCTGCCCTCACTACCACCTGACTTGACTGAGGCTTATAGGCTGACTCCGAGTGTTAGGAACATCCTGCTCTCAGCTCTGCCTCTTTGTCCTGTCTCCTGGCTCAGCTATTCAGCTGTAACCATTTGCACATGCTAATGTCTTATTTGTGTCTGTTCTTAGGCCTTTTAAATATGTATGTGTGTCCTAAATACTGGCCCTTGGCAGAAACCACATCTCTCAAATTAGGCCAGGAGGCCTGGGGCTCCCCAGGGTACAGATTGTTTGTCTTCCCCCAGACTTGAGACACCTGGTGATGATATGCCTGTCAACCCACTTAAGCTGGAGGCTGCTCGCTGGGGCCCTCACTTCCATTTTACTAGAGCCTTCCATCTGACTCAGTTCAGGGATCAGCACATAGCGCATGCTCTGCAGATGGCATGAAACTGCCTGAGGTTGGTAAAGAAATGGGCCCACTTCCTCCTAAGCACTGGTGTACTGGCCAGTCCTCTTTTCAGTCAGGGTGCACAGCAGGACATTTGTCAAAATGACTCAATTTGTGATGCTCTACAACCATGTCTGGAGGCACAGGCCTATGAGACCCTTTATGTCCACAGGGGTACATTCAGGAGCATCAGAAAGACTCTGTGTATGTTTCTACACCCTACCTATCTGTGGATTTGTTCCCACTCTCTCTCCATCAGTGGTGATAAGACATAGAGGACCAGTCTCCTTCAGAAGATCACATGTTGACACTGACATTATTCCCTCTTACAGGTCAGCATCTGATTCCAAAGGCATTTTGAGGGAGAGGCTAAATCTGAGAGCCCTTGAGGTCTAACCATGGTGATGATGTAGAGGAAGCAGCCTCCAGAGAAGGAAGATGGAAAAACACATGAGAGATGCAAACTGAATTCTCATGTTAGTCTGTATTAGTTAGGGATCTGCAGAGAAATAGAACCATAGGAGATGGCAAGACACATGGCAAGAGAGACAGAGATAGAAAGAAAGAGATAAAGGAAGGATTTATTTTGAGAATTGTCTTACACAATTATGAAGGCTAGAAAGTTCCATAATATTCCACCCGCAAGTTAGAGAACCAAAGAAGCTGATGGTGCAACTCTCAGTTTGAGGTCAAGGTCTGAGAAATTAGGGGGAGGCTGGTATAAGTTCTAGAGTCCAAAGACCTAAGAAGCTAGACTCCAAGGTCAGCACATCAGAGAGAACAAATTCACCTTTCCTCTGCTTTTTTGTCCTATCCAGCTCTTGGTGAATTAGCCCACTCACAATGGTAAGAGAAGATCTTATTTACTCAGCCCACTAATTCAAATGTTAATTTTTTTCCATGAACAACCTCACAAACATATTCAGAAGCATTTTTATCAGCTCTCTGGGCATCCCCTAGCCCAGTCAAGTTGACATCTAAAACTATCACAATTTTCCTAACCACCCTAGTTCTTACACTTTTCTCCACATTTCTCTCCTCTACTCACATCTTTCTCTACCTGAAGTATAATAAAGAGTACCTAAAAGATGCAAGATTGTAGAGGTGAGCAAGAACACCTACTGTTTTGAGAAGGTGCTCAGACTCCAGTATAGGCTGATAAGAAAGTCTGGGAAACACAGAGCAGTGACCTTGGTGAACTCCTGCAGCCAGAGCATCAGCATCCCCCTCTTAGGTTCTACCACATCACTCTTATCACCCTGCAGTTACAGTAGCTCAGACAGGGCATTGGAGTTGACTGTTGACCACCGGTACCTCTGATGAGTGACAAACAACTTGAATAAGAAACTACATTATTTCCCTTCAAATTCCAGGGATTTAGCACAGAGTTCCACATGGTGAGCACTCAACTAGTAACAAAAGAACTATGAAGACAGGGGGAATTGTCATAGGTTGGGTTCCCCAGAAAGCAGACTCTAGATGAAGCTGGACACACAGAGGTTTATTGGGAGAGTCTGTGGACTCCATCTCCTGTGGAGGAATGGAAGAAATAGGATTGGAAAAGAGAGGAATTGAACTGGGATAAAGTCACTATAGGGATTTCTGGATCTGCCTTCAGAGTCATCCTGTCTTAATCCACCATCTTCTAACAGTCTGTATGAGGGCTGTCCCAGTGCCCCCACTCCCAGCAGCTGGAGAAGAAGTGCTTTAAGCCAAATGAGGAATCAGGGACACCTAAGCATGCAACAATGGAAACCCTAACAGAGAATCAACATTTTTAGGAAAGGAATGCCCTAAAAGTACCATGGGACCCAAGTCAGGAACTCTAGACTCTGATCCACAAAGGTTTTCTGATCTTGGACAAGTCATTGAACCTCTCTAACCAACCAATAGTTTCTGTATTTATAGAATTAGGATGTAGATTGCATCAGTGTTTACAAAGTAAAAGCTCTGCAATTTTTAAATATCACGTAATTATGGTTCATCCTTCATACCAACTGATTCAAAATCTCAAAGTGTGAAAGTCCAGACATCAGTGTTCATGAAAACAGGGACTTGTAGAGGCCTGCTTTCCACAAAGAAAGCCTGTTGATAGTATTGGCCATTATTTCCAATATTATTTCACTAAAAGCCCCTATCCCAATAAAAACGCAGGGAATATTTGCTAGTCTGAGCTTGTGCTGAACATTTTTTGAACAAATATTCCTACATTCCCCTCAAAGGGAAGGCATCTCAGTCCATTTTCTGTTGCTATAATGGAATACCACAGACTGGGTAACTTATAAAGGAAAGATTGATTTCTCATCATTCTGGAGGCTGGTAAGTCTAAAGAAGGGCCTTCCTGCTGCATCATAACATGACAGAAGGTTGATGAGCACACACAAGAGAGAAAACTCAGGCCAAACTCATTCTTTTATCAGAATCTCACTTTTGAGGCAACTAACCCACAATAATAGCTTTACCTAGCTAATACCTGAAGCTGGTGTTCTAGTGACTAACTGGCATTAAAGGTCCCATCTCTTTATACTGCTCTAATAGAATCCAACTCCAACATGGGTTTTGGAGGGGGCTTTCACACCTCAGTAGAGGTCAATTGCTTTAAGCGTTTAAAAAGCAAAGGATAAAAGGGACTTCTGACCAATTTTCTATGATAAGTAAATACCGGTTTCCAACTCATTCCCTCAATGACCTGAAAAGTCCTGTGGATGCAACACTGTATATCCTGGGAGAGTTTCCCATGAGAATGAAGATTCCTAGCCCACTGTTTTGCACAGATAGGAATAAAATATGAAAAATAAAAAATGTTCTAAACAGCAGATACAATTATTTTAACTTCTTTTCTACAGGAAGAAAAAAACAAACATCATTCTGCTATAATTTTCTCTTTACTTCACTTCCTCATTCTCTTCTCCTCTTCTCCCACTGTTTAATGAGTCCCAGAATTTTTCTCCAGAGAACTTTTCCCCAGCATATTACACAGCTTTGGAAATAAACACTGGCTCCAGTTATATGGCCTGAAAGAATTGGGTGGGCCTAGAGGAACTGTATTCACCATAACAGAATAGAGCAAAATCTGCATCAGGTGGACTGTTTCTACTTTATTTCCATCTCCTTGTTCAGGTATTTCCCACTTTAAGAAAACCTTCTGACCCCAACTCTGGGCTTTACCCTAGTATTTGGCCAACAGAGAACATAGAAAGGGAGAATTTTCAATACCCTGGGGCTCGGTACTTTAAATTCAATGAACCAGCCCTTGAGCCCAGGAACTCTGGTCCTAGCCTGATTCTGGCTTGTTACCATCTTGCCTTGTTCCTGTGTGCATACCGCATCTCCATCATCAACACCAGGAAGTGGTTAATTTTGCTCCAGACCACAGCTGCCATCTTGGAGACAGCCTTGCTGTTGACTAACCCTATGCTTCCTGAGTTTCGGAAACCAGATGGCTGCCAGGTTCCTGAGTTTCAGGTGACCCACCCTTAAGGCCTCACTCTGCAGAGAAGTAGGAGTGTGAAGTTGTTAAGAGTGTGAAATATCCAGTCAACTACCCTGGGGTGGCGTTTTGGTACCACTTACCAGCTGAATCACCTGGGACTATCATGGCTACATTCTGACTCCACTTCCTCATCTGTAAAAAGAAAATGAATATTACCTGTCTCACAGGTTACCTGAAAGGAGGAAAGGAGTTGACACATGTAGAGTTCTGAGAACAGTGTGGGACACAAGAAGTACTCAGGGACTGTTGGCTTCCTCATAGGAGATTTCTTACCTGGAGCTGCTTGCTGATGGCCACTCCCATTGAGCACCAAATTTTTTATCTACCAGATTGGACTCCCCCTATTATCTATCCCATGTGACTAGGCCAATCTTCAGGATACTCCCTCCTAAGTCAGCTACAGCCACATGTAAGATACTACAAATTAAACAGCTCTGAACACACAAAGCATCTCAGCCAAGAATAATTTATTGAGCACTTATTATGTGTGTCAGGCACTATACTAGATGTGGAGGCATAAAACGAGACAACTTATATTCTCTTTTCTTTACAAGGAGCTGAGAGTCCAATATGTTTATAGAATGTCTCTTAAAAAATCACAATGGAAATTAATCAAGAAAAGAATTCCTACTTCCACCTGAAACTTGACCACTACATGCAGTTTAAGTGCCCCCAAAGTTTATGTCTGTGAGTTTTTCATGGATGAGTTCTTTTGGATGAGATGGGGAGAATTGGGTCACCTATCCCAGCATCACATTGAAGACTGACATTATCTGGGTTGTGGACCAAATGGATCTCTAGGGAAGGACCCTGGAGAGGAGGCCCTGTCCAGTTCATAGACATAAAGACCTTATTGCCACCAGGAGATGCATCTATAATGGCTATCCCGGGATGCAGAATCTGGTTTTAAAATTAGAAACCTGTCCAGCTGATGCTCCCTGCCCCTGCTCTGATTCATTCCATCACGGTGGTCTCCGTCCTCCAGTCTTAAAGATGTTCATGTTTGTGTTCATGCTTGCTTTCATCTTTCCTGTCACGAACAAAAAGGTGTAGCAGGGAGCATCATTACTCTGTGGGATGTCTTTGGGTGTGTTTCCTGTACTGGGGCCTTCAGCCAGCACCAACTGAGGGCTGCCTCAGGGTTCCTGTGCAAGGAATAGGACCTGAGCCAGCCTTCAGGGTACTCACAAGTAGGATGGGCCTGTGCATGTGGTGTCTTGAGAAACAAATATAATATGTATGAAGGTGGAAGGCACCAGGGATGCAGAATCTTGGTCAACAGATCTTACAGGACTGCCTATTTGGTGTATTAATCATGGTCCCCACAAGGCACCCTGGGAAGCCTGAGGCAGGGTGTGGAAGAGCTCAAGAGAACTTCCCAGAAAAAAACAAATGTGTAAATTAGACTCAAAGAGGGTCCCAAAGAGGGCAATGTTTAACCCAAATGATATAATGTTAAGCCAAGCAAGAAAAGTACCTCAGGCAGACTTTGAGACAGCCATGCTAAAATGATGGGGAGGGACACCGAGCAGAGAGACCTTGCTGGCGGCCCTGAGCCTTGCTACCAAGAGACTGCACTCTGGGGATATTTAAGATGGTTCTGAAAACAGGTTAGATAAACTGAATGGAAAGTCAGGGTACTGGATACTAGATGCATTCTATGAGTGGGTTTCCCAGGCCTTGGCCTTCCTGAGACTCCCTCAGGCTTTCCCAGGTGATCCACAGCCAGGAGCTCCCTTGTGACCTGCATGTCCTCCCTCCGCACTCCTCTTTCTCCAAAGTGCCCCTCAGTTAGGTTTTACCATCAGGCAGAGCCTTGCCTGGGTCTCCTGCAGGATGTGTTTTCAGGACACGACAGAGGGGACTGAGACCTCGGTGCTTCATCCCACTCCCTCCCCACTCTATCTTTTAACATCACATTAAAATACATCTGTCCCCAGGAAGCCTGTTTATGCAACATCAGCATCAAGCCATTTTCCCACTTCCCTAATGCTTTTCCTGAGACACACAGTAATTCACAGGGAGCAGAGCCGAAGCTCTTCCTCCTGCTTTCTGTGACCTGTGTATCTTGATTTCATCAGCATCAACATCCCAGAGACCAACTGCAGCACGAGGTCCCTTCCAGGGTCCCTTCCAGGTACCCCAAAGCTCCCCCAGCCCACATGCACATTCCACAGACTCTCAATTAGGTTCTTCCTCCCTTTTCTTTTGTCTTACCTTCCTTCCTTCCTCTTTCTCAACAAGCTTCTCAATTGAATGTCACCCTCATCATAGGTGTGACTAGTATCTGTTTTCATGCAAGGCTCCCCCTACACACTGTCTCAAGTCCTGCAAGCTGCACAGAGGCAGACATATAGATGCTCAATAAACACCAATTACTTCTTACCTTCAATCACTCTTCTTACCAAAGAAGTCTTTTTTTCTGGACAAACCCAATCTATTTTCATCACCCCAACCCTCTAAAGCCTAACAGGTATTATTTAGACAGTCTATTCCTTTTACAAGGTGGCTCACTGGGTCTATCTCCTCCTTTGGTCTTGACCTGCTTTAGCCAGCACTCCTTATATAATTCTGCACATAAAGATTCTCACTCATGTAGGCTGATGATACTTGCAAAAGTCATTTGGATGTTTTTATTTCAAAGGATGACTTCATGTTATCCTCTCCACCTCTACACTTCTTACCTATCCCTGTTCCAGTTGATCCTCCCTCCTAAAGATGGAGCTCCCCCTTCTCACTCATGCTCTGTTCTCCCACAACACTACCTGAAACTTGGCAACCACACCCTGACACCCTGGCTATTACAGTTCTGGGTATTAGGAGCTGTTTTCTTGTACTTAAGAGCCCCTGAGGTATGAACAGTGTTTATTGCCCTGTCCAACCCCCAAAAAGATGTGCTGAGCTCATCATGTACTACAAATGTACTGGTTGATCTGACTTGAATCATAATTTCAGTTTCCTTCACAGAGGTCCCTACAAGGACACTACTCCTGATACCTGAGAGCTCTGGACCTTGCTCCTTGGCAACCACAGGCTATCTCCAGCAAAGACCTTAAGAAGAACCAAAGTCAACAGAGAAAGTCATTGCAGAGAAGCGGGGCTCCCCTCAGAGGCAGAACTCAGCCAGGTTGGACATATACACTCTTACCTTCATTCTGCCCAAACTTATAACTTAACCAGACTCAGAAATAACAGAAAGAAAAGAAGCTAAGAAGCCATGCTCCTGGATAGTCTGACAAACTCAGAAGCTGATTGGGGGCAGCAGAACCCAGGGTTGGAACATTACCTGTGACTCTATAACACAGGCTAATTCAAGTGCATAGAGATACCTGCATGCTCCCTGGCCAAGAGAGCAAAGACCCAGCCTACCCAAAGCTCCTATTTCCTGCAGAGGGTCTATCTCTCCATAGTCAACACTGGAAACCAACACTACAAAGGATACCCAGAGTGTGTCTTGCCCTATGACCTCAAGGAACCCCCTAAATAATATAATAATCAATAAACCCAATATTATCTAAGACATAGGAGGATGTCATATAATATAATTCATTTTATAATTTTAAGTAATATTGCTTCTCTCCCACTACTCCACCAGTAGAGATGATTGCTAAATCCAAATCATATGGGGACAAGTTCTACCACGTGGATTTGGTTTGGAAAAAGAAGTTGAGGGCTCTGGGTAAGAAAGTGCCTACCACAAAGTGACAGAGTCAATAGGATGCACTAGTTAGTCTAGTTAACTGATTCAGGCTGATGTGCTAACAGACTGGGCACAGGGAGCCTCCCATCCTTCACAGCAGCATCTGGATAGGTGAGAGGCCATCTGGAGGCCATTCCCGCCTGATCTAAGAGCAGAGGGCAGCACCAGCTGGTCTAGACTCCAGCTCCCCTTGGCTGGAACACACAGGGTCAGCCTTGGGGCCCTAGAAGAAGACCCAGGGCAAACTATAGAGGAAGAGCCTCTTACCCCTCCCACTTTACATATGTGACACATGGATGAAATGTCAAGGGCAGCTTGATCTACACAACTGAATATCTGTATGTCAGCTCAGAAATAGAAAAGAGGACATTCCATGCTAGAATAAGGGTCTGGAGGGTGGATTGATTGCATTGTGTTCTGGGCAGAGGAGAAATCAATTGATTTGAAGAAAATGATTATTAGGAAAAAGAAGACTGAAATTTGTTTTTGTGTTCTTTTTTTCCTGTATCTTTTATTTAAAGAAATAGAGTTTACTAACCTCCCACAAAGAAACCCAGTCTTTCCCTTGGAAAACATGAAATCTATTAGTGAGTAAAAGATAAAGATTATAATGCAGGTCTGAACACAAAAACACCACTGGACTTGAACTTGGGCTTGGAGGGGATAGTTTCATAGGACATCAGAAAACACCACGTCTTAAGAGGGTCTTGATGTCAGGATCACATCAGAAACACTTGACCAGAACTTGCGACTGCTGCTCCAGGGAACAGCTGTGTTTGGAGCCCAAAGCTCCATGTGCTTTGGAGGAAGCAGGGACCCCATTTGGGGGGTAAGATATGCCAGCAGTAACTGCTTCAGTAATTGTGCAGGTGGGGACTCATATTTTTCCTGCCTCGGTGATTTATAATAAATGCTGGGGGTGCCTGGAGCCATCTCTCTGCATCACTAAGTGTGTGGTTCATGGCTCTTTAGGGAGCTATGGGACAGCGATCCAGGCTTCCAGCCCATACAAGAGAGTGAGAGGGGGCTGTGAGGTATACAGGGTCAAACCGGAAAGAGCTTTTTCCTCTCAGCTGCCAGTCTCTTCCCTTTATACTTCTCCTTTGATGCCCTCTGAAGACCCCCACCCCACACTTGCCTTCCCTAGTCAGGGGAACAGGAGAAATAGATGATGAAGAAGAGGTGGGGCTCACAGTTTCCTGACACCATCCTGCTATGAAGTGAGAGAAACAAAACCTGGGCCTGGATTCTACTCAGCCAAGAGCAGAACCTGCCTGGGTTGTTTGCCCACAGAGACCCTCCCATTCGAAAGAGGAGCAGTGCCCAGAGCTGAGTCTTATAAGTTAGCAGTATGGCAGAGACTGAGACTCTTTGCCCTTTTCAGAGGTCTGCTACACCCTTGGTGCCTGTCTTGCTAGTCTTCAAGGATGCTCAGTGACTTGAGCTCCTATATGAGAGCCTCTTCCCTATCCAATCTCTCCTCTTATTGTGACCAGTCAGTGCTCAACTCTCAGGGACCACTAGCAAAGACATCTGGACAAGCAAAGACCTGAGTGACTCCACAGATAGATGTCATGTCAAGTGGCTGTTCTGCATTGACCTTTGGGACCCTGGGCAAATGACTGCATTTCTCTCAGTCTATTTCCTCATCTGGAAGGTAAATATCGGAATGCCTAACTTTCCAGATAATTTGAATGATTGGAATTGGGCACACAAATCTCGTAGTAGGTGTATCTGAATATACCAAAGTGGACTTTCATCTTTATGTATATCCATAATGCACTAATTTTTAAATAAACTATAGATCCGTAGAGTAGAGGAAAAGGAAAAGGGGAAGGGAGGAAAATAGGGAAAAGGAAAATACTGGGGACTGAATTGGAACAAATTATATTCCACGTTTGTATAATTATGTCAAAATGAACCCCAATGTTATGTATAACTATGATGCACACACAAAAAATTCCATGAGAAAAAATAAATAACTAGTTGATAAAATTAGATTTCTTTACACCATTTTCTAAAATAAGTAAAAGACTCATACTTTTAAAAAAAATAGAAGAAAATATTAGAAAATGTGTTTATGATGTAGCAGATAAGGAGAGTCGGCCTATAAATAGAATACAAAAGCAAAAATTATCAAGAAACAAGATGATGTAAGTGGGCTAAATAAAAACTAAGCACATGCATATGACAAAAAGCAAAAATGAATGGGGAAAAGTATTGTCACCAAATGTAATATATGAAGGATTTTTATCCTATGTGTGTGTGTTTTAAAAATCAAAGAAATACTTAAGAAAAAAGAAAGATAACTCCATAAAACAATAGGCAACAAACACAAACAGTTAATTCACAAAAGAGAAATACAAATGGCCAACAAGCACATGAAAAGGCTTGACTTTATTAAGAATGAGGAAAATTCATTTTAAAAATCAATGAGCCAGGCTCTGTGGCTCACGCCTGTAATCCCAGGGGCTCAGGAGGCTGAAACGGGAGGATCGCAAGTTCAAAGTCAGCCTCAGCAAAAACAAGGTGCTAAGCAACTCAGTGAGACCCTGTCTATAAATGAAATACAAAATAGTTCTGGAGATGTGGCTCAGTGGTAGAGTGCCCCTGAGTTCAATCCCCATACCCACCCACCCTCCCAAAAAAAATTAATGAAATTCTCCATCTTTCCGTGCCACTTAGATTGAAAAAAATGGAGTTGGTAATAGGAAGAGATGGCGAGGGGCAGCAAAATATATGATCCATACTTAATTGATGGAAGTGTAAGTGTAAGTGAGACCTATGCATACATTGAGTTAACTTCAGGGATCTTGATGGCAGCAAGTTAAAACAATGATTAAATTAAATGTGATATTCCTATAATATGGAATAGTATGAAATCAGAAAATGAAGATAGTATATTTCCCTATTATGAAATGAAATAATCTCTAGAACAAATTGAAAGAAAAAGATACCCATGTATGATACCATTTATATGTGATAGATTGATAAACAGATATTTATATATACTATTCTTTTCTATAACTGAATATGTATGTATGTATGTATGTATGTCTATATAGATACATATATAGACATATATATCCTTTTTAAAAATTAAAAATTCTAATTAGCTGAATACCAAATTGATAAATGCTGGAAACAGGTTGGGAATGGGGGTAGTCAAAATGGAATTTAGTTTTCAGTGTAACGTTTTAATTTTTTACAAGGAGAATGTATTCATGAATTTCTTAGTAATTAGAATTAATTTTTAATTGAACAAATAAAATACAATCAAACCTATGCCTCATCATAAACTTGAAATTCTGATCTGAGGGCTGTATTATAACTGCTCATGTTAATTGAGAGATTATCAAATGCCAGGCAGGCCCTGTTCTAAGTGATCTCTCTTTATATTTTGTATGTTTACGTGTAATTACACTTTCTGTTTTCATTTTTATCTTCAGAACACTGATCTCATCCCTTCTGCAGAATGAAGAGGCTGGAACAACCGGGAGATAAAATGATGGCCTAAGGTCATCACCCCTCAGTAGTTACAGAATTGGAATTTGCCCACTGCCGGTCTGGTTGGAGGAAAGTTCTCTGCAGGTTCCTGCAGCTTCTGGCCTCAGGGGCTGGGCAGCTCAAGGCTCTACCCTTTATTCTCCCTAAAATCAAAACAAAACAAAACAAAAAAACACCACATTGCCCTTCTCACAACCAGCTGTCCATGCTGGGAAGATGGTTTGCTGGGTATCCAGAGGAGGGTGGCAAGGATGGACTATGAAGAGTATGGAAAACTGCAGAGTGGGTACAGACACCTGAGACAAGAAGCAAAGACAGCCCAGAAGGCCCAAGTCAAACATCTGTGGCAACAGAGAGAGGCTGGGGCAGGGCAGCCTCCCAACAACCTGGCCTCTTCCTCCTGAAAAACCAGGTTTTCACCTGTGGATCTTCTGCAGTAGGAGAGCACACCATATTTAATCCTCCTAAATAGTGCATGAATTATTCAAAGAAATTTAAAAAGTAGAAGACGAAACCCTCTCTTCTAGTAAATGCAGCTCTTATGGACTCTAATATCTGGTGATTAACAAGGGCCAAAATGAAGCATTTGGACAGGGTGAGAGCAATAAGTGAAGTGCTTCAATTGAGAAAATTCCAGTCCTGACTATGGCCTCAGGTCACCAAACCCCAGGCATTTCTCCAGGTTGCTGCTCGCATTTCAGCCAGAGGTATATCCCAGATGAAGTCTGCTAATGAAGATCTCCTCCCAAGAGCAAACCTCTGCACAGCTGAGCAGAAGGCAGCAGCTTACATGTGATTCAAGAGCCATCAGGATGCACAGCCAGCCCTAAATACACCCCCAGGCTCAAAGTTTCTAGATAGAACCCCACAAGGGATGAAGCCACTGATTCAGGAAGACCCATGAAAGGGTACCCAGCTAGGAGACTAGAGGAAGGGATTGCCCTGAGTCATTCCTTAAAGAAGCTTTTGGACTAGGGTTCTGCTAATGCTTAACTCAGAATAATAATGGGTGGCACTTGAGCACTGAGTATCTGCTAAGTGCTGTATGCTTTGCATGTATTACCTAATTTAACCCTTACTGCACTATATAAGACAGGTATGAAAACCTCATCACATAGATGAAGACTAAGGCACAGAGCTAGATTGGATAACTTGACAAAGCTTGTGTAATTAATTTGCAGGTTCCAGAGGAGGGATCAGAACCTGGGGGACCTGATGCTGGAGCCAAGTAAACCCTGCTTCCTCTAATTGTGTAGTATTAAGAGAGAAACTCTAGAGAGGTGACTAGGGAATCTGCATTTTAATAAGTTCCTCAGGTGATTCTCATGCACTCAAGTTAGAACTTCAGAATATCATGTGCCTCAGATGAGCTGGTTTCTTCTATGGCCCCATCTCTTTTACTAGCTCATCTCACCAGGAAGTTTTTGTGTTTCTTGGAAGAAGAATATTTTTCCTACTAGATACCTCTCCTATCCTCACCCCATCCCCAGTACAGTTCCAGGTATGAAAGTAAGTACTTTCCAGACCAGGGAGAAAGTTCTGGACCCTGAGTCTGGAAGCCAAAGCTTATGCTCCAACTCTGTCATTAAATTAACATGGGTGGTCTCTGCAGCAAACTCAGCCTCAGTATTCCCATCTGTTCAATGGAGATAATGTCCAAAAAAAGGTACTTTAAAGTGGTAACATTTTTAATGGAAATATCTTTTATTAAGTTCTCATTCTGTGAATGAGATTCTGCTAGAATCTTCAGCCATATGTTGACTGATAACCTCAGGATTCTGCAAGGTCAATATCAACATTCCCATGTCACAGATAAACAAGGTTTCAGAGAGATCAGGCTAATTGGCTAAGACCACACAGTCCACCAGCAGTGATAGGAATAGCCTTCTTACCCAGGTACCTTTGATTCCACGTCACTCGCTCTTTCCCCAACACCCACTAGCATGATCAGCATTTTCTCTGTCCCATGGATATAATGAGTCAAATAAGAATACAGGTCTAACAGTCAGGATGGACCAGGCGACGTGTTAAAGAACATCTCCAAATCTCAGTGGCTTAAAACAGCAATATTTTATTTCTTGTTCTCACTATGTATCCCTCAGGAGAGTCAGCAGGGCGTTTTTGGGCAGCATGCTTACTCTGAGACCTGGATGGAGCAGGTGCCACCTAAGTGTGGCTCAAGAGAAGCAGGGACAAGCCATGCAGGCACAGTGAGAGCTTCTGCTCAGTTAGAAAGCTCGAGCTGCAGGTCACATCCAGTCCTATTCTAGTGACCAGAGCAAGTCTTGGCCAAGCAGAGTTCATGGGGTGAGAAGGCATTCCAGGGCAGAGAGGAAAGGATAATTGTGAACAAATAATTAATTTGCATAGAAGATATGGGTGTAAAGAATGCCCTGGAAGGTGCTCAAATGAAAACAGCATGAAGGATGCTTCTCCCCATGGAGGAACCGTGGCACGCCTGTGCTCCAAGCTGAGTCTCCACATGCTGAAATCCATGAGGATCTCTTCTGTTATCAGGAATCTAAAGTCTGTTTTGCAGCAATGACAAACCATATTTCATATGCATAAAGGGGAGAAATAAAAGAGCATTGCTTTTACTCTTATAATTGCAATTTCCTGCTCGTTTCCTTTTCAAATTAGTGAATGTAATTGTTTGGTAATAAAATATCAGCATAATATATTAGAGGCAGAGAACAGACCGGCTTAAGGGACAGTTGCCAAGAACAGGAGGGAAAGAAAAGATGGAAAACAATCAGAATGTACAGATGTTGTGGGTCTTTTGCAAAGGGTACATTAGGCTCTTTTCTGCCTCTCTCCCTGCCCTTCCTTCTTGGCTTTTAACTGAAGACAATGAAAGGTTCATCAAATCAGTATTCTCGGCCTAGCTTCAAATTCATGTCAGTCCCAAGTTCAGACCAGAAAAAAAAAAAACAAGAGAGAGGAAGAGAGCAAGAGAGAGAATTCAGTAGTGACAGAATGACTATGGTACAGGACAAGATTTTGGGGCTCACACTTGGGTTTAAAACCAGTTTTACAATACTAGGCTGTGTTGCCTTTGGAAAATCATTGCCCTCTCTGAATCTCCATTCATTCATTTGCAAAACAAAAATTTAAAAAAATAATCTTATCTCAAAAGACAGTGTTCCATAAAGAGTAGATGTTCACATTACTAGTAAATTAGAGTGAAGCTTTAAATTCTGCAGAAGGAACTGTGATGTCCCCAGGAGTCACCTTTGGCAAAATGTCAACACTAGAAAATATCTCCTTTATTGACTTCAATTCTACCATCACCTTCCCTTTCCTTTGTTCTAGCATTCTTCTCCCTTCACTGCCTCATTTCTTCAAGGTCGAACCCATGTCCCCATGTTGCTCACAGATCAATGTTTCCTCATGTTGCCAAGATAATAATGACAACCAAGGTGTTGTCTGATAAAGAAATCCTAAAAGAGACCTCATGGAGGCATGAAAGACTCCTGGATTGAGGACGTGCTACCACCTCCCATAACAACTGTAAAAGCAGCCACTGTCTTTAATGCCTGCCCTAATTGAGTGGTTGGACCCCATGGGCAAGCCCTAAATTGCGAGCCATGGGAGGTTAGAAATTAAACAGTAGATTCAGCCTATAACCTCAGGAACCTCACAGATGGATGGAGGAAGGAAAAGAAACCAAGACCAGTAAGGAGGTTCTGTGCCCTGCTGTTCTCTGGCCTGGGCCACTGGGAAGTCACCTAGCAGTGTGAGTTCAGGGACTTGGGAATCCTACACCAAGGAAGAGCTGCTCCAGCTACACAGGACTCCCTACAGTCCATGTGCTATATGGCTTCTTTGTACAAACAACAGTGATTGCCTCGAGGAAAGTACCCTCCATAGACCCTGGGATTTCACTCACTGCCTGATTCCAAGGGAAGGGAGGCCACAACCAACCTTCCAGGTGAGGAAGGTCACAGTGAAGGGAAGCAGGATGTTGAGGAGAACTTCCTGGTCCCACCCTGAGAGTGCTCCCTAGGGAGATGAGCCACACCAGAAAAGAGGTCTGACAGGAATCAGAACAAGGAAGGGAGAAAATGGCCCTCAGTTCCAGCTAGAGAAATTTAGCATGCACTTAAGGTGGAAATTTTTGGCAATTAAGAACCAACACTGTGAAGTTGAGAATTCTCTGTCACTCTAGCCCCAAGGCCACCTGAATGCAAATTGCCCCTCATGGCAGCCTGATGGGAGTTTTAAAGCAAAGACTGACATTTGCCTCTAGAGGAAGAGAGACTAAGAAACAAATCCCTCAAAGGAAGACCTTAAGACAATAACTGCAAAAAGGGAAATTGGGGGAAGTGCCCAGAGGATGTAGGGCTTGGGGAGAATTTCTGTCCTCTGAGGAACAACCACAAAACTTGGCTTTGTCTCCCTTGACTTAGCTTCGTGGGTCCACCCCAGTCAGGATGAAGGCAAGGGGTACCTTGTATCAGCATGACCCCAGCACTTCCTTTTCAGACTCTCATACTGTGTACCCACAGATCCCTAGGGAAGACCTACTATGTGTCAGGACATATGATAGACATAAAATTATAAGCCTAGCATTAAAAATCTGAAAGTATTGTACTTCTCGGGTGTAGGAAATGGTGTGTCAGAGGCCTTTTCATAGTCTTGGGACCCTGGATGCTTCCTATAGCATCTTACATGGTCAAGATCAACACCTATGCCTTCAAGGTCCCCTGGTGCCATGACAGCACAGCCACAATACCAGCTCTTGGTGAGGTAGTGAAGTTTCGGGTTAGATAAGTTTCATTCTCAATTTCCTGTGAAGCTTTCCTGAACTACGAAACAGGAAGCCATTTTTCCTTTAACTAGGTGTTCTTGTCTTCACACTCACGTGTGCTGTTCTGCTATTCCCATTAGTAAGTATAGTAAGTATATCAGCTATGTGCCTCTCATCACTTGAGCTACCTGAGAGACATTCCCCTCTCTCATAATACCTGAAATAGCCTTGAGTGATATGGTGCATGTTATATATATTTACACGTTGAATACCTTTATATACTAAGGGAACCAATGATTGGGTGTCTAAATGCTTCTGCAAAGTGAATTCTGTTGATCTAAATTTGCTTCTTCTTCCATTAATGAGCATCTCAGGAGGCTTCTGGAATTGGCCAAAAACACATGTAGGCTAATAGGACAAGGTTCAAATGCATATGGTGCTTAATGTAAGTGCTGGATTCCATCATCCTCAGCTCCTCCCTTCAGGAGCTGCCTGGACCCTGGATGCATTTTCTCAGCCAGTCATTCCCAGCCAGGAAAATCCTTGAAGCTTGGCTCATCATCTCGGAATGTTTGAATCTTGAATTTCAAGCAGGAAAGCAGTAGACTGCAAGAAGATTAAAACTGAATGTTTTGAACACACACAACTTATGACTCCATCCCATTTCCCCCTTTCTACTACCCACCCAAACCCTAATCTCAACCACACTGTTAATGATCTGTGTAACTGGGGCCCAGGGATACTTGTCTTGGAAGATCCATTTTGTTGTTTTTTCATCCTTTTGATTCTTTTGCTTGATCACTCCTATAAACAGTAAGGCCCTTGTGAGAGGGAAACTTGGGCCACAAGATAGAATGGGACACTTCCTGTTTCATTTTTCAACCCTACCCTATGCCTTTATGCAGACTTTACAAAAGAAGTGAGTTTAAACAGATTTTGCAACTTTGGGATCCCTTGGCTCATTCAAGAATCTAAGGGGAGTGGAAATCCCTCAGGCTTAATGAGGAGTTCTTTAACAGGAGCATTTGTAGACATTTGAAATGCATTTTTGTACTTCAAAGACACAGAGGACTGTCACCTGACCCACACCTGAAAATGTTAAGGGGGCTGGAAGCAGGAATTTGACCCCTTCCTGGAAATCTAGAGTGGGGCCAGCTCAATATTGAGGGCTGCTTCACTGGCATTGGACTTCACCCCTGGATACATCAAGAGGTGCATCAGTGTTTACATTGCACTAGATGTGCAACAAGTGGAGAGAGACTACCTGAGACTTTTTTGAGCCCCAGCCAATGGAAGGGACTGGACTAATACCACTGGGTGCCCATGGCGTGCTCTCAAATCCTGCTGATGGGGTGCACAGCTGCCTTTCCATGCTGGACCCTACCAACAGAAGCTGGCCGTCCCTTGGCCACAGTGTCTCCCCAGGATCACAGTGTTCAACGTCCCCAGACAAGCCTCTCAGCAATCCTATATGCATTTTAGTTTTGACTTCTGAGAGTCTCAGCTAGCCTAAGAATGGAAGCCTTGTGTAACAAATATTTTCAGATAACACTATCCTGCCTTGACTTGAACAGGGAAAGGAAATCTTCAAAGACAAACCAATCAACCAAACTAAGCAGGAGGCTGTCAAAATAGTCTGTCATTTGGTCTGTTTTAACACTACCTCCACCAGCAATAGCAAAGCAAACCGTTATTAAATAATTATTTTTAAGGTTTTTTTTTTGTCGTTGACATTGTAAGAAGCCAATCTGAAGTCACAGTTAATAGAGTAGCCTTTTCCTACCCTTATCAATAGTTTCAAAGTCTGATCTCTTGTAATCCTTCCTCAGATACCAAATCCTCCTTACCACCCCACTCCAGATTCGCTTTACACACAAGACGATGAGATTCACACGCACAGGGGATTTGTGCAGTAAGTCACTATAACTCAATTTCCCTGATACTCATGTGAGAGAAAAAGAAAAAAGAAGAAAAGGAAATGACCAAAAGGAAAAAAAAAAAGAAAGCCCAATGAACTTGGCAACTTGAAAGAGAAATTCAATCAATTGACTCAGAAGTTGAGGGAATCGCAGGCTCTAAAACTAAATGCAAATAGACTTTCAGTAGAGAAAAGTGTGTGGGAGGCATTGGAGGTGTGGAGAGAGGAAGGAAGACAGAGATTTCTTTGGTACTTACCTGTATGGCATCGACTTCAAGTCGTCTTTAAGTGGAACTGACGGTATTACAAACACAATGAACACTTCTAGACAAACTGGAATAGCAATCACTTCAGGAGCAGGGAAGCATTAACAATTTTGCTGTTGTCAACGCTTTCAGTGGCTTTAATTTTCAATGGTAAGCACAACTTCTATATAGTGTTGTCAAAACCGCAATGAAGTTATGTCATTGAATATTAAAGGCCCAGCCTGCGGAATGCCAACACACAGATTTGAATTTCATGCTCACTCCTAAACATCAAGACAAATATGTCTAATTTCATAAAAACCTGGCCGGCCCCAGGGAGGCTGACAATCATATCTATTGTTACCCAAGTTCGCTGGAATAAAACCTGGCCCTGCTCAATGTGTGAGGCCAAAAGGGAGGAGGAAAAAGAAAGAGAACAAAAAAAAAAAAGAGAGAGAATTATAAGATAAACAGTAAAGTAGACTGACTTTCTATGGCCATTGTCAAATACTCAGATTCCCTGGAGAGTTGATACCAGCCAGCCAATCTCATCCTGCAAGCCTGGATTTACACTTAATGAGCATCTTTTTTTTTTCAATTTTTTTGTTTAGATGTCAGTAAACCTTTATTTTATTTATTTGTATGTGGTACTGAGAATTGAACCCAGTACCTCACAAAGGCAAGCACTCTACCACCCAGCTGCAACCTCAGGATTTAATGAGCATCTTTAGGAAATCATGTGGCTAGGTTATGGAATGGATAATGGGAAATGTTCAGGAAGTAGGAAATATAACCAGAAGGGAGAGGAAGTAGCTCATCAAGGGCCATCCATTACACGTCAAAGCATTTGGACTCTTTCCTGAAGGCAGTAGCAATCCCAGTAGGATTTTAATCATAAGTGAAGTCATACTTGTTTCCTAGAAAGATTACTTTAGCTTCAAAGGAAAAATTGGATCAAGGGAGGTAAAGCTGGAAAGAAATAGAACAGTTAAGAATCAAATGCCTCGTGAGTCTCTGAACTGGGGCAGCGCTCAAGAAAACTGCAACAACAACAAAAAAAATAAAAATGGGCAGCTCTTAGAGGTAATCAGCAGATCAGAATCCTTCACACTGGATTAAATAAGGGGGGAAAGAAGGAGCAGTATGGGGTGACAATTAGGTGTCTTTCTCCAACAATTGAATGGATGACAATCCATGTTTGTGAAGTGTTGACTATGTGCTAAGCTCTAATTCAATGAGAAGGCCCAGCAAGTGTAATATGGTAAGCTGCCCAATTAGGAAATGGTAGATCCAGGATTCAAAAGCTCACACCCATGTCAACGGGGTCTAGAGTTCCCTCTTCCAACCACTGCGCCATACTGATGGCAGAACTTGCTCTGTGATCAAACGAATGAGTCTGAGTTTAGGAGCTGAGTTAGTAAAAGAGCAGAGGACAGAGGGTGGAAGAAATATGGAGAGCGGTTAGAAAGAAAGGAGGAAACCACAAAGAAAGCATAGTGCTGGAGGTCACAAGAGGAAAGATATTTACCAGAGCTTGCAGGAAGAAGAATGTAGAGGCCATATGCTGCAGAAAGTATGAGGAGAACTGGAAAAGCCCTATGGGTTCAGTCATCTAGAGGTCATTGGAGAATTCACTGGGATTCCATGAATTGGAAGGGAGACTCCAGGGACTTAGAAGAATAGAAATGGATGAGGAGGGTGAGAATCTTCAGCATAAAAGGCAACATAAAGAAGAGAGATAAACTGTTCAGATGCTGAGGGTACAGAGGCAGCTAGATGTTGAAGAAACTAATTGGATAGGGATGGAGAAGGTGGTAAGGATAACTGAAAGGTGGGAGTAGGTGATTGACTCAGAGGTGTCAGTGGACAGCAAATGTCTAAAGAAGAGATTAAGGGTTTGGAATGACCTAATTTAGGAATGTGGGAGTATCATGAACATACCACGGGATGGGCCAGGTAATGCTAAGACCCTGGTGAGATTGTGGTTCCACCATTAGCATAGGTATGGTGCCACCAGGCTAAGAACAGGTGTATAGTAGGGTCCACAGCTGAATATTTGCAGGACAGTTTTAGGCAGTCATCTGATTAAGATGGACAAGAGAACAGTGGACAGATGCATGAATCTAAGTAAATGACTAGAGAAGTGGGTGGCTAGAAAGATGGATGACAAGTTCTTAAGTTTGACCCCAGAGAAACTATTCAGACCAACATAAAGCAAGGAATGAGGCAAAGCAGAAGTTCACAGCCTCCATTCAAAGAGGAAATCCAAGCATGAGCTAATTAAGTTTTAAAGAACCTTTAAGTGCAGGTAGCTGTGCCTTAGGAAGGCTAAACTCTGTGGCTATACCCTCAATCCTAGCCTGGGGCAGCTCAGACCACCCAAGGGAGGGTCATGGCATGGATGGCCTCTTCTTGAGCTCAAGTTGAGAGTCATTATTTCCAGATGGGACACTATTGTTTGAATCCTCATTTCTCTTTTCTCTTTCTGCACCCACCCTCTTTTCTTTTCCTGAAGATATAGGTCAAATCTTGCCTTCTTAATAAAACTTCACATGTCCCACATCACTCTTTCTGGGTCCAACCTTTTATCACCCACCAAATTTAAGCTCTGTCCTATTTGATCCTGAATCATACCCATTAACCAGTCTGATTTTCTACTTCATGAATCAGTGTAGCACAGCTGAGAAAACTATCATGGTTTCTTTCTGAGCCAGAAAGACCTGATTTTAAATTCCAGTTTGAAGACTGTACAGCAGGTCACTTGGTGTCTAGCTTTTTGTCTACAAAGTGAGGGTCTGATATTACAAGGTTACAATGAGAATTGGAAATAATCTGCCATTCAACCTAACATATTTTCCAATGCCTGACCCATATTAGGTGTTCAAAAAATAAGAATAGTGCTTTTGTTGTCATCAATGATATTGTTTTGTCCACCTGCATTGCCTCAAGCATACACAGAGGGCCATTATTGGTAGATGTCTTTTATGTCCATGCCAGAGGGTGACTGTAATTAAAGTCCTCCAACCAAACTGTAGAGCAGAAAAGGGTAATGATAGCAACCCTGGGAGATGAGATAATAGAGTCTCCAGAATTGTCACCAAATTCCGTCCCTACAGAGAGAACTGTTCATTAACGAGGGCCAAGAAAGAAATGGAAGGCACCCAAACTGGAGTTTGAAAAAGAATTTAATGATGAAACTAGCTGCAGGTTTCAAAAAGCCAACAGAGATGTCAAGGCACCCAAGGATTTGTATAGCAAAGGATGTCACTATTCTAGACCGGAAGGAGAAAGAGGAGGGAGAAAAAAATGGTGTCACCAGAATGTGATAAGGGCTAGAGCCCTGGAGAAGGACTCCTCTTTCAGAAGCTGCAGGTGTGGAGAGACTTCTGCAACCAGAACTTCTGCCTTAGGTAGGCAAAGAGCAGTGAAGAAAGACCTCTACTTCACTTTCTTCTCTATGCCCTGAGTATTCCGCCTCCCTTTGGCTGAATCCAACAGGAAGACAGAGAGCTGCAGAGACTCTGAGGAATGCAACATGCAGGGGTCTGCAAGCTAAGGCAGACAATGGTACAGTAAAGTACAGAAAAGGATAGGGGTGGGAGTGGCAGATGGAGTGTAATCAGCACGATTAGCAAAAACAGGCAACTGAGAGGATGTTTGCAATACATTCATCAGACCAAGAGTTAATATTCTCAGAAGGGGCTGCACACCTAATTGGTAAGAGGTGAGTACTATTGCTGATATTTTAGTGGTATTGGGGATAGACTAGGAAAACCAAGAACCCATTCAGACAGAGTGAGAGTCTTATGCCGGCAGCATGCTGGGGTCTCATGACTCTGTATCTTAAGCCAAATTAAGGGATGATCATGAAATCCTCTTAGCCAGTCTTGGTCTCATATCCAGATATCGCCTTCATAAGGAAATAAAATATAAATAAACTGAGACATGGCCCAGGGAAGAGAAGCAGCCCTAACTGAAACAGGCCTGAAGACTGAGCAAGTAGGTATCAATCAATTAAAAGAAAATCCTCCTAAGAATGACGGTGGTGGGTGGTCATCACTTTGGGGTCAGTGGTAGTATGACACAGGCAGAGGCCACAGAGGCTCTGATGGCTTTGGAGAGAGATTCTTATGTAGCTCACAGACCAGTGGTTATTTTCTTCCTGGAAGGGAATGCAATCTGGGAAATAAGCTATGGTGCTCAGGGGATTAATGGTGCAGCCCCTGCCAGGAGCAGGTGGTAGCTCAGCAGGCTGGAGAGACTGGAGCCCCATATCCCTTCCCCACAACAACTGTGAGTTTTATTAAGAGATGCTCAGATTCCATGAGAGTGGGGATTATGCGGAACTCATCTCACCACACATTTGACTCTGTTGATTAAGTTTCTTTCCCTAAGACCTGTGATGTGAGTGCTTAGAAGGCTGATAAGGGAGAATCCAGTCCCTGAAAACCTCACTGGGGACAGCAGTTCACAAGGACTCTAGGCACTTTTCACCTAGGCCCCATACCAGTTATGCCCTTGTAAAAATGACATGAGTGAGGGTTTATAGTGGGTTTGTGATATAACACGTAAAAATTTTTCTGAAAAGGCAAATATGAGATATTATAAAACAGGCCAAGAAATATATCTTCATATGTAAATGAGACATAAAGCTAAATTTTCCTCTTCAAATTAAAATATGCATATTTATAACATGCATATATGTATGTAGTACATATGTGTGCAATATATATAATACATAAATATATTACATTTATTATATATATAAACATAGTATGTATATACGTGTGCATGTGTGTATTATATATATATATATAATATATATAAAATATATAGAATATATATATTTAAAACATATATATATATATATATATATATATATATATATATATATATATATATATATTTTACAGAAAGTGGTTGGGCAAGCAGGCAGAAATTCTGCTGACTGGAGGTACACAGCCTGAATAACATGGCCCTAATTAGGCCACTGTCTCAGTTCCATGAGAACTGATTATGTGTACTCATTTTATAGGGCTGTGAGGAATGTGAGGTAGAGTGTGGTCTCTTCTGACATCTCTCATAACTCTCAGTGTAGAGTCCATATTTGATTACCATGTGCTTATTAGAGGTCCATTCTGAGAAGATGGCCTTTCCATGGTACCCCTTCCAAGTTTGCATATATATATATATATATATATATATATATATATATATATATATATATAGCTAAAAACACCTCCTCCTCGGTTGGCACCCTGTTCCAAATACCATCATTTCTCTCCTGGGTTACCATTTTTGTCTTCTAACTGATCTCCCAGTTTACACCCTTGCTATCTACAGTCAGTCAACTCCCAACACAGGACAAGTCATTTGCCTGTCCATAACCCATTGGTGACTTCCCATTTTACTCACAGAAAAACCAAAGTCTTTCAATGGTCACAACCCCTCATGAGGTGGTCCCGTCACCTCTCTGAACTCATCAGTGTGGCTCACAGCCTCTCAATCCAGTCAGACTGTACAATTGTCCCCTCATTACTCAAACATACATCACATTGAGGTTTCAGTATAGGCTGTTCCCTCTTCCTGGATACTCCTCCTACAAATGCCTGCCTCATTAATATCTTACCTACTTCTTCTCCAATGTCACTTCAATCAAGCCTGCTCTGACCCCCCTATTTAAACTTATTTTCTCCCCAGCCCTAACAGTCTGTCTATCCTTTACCTGCTCTAATTTTTTTCATTATTTCCACAATGCACAACATTCTACCATAGTATTTCATTTCCTGTTATGTTTCTTGTCTCTTATCTGTCTCCTTCTCTACAATGTAAGCTCCATAAGGACAAAGATCCACACATTGTTTATAAATATTTAGAACAGTGCCTGGAATGTACAGAGCTCTCAGTAGGTATCTTTTAAACGAATGAATAAATTAATGAAAGATCTACCAGGTGCCACACTTTAAATCGAAGGTCTATATTCCATCCTGTTTGTGCCTAACATAAATCTTGTCACAATTAATGTTTCCTAAGGGCTAATTGATGATGTCATGTATTCAACCAACATTTATTGTGCGCTTATTTTACCTAAAACACCATGGGAGACACTAAGAAATATAAGATATTCAAGCTGCTCTCTTAAGTTATTATTTAATTCACGATGAATTTGACATCACAGTAGTCCCCAGTATCCAATTTCTCCTCTCCTCTGGAAACCAGGAAAATTGTATTTTTTAAACTGCCTTGGAGTTGGGCAAGGTTATGTAACTAACTGGCCAATGATGTAAGCAGGAATGATAAGTGTCACATCAGGAAAAAGTCAGTGAAAAAGTACAACCTACTCCTGGAACAGTGACAAAAATGTCCTGTGCTCCAGGGGAAACTTCCTGAATGGAGAAGACCTGCTTATCTTACATCCTGAGTCCCCACATTTAGGTCAGTTGCTTGGAGAATTACCTTGACCTGCAACTGCACACTATAGTTATAAAAAAATAAAATAAAACAGAAGTGTTAGAGCAATTGTCATTTAGACAGTTTTTGCTCCTGCATAAGCTAGTCCTTCCTGGTTCACATGGAGGCTGGAAAAATTGTGAAACTGGTAAAGACAATGAAGCCAGATGTCGAATGTGACCAGTAAAAGATACAATCATTGAAGGATTTGTTAAGAGGCAGGAGTGATGGAGAATTGTTGGGTAGACCCAGTGGAAGAACTAAGGGAATTGTAAGGATGAGCAGGATTTAAATAAGCAGAAGACAGAACATTTTAGTTGGACAAGTGGATTGAACAAAATCATTTTAATGATGGTGACGATGATGATGGTGGCCCTTGAGGAGAATGCTCAGCTGAGACTGCCCCAGGAGAGGCTGATCAAGTCACCAATCAATGAAGGCTTCCTTACAGGAATAAGCCTGCCTTGGGGTGGGTCCCAAACAGGTAAAGCACATTTCACAGGAGCAATGTTACTTAAAATTCAATTTACTCTTTTTTGTTAATTTAGGGTGGATGTTTAGTTTTTAGCTTTGCACGTTGTTTATGTTCACCGTTTCAGTAGAAGTTAAAAGTGAGAAAGTTTACTATGCCCTTGATTTGTAGACAAAATAACTTAACTGTTCCAGATTTCTGTCCTGTCCCCTTGCCAAACAGCTGAATTAACAGTGTTCCTGACCTGGTGAATTGCTTCTAAATCATATCACTGTGTTTTCTGAGTTTCTGTTGTGTGGAACTTCTCCTATAAGACAACCTCACTAGAGCCGAGAAAACACATCTCTCAATGTTTTTAGTGATAGGTTGTCTGACATCAAATGCAACAGACCAAATGAATATTTGTTTTCTGGAAATGGCATCATCTTTACTAAGAAAAATTTCACAAAAAATAATTTAAGCTGAGAAGTTTACTTCTGAGTTAATTAAGGCTGGTCCCTGGGCAAGCCTAAGACCAAGCTTGTAGGGGTACCCTGGAAAGGCCATCTTCTCAGTATGGGCCTCTAATAAGCACATGGTAATCAAATATGGACTCTACACTGAGAGTTATGGGAGATGTCAGAAGAGACTGCACTCTACCCCACACTCCTCACGGCTCTATAAAATGAGTACACATAATCAATTCTCATGGAACCGAGACTAACTGTGACCTATCTAGGGCCATGTTATTCAGGCTGTGTTCCTCCAGTCACCAGCATTTCTGCCTGTTTTCCCAACCTCTTTTTGTAAGCCAAAAAGAAAAAAAAATGATTTCTGAGAGAAATCAAAACATAAACAGCTAACATAAAGTAAAGATTACCTAAAGTTCTAAAATTGAGACAGGGATGGGATTGATGCAAACATAGCATATGAAGGAATGGCCTATTTTAGGAACATTCCTATTTGTGAAAATTGCAATAAGTAGTTAGAGGATGTGATCTTTGAAAAAGAGGTTTTCCTCAAAGCCACCAGGATTTCATTTCTGACTTCTCTTCCTTTACTAATTTGGACTCTCTGTCCTTCCAGGAAGTGTCTCATTGCTCAAACCCTACAAAACACACACACACACACACACACACACACACACACACACACACGAGTGGGAGGGGTACAGTGCTTAAGAGCTTGAGAGCCTGGATGCTAAAGCCAATGAACTTAGTTCAAACCCAGCTTTATCATTTTGTAGATATGTAAACAAAACCACAGAGTCACTTGACCTCTCTTTGCTTTGATGACCTTGTCTTAAAATGTGAATGATCATGGTATTTAGCTTTAAGGGCACTATGAAGAATCATTTGGATATGTGTGTAAAAAAGAATAGAACAATGCCTGACTTTCTATTGTTGATCTTATTGCGTGCATTTCAATTCAGTGGATGGTTAGAGCGGTCTTATGAGATGCTAGGGCTATGAGCTATAAGCAAAGTATTTTGCACCCTTGAGTCTACTATATTCTTCCTAGGAAGAAGAGACATACATATAGAGACTAACTAGAGAAGATTCTAGAACCATGGGTACTTGTGGGCCAGATTACAGGTCCTGAGTAGTTATATGCCAGACATATGCCCAACTCTCAGCCCTTACTTTCATGTCTGACTTTCTTCTCACCTGAGTGCAGTGGGTCAAACATGTAAGTAAGCAAAGTCAATACATATTAGGGTGCCACAATTCCCATGGAAACTTGACCTTATCACATATTTCCCTTTTCACACCTTGGTCCTAAGGAATAAGACTTCCAGTGGTGGCCTGTGGTATCAGCAATGTAGAAAAGAAGGGCTAGTAGGTGCTTTGCTCTGTTCTCTGAGCTACTGTTTCTTGGACAGCCAAGAAGCACCTCTCAAAATGCTCTGACTTGCTGCAGCAGCTTCTGGCTTCCAATCTGGAGTCGGTTCTCTTTTCAGGAAGACAACAACCCTGCACAATGGATCTTGTGTCTCACTCATGCATAGGGCAGAATTGAGAAGTAACTCTGCCATTTTGTCTGGCATTGTTTATTAGAATAATGAAACATTTTAGGAACAGAAAAGCTCCTAAATGTTGCACTAACACCATCCCATTTGTGCTCAAGTGTAAAACAATTTATAGCCATGTGTGGTGGCACATGTCTGTAACCCCAGCTATTCTGGAAGCCAAGGCAAGAAGGTCAGAAGTTCAAGGTCAACCTAGGTAACTCAGAAAGACCCAATCTTAAAATTTAAAAAAATGTATATGGGGGTGGGGGATAGCTTAGTGATAGAGTTCAATCCCTAGTCCCATAAAAACAAAACAGAAAACAATTCCAGTTGATAGGACATGGGGGGCTAGGATAGAAGATAGCAGAATTTAGCAGATGCTAAATGGTTCAGATTAATATTCAAGGAGATGGTTAGAAATGGCAAAAATACATCGGAAATGAGAATCTGCAAAGTGCAATGGCAACTGGTGCGGTACCTGCCGAGGACCATTATTGCCATTATTGCAACACACATATCCATGTGCAGAGTACAAATGCACACATATCAATTTATTTATGTTAGAGGAAATTTCGTACTACAAGATATAACTGTGTACATTGTCTCATTGGATTTTCACAATTGATCTGTTGGATTGGCCAGGAATATGATTCTTCACATCACAGGGAGGAAATTCAAGCTTAGAAAAGCAACTTGTTTAGTTCTTAAAATTGATAAATGTGGACTTTAGATTTCAATCTGCAAGTTTGGTGAGTTTTTCAGATGCCTTTTCCCCTCTCCACTTTCCCCTCCTCTCCTCTTCTTTTTTCTTCTCTTTCCTCCTCTTACTTTCCTCCTTTTTCTTTGTCTCTCTGACTCTCACAGTCCTGTGCTTGGAAAAAGGCTGCATAGTGCATGGAGCATCTGGAATGTGTGTCCTAGCCAAGCCTGTTGATATTCCTCATGAGGAATGAGTCCCAGAGGTTAGCATGATAATTGTCAGTGTGTGTCATGCCATCTCCCTCCTACCAGAGGACTGGAGCATCTACATACACACATCTTCTTACATACGTTCTCTTACCACTGGGGAGCACAGTGAAACCAAAGTGCAAGGTTCTCAGGAATCCCATCTGCTGAATCATGCTGTATCAGGTACTTCATATCACAGCATGAAAACAGGAGAGGGACAGAAGAATGGGGGAGTTGGGACAGTAACCAACATTGAAAAAAAGAAAATGCCTGTATGACTGTCTGAGTTGCCTGAACTCAGGGATGTAGATTCACATAGGGAGCTATAGCAATAAACAAAAACAAATAGAAAAAGAATTGAATGGTATGAAGGAAAATTTCAGGCTTCATACGTAAACATCACTGTCATAGAGCCATATCTGGTTAGTCAACTATCCCAGTAATGGTTCACAACCCAGAGACTTGGCAATGTACAGAAAGACAGTATCTGGTCTCTGAGGTCTTCCTTTTCCAAGGGATCTCTAGAGTCTTCCTTGGTTCAGGGTTCTTGTAAGAATTCTAAATGCTATTGCAGATGCCCTGACACCATCCCCCCTGCATGCATGTGTGTGTATGTGTGTGTGTGTGTGTGTGTGTGTGTGTATCCCATCCAATCTTATACTCATCAAAGAGATCCTGAGCCAATAACCTCTCTTTACATCTGACTTACATCAGACTCTGACCTTTTCCAAGATGCTCCCAGGGAAAAAGTGATAATCTCATTTCAATATGGGTGACAATGCTCACGAAAGTGGCTTCCATGTCTTTGTCCTCGTAGAATCTATGACTTAGGCCACAGAATGAGCCTGCAGAAAAAGCAGATTCTCTGGCCAAAGTGCCATGTAGAACACACACCTCGTTTTTCTCCAGCACCCAACACAGGGAATGGAGAGCAATGAGAAGCTCTAGCCTTGGTTCAGCCTTCGTTTGGATTGCTAGGGACAAGAATGGCGGGGTCCTGGACTCCATAATTCCCACAAAGTTGATACTTCTGAGAAATGAGATCCTGATGTGCACTCCAGAGGCAGCAGGAAGGAAGACCTTTCCAAGTCAATGAGAGCACCAGCAGGCCTCACCCATCATGACTTCTTCCTCTCCTGAGCTCCAGACCCTGGCTCCCCAGAGGCCTCAACCCTGAGGAAGGCAGACCTGCCCTTTCTGGCTCACTTACTCCTTGGCATCCTCCCCTGTCCCTGCAGTGGATCTCTCAGAGCCAGCCCTTCTGGGAGTCATTGGAACCTTTGAGTTGGTATTGGTTCCCCTTTAGAACCAATGTCATATGGTCATTCCCCTGTGATACAAATTGATTTATGGTTAAGCCTAGGTATTTAAGAAACAAGTCATTGTTCTTCCTCTCTCGCTTCTGCCCCATTCCCAATACAAGCTTCTTCATATTTTTTTCTTACCCTCAAACTTACCTTCTAAATTTTTCTGGACTTTACCCCTCTGTGCTATTGGTGTGTAGCAGCAGAAAACTTTTTTAGGCCAGTGGGACTAAAAAACTTCCCTAGAAAGGGGGTGAGGTTTACCCAGGTGGGAAGAAAGCAGGGACCAAAATTAGTAAAGACATTGATGGCAAAAATTACCTTACTGCAAGAAGGACTTAGAGATCCTGGCCTTGCTGAGCCAGAGGGTTTGAGTGAGGAGGGAACATGAGATCTGAGAAGAGTTAGCAAACCATAATGATTGGCACCTCTAAGTGAGACCCAGCCATATACGTAGGTTTTGCCTTGGAACTCTGACTCCATCAGAGAACATTCCATGGGAATGGACTTAGTGACTGGAGGCATTTGTGGTCAGAACAACAACATTTGCATCTGATCAAACACTGCTTTAAGTTTAAAGGGTGCCATTGCAGATTACACACCTCCTTAAAAGTTATGCATATGTGAATCTTGTCTTCAAATGAACTAAAAGATCCTCTAGGACAAGAACAGAATCTCCCTTGGCATTGTTTTCCCTCTTCACCACCATCCTCCACCCACAGTGCAGAGCTGAGTATGCAGTAAGCAGGTCCTGTGTTGTGACTGTGGGAAAAGCCATCCTTGAATGCAGGAGAGTCAGGTTTTCACTTTGAATGTGTCTAATTATCTTGTGATTTTGGAAAAGCCATTTGAATTCTCTGAGCCTTTACTTTCTCACCTGTAAATTTGGGTTAACCACACACTTGTGCTACTCTAGTTCTCAAATGGCTAATCAGTTTTAAAATGCCTTGGACTAATATATTCTATTCCAACCTTTATACTTCAGACCCTATCATTCACAGATTCTCTTATTCCATCTTTAACTGCTTAGAAGTAACCCCAAAATCCTATGACATGACAGAAAGTCACCATTTTGTCAGGGTCTGGTGTCCATTCAGGAAAAGAACAGTTAGCCTAGCAAGTGAGCCTGCAGGCTCCCAGCACTCATCCGTCCCCAAGGGCAGCAGTTCTGCCATTTTCAGGCACCACACCTCATTAGAAATCTGAAGGTGCCATGCCAGTTGTTATTTGTCTCTCCACACCATAATAACATGTTTGAATTCCTCCCGTTACCACCTTCTGCCCAACCTAGTCTATTTTATCTTCCTTGGGCTATTGTAGTATCTCATAACTGGTCAGTTTACTTCTGCCATATCCTCGATGGACTGTTCTTAGCACAGCAGTGTGTATGATCCTTGAAAATCACAAGACACATATTGTTGTTTCTTCATTCAGACTCTCCCGTGTCTCCCCAGTGTCCCGATCAGACCCAGGGCTCTCTGAGGGCAGACTACTGCACCCAGGTCACAAAGGGCACTGCGTAAACATTTGTAGAATGAGTGAGTGATCACTGTACTGCGTTTGTAGAGAGAGGGAATTATACATGAGTGTGTTTTTCATGCGTTTGAGATTCACAAAAGCCTCAGGATATAATCTCACAGATGTCAAGACTCTCCCACACTACAATAGTAAATAATCCATACATATTTAATTGTATATGGAAGTGAATTGAACAACACCTAAATCCACATTTCCAGACAATGCCCAGAATAGGTGTACAAATAAATCCATGATTGTGCAATGAAGCATGAGGTTAGCACACATGCAACCCATGTGAGGGTGGGGTCCCATGAGAGGGTGAGAGGGCGAGAGGATGACACCCCTCCACAGACACAGGGCTGGCTGGGGCAGGGCAGTTATCACTGCCTGCAGGGGAGGGGCAAGGCACCCGGTGACTTGCTGAGAGAATTCTGTGGAGTATGTTAATTTCTGTGGGACTTCAGAGGCCCCATTACTCTTGGAGATTAATAAGAATCTGGGAAGTATCTGTCTTCGCTGGCTGCTTTCATTTGCGCAGTAATAAAGCTCGCCTTTCTTGTTTAATAAAAACAATGTGGAAACAAATGGTTCTGTGCACAGAGGAACTTTAGAGAAATGAATTCGGTGGCACGGAGGGAAGCATTTCATCACGCTGCCGGCTCCCCAAATCTAAAGAGAAGCCATGTTTCCTTTTTCTTCCTCCTTCCCACGCTCACAAATGCCACCCATATTTTGGTAGTGCGTCTGGACCTCGCCCCAGTGCACCAGGCAGAACAGAAAGTGTCTCCATGGGCCCGCACTTGTTCTGTAAATAGAGGAGGCTGAGATTTGGCTCCTGAGACCCCAGAAGCTGGAAGGAGGTGGGTGGAGGCCTAGCCCCAGACTGACAATAAATACACTAAGAAAGAACTAGATTTCCTGTTATGAGAAACCTGCCTGGTAAGAGAAACAGCCTAAGGAAGGGTTCAGAAGTATTACTGAGACATGAATGGCTAATGGATGCCAGGGAAGTATTGGGGTCCCTTCTCTCTTTCATTTGTTCATCATGCATTGGTTGGAGGCCTGAGGACAGTCTTCCTGCAACTGCCTCAGCCCCTGAACCCAAGCACCAGCTAAACCCATCACTGGCTGGAACTTGTCTTCTCAAATGAGAACACTGAACTCGTAGAAGAGACTGCATAAAAGCCGCAGGCTTTGCTAGAAATGTTGGACTTCCTCTTTGGGGTCCTGTGTGATCACTTGGGAAATGGCAGTAAGACTGGTGAAGACCTAAGAGGCACTTATAATAAGGAGAAAGACTCGCAGAGGGCCTCCCCCCTGCAGGAGAGCTCAGAAAACACAGGATTTATTAACTGCCTACTATGTGCCCTACCCTGCTGGCCACCATCCCCAGGGGGACATATGAATCACAGTAATGAATTAGAACCTCATTAAATTAGACAAGTCGGGGGTCTGGCCTATCTGCATTAATGAAGATCTGATTTATTAACTATCTTTAAAGAAATGCAGTTTTATTACTTTCAAGTATAAGCATTGATTCATATCAAGTGCCAACAAGCATTGCCAAGTGGAGGTCCTGATGGCCCTGCCTTTAATGAAAAGATAAGATTAATTTGTAATTAACAGCATCCATTTGCATGGAAACAATTAATGGGCTAATGCCCTCATAAAAACAGTGCAATCTATTAACTAGATTAATAATGCCCCCCTTAGAATCTAGGATAACTTATTAGTTTTTTTCCAGAAAAGGCAAAGGTCAGATTTCCAGGGGCTTGAGTGCTGTGCTGAGCCCAGAGAAAATTATAAAGATGTCCAAGCTTGTTTTCAGGGTCCCTGTCTCCCTTATCTCTCTTTCCTTCTCAGTTTCTTTCAGCAGGCCCTTATTAAAGGCAACTGAAAGAAATTTAAAGAAAAAAAGTATAGGATGACCCTTGACCTCAAGGAGATTCCAGGCTGGCTGGGAAGACAAGATGCTCACACGTTAAAAGACTAGGGAGAAATCCAAGCACTAGAACAAGGCAATGTGTAACTATTAAGAAAATTCCAACTGCAGTAAACTAGTTGTGCCAGGCACTGTGGGAAATCCTTGAAATTGTATTTGTTAATTCATAACAAATGAATTTTGTTCATGAAATTTGTCCAAAGCAGCCATTACAACTTCCTTTCCCATTCCACAAACGAAAAAGCAGAGGCACTGATTGCTCTGTATCTTGCCTACAATCACAGCTGATAAGACCTGAGGTTGCCCTGCAATACCTGGATATTACCCTCCTAAAAAAAATGATCCTACAATGAACCACACCCCCCAAGTCCTCACACCACTGTGTAGATAGCTCCTCTTGAATTTGGGCTTTTTCTCTGGCTCACATTTGACCAACTGCAGAGGTAATGCCTGACTTCTGTGGCTAGATCATAGGACACCCCATAGCATCTGCCCAAGCATGCTGCAAGGAATCCCAACACTGCCAAATGCAGAGGCTGTGTGAAGAAAGATGTCTGAACAATTCTCACCTACTCTGAACATCTCCACTGAGATACCAGACATTTGAATAAAGACTCCATCTGGACAGAAGCCCAGTTGAACTTTTAGTTGACTCCAATACCAGTTGCTAGGTGACTACAAGCACAAGAAAGATCCCAACCAAAACCTACAACAGCCTATCTGAGCCCAGCCAATCCATAGAATCATTATTTTGTATAATTCTGTGCAGTAGATAACCAGAACTATCTAATAAGATGCTAATGCAGAGCTAGAAGCTTAGCCACCATGCCATACCAGCTGTTAGGTATGTAGACCATGATTGTTGAGGACATGTGTCTCCCCACCTTATCCTTCATTCTTCCCTCAGTTGAATAGCATCAAACAGGCCTCCTCCTTTATTCTGATCCCAGTGCTCTGAGAATGGTGTTCAGTTTGTGAGTAGCCTCAGCTTCCACAGACGAGCATCCATGAGATAAGTGCCAAAACATTGAGCAGAGGGCAGAATGTGCATCTCCCTAAGACCCATTTTCATTCCCTATTTGTAACTGATATCATGAAATTCTATCCTGAGTAATCCATTCAAACTTCTCCCTTTCTGGTGTGAGTGTTGTGTCCTGGTCTCTGCTTTTAAGCTCATGTGCCCCTCCTCCAATGCTCGTTTGCCTCTCTGGATCCGTGGAGTTTGTGCTCTTGAGCTCTGCAGGTGCCTAATTTTATTTGGGAGCTAGGTAGGTATCTCTCTGAATTCAAGTGAATTGTCTAGCATCTGACCAACTCCTGGATATTGGTCTACATTGGTTAATCTCCCAACGATGAGTTCTTCCCTGAGTAAAACACTTGTGATCTATTCTAACTTTGGGGTCCTCTTGCCCCACTATTCCCAATCAAACAAGCTGAGATTCATATGCAACAACGGGGACAAATGACTACACCTACTCAAAAGGTGACATTGCTTAAGACTACCACCAGGAAAGTGTGTTTTGTCAGAGTTAAAGTCTGTTACTAATAAAACAAAGCTCTTGTTGTAAAATTGTTAACAGCCTTACATTGTGGGATAAATAAATTTCATGAGCTTCTTTTCAAAAACCCCCAAATCCCCAAACCTCCCACCAAGTCAGAAGATCAGTTACATCTGCCATATATATGGCTGGACATTTCCATAATTGTCTCCATCCTTGAGATTTTACTTAGGATCCCTTTCATAACTAGGAAATGAACTGGGCTTCAATTGCAGGATGAGGCCATCACAAAAGAAAGAAAACTTATCTTTTCTTCCTCTCAGCTGTCCACACTGCCCAGCCCTGAGGGCTCAAAAAGAAACCCCCAGATGAGAAATTTACATGGGACAGAGAGCATGGGACAGAGAGCAAGGGACATGCAAGGACACATCACAAGTGAAGGTATCTTTCTGGAGATAACCCTGCCTCTGGCAGAGCCCATTAAGGAGAATAACATGGCAGTCCTCAGGATCCCCAATCTGGAGGCAATACCCTCATGTAAACTTGGACTATCTCATTTTCTGACTTTGTGAATTGGAACAAGTTTCTTAACCACTAAGGCTAGTACCCACCTCTGTAAAATGGAATGGTTGGTATTTATTGCAAAAATTAGATGAGAAAATACTTTCAAAACTCGTATACTAATAGTAAGATGTATCTATTATCATTAGATATATCTATTACTGGTTTTCATATATTTGAGTCAACTTATAAGTTTTCAATATATGACTTCAAATGATGGCTCCAAACTTAATTTATGTGACTAGAATAAGTTGGTTTGTAGACCATATTGTATTAAATCCTCACAAAACTACTATCTCACAACTGGATTTTTTTATAATGAGACATGGAGAAGTGCAGTAACTTGTATTATCATCCCAAGTTTGGAAGGTAAGAATCTGTAGTTTAGAATAAGCAATGATTTGGCCAAAGTGGCAAAACTCCTTGAAAAGTGCAAGCCAGCTTTAAACTCTGCCTTGAAACTTGAAATTGACCACCATGACCTTTGGAATATAATGATTCATCTGGGCGTATACAGGCACTTGCTCAAGCAGCCACTTTCTACCCTGCCATAGAAGAAATATAAGATCAGAAGGGGAAAAAAGTACCCATGCCTTCTTCTGAAGCGGTCATAATCTAGCAGAAGACACAGAGGAAATATAAGCATTAACATTATTTTTTAATAAATACAAAAAATTGTGCGTCAAGATTGAGAACTATATGAGCTCTAAACCAAGAAGAGAGGATAACACCTGGGAGACAAATGTGGTAAACTGTGTCAGGGTCTCCCCAGAATGGATGGGACCACCCACTTTTGAAGAAATACATCAGCCCAACCAATGAATACGTGGACATAAGAATTTGGGGTGTCACAAAGGAAAGCACTCCCCAGAACCTACATGCAGAAAGCAGTTTCTTTAAGGGAACTGGTAGAATGTGTTTTATTCATTCTCTTCTCCCTGGTCTTTATTTTTTGAGCCACTGTTCCACTCTGAAGATGTAGCCTACAGAGACCCAGAAGAGTTACATTTCTCTTCAATGAGGGTCTACTTCCAGGTTTATCCCCCAACTGCCCCTTTATCTTGGACACTAATCCAAGATGTTTATTTGAGGATCATTGAAGGGATCCTCCAGAGTACAGAAAAGAGAAAGGAAGGAACCAAACTAAGAAACAAGGGCTCCAACACACAGTTGAGGCTTATCCAGCCAGCAAACCTGCTGCGCTCTGCAGATCTCAGGAATTCCTCTCCAAAATGCCCAAACCAAGAGAGGATTGACGCTGTCCACTAGCAATGTAACACCATGGAGACATTCCACGCCATTCACATTTGAGTCAATTTGGGACCTTAAGCTGGGATGTGTCCATTAAACATTGATAAACTGAAGAATGGAAAAGCAAGAAGAATGGAAGGGAGAAGGGAGTCTCAAATGGTTAACTTCAGTGGACTAATCAGCAAGAATGTCCTTATTGACCACCTGTGCCTCTCCAGCACATCACAGGACACTGTTGAAAGTCAGGAAGAAGAACATAATATAGATAGAGGCAAGACAGTGTCAACAGGTGTTCACCTAGTTGAACCAATAAATACCCGAGTAATGTAACACTTAACTAGTCATAAGTGTAAGAAGTGGATGCTTGGAAAGCAAATGTGGTAGTGAGTGGATTGAAAAGGAGTGGTCAACCTGAGTGGCTTGAAGGTTACCTAGGATAAATGATGGAGGAAGGTTTCCCAGGTGAAGGCAACAGTTTGGATGAAGGCCAGGAGATCAGTATAAAACACACACACACACACACACACACACACACACACACACACACGTCCAAGACATTCAGGGTACAGTATTGCTAACATGTCTAGTTCACATCACAAATATGGATGGACACACACCACACACACAACCCTCAGGACCACTCAAGGCACAAAGGATTTGGAGACTTCCTCTCTAGCAGCTACCAGGTCAGGGCCAGTCCTGAGGACCTAGGAGGGTAAGAAACCATGTAGACCATCTAGACCTCTTACCCCTTCCAGAAAGCCCTGGAATGCCACCAACCTGAATTCTGCTCCAACATCCCAGAGAAGGGGTAACATAAGGTCACCCTTATCCACTCTTGATAGAAAGTTTATTCTGTAAGAACTTAAATCATTCTCACAAAATGTTCTTCTTGTGATCACAATCATCCTTATTGTGAATGTGCCTCTCAGTTTCCCATGTCCTCTCCTCTCTGTGGACTCTTCCAGGACACCACAGGACTCCCCAAGGGTGCTGGGGGCATTGTCCTCCTGGGAGGACCCATGCTGGTGGCTTCTGCTCTCTCTCTCTCAGCACAGTGCCCAGGGTCAGGCTACTACTTGCTTCCAGAATCCAGGCCTCTGTACCTTGACCACTAAAGAAATCCCATCGAGGCTCCAACCTAACCATATAGTGTGTGTTTCTGGACATTAAATGGCAGCAACTGTCATGAGAAATATCAAGTTGAATAACACAAGAGACCCCACCCACAACTACTCGCCTTCTCTCCCTATTGACACAATCCTTTGAAAGCTGTGGAAAGTAGGAAATTGCTCACTCTCTTTTAATCAAGGACACTCTTTAAGATGCTTAAGTACAATACTATTTAAAAATGGGCAGTTTTATATAAAGGAAAGAAGAAAAATATAGCAGGAATGTACAGTATATCAGATTGAATTAGTTTTTCATGCCACAACATGTAAACAAATCTGTTTAATTAGAACACCTTGTTTTTATTGCATTCTGAGCAATTTTCCAATGATGAGGAGGAAATAAGACAGTGGGGAAAGGATTCTAAACTTCCTCAGGCATCTGGAGATTTTCTGTACTCCCCCTGATGACCTAGGCTCCAAGAGTGTTCCTTTGTATTCTCCAAAAGTGCCCCTGGTACCCCCTCTTTGTATTCACCCCACTTCTCCAGCTGCCTTCAAAATAAGGACCTCCATTTGCAGAGATTTCAGCAGATTTTATGCACAGAGGTGAAATGAGATAAGGTCTCTGACTTGAAGAAAACTGGGAACCCCTCAAAAATGGGGGGACCTGGACCTGAAAAGCCTACCAGTCTCCAGCCAACAGAGAGGAGCAAGCCCTGGACCTGAGTCAGACATCTGGTCCAGCATAGCACTGAGGGCAGCTCCCCTGCTCAGGCTTCTGCCTCCTTCTGAGGCAAGTTCAATATTTGCAGGTAAGAGCTTGATGGAGAGCCCCTGATGGCCTCATAATGGGATTGTGACCTACATATCAGACTTATGTTCTGACCTATGTATCAAACCTATGTCCCATACATACCCACCAATGCAGAGAGGCCTAAATGACAGGATCTGGGAAGGGTTTATAGAAGGCAGCTTGTTGCCCCTCACCGCCTTCAGAGCCCAGAGGATGCCCTGAGCTCTCCCCACATTCCTGCCTTGGTTCTCTCCTCTCCATTGTGAACCCTCCAAGGTGCTTACATGCACCTATTCTTTCTTCCTCACCCCCACCATGGCACTCACACCTGCAGGAGTATATTTGTATTTTTGGTTTCTGGTAAGTTTCCTAACAAGCAGAAGATTTAGCTTTTAATCCATCTGTTGGGTGCAAAGCATAATATATTCTGGGAGTGGATTAGGGGACTAAATTTGGGAAATGTGTTGTCAAAATGTGGGTTTGCGATGCAAGATTGTTGATGAGGGTGTCATTTGGTGTCTGAAGGCCTTTTTGGAGTCGCTGCAAGAAGAGGGTTGAGGACGAGGAGAGCAACAGGTGTGCAGAACTCGTCCTCCTTTGAAGAGTAGCGGTGGAAATGTTTCTTTGGGGGATTCCCAATCACTGCTTTCTGGGCTCTCCTCTGCCTCTTGCTTCCTCTCTCCTATTGCAGGACCCCTCCATAATACCACCCTCCACACACTGACTTACAATTAGTCACACATAGAAGTGACAGCCACTAATAAAACATGGATCTTTCTTGCATACGTGCATTTCAGTGATAATGAATGCCTTATGTTCTCATGTGGTGTAACTGTGGGCATCAACCAACATTTAGAGATGATGTTGGAAAGGAGAGATGGATTCCCATCTCACAGACAAAAAAAAAAAAAAACAAATGCCCACTGGACCTATCACTCATGTAACCCCCAAGATCAGCATGGCCATTAGGACACAGGTTCCCTCTTGAGCATGGAAGTGGTCAAAAAGGCTGCAGTTTGTCTTCTTTCTGACAGTATTCACTGTAATATTCACCTGAAACCTAGGACCAGATGGAGGCCATAGGAGTGGGTATCTAGAATTCAGGAGTCAGCTGCATACATGGGAACAGAAAAGCAAAAGCCATAAGATCATAGGATAAGCTGGTAGATGGAACTGAGGGTGTGCAAACAGTGGAATCAATACTTACCCTTCCAGATAGGGCTGGCACATCACAGAAAAACAACATGCATCTTAGAGAAAGTTGATAATAATAAAGAAAGCTGTCCAAAGCATCTTGATTGGTCAGACTCCAGTAGATTGTCTGCAGCAAGGGAACATTTATGGTCTCTCGGAGAGGCTGACCACCACGCTCTGGGCATAGACCCACTGTGCCAAATAGAGAAGACTGACCCTCCCTCAATACAACAATAGATCAAAATGATAAGATAACAGCCTCCATAGTATACATTTGATACAACAGCTTGGGGTGCAGTCTTCCCATCAGACTTCTCTGCCCTTTTCACAGATGACTTGAAGAAGATGAGACTGAAATCTCCTCTGAATGCTGCCTTTGCTTGTAGCTGACCACACTATCTTCCATCAGTGAAGCACCAAGTATTACCATCCGCTGCCCTGCTCTAGGCAAATGCTAATGCACTAGAGCATATGTAAAGCACAATCCTTGGTTTTAGGAAACTCACAGTTCACATGGGACTGGGGTGGGAACTTCACCTAGAACACAGAGAGCAGCTCCAAACAGCCAGGGGTAGGGGGAAGGTCCAGAGTGGAATGTGGGTACTAGTAAAGTTAAGTAAAAAAAGAGCAGGATCATCTAGTGGGAAGCTGCAGACACCGAAGACCCCACTCCTCCTAATACCAGTGCCTAGACCTTGCTTTGGAGCAGACAGCATTCATGAGACCCATGCTAATTAAAACCTCCAAAACTATCCACCAGAATTATGTTCTTCTCCCACTTCTTCTTAGTCTGTCTCAATAAGACCCAGAAATAGAGCTTGTCTGTATTGCCTCATGGACTAATATCAGTGAACCCAATTTTGCTTCCTCATGGTCATATCTGGGCAGCAAAGGAAATGGTTCAGGGTTTCATATTCAGAAAATAAAAAATGGTACTACCGTGCCTGAGTGGAGATATGATAGATGACAGGAGAGGAAACACTAATGCTAATGGTGGGACTGAGACTACCAATGGGACTTGATGCAATCATTGGACAGGAGAGAATCATAATAATGTAATGAATGTCCCAACTGGGGTAAGGAATACCAGAAGTAAAAGCCAGAAAAGCTTCCCCAGTTCCATTGGTGGTTTCCATATCACTGTCCTTTCTCCCTTTCTCCTCTGCATTATCTGTTTTTACTCATATGGATTATTACCATCAGCACATAAACATGCCATTATGTTTTCCACTAAATAAAAGCTTCTTGACCTCATATCTCTTTCTGGCTATTGACCTATTTCTTTATTCACCTTGAACAGACCTTCTCAAAGGATCATCTACACCCTAAAATTCCTTTCCTTTCTTTCTCACTTGAACCCAATTCAATCCACTTTCAACCCACACCTCTCAACCTGAAATGTTCTTACCATGAGCCCTAGTGATGTCCACATTTCTGTATTTACCTGCCAATTCTCAGTCTTCATCATATCTGACCTATGACCTACCAGCAGGATTCTACAATGTCATTTACCTCCCAGGATTCCTCTTACTCCTCTCTCTCTCTCTCTCTCTCTCTCTCTCTCTCTCTCTCTCTCTCTCACACACACACACACACACACACACCACTCTAAATAACTCCTCAATCTTCTTTTCTTCCAACACTCATCTCCTGGCTGATATGATCAGGATCAAAGACTCTAAATACTGCCATGGGCTACTGAATCCCAAATTCATCTCTCCAGTCAAGATTTTGCCCCTGAATTTGAGATGCATATCTCAGACTGCCTATATGTCAATCTCCACTTGAGTGTCTGTGTCCTCTCAAATATGTGTCCAAAATTGAAAACCTAACTTTTTTGCTGCCTTAATCTTTCTCCACCAACAACATTTCCCATCTCAGCCACTCAGGCCAAACATGTTGACTCCTCTTTTTCTGTCATATCCCAAATCTCATCTGCCACTTGATTCTCTTGACTCCACCTTCAAAACACACCCAAACCTGACATGCTCACTTCCTCTCTACATTGCTCACACAGCCTCCCTTGCCTCTTTAGGGGTGTTTCAAAGAACAGAGCTCTAGCAGGTGCTTTGAAAGGTACTTCTTGTCATTTGATATAAGAATCCTGTCATGCATATGTTTGAAACCTTCCATTGACTCCCTATTTCACAAAAGCACTCAGAATGTTCTATGAGACCATCTCTCCCCATGGCCTCTCTGACCTCAACTTCTGTTACTCTTCCCTTTACCCGCCCTCTCCAGTTACATTTTCCTTCTTGCTGCTCTTCAAATACACTCTGCATAACTAACTTAGGGTCTTTATTCTGGATTATTGTGTCTAGGATATTCTATCCCACAGCTTGCTTGACTCACTTAAGCATTCCTTTCCAGTCTCAGCTCTCACTTTCTCAAGGAGGATCAGTGACCACCTTATTTAATCCTGCAACCTGCCTGCCTCCATATCCATCTTGCTCAATCCTCTTATTTTCCTTTGCATTCTTTCATAATATACATCAGAATACTAAATCATTTATTTGTTTTTATGTGCATCTTCCCCTACCAGGTAAGAATCTTTGCTTCATTCTCATCTTTAGCCCAAGTGCCTATCCACAGATGCTTAATAAATATTTTACAGATTCCCTTGTTAACCACTCATACATAGCCTGCATCACTCACTCCTCCAAGCTAAGGTCTCTGTGATGCTGCTCTTTAAGACAAAAAGTGTCTGAACATCTGAAAAGAATGCTTACAACAGCTACAACAACGCATGTATTGCTTGCAAGTTATGCCACCTACCAAGCACATGAGCAGGGCTTGCAGTGTACCAGATGCCATGGTAAACTCTTCACAAGAAGTATCTTTTTAAATTTTTTATTCTTTCAGTAAGATAATATGGTAAAATGCATAATACGATAAAAATATTTCACTCCCATCTCATTTGCAGCATCCATACTTTGGGGTCCCCTGTATGAGTGAGGTGTACTTTTTCTCTTCTCCCATTTCCTTTGAATATGGCTAGTGATGTATGAGTGGAAATTAAAGCATCAAGTTCCAAACCTAGGCTCTGGAAGCTCTCGCATATTTCCTCCAGCTGTCTAGCACTTCTGCCATTCTCTTGAAAAAAGAACATGGCTCACTGGATCTGGAGCAAAATGCCATGTGAATCAGAGCCACCTCAGCAACACCCAGCCTAGATCAGACACCCTTGCTGATCCTCAACCATAGGAGTGGTGAAAGTGATGGATGTTTTAAAAGCTTTGAAGTGGTTTACTATATAGCAATGATTAGGTCTTCTATTTTAAAGATGAAAAAATGAGCCTGAGCAAAAACAAGTCATCCTCCCGAGATCTCAGAGTTGCTGAATGGTGAAACCAGGGCCTAATTCACACCTTCTGACCCCAGAGCCCTGCACTAACTGATAGGCACACCCACCAGCTCTGGGCTTGCCTTCCTTGCTCTTCTGTAGCACACAGTGCCTAGATACGTTCTGAATGTCTCTCCAAATGTATTTATTTATTCATTCATTTGTTCACCCATATTTCTGAACACTAAAAAAGTCAATTGAGTATCACAACGTGCCAGCAGTTTTAAAGTTGCAGGAAATGCTGAGATAGAATCTGAGCTAGATAAACAGAAATGTAGCAGAAAAGGAGGAAACCCATAGAGTTTGGCTGGAGAAAGCCATGCTCAAATGAAATGGAGGACAATGAAAAAACGGACAGTGCTGGTGACAATTGCTGAAAGATTCCAAGGAAATAGACTCTGGTGTGGCTTGGAGCACCCAGGTTTAGGGGAAGAAGCTTGAGATGGCTGGTCAATTTTTACCTGGATGCTCCTGGAGAACCATCTTCCTTCCTCACAGATACTCCTAACATTCATGACCTTTTGCTTCTTTCTCCTCTTGGAATAGATAAGAAAACCTAATATTATTAGTTACTGCCACTCAAGGTTAAAAATAGACAAGCCATTTTCAGGCTTCATCAAAACAATATCACGATGGGTCACTTATTTTTTAGGATTATGAATATCCAGAAAATATTAAAACCTTCTCAAAAGAATGAGGTAATTCTCATTGCAAGCAAACATGATTCCTTATAAATTTTTTGGCTTGCCTGGTACCATATGGTTAATAGGTGGCATAATTAAAATAAGAGCCAGAGTCTTGGAGAACGAAAAGGAACAGGGATGGAGAAGAGGGACAGGTCATTCTCTGACCTTGGTTAAGTTAGTTAGACTTCCTGAATCCCTGTTGCTCTCTTCATCAATTAAAAGTGAGAATAATTCATAAGGTGATGGTGATGGTGAGTTAAATTAAAAAATAAAAGGTCTCACATGGTGTTTGACACCTATCTGGAAGTAGAAAGAAAGCATCATACCCTCCATTCAGTAAATATTCAGTGAATGATTCCACATGTGCCAGGTTCTGTGCCCTCTGTGGGAATGCAGAGGTGCATAATATGCTCATGGAGTTAAGAAAATAATAAGAGGGACAGACAAGTAAAATTGGCAGATACAACACAGTGAGCCATGTGCTATGTGCAGGTGAAAGATGAATTCTCACTGATTTGCAGTTTCTGACTCACAGTTCCCAAACCTGAAACCTTTGTCAAAACCTCAGAAGAGGTTTCAAATGGTAATGCAAAGAACATTTCATCCCTGTAACAAGATGAGAAGGACCCATTCCCAGTACCCTGATGAAGCTGACATCCAACCCAGAGGGAAATGGCCCTGCACTATAAAAGCCCAATGAAATACACTGAACCGCATCCAACCAAGACCTATGGCTGTCTCCGTTCTGCGTTAATCCCACTCAGACATTGAATGTTTGCTTCACAGACTCATGTAATCCTCATAACATTCCTAGAAAATGAGAGCTATTATTTATACCTTTTTCACAGATTAATGAACTGGTGCTGAGAGAAATTCAGTAACTTCTCCAAGGTCACACAGGTGAGAATTGACAGCTAGGAACCCACAGGACTGGGACTTAAATCCAGGAGCTCTTAAGCAGTTAGGGTCCTTCCTTCTTAATAGGTCTGTCTGATAAGGCAAAAGACACAGCAGACATTGTGCAGGGTGCTCTTGCAGACCTAAGCCTATTTATGATTGCTCAGTTACCAAGAACCACAGGATCAAATTGGGGTTATAAACATAAGAGCTGTGGACAATCTGTGCAGCGTGAGTTATTAGGAAATACTGTGAAATAGAGGTAGGACTTCAGTTGGTGCCTGGGTGGAGAATAAAAGCAGCATCCGCTCTGTAATTCTTTTGATAAAGATGGATGTTCTGTGCACTGAGCTGCAGTTTATTTCTTATTCATCTGCCTTTGTTCTCTTTCTTAGAACATCTTAGATACATAAAGAAAGAAAACAACTGAGCTTGCTCTATTACTGTAATTTACAGCATGACACAGTGATGATTGGAGAGTAAACCACCCCAGGGGCTGTGGAAAGGAGAGACAAATGCCAAGAGAGCTACCCATGTCTGTAGGAGGGCAGGTCACAGGGCTTGCAGACAAGGAAAGAAACTTCTCGTGATACAGGATTCTTGTCTTCTCGCGAAGTTCAGAAAATAGTAAGAGGGACAGACAAGTAAAATTGGCAGATACAACACAATGAGCCATGTGCTAGGTACTTCTCGTGATGCAGGATTCTAGAAAGCCCAGCATGACCCTTAGACTCTGTATTAGTTCATGATTCTATCTGCTTCACCCTCCCGCTAGGAATGATTCTCTCTTCTCTGACTTCCCATAATAGATTAACTAGGCCTCTTTGGGGCCTCTGGTCCTTTTCATTTTGTATAGAATTATGTATGTGCTGCTTACTTCTTTGCCCAACTTTAATCTCTGTGAAAACAGGGCTCTGTTTTAAGGTATCTTTGGCTCCCTCCCAGCCCATACTGTAGCACATGTGCCCATGATACAGTTCATAAATGTTTATTGAGTGTTGAAGATACAGTTTCATTCCCCGAGGGGAAAAAAAACAAATCTCCCACATCACACTGGCTTCCTTCAAGGGTCTGGATGAGAAAAAGGAAATTCCATACAGTTTTCATGAATATCTGGTCCTTGGAAAATTCTGTTTTTCTAAGATCAGATGTGGAAGACCATCTAAGGTTTAGCTGATGAAAACCATAGGTGAGACCTGAGAGGAACATCAACTATTCAGATGGGAGACAAAGATGCAGGCTGCATCTCCACTCATCTCCCCGCCACTGCTTATTTACAGCCTCTCCTCCCCTCTCAAATCATCATCATCTCTGCCCTGACCACCACCTCAGGAAAGGTCCTCATCACTGTGTCCTCCAGTATTTGAGAAAATCCTGACCCCAGCCATTCCTTTCTGCTTTCTCACCTGAACAGTATCTCTGGATTAACTTTCTGAAACTCTTTCATCTCACTTTAATCAGAGTAAGAAATGAATAAGCATTGTGGTTGAAAGCAGAGCTCTGGAAAAAGCTATATTTGGACTCAGTCCCAGCCCTACCACTTATGAGGCCTCAATCATCTCATCTGTAAAATGAGGATAATAATAGTACTGCCTCGTAGGCAGTGGTAAGAATTAAATGAAATACCACGTCCATATACCAGACTACCTGGCTACTAGCAAGCCCTCAAGAGATGTTAAGGAACAGGAAAAATAATTTCCCTACTCCCAGACCTGAAATATCTCTCAGTGTCTATGAGTTGCCTCCCTTTGCCTGGTCTTTCCAGCCCTCTGGATTGCCAGTGAAGTTGCCCTGCAGCTATGACAACCCCAGCCCCCATGAGGAGCCCTCTGCTTCAGCCAGATGCTCCTCCTGTCAACATAAGCCCAGGCCACTTTCAGGAAGATAACCTCTCCTTCATTTGATTTTTTTAATTTGTTTTAATTAGCTACACATGACAGTACAATGATCTTGACATATCAAATCTTGTCATCCAACATGTGGGTAAATAGTTGGGAAGCAATCTTTAAAAGACCTTTAATCAGAACTTATTTTAAGGTAAATCCAACTTAATTCAAGAATGAAGTCCGTGTGTGCATATGTGTTTAAGGAAAACCAGGGTTAAGTTATCTGTTGTTATTATGGTTAAGGCCTTTCATGCACAAGAGCAAAAGAAAAATATACAAATAAAAAAGATTACTAGATTTGACCACACAAACACTAAAAAAATGTCCCTATGTCTAAAAACATGCCATAAACAAAGCTGGAAAACAAAAGACCAAATCGGGAAGAGAAAATGTTTGCGCCATACATGCTGAACAAAAATTAATAATTTAAAAGGGCTGTTACTAATCAATAGGAGGAAAAGACCAATAGGGAGAAATAGGCAATGGATTTAAACTGGCAAATCACAGAAAAAGAAACCCAGATGGGAAAGAAACATATGGGAAAATACTAGCCTTCTAATAATTAGACAATATCAGAGTAAAGCTGCACTTTGTTTTCTCAAATAGGACATCTTCCTATTGTGGTCAATAATGATCAGTATTGTCAAATCTGCAAATAAACAGGTTTCTTACTCTGATGGGACAGGCAGTGAGCACAACCTATCCTGAAGCCACTCCAATGAGATGCACAAACTGTTTTTAAAAGATGTATCCTCTTGTGGGGGGTGGGGGGACTAGGGATTAAACCTAGGGTGTTTTACCACTGAGCCACATCCCCAGCCCTTTTATGTCGCGACCCCTTGCCCGCAAGGAAGACGCAACTCAGGAATCTTCTTTCAGCAGTTTATTCAGGCCTTGATTTAAGTATCTTTTAGTGACTCCCTTTTTTTCTCCTTCCTCCCTCCGAGGGCCCAAGCACAGCCTAATAAGGCCTCCCACGTACCAATCTTAAGCCGCCGTGTGGATCTTTCTTATAGGGTGGCAAGAGATAGCGTGCCAACTCTCCACAAAGGAATTTGTTTATCACAGGCCACAGTGGAAGCCGGCGCCATCTTCTAATGGCGGCCACAATTTACAACAATGGCTTACTACAGTTCCCCCTTCTAATTTATAAAACAATGCAGGCGAAAGTAGAGGTCCTATCCTACTGTGCAGAAGTGGCTGCAATGTATGGTTCAGTCCTAAGGAGGCGCCTTCCCCAGACCTGACCCCATATCAGCCGACGCCTTTTTTCGTAGGGCGGGGGTGTGGACGTCAAACCCGCATGCAATAGGACATGCTTTCCTTGAGGTCCGTTGAGGGATCACTCAAGTGCAGTGCTTTGCCTCGCATCCTGCATCGTGATGAAGGTGGACGAAGGGGGACAGCTAAGGCTGTTCTGTGGCTGCACACAACGACAAACGAGTTGACAGCACCCTGAAAGAAAGGCACGGACTTTAAGGCGATAGAGAAGCATTAGTGTGGAAACCCACCCGCGTGCAATGGCAGCAAGACCGGCAGAGTGCAAGGGCTTTCCAACACCAAGAGAATAATGAGGAAAGACATGCCGATCCCAGTGCAATGTTATAATAACTTGGGGTGCAACGGCCATGTCAAAGATTTACTGTTTAAGCTGCGCAAGCCAGACTTGAGGTGAATTGCCATTTTCTAAAGCTGCAAGAGCTTGGATGATCATAGCCTTATCGTGAGCATTGCGGGCCTTGAGGCGACAGAGAAACCACAAACAGAGAAACATACCGAAGCAACACATTGCACCAAAAATGCCTACCCCCACCCACTCTTTAAAAAAGGAAAAAGCAGAAGATATCCAATCGGTGAATTGACCCAAAGTCAGGGATCAACACGGGTGTTATTCAAGACAGCTATCTGGGTTAGTTGAGACTGGATCATGTCTTCCACTTCCATGGACCAATTTCCAGCCAAATATTCGCCAATGATGCGGGAAGCATTCCTGGAATCATTAAATCTGACAGAGGTTATGCATAAATGTGCACGTTGGTCAACACAACCCAAAAGTACTAAGTCAGCCAATTCTTCTACCTGAGCTTGGAGTAAATCTATTCTTTGGTTGGCAGCTAAAATCCCTGACAAAATATGTTGATTAATTGTATTTTGGGATTCAAGTATGGTGGAAGTTTGTTGGACAACTTGATTAATGGTGGCAGCAGTTTGTACTTGATTGGCCATAGCCACTTTGGCCGTAACCGCTGCAGCAGCAGATATCGCCACGGCTGTCACTATAGCCACTGTGATTCCAAAATCTCTGTGGACTCTAAGTAGCTCAACAATAGGGAATTTATCAGGATCCGCAGTGACCGGGATTGGGAAGAAAGTTGGAATTTTCATAACCACTGCTACAGTCCAGGAACCATTCCAACACTCAGATAAGAGACAGGTAGTATGAGAACAATCCAGCATCCCCGATGAGGTGGCCTCAGCCAAAAGGAATAAGAAGGGGGATTGGACACAGACCATTGCAGGAGGCAATGTGGCATTATACAACAGAGAGTTGAATGAAACAGATGTAAGTCTATTACCTTGTTCACTTTCCCTAACAGTACCAGAAATATTAGCCAGCCAACTTTTGGCTCCTAGCAACTGAGCCAATGCAGAAATATCGGCTGAAGCCCCCTTTTCATTAGAAATCAGCCACTGAAACCAGGACCAACCTACTCCTGTAGAGGAGCTGGCACTATTGTTAAAGTTATAAACATACCTCTTAAGAGAGGGGGAAAGGGAGAAACCTTTAGCAACTTGATGTTTCTCCCAAGAATGATCCTGACAAGGCGTAAATGTTGGGGGGAAACCAAGATTAGGGGAACAGTAAGGAGAGGCCTTAAAATGAGTGGCATTATAAATACTACTAGAAGAAGGAGGCACTGGGATTAGTACCTCGGAGATAATAGCCAAGGTAGTTATGTTAAGAGCAGAGCTGCTGTTTGCGGGGGTCCCTGAGCCTGATTGCTTCCCCGAAGCTACTTTGCTCAATACAGCACTGATAATGCTTCCTGAGACCTGATTGGACCGTAATGGCTCCTCCCAGTTAGTCAAATTTTTGGTCTTAAGGCTAATGCAATTAGCATTTCTAAGGCTGAAACAAAAAACTCCTGTAAGATTAACTTGAGATTGATTAAAAATTCTCTCCATGTCCCCTCTAGGAGAGGCACAGGGAGCAGACATCTCACATGAGGTAGAAAAAAGAGTGGGGAGGACATTAGAATTACCATGAACCGGCATCGGCATTGGCCATGCCCGTGCCACTGCCCACCACCGCATTGGTGTCGCCTGTGCCATCGGCACCAGCACCAGAGCCAGAGCACTTAGCCACAGGATTGTTGTGGTATCTCTTGTTGCTGGTCAGCTGGTGTCGAGACTCTTCTTGTCAAGCGTTCAGGGACCCACAACGGTTCCGTACGATCCTGGGGAAAAACACATACAGATCCTCGTGCCCATGTCAGCACGGGGTCAGGGCCATTCCATTGGCCTGTAAGAACATCCTTCCACTTAACATAGCCAATCACAGAGGGCTGAGGGGACACATGTCTATCGGCCACAGAGCGACCATGAATATCCAAATTCAAAAAATTAATGGTAAAGAGAGCTAAGGACAGGCGTTCTTTAGGAGTGTGTTCAGCTCCTATTCCCCCTTTTTGTTTTTGTAAAGTTTCCTTTAAGGTGCGATGAGCACGCTCAACAATGCCTTGTCCTTGAGGATTATAAGGTAAACCATGAGTAAGTTGCACTCCCATAGTAGAACAAAAAGCTGTAAATTGTCTGCCAGTATAAGCAGGTCCATTATCAGTCTTAAGGGATGCAGGTGCACCCCATGCTGCCCATGCCTCTAAACAGTGAGTAATGACATTACGTGCCTTTTCTCCCGATAAAGCAGAAGCATGGATAATTCCAGAGCACGTATCAACGGAAACATGCACATACTTAAGGTTACCAAAGTCAGGTATATGTGTCACATCCATTTGCCAAACAATCAATGGCTTTAATCCCCGTGGGTTTACTCCATAATTAGGGGGATGAAGAAATGTGACACAATGGGGACATTGCAATACTATCTGCCGAGCATCCGCTCTTGAAATGGAAAAACGCCTGCACAGCGTTAATGCATTAACATGGAAGTTTTGGTGAAACAACTTAGCCCCCTCTAAGGAGGAAGCCAAGCATATCAATTGACCTCTAGTGGCTAAGTCCGCACAGGCATTACCTTGGGATAACGGACCAGGAAGAGAGGTGTGAGCCCTGATATGCATTGGATAAAAAGAAGCAGTGCGGTTAGAGATAAGCTGTTGAAGCTGAGTAAAGTAAACAGACACATTGTGGGCATCACTAATAGCTCCCATGGCCTCCAGGACTTTCAGTGCTTGTACCACATAACTGGAGTCCGAAATAAGATTAAAAGGAAAAGAACACTGTTTAAAAACTTCAATAACAATTTGTAGTTCTACCCATTGTGGATTTCCAGGAGCAAATTGATGCTGGATAGGGGGAGAGTCATTAATTACATAAGCTCCCATTCCAGACTTGGAACCATCAGTAAAAATGTTAACAGCCCCCGGAATTGGACTGGATGAAGTTACCTTAGGGAAAATGATGGGATGTTCTTTAACAAAATGGAGTAATGGATGAGAAGGGTAGTGATTATCAATACTCCCTTGAAACGAGCAACACAGAATAGCCCAGTTGTCTAGAGTAGCACATAAAACATTAAGTTGAGCTTTACTGTAGGGTATGATAAGAGAAGAAGGTGATTGGCCGAAAAATTGAATGCTTTGTTGAATCCCTTTAAGTGCCAATGCTGCAACAGCATCAGGATAATATTCTAAGGATTTTCCTGGGGATACATGTGGGTGGATCCATAGTAAAGGCCCATCTTGCCACAGTACTCCAGTAGGCTGCCGCATAGTGGCAAGCACACATAACTGGAAAGGTTTATCACTCTGGAGCCTGCATAGAGTGGCATGCTGTATAGCTTGTTCTACTTTTATAAGGGCCGCTCTAGCCTCAGTAGTGAGGCTACGAGGGGAAGCAAGATCTGGATCACCCTTAAGAGTAGCATACAAAGGCTGGAGCACAATATTAGGAATATGTAAATATCCTCTTATCCAATTAATATCTCCCAGCAATTTTTGAAAATCATTTAAAGTTCGGAGATCTTGAGTCCTGATGGTAATTTTTTGTGGTTTTAATTTGTCATACCCAATTGTCGCTCCCAAAAACCTGATAGAATCCCCCGTTTGAACCTTTTCAGGTGCGATGTGCAGTCCATGTTGAGCCAACAGCATCACGAGTTCTTTATAAGCCTCATAAACTGTCTGTTATAATTTTGCGGCCAATAACACATCATCCATATAGTGAATGATCTTGGTGGAGGAATACTTATGTCTGAGAGGTGCGAGTGCCTTTCCCACATACATCTGGCACATCGTGGGACTGTTAGCCATCCCCTGTGGCAACACCACCCACTCAAACCTTTGATCTGGTTCCTCGTGATTACACGAGGGAAGGGTGAAAGCAAAACGTTGGGAATCTTTAGGATGCAAAGGAATGGAAAAGAAACAGTCTTTAATGTCAATAACAATTATATGCCAGCCTTGAGGAACAGAGGAGAGCAGAGGCAGCCCTCTTTGAATGGGCCCCATAAGCTGCATCTGAGCATTAACTGCTCGTAGATCATGCAGTAGGCGCCACTTCCCTGATTTTTTCTTAATGACAAATATGGGAGTATTCCATGGAGAAGTAGAAGGTTGGATGTGACCCAAATCAAGTTGTTCTTTGACTAGATCATGGGCTGCTGCCAGTTTAACCGAGGGAAGAGGCCACTGAGGCACCCAAACAGGCTCCTCGGTGAGCCATGTTATGGGTATTTGAGCCCCAGTGGCCCCTAGGAAAAACCCAGACCAAACCTGTTAAGCTTTTGATGACCTTGCACAGGATGCTTACGTCCCTGTAGGTGCCTTCCCTAGTCCTAGACCTGGCTTATACCCCATATTTTGCATGATATGTTGAGACACTGGGGAATAGTCATTACTAAGAGTGAACCCCATGTCTTTCATCAGATCACGGCCCCATAAAGAAATAGGTAAATCAAGTACATAAGGCTGAAAGGTACCATCATGTCCTTCTGAGTCCTTCCAAGATAGATGTCTACAGCTGATTTGAGGGGCTTGGGCATATCCAAGTCCTCTTAAGGATTGATCAGAAGCCTGCACTGGCCATCCCCTAGACCAGTCCTTAAGGGCTATGATACTCGATCTGCTCCTGTGTCCAGCAATCCCACAATAGATTTACCTTCTATGCTTAATTCCAAAGTGGGGCGATTGCTCATATCCAGTGACAAATAGGCACAATTTCCTCCGGTGGTACCAATCTGATTTCCTGTCCGTGACCTTGAGTCAGCAGGGAAGTGATTATGCAAACTAGGCAAAATTAGCAATTGAGCAATCCTATCCCCTGGGGAGATAGACACAATGCCCCTTGGAGCTTCCACCATAACCTTTATTGCCCCTACAGTATCAGGGTTTACAACTCCGGGGAAAACATGAAGACCTTGTAGGATAGAGGATGCACGTCCAATTAACAAACCTACAGTGCCAGGGGGTAAAGGCCCTTTGAACTCAGTTTCCACCAATTGGACTCCCATCTTAGGTGTTAATACGAGTCTGGAGGTGGAACAGAGGTCCAATCCCGCGGCACCTGTAGTGGCTCTCCGCATCTCGTGGGATGGCGCAGAGAAGGCCATGTCTCGGGTTCGGGTGTGACATTCTCCATTGCCCCATATATTCGTGGGCCCTGGGGTCGGGGGCCCCTTCGGCCGTTTTTTGGCCCAGCTGAAATAGGCTGTCCATGGATGTCCCTCACTGATCTACACTCTCTTGCCCAATGCTTCCCCTTTTTGCATTTTGGACACAGCCCCGGTTGACGAGGGCTATTAGAAGGGCCACCGCGAGGAGGTCCAGTAAAATTGCCTTTTTTGGGACAGTCACGTTTGAAATGGCCGGATTGACCACAATGGAAGCATGTTCCAGCACCAGGACCGCCCCCTTTTGCAATCCGAAGGACAGCAGCTGCAAGACCTGCATTAGTTAAAGGTCCTCCAAGCTCTCTACACACTTTCATCCAAGCTTCTATGCCCTTGTTTTTATAAGGAGCGATTGCTGCTTTACATTCTTTGGTGCATTGCTCAAAAACAAGTTGTTTAATCAAGGGCATTGCTCTATCAGGGTCACCAAAGATTTTTCCTGCGGCATCCACCATCCTAGCAACAAAGTCCGAGAAAGGTTCTGTGGGGCCTTGCATGATTTTTGTTAAATTGCCAGACACTTCTCCTCTATTTGGGAGTGATTTCCATGCACGGATACAAATGTTATTGATCTGTTCATATACCTCAGGGGGGTATCCTGTTTGTTGATTAGCAAATCTGCCTTGTCCCAAAAGCATTTCCTTGTCCCAATGGGGGTGTCCCGCCGCATAGTTTTGGGCAGCCTGCTCTACAGCACCCTCTAGCACAAAGGCTCTCCAGTCCAAATATTTGCCTGGAGAAACACAAGCCCGAACAAGGCTAGCCCAATCAGAGGGAGTCATACAGTATCTAGACAGACTCTCCACCTGAGTTAATGTGAAGGCGGCATCCACCCCATAAGTACGCACAGACTCTGCCAGGGTCTTCACAATTTTGAAATCTAAGGGCTCATGGAATCTTCCCCTATTGTCATCCTGGAAAACTGGATAAGCAAGACCCATCTCAGCATTAACAGCCCTCCATGTTTGGGCATGGAAAGCTCTCCTCGAAACACCCTCACCGTACGGTGGCGGGTCCGGAGGATCATTTTTCTTGAGCTCCTGTTTATTTTTGTTTCCTTCTCCCATAGTTAAACTCCCTAGCTGCCGAGACAGTCTCCCGAGCTCCTCCTGTTCATCCTCCTCCTCTTCTGACCCACTTTTGCATGGGAGTGTGCGCAGTGTACTGAGATCTGGATACAAGCGTTTCCTCCCCCGTTTCTCGCTCTGCACATTCCCCTCCTCCTGAAATATTTCACTCCGTGCCAGAGACAATCGCCTCCTCCCCTGTTTCTCGCTCCGCACACTGCCATCCTCCTGAAATACGTCACTGCCTGCCGGAGATAATTGTTTCCTCCCCTGTTTCTCGCTTCGCACACTCCCACCCTCCTGAAATACCTCACTGCCTGCCATTTCTGATTTTTCTTCATGTAACTGCTCTAAAACTTCTTGTCCTTTAGTAAGTGCTTCCTGACATCTGCTATCTGTGAGGCAACTACGAATCATCTTCCAAAGGGGTATCACCCCACCCTCTAATATGCCCTGCTCAGAAGCAAAGTCAAGGTCTGTGCCTAACTTATCCCAGCTAGGCAGAGTAAAGCTGCCCCAGAACGGAAACCACGATGCAGCAATATCTGTCTTTTGTAAAAATCTCTGTAAAGTACTACGTTTCACTTTTAGGCTCTTGGAACGTAACAGGTTATCTAGGGCCAGGAGAAGAAGACTTGAAGATACGGCACCCATGACACAACAAAAGACACACAACAAACAAGAGTGAAAGTAAGAGCAAAAGTACACAGTGCAGCTGCAATAAGATTTAATGCTCTCTCTGGCTTTACAGAGGAGCTGCCGCTTTGACAGCGGGTCCTAATTACCTAGGATTAATCTCCGCTTTAATTGCGGGTCCCAATTAATCTGGGACTAATCTCCGCTTTACCTGCGGGTCCCACCTTACCTGGGACTAATTGGTGCACCACCCCTGACTGCTGAAAGTTCTGGTTCCCGGGTCTCGGCACCACTTGTCGCGACCCCTTGCCCGCAAGGAAGACGCAACTCAGGAATCTTCTTTCAGCAGTTTATTCAGGCCTTGATTTAAGTATCTTTTAGTGACTCCCTTTTTTTCTCCTTCCTCCCTCCGAGGGCCCAAGCACAGCCTAATAAAGCCTCCCACGTACCAATCTTAAGCCGCCGCGTGGATCTTTCTTATAGGGTGGCAAGAGATAGCGTGCCAACTCTCCACAAAGGAATTTGTTTATCACAGGCCACAGTGGAAGCCGGCGCCATCTTCTAATGGCGGCCACAATTTACAACAATGGCTTACTACACTTTTATTTATTTATTTATTTATTTTACAGACAGGGTCTCACTAAATTGCCTAGGGCCTCAGTAACTTGTTGAGGCTGGCCTCAAACTTGCAATCCTTCTGCTTCATCTTCCTGAGCCACTGGGATTTCAGGCTTTTGCCACCACACCTGGCAAGATATGTAATTTTTGATCAGTAATTTTGCATTTAGAACTTAATCACAAAAGAACCATCCTAGATGAGCACAAAGAATTCTGCACAAAGATTTCCATCATTACTGTTTTTTTGGAATGGAAGCAAAAATAAAATAGTTTAAATTTTCAACAATAAAATGTTGAAAAGTAAATAATAGTATATTCACAGGCTAGCATGCTATGCAGCCATTCAAGATTATATTTTAGACAAATATTTAATAGTTAAAAAAATTCACCAAATTTTGTATGTGAAAAAGTTAGGGAAGATTCCAAATATATAGTTTTCAATATATTCCTAGGGGAAGAAAATCTGGGGGTGGGGGATACATATGGGAATGTTAAGTAGCTGTCTCAGCATAGAAGAATTATCCATAATTATAATTTTTTATTATCATTTCTTTTCTAGGAGCAGAGAAGATGAATATAAGTTTAACATAACTAAATGCACCTTCCCGAGACTACCAATGTAGCTCAAGTTCCTATTCCTCCATGAGGTCTGCTTGGACCCTTCAGACCTCTCTAAACCCTTCATCCTTCTCACTCTTTCTGCTATTAATATGCATGTTATATAATCACCTATTCAATCAGATGCTTTCTTGTATTGATGTCTACCCCAGGCTTGAAAATATTAATTCCTCAACAAGATTTCATTCTGACAACTGGGTTGATCTTACCAGTGGCAGATTGTATTTCCCAAAATGCCGGGAACAAATTCTTTCATCCCACATGCCCTTCTTGACATTAATACTTTTCCTATAAAGAAGCAGGGTCTATATTCTCTGTCCTTTTATCTGAGAGGGCCTGTACCTGTGGCAGAAATGATACTATATGACTTCTGAGGCTGGGACATGAAAGAGCTTAGTGAATCCATCTAGCTCTTTGAGATGCTATTTTTTGAAACCCAACTGCCATGCTGTAAGGAAGCCCAGGCCATGTGAAGAGTCCAGGGATGTTCTGGTGAACAGCCCTGGCTGAAATCCCAGTCAACAGGCACCAAGAACCACCAATATGCAAGTGGGAAAGCCTGTGAGATGATTCTAGTCCCACCTACTACGTGTTTGCAAACACATTAGAGACTGAACCAGAACTTCCTAACCGAACATAGTCAATACCTGAACTTTGAGAGCTGATAACAATAAAATAACTGCTGTATTTAAGTCATTAAGTTTGGGGTGTTTCAATTTTTGCAATTAAAACTTGGAACTTAAAATTCCTTTTTTTCTTCTTCTTCTTTGCTACTTCATAGACCTCTCCCCTGGAAAATTTTCAGACCTCAATCCCCTGGTCCTATAAAAACTAATCCATGTAAGTTGTTATATAAATGAATGAATGAATGAATGATGAGAGTTCTAACCTTCATTTTATTCCTTACTTCAAAACTTGTGCATGCTAGTGAATCTAAATAATATTTCGACCTAAGAGAAATATTTCCAGCAGAGCAAATCCTTTTTATTCATATTCTGATCTTTATGTTTCCTTCTGTATAATTCCTTTCAGTTGCACCTCTAGCTACTACCCAGCATGCAGAAAAGTTAGTCACTAAAAAAAGAAGAGTTAATAAAATAAGAGGACCAGTGAAGACATTGACAGCTCTGGGGTTGCCCTTTCTCTGGAAGCAGCCTCTTTCCTGGAAAAGTCAGGAGCTCTTTGCTAACCAAAATGTTAATAAGATACTGCTATCTTCACACCTTCAGTAAATGAGATTGAAAACTACAGAACTACAGCCCCAAGGAGCAGACAGACCCTTTGACTTATGCCCATAGTCCTGGCATCAGTGCCACCTATGTGGTGTGAATTGAAGAACAAAGAGCCTGTTGTATGAAAATCCACCATTTCAGATTTTCTGGAGGGCTAAGCGTTTTACTCTTCAGGGTCTTTCATTACAAAAGAAAATCTCCTGGGGAGGGAGCACATGCTCATGGTGTGACAGAATCAGCAGCAGCACTATCATCCTTCTGCCCAAACATCACAGAGCGATGTGTTCATAGGAGTTGGTCCCTGGACTGGGGTGCGTAAGTGTGCACAACCAAAGCAAAGGATTGTGGGCGAGGATGCCCACAGAGAAGAAAGAATTCAAAGAAGAAATGTCTAGAAACACTGAAATCTAGCTTCCCTGTTCTACAACTTCAACAAAATTGTTTGACCTTCTATTCACTTGATGAGAAATGGTTAAATCTGGCTCTTCATTTTTGTGGATGTTTTTTGGTAATCAATGAATTGGAGTTACCTGCAACGAGTGTAGTTGCCCTCTTTTAGTAGGCCTCAACAGCTCTACCTTATCCTTTGCTTTTGCAAGTGCCCTCAATGTCATGAGCAGGAAGAGTCACCTGGACCACAAGATTCCTTTGCCTCAATGCTTCTCATCTCACCAGCTGGATCCAGTGACTCAAAAAGTTAAGAATGTCACGACTCAAAGGAGGAAATAGGGAAGAAGCAGGATCTATTCCAAGCACAGCTTTACATGAAATGCTCTTTAAAGGCAATGGGATCCTCTCCCAGCCTGAAGAAGAGTTTCATGATTGACTTTCTCACCATTTTTCTCTCAACACTGTTCAAAAAAAGGATGTGAGGATGATTGGCTCCTTTTCTGCCTTTACCCAACATTTTAGAGGTCACTCATTTGTGGTCACCCATATCAGCTCGAGTTTGCATCTCAATGTGCAATTTTCTGGCCTCACTAGACACCCCACCAGAAAGCTGCTGACATGGGATTTGACATACTTGACACCAAGTATTTGGTTTGATAAGAATCGAACACAAGAAAAAGGTATTTTCTTTTCCCTTTTCCCAGAGGCATGCTTTTTTTATTCCTGCCAATAATCTTTGCCAGACAAGAAAATGAAGTTCAAGGTAAAGTTCGTTCCCTATGTTTCTCAGCAAATTTTTAAAATCAAGCTCGCTGCCATTGTCATCGCCATCACTCTCCCCACCCTCACTATGTCGCCTCATATTCTATCTTTCCTAGCACCTAAACAGGTTGGCCTCATTATTTTCACTATCTCCATCACTAGTGCCAATTAATCATCACCATTAACATCCTCCGAATAATGGCCTTAGCAAACCCCAACTGGGAGAGGCCTGTTCCCATCGCTGCAGGAATTTCCATATTAAGACTTTCAAGCTCGAAAGCTCTGGAATACACTAATGGAGAGAAAGCGTGTTGGAAAAGACCCCTGGGAGAAGCTGGGAGGGGAAAGCATGCCCCAGTCGCCTCTCAAAATATCCAGCAAGCAGCCATCGGGGAGCATGTGCCCGTTCTTTGAACTCCCTCAAAGTACCTTCCCTCTGTTCTAAATCCAGGACCATCTTTGTACAGGGCTTGCTGTTTCTGGATTAATCCTTGGCCCTTGTTCAAGCCCTGGACTGCATCAGGATGTTCACAGACCCCAGCAGGCAGGCACTGCTAAACAAGCTTTTCCGGCAGGACCCCTTTCCTGTGACATGGATTCCAAGCCCCAGCCCTGAGCGTCTGTGCTCCACAGTCTGAGAAGGCAGCTGCGCCTGGTTCTCATTTCCACTCGCGTCTTCCTGGAGGAGGACCCCACACCTCCTCCATCCCAGTCATCAGCTGCTCGGCCCTTTCCCGAGGCACTCTATTTTCAGCTCCATATCATATCACGGACTCTCCTTCCCCATGGAGCAAGCTGGCGAAACATTTTTCCTTGCCTAAGCATTTGCTTCATCTCTGACTCAAATCTCAAATGCAATGAGGGGGCGAGGAAGCCAACAGGGCACCAGGAGGGAAGCCTCTGCCAGCACACTGCACCTCAGTCCACGGGAGACTTACTGTGTGAGGCTGAGCTTGACCGCTCCCCTCTCTGAGCCCCCATCTCACTTCCTGTTGTCGGAGAAAGGGTTTTGCACCAGCTGCTTCCTTAGGTGTGGCAGGAGACTAACACTATTTTCCTAAGTGCATTTCCAAAATTAAACACTTTCTGGGGGGGGGGGGTTCTCCACAAAGGAATCTTTATTGAAATGGTTTCCTTTGTCATTCTTAACTAGCAGGGCATTCCTTCACATCACTATCATTGATGTCATCAATGATGTCATGAAGCAGGTAGCATGTCAGCCTTGAGACTGCCATCCCCAGGATCTCTTTAATGCCTCCCAGGAGTTCTCTAACTAAAGATGGGTGCTGCATCTGTTGGCAATGTTGACATTATCAAAAATGATATTTCTACTGTGTTTAATGCTTTCCTGCTTCTTTTTGTCTCTGTCCGGTTCCTTGAGGACTTGGATGATGAAGGGAGAGAGAGAGACAGAAAGTGCCACCTTATTGTGAACTTGTCTGTTCTGAATGGTCCACTGTAATCCTTAGACTACTCCAGTCACTGGTTGCCAAGGCAATGCCATCACCTAACTCATCACCGAGGGTCTAAGGGCAGATATGGTGCTGACTTCCCTGTTGGTACACCTCAGGTACAGTACAATCTTGCTAAGGTCTAACTAGAGTGGCTTGGTGGATATAGTTGGTCAGATGAACCTGGATATGAGAAGACCAATGAGAATTACACCTTGGCTTCACCAAGCCAAAAGCAGAAAGCTGCCCCAAATATTTTTATACAGTTTTCTTGTCCTCTTTGTTGCATTTACATTTAATATGTTGTCTAAGTCCCAACCAAGCCTGTGAGCAGATCACAGTGGTGTTATTCCCATTTTACAGATGAGAACCAGACCCTGCACAGTAGAACATCTTTCAAGGTGTTGGTTATCTGGATATTTGGGGCTGGCATCCCAGACTGTTGTCATTTAACACTACACTGCCCACCACTTCCCAGGGTAGAATGAATGTAAGTCACAAAACAAGCCTGAAACCAGCCAAAAGAAGCAAAAAAAAAAATTATCAATTGGTTGTGAAATGTGAGTTCATTGAGAAAAGCAACTGTTCAGACATACACCAGTGAGGACACACAGAACACAGAAGGCCTGAAGTCACCCGGAACCACAGACACCCTAAAAGTCGTCAGTGCCGAAAGAGGAGCTGGGGATCAGCTCATGAGACCCCTCCAGCTTGTAGATGAGAAGAAGAGAGCCAGGCAAAGTCACTGGGTAGTCGGGGCCACTCCAGAACTCAGCTCATCTGTTTCCAAAAGCTCTCCCCTCTGAACTTTTCCCCTCTTTCCACAAGAAGGACATGACCCCCTCACAGAGTGGAGGCTCCAGCATTTCACTATGAGCCAGGAGAGTTGGCCCTCGGCCATGGATACAGGCAGAGTAACCGAACACCCAGCCAAGGAACTTCAGAGTAACCAGTGAAGCATTTTGTGAAATGGTCTCTTCGGTAAGCTGCCTCAGGGCCCGAGCTAATGCATTGGGTACCTAGTAACATGAGTATGACATGCAGGATTCCAGTACAGATGTGAAAATGCCATATAGGATTGTTGATACCCAGAGAAAATTTTAGCCATGATACCCTGGTGTAACTTAATAAAATGTCCATCGGCAGAGGGCAAGGTTCTGCAAAGACAGACCATGCAACAAATGTGTCTTGACAGAAAGAACGGGGTTCCTGGCTGAACATGGAGCTCTGGCTAAGGAAAGCTTAGTCTAAGCTCTGTCTCCTCCATCTGGAGACCAGCCCTGGATACTTGGGATCAAGAGGAAGGGAAAAGTGACAAAGACATATGGATAGAGAAACCTACTGGACCAAATAGCCCCCCCCCCAAAAAAAAACCATGCAAACTGGTTATCTTCATCTATTTTGTACTGCTGTAACAGAATGCCTGAGACTGAGTAATCTATAAAGAACAAAGATTTATTTCTTACAATTCTGGAGGCTGAGAAGTCCAAGGTCGAAGGTATGGTGAAGGCTTTCTTGCTGCATTATCCCACAGCAGAAAGTAAAAGGGGCAAGTGTATACACGTACTCATGCGGAGCAGAGAAGAGTGTCAAACTTATCCTTCTATCAGGAATCCATTGCCTCAATAAATAACCCATGCCTGGGATAACTAACTCACTCCCACTACACCAGAATTAATCCTTACCACCTCTTGAAGATCCCACCTCTGAACACTGTTGCACTGGGGTTAAGTTTCCAACAAATGAACTTTAGGAGTCACATTTGAACCATAAGACTGACTTAAGTATTCAAAATAAATAAATTTTTTTATAAAAGGACTATATTGGCTTATGAAACCCAAATGTTGAAAGGTGCTCTAGCCCCAGACTCAGCAGGCTCTCTTCTCTGCCTTGATCTGACTTCCTTCAGTCAGTTGCATTCTCCTCAAAAACAGCAAACATTGTCCAGGATAGCTTCAGACTCACAGACCAGCAGTTTGTCACCAGCAATAGAGGTATGAACTCTGAGCAGCTAACCTAAGACCCTGTGTGCCTCCTAACTAATCACTGAGCTCTGATTGGTCAGATCTAGGCTACACTGCTTTCCAAAGCACCACTGGACTGACAGCTGAAACTGTCAGTCAGCTGGATCAGTCAGGTGGGCAACACTATCAGCCCACCCAACCCCCATGCTATTGCTGCATTGATGAAGGTCCTCAGAAGCCAGACCCCAATTTGGGAGCATATCTGCTGAGGGACCCCCCTGGCTATAAATGATGGGCTCCTGGTGCTCCAGGGTCTTGAGCCTCACACAAGGATAAAAATTCCTGGAAGAAAACCCAGGGCATTCCAGGACTGAGTAGCACATTTCCTCCAGAAGGAAACTGTCAAAAACACCAACCAAAGTCACATCATTTGTTTGTTTATTATTTGTTGATTGTCTTCTCCAATATAACTATTAACCCTGTGAGATCAGAGACCCTGAATATGTTCTCACTTGTTGATTCCCAGCAGCAAACCCAGTGGTCCCTGGCACAACTCAGGGGCTCAGTAAACCTATCTATAGGGCCGGAGCCCAGAATACTCCTGAGGCTCTCCCTTGGGCTTCACCTCTACTCAGTGCTGGTACTTCTGCTGCTTTTTTGGGTCCCAGGATAAGTTCTGACCAAGTGTAAACAGAGATCCTTTCTCTGGGTTCCCTGAGCACAAGGAAAACTGGCCTAGTATTGCTCTCACCTTCCCATGCTTCAAGTACACAGGGGACTCCTCCTCCCCCTACTAGGGCCTGCAGATGCTTTGCTGAAGTTAAGCCATGGAGATCTGCTCATGAAAGTGTGATGCCCCCCAAGGGAGGAAGAGCTGGGGCTACTGCAGGTTTGTTAAGGGACTGGCTGGTCCAGATCCCCTGGGTCTGAGTGAGGCAGCAGGAGACCAGGGCACAGGGGCATCCCGGGGTCCGCATGGAAGGAAGACCCACAGGTAGGGGAAGGAGCTATAGATTGGGAAGGGGACATGGCACATGGTCTAAGCAAAGCTCTGCTTTCCTTGCTCAGACCTCCCATTTCCTCTGTCTGGGGGAGGCAAGGAGGAGTTGGGGAGGCGGCTGTCGTCTTCCTTTCTGCTCAGACACCTGTAATCACAGGCTCCATCAGACTCCCTGTCCCTATGTGGAAGCTGCTCACCACAGCGAGAACCTCAGCCCCAGACTGGAGTTGCCTAGCAACTCAGAGTCCTGAAAAGAAAGCAGAGGAGCTAGACAGAAAAGGGCAGAGGGAATGGGCCTGTCAGAGGCAGGAAATAGGTGCCAACAGCCTTAGGCATAGGCTGCAAACTCAGGGCAGCTTCACAAGCCCCCAGCACCCTCTACCCAGCATGCTGCCATTCCCTACCCTCAGATAAGTGTGCAGCATTCCATACCTAGAGATGCTTCCCTTTCCAACCACTCACTTTCCTTCAAATTACAAATACCTGGAGAGGATCTGACTTCTGGCCCGTCCCATGGCAGTTTGGGATGAACTTATCAGACCCTTCTGAGGAAGAGGGAAGGGAAAATGGGAAGTGCATTATGAGCCCATCCTAATCCATCCTGGGTTTTCCACTCTTCTCTCTATTAAGCCCATTCCATTCTTCTCCATTCATAGTCTACTCACTGGTGCAGGGCAAAAGTGTCAGGTTTGGGTATTTGACAGCCAACTGCATGACATTTAGTGACTGCTTACTTCATAGAGCTTCAGTTTTTTCTAAAATAATCCCCATTCAGGAGTTGTTGTGAAAGGTAAGCAAAATAATGTATTTGAGATCCCTGTACAATGTTTGGCATGTATAATGCACATAGCATGTGCTAGTTTCCCTTCGTGCAGACTGAAATCACAATGCCATAGTCACTGGGACCCCTGAAGTCTATATAGCCCCTCCTCTTTGGTGAAAACTAACTAGACTCTAATTTGGGAAGTAAAATTTAATTCCAAGACTACAGAAATCCCTGGGAGCCAACCTTGACCTCCACTCTTGCCCTTGGAGAATTCATTGCTAGTGGGCAAAGCTGAACCCTGTCTGCCAGAGAGCAATAGAAAATGGCTCAGTGTGCAGCTCATGTGTTAATTGGGTGTTCCATTGACTTTATTTTTTATCAGTATTGGGGCCATTCTTGCATCGAGTTGCCTATTGTGGGTTATTTCAGTTACTGCATGGTGATGCTTATGGCTCCGTCTACCTATCATCGTTACCATGAAAGTCAAAGACTTTATCTGGAAAAGTGTTCTCTGGCCAGTGTCAGACCTCTTGATAAAACCAGGGGTTCATTTCAGACCCTTGGGTCAGGATTTAAGATCAAGAGTCAACTAGAAATAGAAGTGCTTTATAAACTAACAATCTTGTGTTGCTCTATTCATCCATCTATCCACTACTTACCAAGTTGGGCTTAGTTCTGCACTAAGTGTAAGGGATGCATAAAAAAAGAGAGAAAATGCACCAGACTGAGTTTTCTGCCCAATAAAGGAAAATTTTAAAATAGCACATTATTAGAATTCAAATAAAACTGTTTCTCTTGTCAGGGCAGGAGTAGTTCAGAGAAATACTGGAAATGGCCAGCCATGGAAAAGGGCTCCTGGGGCAGAGGGCACTTTTTGAAGCTCCCTACTTGCACCAAAACTGGAGGGGAAAAAAAACAATTTTCAAAAGCAATTTGACCTTCTCCAAATTTCACATTCCTAGACCCAACTGAACCCTAGAAAAAAAAAAGGGAAACCTAAGGATGGAGAGAAAAGTGACAGGCAAGCAAGGACCCCAAAGCTTGAAGGATATTAGAACTGATGGTGAATTGACAGGAGAGAAAAGAAGAGGGGACAAGTGTGCCCCTGGTATCATTTCCACAGCTGCCTGTTTGGGTGTCTGATTAACAATCTTATACATCAGCTTGGCCTTGAGTCTTCATTCATTCATTGCTCTCACAGTAGAGCAGTTCTGTCTGCCATGTTGCCAAGGCTGTGTGGTGTGGAGTGTGTGTGCATGTGTGTGTGTGTGTGTGTGTGTGTGTGTGTGTGTGTCCACATATGTATGTTGAGAAGATTTCTGAATGTGCTGCTGAGGCAAGGAAGGAGGACCCACAGTGCATGCAGACAGCGCCTGAATTGCGTGTCTGGATAAAGCTGTACAGATTCATGATGAGAAGCACCATGATCTCAACATAAGAACTGGTTTGCAAGCCTGAAGTTGGGAATTTGGGGAAGCGTCTGACCATTTTGTTTCTTTCAGGGTCTCTGTCCAGATTTATTCGTGGGACAATATTTTGCAGCAGAGATAATCTAAAATAAAAGGCCCTTTCTCCCGAGCCTCCCAGAGTCATCCTGGTGATTGTCAAGCATTCCTACCCTGGCTTGGATCATATTTCATACTTGAGTATCAAGTGGGCTGATCTCTAAGGGGGACAAGATAGAAGTCATGAACATGGGTATCTAGATCTCCTAATGGCTAATTCCTCAGGAAAGATAATGCAGGAAAGAGACCCCATGGGCCAACCCTTCTTCATCCTCACTTCTGTCCTGCTCAGGAGGTCCCTTAATACCTCCAGGGTTTGGCCTTTCATTCCCACTTCCAGCTTTTGACTGCAGCATTCCCTGTTACAGGAATTTTCTTCCTCTGCTCCGTGGCTATTCAAAACCTCTGCATCTGCTAGGCTAACACCACAGCACTCTCTCCACTGTCTCTTCTCAGATGTCTTGTGCAAACTGCTTCTTGGGAAGTCTACTCCACCTTCTCAATGTTTCGTCTTCCTGAGGCAGCTCTTCCCCAGTCAAAGACTCTGACTTAGAACAGACTCTTTATAAAACCTTCCTCTCTTGAGTTGACTCTGGAGCAGCCATGTCACAAGACTCTGGAATAGGGTGCAGTTCACATGAGCAGAGGACTTCAGTGTTTACACAAAGCCACTTCCTGAGAAAAACACAATTTGAGACTCACAATACTCCTTGATGGGAAACAGGAAAGATTTTAATATCCCCACATTACAGAAAGGAAAGAAGAGGTTCAGAGAGATTTGTGGTTTACTGTAAAGCCATATAGCCAGTCTGGCAAATCCAGGCAGCCAGTCCAATCTACACTGCTCTCACTGCAGTAGGAGAGAGACCTTCAAATCAAAGCATTTCCTTGATACCACTCAGGTCCTCATTTCAACTGTTTGTTGAAATACGCAGCTTAATGCCTTCTAGACGAAGTGTCCCTCCAGCTGCCTTCCAACTACACTTGGTATACAAACCCACCAGCGGTGCTAAATTGTTAGTCCTATCTCTACCCAGCCATGTCAGAAGGAGGTTTAGAAATTCGATCACTGTTGTTAAAGGTTGATAAGTGATTAAAAAATAAACACTTAAAAGGCGATTTGAGTTAGAATGGGTACTAATTCCTTAATCCACTCCCCTAACCCCAATGGCAGAATTTCAGAGGAGAGAGATCATTTGGACCCATACTATTAAATATGGTGGCACCAGCCACATGGGGCTATTGAGTACTCAAAAACTAGCTGATCCCAATTATGATATGCTTTCAGTATAAATAAACATAGGTTTTTCAAAGAAAACTATGTAAAATATCTCATTAATAATTTTAATCATCACAGTATGTTAAAATCAGAACACTTTAGATATATAAAATTAAATTTTTTAAAATAATAAAATTAATTTCACCTGCTTCTTCTTAGATTTAGAAAATTAAAAATTTTATCTGTCATATTTGTAGCTTGTATTATATTCCTGTTGAATCACACTAATGTGGACAATAAGATTTTTTCTGTTATTTCAAATAACCACATGCAGGTAGTTATACACTCAGATTATGTTTGAGGTCCTATTATTTGCAGAAATAAAAGTTCAGAACTGAGTCCTTTAGGAGATAGTAATATTTCTTCTCCAAAATCACCCCCGGCTGTCAGCTTCCTAAGCTTCCCAAGGCTGGTGACCGCTCCATCATAGAAACACTAGGACACTCCGTGTCCCCAGCCAAGCCCAGACTGAAACCCCTGTGCCAAGCTCACTGCCCCGCCTGGAAGTCTCTCTAGTATATTTTTTTCTTCCACCATATCGGGGCCTGCCCCCTGAAGGAGGACCCCTAGTTAAAATCATGCCCTAAAATTCCACAAACTGCCATGGGGCACTGAGATGTTATGCTCTCTAGGGAATCTCAATGTCTTCGGAGAGGTTGCTGGCTTTGATCAAAAGATGTTAGGATTAAAGACTGTTTAAATCAAGGTTAATGTCATTTGGTTAGAGTGGAATCCAGGGCCTTCATTGATTGTGTCCTTTGATTGAAGGGAAAAGCCATTTTCTTTAAATACTGTAATCTCAGCCTCCCAAGCTGCCACTGCAAAGAGAATCTATTTATGAAAGGCAACTTCTGCCCAGGGTCTCAATGTGTCTCCAAAGTTCATCTTGGCTTAAAGGTGAATTTTGTACCAACACACTGGCCCAAGGAAAACACTACTTCCCCTTCCACACTTGGAGAGAATGCTAATAGAAGCAGGATGAGTTCAGGGACACAGACAGTGAGCTAAAGTCAGTGGTCAAGTCCTGGACAAGAAAGAGAGTCACTTCTTGTCCATCCTCCATGGGATTGCTCACATGGAGCTTCTACCCCTTGATGGGTGGGGAAGGTCAAGAGGACCATAGCTTGCCTCCAAACATTCCACACAAAACAAAGAAGGCCACCCTCAGAGGCCACAGCTGGCCTTGACTCTTGCAAGAAGTTCACATGAGCAGAGGACTTCAGTGTTTACACAAAGCAAAAAAAAAAAAAAAAAGAAACACATCAACAGCCATTTTCCAGTAGAACCAAACCTCGAAACCCCTGAAACATAAATCCACAAAACTAAGAAAGTCTGAAGATCCCAGGCTGCCCCCTCACTCCAAGGGTGGGGTAAGGGACACATAATGATGTCATTTCATATGATTAAAAATATATTGCATAAATAGCACCAAGAAAATAGAATAAAATATAAACTAAAAATAAATGGTTGAGTCAACTCATCTTTAATGCTTTTCTGTGTAACATCTATTTTGTATAATGGAATACGACTTTCATACTCCGACTGCAAATTTAACCTTGGCCACAAGTTATGATGTACATTACAATACACTTTTATTATGTTACACAGTATTGTGGTGGTTTTTTTTAATCTATTGCTAAGCCCCTAACAGTATGTCTGCGTCAGTGAAGCCCATCTGTCACAACCACAGTGGAAACATTATTATGTAAATAGTTCTAGGGCCTCCTTTTGGGGGAATGTAATATACTGTCCTAATATTCCAGCCGGAAAAAAAAATGTTTATGAAAAAAAACCTTTTTTTTTTTTTTTTGTTTTGTTTCATTTGTAGAGAAAGGCAGGTCGAGTTGCTAAAGGTTGTATTTTTTTTAAAAGAGTCCAAATCTCTTTTCTTCTGTCTCTCACTTACAATGTCTTTAAAAGCTAATGATATGACTCCTAATAAAATAAAATAAAATACATGAGAGACTTCTTTTAAACACACCAGCTGAAGTATAGAGCATTAATATCACACAGCCTAGTGCATTAGCCATCTTTTCTATATTACAGTCATATTTCAATAAACTAAGTTTTCTTAGCAGGTGCCATCTTGGATTATTTCTTTATTAGACAGAGTTATAAAATATGCAGAAAGGTATGCTGAATTTTTTGTTATTTATTACCGGATTTAAACCTTTGCCAAAATTCATACACGTAAATCTTCCTCCTTAGAGATAGAGAGGCAACACCTGGAAGGACAGACAGGCACTTGTGCTCACAGGCCTGTGAGCTGGGGGGGTGAAGGGGAGGAGGGTGGTACTGAATGGAGCGTGGCTGCAAGCAGAAGACATCAGTTCCCCAGACTTTTTGTGCATCTTAATTAACCAAGTTGGGATTTCAGGACAGCTTCATATCAGCCAGAACCCTGACTTTAGCCCCTGATCACAGGTGCTAATTATACACTCCAGAACATTCAATCTAGACAAGAGAGAACAAATCAGGGGTAAATTTGGTCCCGTGATTGTATGGGTGGTTCACACCAGGGACTGTAGGAATCCTACAAGGAGGACTTCTAGGTAGACTGAATTTTTAAGGAAAGCTTCCTGAGGAGGCAGTCGGGGATCAGCTATGGCTTCAAGAACCCTGGACTTCAGCGGTTGGAGTGGAAGGAAGAAGCTCCCAGGCACCACCACTCAGGTATGCATTTCTACATGTTCTAGGCAGGAGAAAAGACAATGCAGCCCTGGAGACAGAAAGAACAAAGGAGCTGAGAAAGAGGCAAGAGGGTCAGAGAGCAAGTTTCCCACGTTAGCTTGCTGGAATCAAGACAGTTGTGGAGATCATTGGATCATGGGGTGGGGGCAGCTGAGCAGCTTTCCAAGGAGAACCATCACAAATTAAGCAGAGGTCAGAAAGCCAACCCTGGACCAGAGACAAAGTAGGCGTGGTGAAGGAAGGACAGTCATTCTTAGGGCTGCCTGATGCTAGTCCCTACTGTTCCTCCCAGTCCAGCCAGGTCCCAGGTCTCAGAAGGAAACTGTGTTAAAAGGAAAGTCCAGAAAAAAAAAAAAAAAAACTTTACTGAAAATGCCACCAGCCGTTTGGCAAAGACTTTTCTATTTGTCACCCCACAAAATCATGTCACAGATGGGTAATTAGACATTCACTGATATATTCCTCTGACTCCACTCACCTTCCATCCCTAGAGTCAGCCTGGGACATGGCAGAAGGGGCTCTAGCCATGTGTATGGAGGGAGACTGGGGTGCCCAGTGGAAGACTACAATGGACCAGGAGCAGGGGAGGTAAAGTAGAACATGGTGGCTCAGAGAAGAGGTGACAGCAGAGGAAGCAGGATTCCAACAATCTTGGACCAGTACCTGGTGGGCATGGCCACTAACCAGACAGGGGAAAGTGCATGTGAAACATCATGTAGGGAACTGAGGGTCTCAGGAGGAGAATGCCTGTGTGCTCCAAAGCAAGTAGCTATAATGAATGTGTCTCCATCTTCTTCACTCCATAGATTGGCCTGCAAGTTCTCTGGGGTTCAGGTTGAGAATATGACTCTAGGGCAAAGGTTAGTGACCTAGGGCAACTGCTGAGTCCTCGTCATTCTGCTGTCCTCAGTAAGAATTCAGCTAACTCTTCCTGGCAGAGGGAACCTCTTAAAGCTCAGCATCCTCCCTCTCCCTGCCTCCCAACAAAGCTAGTTCAAGTCAGGAGGCAAACAGGAGCCCAGAAAAAGTGCCTATAGCAATGCTATTTATTCAGAGGCTTTCTCAGCAGGGATTGTAGTAAGGTTGTACCCCATCCATCCGAGTCAGCCAGGAGCCCCCAGTCCTTTCAGGTGACAAAGTTCACAAGGATCTGCTTGGTTCTTCCTGTGCACACAGAGTAGCTCAAGACAGCCAAGAAGAGGAGAAGGTATGAGGAGGAAGAATGGGGCTCTCCCAGAGAGCCTGAGTCTGGTTTTGAAAAGTGATAAAAAATTTGACTTGGGATTCATAGGAAGCCCTGGGAGCAGTGAATGGCCAGTGCCCTGATGTTCTCCCTCCTGTCACTTCTCAGAGCAGTCAGGATTCAAGCATGTCAATTCCCCTTATCCAGGCCCAAGTCACATCCCTGCCTGACATTTGTGCTGTATGATCAAAGGCTATTTTCATAATCTTTCTGACCACATCCTCATTTGTGAAATGGGATAATGAGGCTTATCTTATAGGATTGTTGTGAGTGAGAGATGAATTATCAAATAGCACAGAGTAAGTCTTCAGCAAATGGTAATCACGCTCCTGCCTTATAGGTGTTTGGGATTTATATCCATGAACTCATATAAATATATGTGACACCTAATAATGTTTCAACCTGTGCTGTCCCCTGGGGGAAAAAATCCCACCCTTCAATCCCACCTCCAAGACCTCGCACGGGACCTTTCTCATTGTTCAGACATGCCCTCCTCTCCCAGTTAGAACTTCTAGGTCATGTGGCAACTTCTGAGAGATTAATTATCTGTCAGCTGGGAGGCTCCAGGCAGTTATTGCCCAAGGATGAAAACCAGAAATAGGGGACCCTGCAAGTGACTAAGAGATACTATAGAAGCCAAGAAGGTCTGAAAGACATGTTTTTCCTCCTTCTTAGGCTAGAAATTGGTTCTTATACCTGAAGCCATCTGGCATCCCCCTCCAGGATGGGCAGCAGTTTAGAGACCCCTCCCAGGGGACCCATCAAAAGTCTAAGTTGCACTGGGAGCAGCGGCACATGCCTGTGATCCCAGCGACTCAGGAGGCTGAGGCAGGAGGATCATGAGTTCAAAGCCAGCCTCAACAAAAGTGAGGTGATAAGCAATTCAGTGAGACCCTGTCTCTAAATAAAATTCAAAATAGGGCTGGGGATGTGGCTCAGTGGCCGAGTGCCCCTGAGTTCAATCCCTGGTACCCAAATAAATAAATAAAGCCTGAGATTCTAAAGAGGAAAAAAAAAAGCAGGAAGGAGAACTAATAGCTTCCTACTTCCATCTGAACTTTTTGTATTCAAACTCAGGAATCAGATAACAAATAATACTAAAATAAGATTGCATTAAATATCCTTTCTTCCCAAATCATCAGAAAGAAACTGCAGTTCCTTATTCTACAGATGATAAGATTGATATTCAGAGACCCAACTTGCTAAGGACCACAGAGTGACTCTGCGTATCACACCCTGACCCCGCTTTCCATGTACTTTCCATAGACCTAGAATTATTCAGGTAGAGGTCAGGGCAGTGTTGGTGCAGCCAGTCAGCTGCTCCTGATCTGGAGTCGTGATGCCTAATAGCCAAGGCTTCTTGCCCCAGCTCACCCCAGGGTTGGCCAAGTCCAGAGCTGATTTAGCTGTTGGCACCAGTGGCTGATTAATAAGAGGAAAAGTAAGCACTGTGGGAGGGGCATAAGTAGGAAGGTATAGTTAATGTGTGGGGGAGAAGTCCAGGGAAGAGGCAGCTCCATTTGGAAACACCCCCACCAGGATGCAGATGTTCCAGCAGCCAGCTGGGCAGCAGGCCTGGCAGGAAGCTGCTCTGGCTTTGACCTCAAAATCTATGCCTTTCCCCAGCCCCCTTCTTGCTCTTTCACTCTGCTCTTCTGGCTCCCTCCCCGCTGCCTTCTTCCTTCCCTTTCTACCATTCTCTTTCCTTGCTGTGTTTTCCAGCCCTCCACCCTCACACCCATGTCCCTCTCTCTGACCTCTCTGATGCTAAGGACTTCATCTGGAAGATCAGCCGACCCTGGAGTCAGTGTCTTATTTTCTTTCTTCTGGCCAAAACCAGGGAGTGCAGACACAAGCAAATTGTTCACGTTGGGGCGGGGGGGATCTTAGGGACATTCTCAATTTCTTATTCTCTCTCTATGATGAAAAAAGAAAAGGAGATAAATAGCCTGATAAGCACCTAGAACTCAAGAATTCACCGGGTACAAATCATTTCATGTATTTGCTTTATCCCCAATCTCAGTCAAATCCCCTTCCCCATTCTTGATGACAACCCATGGCTGTCCTATCACTTCCATTTATTAAAAAGTGCAAATGAGCTGAACCTTGTTTAGAACTTGAGAGCTCCCAAGTTCTTTTTCGGCTTTCCCAGGTTCCTTGCCTATGGAGAGCATACACATTTATCACTTCCAATGGTGTATTAACCATGTCTGTGTGGGCAGGGACTCAAGAGTGTCTATTGAAGGGAGAGGCTGGGGGAATCCGACATCAAAGCCCAGTCCTTTAATGAATCTGTTGTGTCAATGTCTCTTGGGACTTGGGCTGCGCACTCAGGTTGGACCCTTCACTGAGCCTAGGAAAAGGGGGGATGGATAATAAAGCATTGCTCAATGCTTGAGTCCAGTTACCCAGAACATGCTACATCGAAGAGAGCAGGACTCCTATCTGGACATCTGGAAAACAATAATTTCTTAATGTGATATTTTTGTTTCCTGAAATCACAAACCACACATCAACCACACAAGCCAATTGTAGGAAATGGGTAAAAAATTGCAATATCATTCTCCTACCACATTCTGGGGAATTAAAGCACAGAAAAGGAACTTCTTTTTCTCAAGGTCACACAGTGTCTGGAATCAAAACCCTTTGTTCTGTAATAGGTCTTCTGGCCATATCGCTTCTAACACATTTTCTCCCACTCATACGTCATTCCTTAGGTCTGCCAGAGATAGGGCCAAGAGATATAAAACTTTGGGGATATCTTTTACTTTGTTGTTTTTTCCAAAATGGTCAGATTATGGGAGCCACTGAGACTCCTCAAGGGAAGAATGGAACTTGGAAGGTTTGAATGACAATGGTTCAACACATTCTCCATTTTTCCTTGGGTCCCCCGTAAAGATAAGACCCAAGAAGAATTCAACAAATGTGTTTGGATTTCCCAAAAACCCATGGAGGATTTCTTCATGCAAAGGACTTGTCAAGAGCTTTTTGATGAGTTCAAGGTAAATGTACCAGAAACAGATGGATTAAGTTTGCCTTCAACTCACATGTGCTGGAGATTTGCAGCTGAGAAAATGCTTAGACCTGTGCATTTCCAGGGACTGGTTCATTCCAAAAAGAGTGGGATGTTTTGCTGAGTCCCAAACACTGGCTTCTCCTGTCCCTAAAAATAACTGAGCTGTCCAGCTGTTGGATGAAGATTTTCTCTTTTGGTTTTGTTTCATTTGATTTTCTCACAAAGCACCAGAGTGATAAATGACTTCAAAATCTGGTAGAATGTTCTAGGGGAATCAAGCATCAATAATAATAATAATAATAATAATAATAATAATAATAATAAAATACTGTCACAATTACATCACTGCCCTCACCAGACATTCTGTCCCTTGAATATTACCTGTCATTGTTTACCCATCTGTCAATGTCAACCCCAATATTTACTTCCTCTAGGAACATTTTAGGATTATTTTCATCATCAATCAATCATTGAAACCATTTTTTGAGCACCTACTATGAATCTACAATATTTTGAGGATTCAGTAAGTATATAAGGCAAGGCCCTTGTCCACAGTGAGTTTACAGTCTAATTAAGAAGTTTCTACAACCTCATGAAGGTCAAAATGAAGGATACAAGCATTCAGTGACTTTAGGAATTCAGAGAATGAAGAAAGCACTATTCATATCAAAGGGACAAGAAACCATGATAATAACATTCATTAACTCCTTCCTTTTGAGGACTTTTACAAATGTCAGATCTTCACCAAAATCTCTTTAACAGGGACTTGGATTTATTTTAATAGAGGATAGAGAAGATGAAATGTCCTTTCAAGGTCACACCCCTATTAAGTGATGAAGCAGGCTAAGAATCCAGACTAGTGACTTTTAACCTAAGCACCTATGCCTTATGTTTCATCACTTCTTGCAAAGGTGTAAAAGTCAAATAGGTAGGTAACTATGGTAACTTGAAGACAACCGGACTCATCTAGACATTTCTAAGTCTGTTCAAAGTACACCAGCACACTCTCACCACCCCATTTTCTTAATTATTTATGCTATTTGGAATTTTCCCCTCTTGTCTTCCATTTTTAAAGATTCAGTACAAATTTGTTTTCTTGGAACACATAGGACAATGTCTCTCACTGGTCAACTAATTATAAATGGGGCTGCATATTGCTTTTAACGTTTTATTAGACTTTTACCTAACTAAACTTTAGTTATTGTTTAATACATCAGTGTCTCATCTTTTGCAAAGATTAGCTGCTTGCTGAGGAGGGTTTTAAACCCCATACCTGGCCCCAACTGTTTTGAGAGTGTACCATGCTATGTTTAATAATCATGTATAAAACTCCTGCCCAGTGATAAAGACTCCCACATCTGCAGCCCAGCTCCCATAATGCTACAGAACTCTCCACCCGCATGTTCCACATGCTACTCAAGCTCCTATGTTGAAAATTCTACCATCTTCCCCCAAAACTAGCTTCTCTTCCAGAAGTTTCTCTTGCCAACAGAAGTAACATAATTCTCCCAGTCTAGCTCCAAAAGTGATCATCAGTTTTGATTTTTGATGATCAAAAATCAACCTCAAGGCCTGTTGATTATTCATCTGAAGTTTCTTATAAGTAAAGGGCATCCTATCTTGCACTAGGTGACCTTGTAGAGATAAAAGAAAGGGAAGATTCCTACAAGAAGTGCTTGTTAAGGAAGGGACAAGATACACAAGGAAACAACTAGATGGCAATGCAGGCCCCTGTGTGACTAGCTCCCATTGTCAATGCCATTCTTCAGATGTGGGCACCATGAGCTTGAGTTAAAGTAGCCCATAGATGCTGCCTGGAAGGGGATTCCAGAGATCTTCAGAGGCAGGGAGGACTGAGTTTGGAAAAGAAGAATTAGAAGGCTCTAGAATCCATCCTGTGGTGACAAATGAGAAGAAAAATGAATGGGCCCTGCTCCTACATATCAGAAGTCTTCCAAAGAGAAGAAAAAGTGAAACTAGTACAAGGAAATACTTTAAATCCAAACAAAGAATATGTCATGTCCAATAGGACTAGCTCATGGAGCTAAGAAAAAGATTCCGGAACCAGCATTCAGAACCTGGACTTCTTGCTGCTCTTCCGGAACAGGGCCTGTGGAATCTCCCCACAGCAGGATTCTGGGGTTGTTCTTTCCTGGCCATTGTGCATGCTGTCTGCAAGGAAGAATCAGTATTCAGTGTAATCTTTTCACAAGAGCCTCTCCACCTGCTCCCAGAGCCCGACTTGAGGTGCTCCTATAAGCAGGAGCCTCACTCAGGACCACCTCAGGGTCCCAAGGTAATTTTTCAAAGACACAGATTAAGTCAGTGGGCTATTGAAATTCCCCACCAGAGGGAGGCATTGGGGATGACTGTGCTTAGCATCTCTCCTCTCCTCTTTTGCCTTGCTACAGCAGCCATGAAAATAAAATCCCACCCTTACCTGCAACCCCATAAGAATTTATTACTTCGGTTTATATTTGTTCCCCTCTGACTCTCCTAAAGACAGTTGCTCCTGGGAGAGGATGTTGGAGACACATTGGTAGCAGCCATGAAAATGCTGCCTTGGTAATGATGGAGACTCGCGGGAGCATAAATGACGGAGGACCCCAACTTCTGAGATTTAAAATCCATCATGGAAACTCCCATGCACTGCTCCAAACCAATGCCTAAATGAGGCAGGGACCCCAGGCTGGCCTGTTCCTTTGCTGGTGGCCTTCAGTTCATGGACTCTTAGGGCTTTGTCAGCATTCCTTAGTCTGAGTAGAATACTTCCATGCAAGCTGCTCCTTCTCCAGATATACGTCAGATATATGTCAGATATACATCAATATCTGATATTTCTTCAACCTTCCCTGTCTCCCTTCCTTTTTCCTGTCCCAGAGGTAATTTTCTACCTAAATTCTCCCCCTGCTTAGAGAACAGGGCAGAAGCTATCAATGACCTCATTCTCACAGAGGTGCTAGATATTTAATGTATTCCCAACATCTCACTTTTAGGAACAATTGCTTTTAGGAAAGTTGAGAGAGAACAAGTATGAACCAAAGTAGTAAATCCCTGTGGGGTTGCAGGTGTGGGTGGAGATTTCAGGTCCTCTGACAGGTGGATGAAGAATTTGCATACCTTAATTTCCCAAGGCTAAAGGATACCTACACAGAATTCTCAGCAATCACAGATCTGCCTACGTCTACCAGCAGGTAGGTAATATTTCTTAATCCTAGAAAAATGTAGCCCATCAATATCATCATTAATAAGAGATATTTTTTAAAATCCTCAGCCAGAGTTTATTCACTGACTTTAGAACTCCCAACCCCAAAGAGTGTTACTCCTTCCACCTCCACAATTGCAATGACAATCAGAATATGTAGCATACTACATACAGACAAGCCCTGAGGTGACTAACAATTCCAGTCAGTTCTTTCTTATTAATGTATGTCTTCCAGAATACTTTTCTTTGGAGAATAAAACAGAAAAAGAAAAAAGAAAAAACTGGGAAAGATGATTATTATTTTTTTTTCATAAAATAGTTTTAGGAGTTGTAGACCTGGATGATGCCCAGGAAAAAGAAGGAAGAGGAGCCAGATGAGAAAGAGGAGGAGGAGGAGGAGGAGGAGGAGGAGGAGGAGGAGGAGGAGGAGGAGGAGGAGGAGGAGGAGGAGGAACAGGAGGAGGAAAGACAGTAGGGGCAAATACTCTTTATCTCTCGACTTTAATATTAAAAAATTATACTGTATATCCAGAAAAGGACCTGAAATACAATTGTACACTCTAATAAATAATTTTTAAATGAGTTCCTGTATAATCAGTACAAGGAGGAGATAAAACATGTCCAGCATCCTCAAAACCCTCCAACTGTCTGCTCTGTCAACCTCCAAAGGAAACCATTGTCATAATCTTAATACAGCAATCTCTCGCCTGCTTTTCTTATCTAGTTTGCAATTCTAAACACTGTGGTTTATTTTGCCTGCTTTAGAATCTTATATGAAAGGAATCAACTATGTGTGTTCTTTTAGGTTTGGTTCCATTTGCATAATTAATTGTGAAAGTTAACCACATTCTGCATGTAGCAGCAGTTTGCTTGTTTTCTTTCTTGTATAGTATGCCACTAAATGGTATTCTACTGATAATTGATATTTTGGTTATTTCCAGAATAGGCTGCCATAAATTATCTCTTGACATATTTGTGCTCAAATTTCTACTGACTGTGTTCTAAGTAATGAAATTGGTTAAGTCATAGGGTGTGGATATCCTCAGCTGTGGAAGCACAAACTCTTTTCCAACATTATTGGGTCAATTTACACCATCAACAGTAGTGCATAACAGCTCTGATTGCTCCATGGCCTTATGAAAACTTGTTAATAACAGACTTTTAAAATTACTAAGTCTGTAGTTATAGAGTGTTACTTCATTGTGGATTTAATTTTAATTTTTCTCATGATTACTGATAACTAGTGAAGGTGGACACATTGTCATGGAAACACATTGTCTTTTTGTAGAATCCCTATTTGGGTCTCTTGCCTGTGTTTCCACTGGACTGTCTTTCTTTTATGGATCTATAAAAGCTCATTATTCTGGAAACTAGATTTTTGTTAGTTACATATATCATAAACATCCTCTCTCACAATTGGGGAAATCTTTATTTACTCTTTTGATGGCTTCTTTTAAGACTAGAAATTCTGTATTGAATTCTGTAATCAGAATTCAATATAGATAATATATCAAGCCTTTTTCTTTATGATTAGTGTTGCTTGTTTTCTCTCTAATTTTTTTTTCTCTCATCTGACATTCTGAAAATATTTTCTAGCTTGTCTTCCATAAGGTTTATGATTTTGCCTTTTTTATAGTTATATTCACAACCTATCTGCAAATGCTTCTTTGCTTTTGCGGGGCTGGTTTGTTTGGTTGGTTGGTTTTGTTTTGGGACTGGGGATTGAACTCAGGGGCATTTGACCACTGAGCCACATCCCCAGCCCTATTTTGTATTTTACTTAGAGACAGGGCCTCACTGAGTTGCTTAGTGCCTCGATTTTGCTGACGCTACCTTTGAACTTGCAATCCTCCTGCCTCAGCCTCCCCAGCCACTGGGATTACAGTCATGCTCCACCACGCCCAGCTGCAACTGATTTTTTTAAATGGCATTAGGTCGAGATTAAGTTTCGTTTTAAAAAAAAGAAAGAAAAAGGAAAAAGGAGATCTACTTTGTTCCCTAAGCATTTAACAAATCTTTGCCTAGTGCAATATTTTGTCCTAAATCAGGTGCCCATGTATCTGTGGGTCTGCTTCTATTAACCTATTGTTAAAATAACACTACTCCATTTTAATTATATGCAGCTTTAAAAGAAATCTTAGTACTTGATGGAATAAATTTTTTCTCTCATTCTTCTTCAAGAGTGTCTTAACTATTTTTAGCATGATTACATCTTGCACATCTTTTTTTTTTTGATTTATTCTTAGGATTTCATCTTATGTTTTTGATGCTATAATAAGTAGTGTGCTTTAAAAGTTCATTTTCTAATTGTGTATGGCTGGTATTTCAAAATCAATTGTTTTTTAATACAGAGCTATTTACAGAAAACTTGCTAAACTTACTTGTAAGTGCTAATAATTTATCTGTAGATTTTTTTAGATATTTTTGCATACAAAATAATGCAATATATAAATAAATTTTTGCAATTTTATTTCTTGCATTCCAACTCAAATAATATATATTTGTTTAATTTTTTTCTTTCTGCATTGACAAGGACATCCAGTGTAATATTGAATAAAAATAATGACAGTGGACACCTTAATTGTGATCAAGATCTCAAAAAAAGGATCTGTCAACATTTATGCAAAAGTGTAATTGAAGATAGTTTTTGTAGCTATCCTTTATCAGGAATATTTTCCTTCATTATAAGGAAGTTTATATATCTATGAGTATTTTGTTCACATAATTTATCATAAATTTTTTCAGTTTTCCTGTACCTATTAAAATAATGAAATATTTAATAGCATATTCCACTAAAGTGGTGAAATCCAATAATTGATTTTTAAATATTAAACAAATTCTGTATTTCCAGAATAAACTCACATCAGAAGTGACAAATCACTGTGTCCCATATATTGCTGGGCTTGACTTTCTGATGCCTTATTTAAGATGTTTGTCTAAGTGTTCAGGAGAGGCATTGACTTGTAATTTTCCATTCTTTTATCATAGGTTTGGTATCATATTTATGCAAGCCTCATAAACAAGTTAGAATATGTTTATTTATTTTCCCTATATAGAAGTTTGGTTTAAATTGGCATAATTTCTTTGCTGTAAATTTTGTACAGTTTGCTGATGAAACCTTTTTTCTTAAGTTTTCCTTTTTATGAAAATTACAAATTAAATTCCTTTCTAATTCCATGACAATTCAAACTTTCACTTTCTTTTTATGTTGCATTTAGTAGGTGTAATTTTTCTAGAAATTTGTGTATTTCAAATAAACTTTCAAATTTGTTGCATAGAGTTGTTTACAACATGCTCTTTTTCCCTTTTCACAGTCTTAGATCCATAATGATAGCCCTTTTCGATTATTTGCACCCTTTCCTTTTTTCATAATTAATTCTACCAGGACTTTATGAATTATTTATTATTTTCAAAGAATATCTGTGCTGTATACACTATGGCCAGTTAGTCACTTAGGAACTAGGTTATCAGATCTACTGTCACAGCAGCACACTATTGTAGTGCTTGTGTTCCAATAACACTGACTTTTCTTATGAATGACCCCAAACACAGTAAGAGTAATGTTGGCCACTCAGATATGCCAAAGAGAAGCTATAAAGGGCTTTAAGTACAAAGGTGAAAGTAATACTTTTATTAGAGTATATTTTTGTAACTTTTATTTTATTATTAGTTACTGATGTTACTCTCTTACCATGCCTAAATTTTTTTCCTAATCCTGTTGCCATATTTTCTGCTCCTTTATTCATGTTTCAGTGTGTTATGACATATTTGGGGAGTTGTTACTCTCTGGCTTCTTCTAGTTCTAAAACCTTACAATGTTATGAGGAATGCCAGGAATGGTAAATGTTAGAGCACATCTATCTCTTATTTTTTATTAGTTGTTCAAAATATTACAAATCTCTTGACATATCATATTTCCTACATTAGATTCAAGTGGATTATGAACTCCCATTTTTACCCCAAATACAGATTGCAGAATTACATCGGTTACACATCCACATTTTTACATAATGCCCTATTAGTAACTGTTGTATTCTGCTACCTTTCCTATCCTCTACTATCCTCCCTCCTCTCCTCTCCCCTCCCATGCCTAAATTACAGATTAAATTTTATCATAGGTATGCATGTTTAGGAAAAGTTGTGTGTGGATGTGCATGTGCATGTGTGTGTGAGTGTGTGTGTGAGTGTGATTCGGGATTATCCCAAAGGTCCCTGAGGATCTTAAAATATATCCTCCATGAATAAGGGAGGACTACTATGTCTTTGCTGTTGTTAAGTACAATATGACATATATATTTTTAGGTTAAACTTTATTCATTTTTTTAGACTTATATATCTGACTTAATTTTTCTGTTTTTCTCTCGGTTAATGAGAGAGGTAAGTTAATACCTACATATATTGACAGTTAATTTGTTGATTTTTCTTTTAGGTTTCTCCATTTTTATGTTTCTATATATTTTAAGGTCATATTTTAGGTGCATCTAAATTTAAAATTGCTATGTCTTCCTGTAAAGCTGAAAACTTTAATGATGAAGAAATCCTTTCTACTTCTACTAATGTTCTTGCATTTAATTTTCTACTTTTTATATAATAAATATAGTATATATTTTTTTATATTTTAAATTGTATTAGCCTCCTGTTGGTAATTATGTATCTTTAAAAATCTAACCTGATGAGCTTTGTCGTTTTTCTATAGTGTTTAAGCTATTTGCATTAATTGCTCAATGTAATCATCAACATATATGTGTTTAATTTTACCACTTTACTACTAGTTGCACATTTACTTTTTGCACTTCATTTCTTCTTGTATCTTTTTTTTTCTGAACTTTTTTCTTCTATCAGAAGAAAGTTCTTCCCCTTCTATTTAGTATAAGAGTACTGGTGACAAATTTCCTTTTTTTTTTTTTTCTTTCTTAGAGTGACTTTCCTTTACCTTGACCCTTGAATGGTATTTCCCAGACAATAAAAGTTTTAGATGGGTAATTATTTTCTTTTAGCACATTATATCATTATATTGTCTTTGGGTTTTTTTTCTTTTTTCCTATGGGAAAATTGCTTATTTTTCTAATTGTTATACTTTGAAGATAATCTTTCACTCATAACTGCTTTTAAATTTTTTTAAAAAAATTAAATTGAATTTCTGAAATTTTAAAATCATATAATACATGGGGCTTAACGTTTTGCATGTGATTCATGTTGGTTTTATATCTCATCTTAATATATTTTAACATTTTATTGAAAATTTCTCAGATATTATTTCTTCAAATATTTTTTCTTCTCTCTCTATCTTTCTCCTATTTCTGAGACTTCAAACATATCACTCTTTCCTCTATTTTTATTACCTCTTTTCTGTTTTTTTCTTCTTTCTACCTGTGTATGATTAGACTTTCTTCTGGATATTTTCTTTTGACTTGTATTCCAGTGAATTAATTCTCTCTTCAGCTATGTCTAATCTTTGGAGAAATTATTCCATAAAGTTCTTGATTTAAAGTATTATATTTTATTTCTATAATTCCCATATAACTATTTTTTTTCAAATTTGTTATATCAGTATTATAGCTTTTTAATTCTCTATTGAAATTTTCATCTGTTTTCATTTGCTGAAAATAGTTCATATAGTTGTTCTGAAGTCTGAGCCAGACATTTTAATATCTGAAAATTCCATGGGTATTATTTGGCAAGTTCTTGCTTGAGTTGCTTTTGTCTCTTTATATGTGTATTTATTTTTGTGTACTATACAATATATTTGAAAAGATATTTATTTATAGAAGTAATTTAAGGTACAGAATGACATCTTCCAATAAAGATGATTTTCACTTGCTCTTGACAAAAATCTTAGAACAATCTTGATAACCTTGACATAGTTTCAAATACTGAGAATTTCTGGGTAATTCAATGGCTGGAGGCAGACTGGATTTTTGAGAGAGTTCTTTTCTTTTTGTTTACTTATTCCTATGCTACAACTTTCCAGAGTCCCACTCTAGTTTGAAGGTGATTTATCAGTGCTTATATGTCTAGATTTTGATGTTCTCCTGAGCAATTCTTGACTACTTTACTAGCTTTACAGTGTCTTTAGGAAGCTTTTTGATATATATATATTTTTTTTATCTTTTCTAGTTCTAGGCAAAAGAGTGGTCTGAAATCAGTTAGTCTACCAATTCTGATACCATCCCACATCTGATACATGAATCCAATTCTACCTTCTGACTCCAGAAAGACCTGTGTATGTCCCTACCACTTCCTAGAGACTAACAATGGAAATTGAAAGCATTATAGGTTTTTACCCAGAGGACTCAGCTTTAACTCACCTCTGCCCTAGTCTTTGATTTTTGTGCCTGTAGTATCAGCTGGGCTACTGTCTTATGTCTGTGACCAAATAATGCCCACTTCAATTCTCACAAACTCATTTTGTTCTTTTCTTTGTGCCTAAAGACAGGCCCACCTCTCTATAGCTTCCAAGAATGGGGTCTCATCTTGCTCTTTTTCATCTCTTCCTGCACTGCAGTAGGTCTGTGTAAGCAAGATTTCATCACTTGCCAATGTTCCTGGGATGCCACCTGCTGGCCAGGTCATCAGTTGGCAACACCTGATACCCTTCTCTTTTTAAGATACTCTGTGCTCCTCCTAGGACTTCTCTAAGACTAACCATTAGCCAGCACAATATTAGTACCCTCCATGAATTCTTCTCAGCACTTGCAATAAGAGTTTCTACTGAAAAGTGGAGGTTTTCCACAACCATGTTCTTGGGTTTACCCACCCAGGGCTGCCTAACTAGCCCAAGCTCCACCAAATCTCATTACCCCTTCCTTCTTGGTACCTAGTCCCACTTGGAGGCAACCTGGCCACGACATGTGGAGAAGGACCTGAATCATAATGAGGAGACTGTATCTATTCATTTACTCATTCATTCATCCACTGACTCACTAATTTCCTTCTTCATGACCTGGAATTCCAGAGTGAGGGAGAGAGTAGAAACCTTGGTAAGAAAGTAAAATATAACATTTAACACTTAATTATCATTATATTAACGTCTCAAAAACAATTAGTCTTATTATCAAGTGAACTTTTCAACACTCTCTAGTGGTAATACTAGGTCTAGAAGAATAATTTGTCCAGAACTTGGCTAAAAACTATAAAACCTTGTACTGCAGATAATACCTGTTTGTAATGAACACAGTACCCTTTTTCATGTAAAGAATGTTTCTGTATAAGCTTTTCTTTATGTATTCATTGAACAAATATTTATTTAGGCAGGCTCTGAGCTTCGGAAACAGAGAAAGGGTACCAGAGGCATCGTCCTCAAGAGGTTCCATTCTGCTGAAAGATGTTTACATTGCATTATTCCAAGGGTCATGATGGAGAGCGCATTCACAAAAGGGACTCTGAGCCTGGACAAGGACAAAAAGCAGTGGGGAGGGGGACATTCCTGAGTGCTGGTACTGGCCAAGGCATGTCACTCAGCAGCCAGAGGTTTCCCTTCTGACTCTTCTCACTGATTTTACAGATAAAATTTTTCAAGCAAAAGCAAAATTCAGCTCTTGTGGATCTGAGTGATTGCTAATGCTAAATTAGTGAGTTTGAGTTAATGATGTTTAAAATGGTCATTTTTCCCCATATAGTCCAATGAGTCCTTGCTCTGCTTCTGTTGCCCCTAGAAAAAGACTATTTTGTGACTTCAATTTCTTGTGCCACCTACCCAGTTTCCACATTCAAAGGTCCAATTATAAATATATATTACTACTACTAGACAAACTGGCCCCAAATTCTCCAAAAGTCTCTATTAGAAAAGCTGGCTAAAAAAAAAAAAAAAAAGAAAAGCTGGCTACACCCACCCTCTGTTAGGCTTCTCTGTTTATTTACCAAACTGTAAACCAGTAAACATTTGATAATCTTAAACTGTGTACCTGGTCCTTAGGTGCTATACACTTTTTACATAGAGTTCCAGATTCTAAGTATGCTTAGAATCTAGATGAATGCAAATAAGATACTTTTATGATTATCTAGGCAGTATGCATTTTTTTATTTCACAAATTATCACTGGATATTGAGGTTGTGCTGAGCATTGTGATGGACATTGGAAGCCTTCAGGCAGTAGAACAGGTTCACAAGCCAACAGGAGACTACAGTATTAGATACAGGGAGCCATCTAAGATTTCCTCAGCAATAGCAAGCAGATGACCACAGACTCTGATTATTATTGAGGGTGCCATCATGTTCAACAGCATATAGGTCAACCTGAGCTTTGGGATGCTTTCCATACTGACTACACCTTCCACAGGGACCTTCCCATGTGGATCCATCCACCCTCTTCACATCTGGATGGATCAGATCTGAGGTGAGCATATTAATTTATGGAAAAAAATCTCTATTTTGGCCACCAGCCTTTCTCTCTCTCTCTCTCTCTCTCTCTCTCTCTCTCTCTCTCTCTCTCTCTCTCTTTGGGTGGGGATACAGTAAACTAGTTGATAATAAAAGCACAGAAATTACACCAAAAGTATTCAGTCTGAAAAGGACTTGAGTCTTCCATTTGCCCAAATGAATAGAAAGAACAAGTAAACAGAAATTCTTAAACCAAACTGAATAGAGGAAGTGGCTGGTCGTTAGCAGAAGGAACAATGAGCTCTTGTCTTAAAGGAGGCATCAAGAAAACCCAGGCACAAGAATTGGCCTGGATTCTGAAAGCCCTCCCAGGCCCTGGTTACATCACACCTCACATGCACTACTCCCCTGAGTTCTCATTCCTGGGGAATCCAGGGGTGCTGTGTCTGGCCTTGCTTGATAGAAACCCCAGCTCTTGCTATTAATGGAACATCTCACTTTCACCCTAAAGATCCTGAATTCTGTGATGAGAAAGGCCCAGTTCCCTCCTGGCAGAAGGCCACATCTATGCATGTCCCTCGTTGTGGGGCTGAGTCTCATCATGCACACAGGCTGTGGCTATTGCAGGTTGCTGAGGGAGATGTGGGTCATCACTGTTAGAAGCAAATTAGTTACGTGAAAAGGATGATGTTACTGAGGAGGTGCATGGTTGCAAGTGAGGGCCATTTAAGTCCTAGGAGAGGAAAAGGAAGGCCTCTCCCTGAGGGAGGAAGGACTCAGATCCTCCCAGGTGGCCCAGAGGACAGAGGCATTCATTCTCACCTTGCAACCTCTTCCCACACTCTAATCCATCAGATCTGGGTCAGGACAAGTGGGTGGGTGAGAAAGAGAGGTGTGAAGTGACAAACCTCAGGTGACAAAGAGGGAAGAGGCCACAGGACATATTGCTCCTCTAGGGGACACTGCAAATTGTGTCCACACTTTATGCAAACAGAGTCCATATTTATGCAAATACCCCAAGAGCTCTATTAGTTGCTAGAGGCACAAAGTCCAGCTAGAAGACTTAGAGGGGAGGCTGTTGACTGCCACTCTCATTCAGGTACTTTCTCTTTCCTGGACTGAAATTCAAAAGTGAGATTGACCTCACTGCCTTCTCTTTGAGCAAAAAGGGTTAAGACACAGGTTGCAAATGTTGATTCTTTCAGGTAACAAGCAGACATGACTTTATTTAGGACCAGAGCCCCTTTGGGGATTGCCAGTTTCATAACATTTAGACACCAAACCCAGAAAACCCATGATCTCTGTGTCCCTTGCTGACTCCATCCTGGTCAAACTTCCTGGTGCTCTCTCCCATGCTACAAACCTCCTTCCTTCCCAGCTCTCCACCCACTTAACCCCACCTCAGGGCCCTCAGAGGCTACTAATGCTGATTTGATACTTATTTCAGGCCAAGAAAGTCTCATGCAATACACATTTGAAGAAGTACCTTTAATGCCTAAATCCACAAGGATAAGTATCTCATGGAGGAACTCCAAACAAATATTTATTTTGAATGGTGGTGTTATGGTTTGGATATGAGGTGTCCCCAAAAGCTCACATGTGAGACAACACAAAAAGGTTCAGAAAATATATGATTGGGTTAGGAAAGCCTTAATCCAATAAGCAAATTAATCACCTGATGGGGTTAATTGAGTGATAACTGAAGGAAGGTAGGGTGCAGTTGGAGCAAGTGGGACATTGGCGGGGTGTGGCTTTGGGGTATATAATTGTATCTAGCAAATGGAGATCTCTCTTTCTGTCTCTCTGCTTTCTGATCATCACATGAGTTGCTTCCTTCCACCACACTCCTCTGCCATGATGTTCTGCCTCACCTTGAGCCCTGAAGAATGGAGCTGACTGTCTATGGACTGAGACCTCTGAAACCATCAGCCCTTAAACTTTTCCTCCTCTATGATTGTGCTGTTTGGGTCTTTTAATCACAGCAGGAAAAAAATACTGACTAAAATAAGTAGAAAGCAGTGGTCTCCCTTGGGCCTCCAAAGTCAACGCACAAGCAACCCTTCCCCAACCTACCAATGACAATTAGGACTTGGCTCAGTGCTGAGGCCACCATCTCATGATGACTCCTCCCTTCCTGGGAATCCCTAATTCTGCATGTTCGTTTCTCTTTCCCAGTAGTTATGTCCTCTAAGGTAACTCTCTTGAAGGAAAGAAAAAAAAAAGCTGAATTTTTAGGAAATAACTTCCCTGGAGGCATGGCCAGGGCTGGCTTCTGGAATTCATTTTCCAGCTAAGCACTTTAGAACCGTGTTCCTTGTGGTTATTAGCACTAGTGACAATAGCCTTTTCCTCCCTGAGCCACGCAGATTAAGGAAACCTAAGACTACATTTCTAAAATTGTTTCCATTTCAACCCACAGAGAATCGATACAAGAGAAGAGCATCGCCTTAAACGCTAATGTTATCCAAACTCAAATTCATCTTTGATGGATTGGTGGCCGTGCTTTTTTAAGGCCAGACCAGAATAAATATACACAATTCTTGAGATTCTTTCTTTTTTCTCCCATCCACAGAGAGTGCAGTGAATGATATACTTACACCCAGCCATCCCTTCAGGACACAATCTGTATGGGGGAATTGGAAACTATTTCCAGTAAAATGGTCCTGGGGCTCTGCTAAGGATGTCAGCCAGCATTGACTATATGACTCAGGAGTCCCCAATGTGATAGAAGTCATGGCACAAACTAAAGAGAGCTTCCAGCACAAGGTACAGATACAGGCATCAGGACCCTCTGCAGCCACCGTTGGACCCAGTCCTACCCTCCTCTTTCACATGGATATGGTCCTTTGACTCCCACCACCTCTGCGTATGTGTATTCAAGCCCAGTTCTGACCCTGGTACCCGGGACCAATCATGGCTTGAAGCAGGCTTAATTGACAAAGCCCCAGTCCCATGTTTTCTTGACATCCAATCATTGTAGTCTTCAGATATCTGCCTTGCTCCCTTTCTACTTCCAGAATGTCCCCTCCTCACCTTCCTTTTCTTCAGGACTCAGATCAGGCATCACTTCCTCCAGAAAACCCCTTCTTCTGTGGCCCCCTTGCTGAGTCATATGTCCTCTTATGTCCCTCCCCATTATATTCTCGGCACACCTCCACTACAATGTTGGTCACCTGGAACAGCTAGCAGCTGTTTGTGTATTTCCCCCATTGTAGTGTGACAAACTGAGAACAAGGTCCACGTCTGATTCAGCAGAAAATACAACACACCACCTGATACATGATTGACAGGAGAAGGAGGAGAAGGAGGAATGAATGAATGAATGAATAAATGAAGCCCCAGTTTGGTCCTGGAACCTAGTCAACCAACAGAGCTTCTGTTTTTAATTCCAAGACATTGTTGAAAAATGGGGATCAATACTGTTTAGTTGATAATCTGTCAACACGTGGTCTGTTCTGGACTTTGCTTCAGGGCTCAGTCATGTGACTTGTTTGGCCAACTGAATACTAGTAAGCATGACACAAGGAGTAGCTTGGCAAGCTCTTGCTCAATGAAGCACACCCTCTCTTGTTGCCAGGAACCCTCTGACATCATGAACAAGACTGGACTTCCTGTAGAAGGTTAAGAGCCCCTCACCAACCTTGCCATGCTATGCTTGGTGGTCACTGTCAACTGGATTCCTATTTGTAAGTGTCCCAGGGACCCCATTGCTGGTCAATCTCTTGTTACAGAAGTGTAGGCTCTGATTATTGTATCAATGGGACACTGGTCTTTGCCCACAGACCTGACTCTCCTTCTAGTACTTTCAACCTGACGAAGGTAAGTCAGTTCCTCAAGGACTCTGTTCTTACTCCCTTCATGGGCAACTTATAGCTTGGTTGTGTACTAGGTATCTCCCATCCCAATGTGCCCAGGCTATACCTGGCTAAGTCTTCAGATAAGTTACTAATGGAAAAATGATCCAATAGAAATTACAAACATGATACACAGAGAAAACAGACACTATTGGCATTTTTGATACATTGGAGTCAGTACAGGCTAGCCAGAAATGCAGCTTGGAAAACCAACACCCAAGCAATGTTCCAAAGCAAGATTGAAAAATAAATCTAGCACCACCCCCAACCCAACAACTCCCATGAGAAATTGGGAATTGGGGAGTAGCAGAGTAAGGTGGGAAGCAGAGGAAACAGCAAAATATCAATCAATAAAGATGAGAGGAGACCTACTGTGGGTCACCCCTGAGATCTTCATCTGAAAAATGAAGGTAATTACCCAAAATTAGAATAATCAGCAGTTAATATGAGCTCCCTGTAATGCTGTATCTGATTACATAGGGTGGGGGGGTAGGGGCAGAGAGGCCAGTGAGATGGTACTGCAGCAGGGGGTCAGTGTTTGCTGTGAGAGGGATGCAGGTAGGATGGCTGGGTGGGCGGTAGGTAAATGACAGAGTGGCCTGACCCAAGATGGGAAGTAAGCAGTACCTGTGGCGAGGAAAAAGGAAGAGAACAGTTTAGAGTGGGTCCAGCCCTGGCCCTAAATTCTAAATGATAAAACTGATTCATCCACAGTTCTCACTCCCTGGAGTAAGGGAAAGCTTGAATTTAGCCAAAATAGAACTTGCATGTCCCAACAAATAGAACTTATGACCAGATCTATGCTGCCCCTGCATTTTCTCACCTGATAAGATTTTATCCATGAGAAATATACCCAAATTCCCTCTTTCCCCAACTCCTCTTGTTTGGGCTCCATGGACAGTTCTGTTCTTGGAAGTTGTCCCTCTTAGCCTAAGCATTTTTTATCCAAAACTGGTGAGACCTGCCCTTACCTCTTCCATTGGGACTTTGCCATTTCTTCCCCAATACAGGCCTTGCTGTCTCCACTTCTGCCCTACTGAGTGTTTACTAGACCATAAAATTATCACAAGGCTCAGCACTATATATTTTGTCTCCCTTCTGATCAACAGACAGAGCAGACTGATGTATCGTTACAGTTGTCATTATCACCATGGCATACTGGAAGTGGTTGTCCTGCCTTTCTGGGCACAATGGTGACAGTCTAGGCCACTGGCATGGCTGTTTGGTGGGTGGAAAAATATCGGAGCGATGACAGTGCAAAATGGAAAGTCACCTTCTAGGGAGTTTGGCAGAAGTTTAAAGATTCCATCTCTCGGGTTGGACAGAAACAGAGAGTGGGAAGAAGAACAGATTATGAAAGTATCTTAGTGTTGGTCCCAATCCTAGATTCCTCTTACATGGCTGGCTGGGAGCTAAGCCAAGAAATGGGAGTCTTGATTTGAGACATGGCTGGAGCCCAGGGGAAATCTCCAGAATGGAAAACCATCCTCTGGAGGCTGAGACCCCACTGATGAGGACTTTTATATAAGCTATGGGACTGCACATTCAGTCCCCTCCCAGAGCTTTAGGAGATGGTACAAGTGTAGGCCCATAGAACCCCATGGGAACACTGAGTCATTGAATCCCTCCAGGAGATCCTGGTCTCAATGTTGTCTTGGGAGCCCATCCCCTGTGACGTTTGGCCTGGTAGAAGGTCTCATGGCCATGGAAAGTCTTCAAGAGGGTTAGGAATGTCTAATCCTCTTTGTCAGTTTGCTCACCAACTGGAGGATGGACTCTAACCAGGGGCTGTGGCAATGACATTTATTAAAGAAATCAGAGTGATATGCCTTTTGGGTGACTAATTTTTATGACAGACTAAATCTAAAATTTCTTTTTCCTGAAGGAATTCCTCACTGCTCATAATACAAAATTAACTACTAATTTTATATTCTCAGAGGACAAAGGTGACATCTTTTTGGCTTGGTTGTTGCACAATATGTGACCACATAAATGGAAAAATTTGAGTGAGGTTGTGTCAATTTTCCTGAGCGAGAGAGAGAGAGAGAAAGAATAGGGGCATTGATTAGTAATTGACAAGTGGTATTTGTTGTAAAGATATCCTTTCCTTTCCAGTTTCAAGTTTGTAATAAAGCAATTTTAGTTCCAGCAAAATCAAAACCAGGACCCTGAAGAGCAGTAGGTTGGCTTAGCAAACCTACTCAAGACTATTTGTGGCTTGTTTGTTCTTTTATTCATTTATTAAAACCTGCTATGTGTAGACAGAGCATTATCCCTGCCCACAAAATTAATAGAGACATTGGGGGCCAGAGTTAGAAAATTCACATGAATATTGCTAAAGAAAGAATGAGATCAGGCAGCAAAGTGAGAAAAGAGTGAAGATTCTCTCTGCATCAATATCACAACCAATGGATGCTTCTTTATGTTTAACAGGAGGCTGTGCGTTCGCCAGTTCCTGTGCTGCACCTGTTTTCTCCTTCTGCCATATTAATTCCACACTATTTATTCTGATATCTAATCATATCAACCTCAACTGGGCAATTCCAAGAGTGAAAATCCAGTGCAGATCTTCACCCCTCCACAGAGCTAACCTCAAAGTCCTTTAAACCTGTTTCAGCAATGTCTGTGACATGTGACTTACCTCCCAAGTAGCTCTATCATGCTATGTTATTTCCTGAGGAGAATTCTATGTCCCCAACTACTTCCTTAAGGAACCAGGCCTTCTACTCTTAATGCCCTTGTATAGGACAGAATATACAGTTGCACTAAAAACATTCCCAAATGAGTACATTACAGGGTAAATGAATAGATTGCTTATCCTAAGCCAGTCAAATTATTGCTTCAGATATTAGAAGACTCATTCGCTTAGTAACTGAATCATCTGAAAGTTAATTTCTACTAAACTATAAAGGGTTAATAATTAAAAACTGTCATTTCTTCCAGATGATATTTGTACTTAAGGAACTTCAGAGCCTTAAACCAAAGAATTATGTTAAATTGGTCATTAGGGTAGTCGGATTTAAGCCAAACTCATGGTGCTACATCCAGTAACCTACAGGCAAGTTCTGGTTCTCCTTCACACTATCACCACTATCTCTGATGGCATTACAAGAAGGTACCCATTTGTTTGATGAGACCTAACACCAGGGGACATATAAGCAGTCCAGCCCTATATTAGCAAACTCTGACTGCCCCTGCACCAAGGTAATGGTGAGAAAGCAACTACCACCAACAGCACTCCTGTCTATGCGCACATCTGTGTACACACACACACACACACACACACACACACACACACACACTCGCATACGACCATCCCTTGAAGTCTCGCAATTCCCTCAAAGAACTGCTTCTCTCAGGAGAGAGTGGGTTTTTAAGATAAACTCCTTTAAAGGTTGTATGCCCGCCAGCCATGGATGCCAGAAGCATAATTAAGATGGAAAACAACCAAATCCTGCAAGGAGCAGAGGCAGAACAAGACTGGGCCAATTTGGTGAAAAGGCCTCTCTCCCCTGTGGCTCTGTGCTCAAGAGCTCTCCACAAGCAGAGCAATAAGTGAGGGTGGAGAGGAACACATGAATAAAACAAAAGGTGCATTTTGTTGGGCATCCCTTACACTGCCCCCTGCTGGCTTGGCCCATAGGATGATAGTCCAGTCTGGGGCTAGATCACCATGTGCCACTATATTCTTTCCCACTGGCCCTAAATGTGGTAGTTAAATTAATTCAGGTGGGAATCATACTGAGCTCTCAAGAGCAGGGCAGATGGTGAAGGGAGGAAGCCCAGAGGAGAGATAAGAAAATTACAAGGATTACTAATCTGTGAACGAAAGCCCCAAAGAGTTGTGGTGAGGTCAGCCTGGGCTCCAGCATCCCTGAGATACCTAGAACCTCAGCTCAGAGGATGGAGGGACAGCAGCATGAGCCATATGACAGGTGTTAACAAATGCAGATAGGAACAGCCTCATGGTATAGGCATTTGGTTCATTTATAGCCAGAAACCAACACCAGCTTGGGAGGCAAGGAGAAGGTTCACAAACTAGGCAAGCACTTGCCAAGGAGTCAAGGCCAAACCTAGGTGCCCAAGGATTCAAGAAGCATCTGCCCCTTCCAAGGAACTAGATGGCAAGATAGGGAAAAAAAGAAAACCAGTTCCAAAGATGGTACCATTAAGGATTAGAGAATAAGTTTTGGAATCAGGTAGATGTGGCCTGTAGATCCAATCTGTTCTTCATTTGAAGAATAGGACACCCACCTCCCTATGGAATTGGTATGAAGACTGAGTGAAACAGTGAATGAAACGTGATTAGTACAGATCCTGGCATGATCAACATAGTGCTAATGGCAGAAATGGAAGTGCTGGTATTGAAGGAAAAGTCTCAACAGTGATATCTAGAGTCACAACCACATTGTCTATTTCAGGCTCCACTGGCTTTGGGGCTGAGGCACCTAAAATCTAGCCTGCCAGGATCAATGCAGAAATTGGAGAACTGTAGGCAGAAAGCAGTACCAGCTCCACTTTGCTGCTAGAACTGTCAGAAGCTGGGCCCAGGAACCCAGCTCATCTCCACTCCTAGTTATATCGCCCCTGGCTCAGATTATAGGTTTAAAAGACATTCTCGCCATCAGCCAGCCCATATCAGACAGGTGATCTGCACAAGATCACTCAGCTGGTTTGTAACAGAACAGGAAGCAAAAGTGAATTCTCCTAGCTCAGAGACTAGTGTTCTTGCCATACTACTTGGGGTCCATGCCACAATGATCTGTAGGAAATGTCCAATCCTAACTCTCTCCTGTTCTCACTGGTCCTACTATCTGCAGACAGATCTATCCTCCTAGAGTAGCATAGCTCTTCCCAGGGGAAACAGTGCTAATGAAAACATCAGGTATAGAGAAGGTATGCTTTCTACTTCTTAGATGTGGAAGCTACCTGCTCACTGAGGCACAGGGAGCAGGTGTGGATACCGTGGTGGGAATACCATGAAGACCAGCTTTCCTCAGGAATGAGATCCTGCCCTCTTTTCTGCCATATCTTTCTTCTTGTAAAGGGAAACTGACTTCTGTATTCCAAACATGAGACATGAATCAGAACTAAAACTGTTTCTTAAATTCACAATTAAGAAACAACAGCATTTACACTAGATATTTTTGTCTAGAATACAAGGGTAGCCTATGAATAAAATACACACAGTTGGAGAGAATATTCATGTCACAACTCTCTGCCAACACAAAGGCTAGTTGACACCACTAAAAGAAAAGTCCTGTTGACTTTAACCATATTGTGCCATTTTTCGGAATAGACACATACACACTGAAAATCATATTTATTAATAATATGTGTATCAAGCACACAGTTCTATCCAACCAGAGTTGTTTAATCATTGTTTTGGGATTTTGTATTCAGCTCTCGCATGAGCCAACTTGGGGTGTTGTGTCTATTCAAAGCGGTTAAATTGAAATGAATTAATCTAACTCCATGAATTGCTGGGTAAAAATGAGTTATTTAAAGCAAACTGACATGAAGTGAATCTAGGTTGGTTCATTTTTAGATCAGGTAACCAAGGCTTTTAACACTGTCCTGGTGGCCAATGGATATGGGTGTGGACCTTGAGTAACTGAGAACTCTGGAAAAATGGTATCTACACATGGCCTTGGCTAAAGCCATTATTGGCTGCTGCAGGGTAGGCCCATGTGGGCAAAGGGAATCCAAATCTGGCATCAGTGAGTTCATTGTGCATCTTCCTAAAGCTCATAGACCAAGAGAACAAAGGGGATCAAAGATATGCCACAGCTTGGGCAAGGCTGTACCCTGTCTTGGTCATTCTCTCTTAATTTAATGTTATCTTCTCTATTAATATAGAATTCAACTTTTTGTCTCAAAATTAAATCTGTATGGATGTGGAGCTGCGTAAAAGAAAACACACTTGGGGTGGACCACACAAACCTGTAGAGTATTTTAGGCATTTCCTCTGTGTCTTCTACCTCCCTTTCATGAATCAAATGTGTTCTATATGGTGAATGTTCATCTTTTCTTCCCCACCAAGCCCATGATTCTACTCCTGTCAATTCTTCCTTTCAACTCCCATTGTTATATAAGCTGAATGTCTTGGAAATAGACATATGTCTTAAAAATAGGCCTCTGTATATAATTTAGCTGTGAATGTGGTATTCAAGCCGTCTCCAACTTAAGAGCAGGCTCTATTCCAAAAGTTTGAGTGTATGTCAGTTTTCTAGTACTCAAAATGCATTTTCCCATAGAAACCATGTTGTGCGTGGTGGTTAGGTCCCCCCGCAGCCCACGGAAGCCTGCTGAAGCCCTTGTAAGTGGAGCATAATACTATCCCAATACTATCCCTAGACCCCACCATGGAACTTTAACCTGAGGTTGGTGGGGCATAGGAGGAGAGTAGCCACTCTACCTGCCTCCAGGACAGTCTTTCCCAGTCATTCCCCCCTCCCTAGAGACAGGACAACCTGGTTGGGAATGTATTTCCCTGCTTTGTACCGATATATTGTGGAGAAAACATCACTTGATTACTAACAGGAAAGATGTGAAAGAAAACAGAAAGATGGAGGAATTCCATCGAGGGTTTGGAAATCTCGCTGAGAGTGTGGTGAGATTTGGTGACCACTTCTATAACTAACAGGAGTCGTGGGATCTCCCTAAGCCCTTGGTGGCCAGTGGAAAAGAAAAAAAGGAGAGAGAGGCCCAACGAAAGTAAGAAGGAGGGTGCTTAAGGCTCATTTCATTATCTTAAACACCCCTAGTGCCCAGAACTGTGTTAAACACCTCCAAGACGAAGCAAACCAGGTTAAGGTAGGAACCGACGAAAAACCAATGTAATGCCCCCTTTATATTGACAATCATCTCTGGGTATAAAGAAAACAAAACAAGTCAGAATGAGAGAGATCAGAGGAGGAGGTGCCAAGTGAACATGAGCTCCTCTCAGGGGCACCCAGTAGCACCCAGCCATCCCAAGGTATCTGGGAATCCTAAGCCTATGGCAACTTGGGCACCCTAATAACCAGACTCTGAATAGGAATCCCCTTGAGCTCTCTAGCAAAGTGATTTCTCAATTCTTCCCAACTACAGTTTTTAATTTCAGGTTTTATTTGGGGGATTTAGCATTTAGCCTTCAGTCATCTTTTCAATGAAGAATTGATATAGATAATGTTTGGAGAATTAGAGTCTACTTTTTCACTACTATATGAACAACCATGTAATAGATAACCCATCCTCACAGTTCTCACAAAATTCCTTCTACCTCCAGATTTCTCTCAGGACTGAAAAAGGAAAAGTAACTTATTAGCAAAGTTTTCAGCACTTCTTCTAATTGTCCTGAATTCTCTCTCCTTGTGAAGCCTCCATCACTGATCTGTGGGAGACAAAAATTCACTAGTTCTTATCCATCAAGAGATAGGAGGGGTGATGGGCCCAGCTGCCAACCCATCATAAGCTGCCTTGAGCTTTATCACCCAAATAAATACAGGCTTCCACCATTAACACAGAATGGGGTAAACAAAATGTGGTATGTGTGCACGGTGTAATCTTCAGCCCTACTTGGGGAAGTTCTGACTATTTCTATAACATGGGTGAACCTTGAAAACTTTATGCAAAGTGAACTAAGCCAGATACGGGAAGCACAATCAGAGTGTGACTCCATTCTATGAGGTACCTAGAATGGTCAAATTCAAAAAGACAGAAAGTAATACAGAGGTTGCCAGGGGTGGGGGAAAGGGGTTATGGGAATTTATTATTTAATGAATGCAGAGATTAAATTTGGTGTGATAAATAAGCTCTAGAAATGGATAGAGGTGGTGATTATATACCAACATGCATGGGCTTAGTGCCCAATGAACTTGACAAATAGAAATGGTTAACATATGGCAAACGTCATATACTTTTAATAAATAAATAGAGAGAGAGACTTTCAGTGTTTGCTCAAATACACCACTTTATCTCAAAAGCATGTATGAAGATATGGCTATGTGCCAAGCATTGTTCAAGGAGTTTATTGAGGGGAGGGTGATAATTCTAAACACGATCAGAAAAGGACCGATTGTAAAGATGATGTCTGAGCAAAGACTTGAATTGTAAGAGGGAAGATGCCCTGCCAATGTGTGGAGGGAGCATTCCTGGCAGAAGGACCAGCCAGTACAAAGGCCCTGAGGCAACTTATGACTGGATGTCTGGGGAAGAAATCATGCTGATGCGATTTGTATAGGTTCATGGTTGTGACTGCTGTAAGGCAGGAATTATTAAGTGGAGCCCTTTTGCAGGCAGGTATGCTAGAGCAATGAGTGGTTAAGGGTGTATATAATCAATCCAGGTCTCGTCCACAAAGGAGTAATGAAACTGACCTAGACCACGAGTGATCTTCAATGAACTACTGTTTTCATTAAGACACCACATTCCACTCCTTTTGTAACCAATCATTTGAGCTCTATGGAGTCAATTTTCTGTAAACTAAATTTTCTTTCTGTGAGGCACAGTGCTAAAAAAAGCTCTGGGATAGGGGTGGCAACTCCTCACTCAGACTTTCAACAAATTTTTTTTTGCATTTCATACTTTATTTATTTATTTATTTATGACAGCAGAATGCATTACAATTCTTATTACACATATAGAGCACAATTTTTCATATCTCTGGTCATATACAAAGTATATTCACACCAAATTGTGTCTTCAAACATGTACTTTGGATAATAAGGTTCATCACATTCCACCATCATTTCTAACCCCATACACCTTCCCATCCCCTCTTACCCCTCTGCCCTATCTAGAGTTCATCTATTCCTCCCACACTTCCCCTCCCTACACCACTATAGATCAGCCTCCTTATATCAGAAAACATTCAGCATTTGTTTTTGGGGGGGATTGGCTAACTTCACTTAGCATTATCTTCTCTAACTCCATCCATTTACTTGCAAATGCCATAATTTTATTCTCTTTTATTACTGGTAATATTCCATTGTGTATATATATATATGCCACATTTTTTTATCCATTCATCTATTGAAGGGCATCTAGGTTGGTTTCACAGTCTAGTTATTGTGAATTGTGCTGCTATGAACTTTGATGTGGCTGTGTCCCTGTAGTATGCTGTTTTTCAGTCCTTTGGGTATAGACCAAGGAGAGGGATAGCTGGGTCAAATGGTGGTTCCATTCCCAGTTTTCCAAGGAATCTCCATACTGATTTCCATCTTGGCTGCAACAATTTGACCCCCACCAGCAGTGTACGAGTGTACCTTTTCCCCACATCCTTGCCAATACTTATTGTGTTTGTATTCATAATAGCTGCCATTCTGACTGGAGTGAGATGAAATCTTAGAGTAGTTTTGATTTGCATTTCTCTAATTGCTAGAGATGTTGAAAATTTTTTCATATATTTGTTGATTGATTATATATCATCTTCTTGAGAAGTGTCTGTTCAGGTCCTTGGCCCATTTATTGATTGGACTATTTATTGTTGGTGGTGGTGATGGTGGTAGTGGTGATGCTTAGCTTTTTGAGTTCTTTAAATATCCTAGAGATTAATGCTCTATCTAATGTGTGAAAGGTAAAGATTTTCTCCCAAGATGTAGGCTGTCTATTAACCTCACAGATTGTTTCTTTTGCTGAGACAAATCCTCCTTTTAAACCCCTCTCTCTGAAGCCCAAAACTTGCTCTCACCTTCTTGGAGTCCTGGCATCTTTTATTATTATTATTATTATTTTATTATTATTATTATTATTATTATTATTATTATTATTATTATTATATGAAAAAGACAATAAGTAAATGAACAGTATGCATCAAGCAACAGAAAATTGGTGCTAGTGTATATAGTTATAATTCCAGAGGCTCTTGGACATCAGATGCAGATGGGACACACCATGGAGCCAGGGCCGAGTTGGAACAGTGGAATCATGGGGAGCCCTACTGAAAGCTTGCTTTAGGAATTGGAGTGAAGAAGCAGTGTCTTCCCTGCTGTGGTTTTACCTAAGAGTCTCTTCCAATTCTAAGTCTTTTGTCCTTAAACTCATTCTTTCTTGCTGGAACGCTATTGGAGTAGGAATTCCTAAAATTTTCCACAAATTCTCTCTACTCTGGTGAGCATTTCTGTTATATAAGGTTGTATTTGCACCTGGGCTTTCGAGACATTTTGAGAATATTTCAAAACGTTTAATATGTTGTGTACCCAAACCATACTTGATCAACCTGTTAAAGGCCACAGCTGGCCTGGGGCTGTAGTTCAATGGTGGAGTTCCTGCCTAGCATGTGTGAGGCACTGAGTTCAATGCTTAGCACTGCAGATAGATAGATAAATAAATAAACAGGCAAACAAATAAATAAATAAAATAAAGGTCCATTGACAACTAAAAAAAATTTTTAAAAGAAGACACACACAACTCCATCAAAGGAAGATGTATGTCATATTCATCGTCATAGCCCACTTTCTCAACATAGCATCTAACCTTAACTGGTGCTCAGTATCTGTGGAATATATTAATGACTGGCCCTGAGTAGTCCAACAAAGTTTCAGTATTGAAATATGTCTCCAGGGCTAGGTATATAGTTCAGTTGGTAGAGTGCTTGCCTCACATGCACAAGGCCCTGGTTTCAATCCCTAGCAAAAAAAAAAAATCTCCATATCCCCATTTTCCCCCTGGTATACTTAGGAAGACTAGTGGAAATTGTTCCATTTTGCAGAATAGAGCCATAAAAGATTGGATAGTTTATTACTGTGAAAAAAAAAAGAATCATCCCAAAACTTAACAACTTATAATGACACACATTTATTATTTATTATTATTTCCCACTTTCTGTGGTCAGGAATCTAGGCATGTCCGAGATGGGTCTTCTATCTCAACATCTCTTACAGGCTGCAATCCACATGTCCCCTGCAGTACAGTCATCTCGAGGTTTAAATGAAACAGGATCCACTTCCAAGCTCATGCAATGATTGTTGGCAGAAATAGGTTCTTCATGGGCTATTGGGATAGAAGTCTGAGTTCCTTGCTGATTACTTGCTGGCTAGAGACTACCCACAGTTTCTTGCCATGTGGTCTCTCCGCCATAACAGCTTGCTTCATTAAAGCCAGTGAGCCAAGAAGGCAAGAGAAAGAAAGCTAGAGAGATGAAGTTCATAGTCTCTGATAACTTTTATGTCTTGAATATTGTTTGTCCCCTCCAAACTCATGTTGGAGTTTAATCCCAACATCATGAGGCGCTTAATACTTCTTAATGCCATCTTAAATGATAATAACTTAATCCAACTATGGTGTTTAGAAGTGAGGCTTTGGGGTGGTGTTTAGAATTAGATAAAGTCATTAGAGTGGTGCCCCCAAGATTGAATATTGGTGACTTTATAACAGGAAAAAGGAACTAAAGAATACATGCATGCACACCTCTCACAATGTGATGTCCTGAGTTGTCCCTGAACTCTCAGATGTAGCTCTGGCCCTAGCCTAGAACCATGAGCCAGAGTAAACCTCTTTTTATTATAATTTACCTAGTTTGAGGCCCAGTTTGAGGTGTTTTGAATTAGCAACCAAAAGCAGACTAAGATAATCATCTTATCTCAGAAGTGACAGTATGAACACTGTGGGACAAGGGTAACTGGGAGTCATTTTAGAAGCAGCCCATCACGAGGGGTGCTGAAGTTACCTAAATCCTTCCAGACCATGCAGTGGGTCTGTGATCTAGTGGATTTCAACTTCCCTCCCTCCTCCTCACCATCCTGGATGAGTGCTGTGTGGCAGGGCTGGTAGAGTGCCCACAGGTGGATTAGGAGGGAGGGAAGCAGAGTAAGGAAGGAGGGAGAGAGTACCAATCCATTTACCCAAATTTATTCTGGAAGAGAATTTAAATTTTTCAAGTTATCAAACAGTTGACAAAAATGAGAAGTGACTGCAGGTGTGGATTTATTACCACTAATGCCAAAGCTGTTCCTAATGTTTTAAAGGACTTCCATGTAATATCTGTTTGGTTTAAATTTGTAATTGGGACCTAGAAAGAAGCACCAAGCTGGTCTGGGAGCACTGAAGTGCTGAGTTTGCCTGGCACTTTGTATGTGGGGTTTTCTAGTAGGGGTGTTACTTGCATTGATTCTGGTCCAGAAAACATTGCTCTCCGAGTGTGCTACTGACAGATCTCTCACTTGACCCCCTCCACCCCTGTTCTCTGGTGCTCTTCAGCAGCTCACCATCCCCTACAGAAAAACAAAAGGGGCTTGGGAAATAGCAATCGTGGGCCAGGGGAACCAGGCTCAAGTCAGAGAGCCTTAATCCAGATGACTCTGAACCCAAATATCTTCCACTCCTCTACCTGCAATCCCCTCTACCTGAGTCCTCTGTCGCGACCCCTTGCCCGCAAGGAAGACGCAACTCAGGAATCTTCTTTCAGCAGTTTATTCAGGCCTTTAATATTTCTTCTAATTCCTAATCGGATGCCCCTCCCAGCCTTAATAAAGCATCCCAAGCCCCAATGCGAAGCTGCCACGTGGAACTTTCTCATAGGGTGCTGAAAAACCATGCACCAACTCTCCCAAACAAGGAGTTGTTTGTCACAGACCACAGTGGAGCCAGCGCCATCCTGCAATGGCGACCATAATCTGCAGAAGCGGCTCACCACAGTTCCCCCCTTCTGTTTTCTGAAAACAATACAGGCGAGAGTAGAGGTCCTATCCCACTGTGCAGAAGTGGCTGCATAGTATGGCTCAGTCCTAAGGAGGGCCCTTCCCCAGATCCGAAGCCATATCAGCCGACACCTTTTTTCGTGGGGCGGGGCGTGGACATCAAACCCGCATGCAATAGGACATGCTCTCCTTGAGGTCCACTTCAAGGATCACTCAAGTGCAGTGCCTTGCCTCGCATCCTGTATCGTGACGAAGGTGGATGAAGGGGGACAGCTGAGGCTGAACTGTGGCTGTACACAACGACAAACGAGTTGACAACACCCTGAAAGAAAGGCACGGACTTTAAGGCGATAGAGAAGCATTAGTGTGGAAACCCACCTGCGTGCAAAGGCAGCAAGACCGGCAGAGTGCAAGGGCTTTCCAACACTAAGAGAATAACGAGGAAAGACTTGCCGATCCCAGTGCAATGTTATAATAACTTGGGGTGCAACGACCATGTCAAAGATTTACTGTTTAAGATGCGCAAGCCAGACTTGAGGTGAATTGCCATTTTCTAAAGCTGCAAGAGCTTGGATGATCATAGCCTTATCGTGAGCATTGCGGGCCTTGAGGCGACAGAGAAACCACAAACAGAGAAACATACCTAAGCAACACATTGCACCAAAAATGCCTACCCCCACCCACTCTTTAAAAAAGGAAAAAGCAGAAGATATCCAATTGGTGAATTGACCCAAAGTCACGGGATCAACACGGGTGTTATTCAAGACAGGTATCTGGGTTAGTTGAGACTGGATCATGTCTTCCACTTCCATGGACCAATTTCCGGCCAAATATTCACCAATGATGCGGGAAGCATTCCTGGAATCATTAAATCTGACAGAGGTTATGCATAAATGTGCACGTTGGTCAACACAACCCAAAAGCACCAAGTCAGCCAATTCTTCTACCTGAGCTTGGAGTAAATCTATTCTTTGGTTGGCAGCTAAAATCCCTGACAAAATATGTTGATTAATTGTATTTTGGGATTCAAGTATGGTGGAAGTTTGTTGGACAACTTGATTAATGGTGGCAGCAGTTTGTACTTGATTGGCCATAGCCACTTTGGCCGTAACCGCTGCAGCAGCAGATACCGCCACGGCTGTCACTATAGCCGCTGTGATTCCAAAATCTCTGCGGACTCTAAGTAGCTCAACAATAGGGAATTTATCAGGATCCGCAGTGACCGGGATTGGGACAAAAGTTGGAATTTTCATAACCACTGCTACAGTCCAGGAACCATTCCAACACTCAGATAAGAGACAGGTAGTATGAGAACAATCCAGCATCCCCGACGAGGTGGCCTTAGCCAAAAGGAATAAGAAGGGGGATTGGACACAGACCATTGCAGGAGGCAATGTGGCATTATACAACAGAGAGTTGAATGAAACAGATGTAAGTCTATTACCTCGTTCACTTTCCCTAACAGTACCAGAAACATTAGCCAGCCAACTTTTGGCTCCTACCTACTGAGCCAGTGCAGAAATATTGGCTGAAGCCCCCTTTTCATTGGAAATCAGCCATTGAAACCAGGACCAACCTACTCCTGTAGAGGAGCTGGCACTATTGTTAAAGTTATAAACATACCTCTTAAGAGAGGGGGAAAGGGAGAAACTTTAGCAACTTGATGTTTCTCCCAAGAATGATCCTGACAAGGCGTAAATGTTGGGGGGGAACCAAGATTAGGGGAACAGTAAGGAGAGGCCTTGAAATGAGTGGCATCATGAATACTACTAGAAGAAGGAGGCACTGGGATTAGTACCTCGGAGATAATAGCCAAGGTAGTTATGTTAAGAGCAGAGCCGCTGTTTGCGGGGGTCCCTGAGCCTGATTGCTTCCCCGAAACTACCTTGCTCAATACAGCACTGATAATGCTCCCTGAGACCTGATTGGACCGCAATGGGTCCTCCCAGTTAGTCAAATTTTTGGTCTTAAGGCTAATGCGATTAGCGTTTCTAAGGCTGAAACAAAAAACTCCTGTGAGATTAACTTGAGATTGATTAAAAATGCTCTCCATGTCCCCTCTAGGAGAGGCACATGGAGCAGACATCTCACATGACGTAGAAAAAAGAGTGGGGAGGACACTAGAATTACCATGAACCGGCATCAGCATTCGCCATGCCCGTGCCACTGCCCACCACCGCATTGGTGTCGCCTGTGCCATCGGCACCAGCACCAGAGCCAGAGCACTTAGCAGAATGAAGATCCTCATCACAGGATTGTTGTGGTATCTCTTTTTGCTGGTCAGCTGATGTCAAGACTCTTCTTGTCAAGCATTCAGGGACCCACAACGGTTCCGTACGATCCTGGGGAAAAACACATACAGATCCTCGTGCCCATGTCAGCACGGGGTCAGGGCCGTTCCATTGGCCCGTAAGAACATCCACTTAACATAGCCAATCACAGAGGGCTGAGGGGACACATGTCTATTGGCCGCAGAGCGACCATGAATATCCAAATTCAAAAAATTAATGGTAAAGAGAGCTAAGGACAGGTGTTCTTTAGGAGTGTGTTCAGCTCCTATTCCCCCCTTTTGTTTTTGTAAAGTTTCCTTTAAGGTGCGATGAGCACGCTCAACAATGCCTTGTCCTTGAGGATTGTAAGGCAAACCATGAGTAAGTTGCACTCCCATAGTAGAACAAAAAGCTGTAAATTGTCTGCCAGTATAAGCAGGTCCATTATCAGTCTTAAGGGATGCAGGTGCACCCCATGCTGCCCATGCCTCTAAACAGTGAGTAATGACATTACGTGCCTTTTCTCCCGATAAAGCAGAAGCATGGATAATTCCAGAGCACGTATCAACGGAAACATGCACATACTTAAGGTTATCAAAGTCAGGTATATGTGTCACATCCATTTGCCAAACAACCAATGGCTTCAATCCCCATGGGTTTACTCCATAATTAGAAGGATGAAGAAATGTGACACAATGGGGACATTGCAATACTATCTGCTGAGCATCCACTCTTGAAATGGAAAAATGCCTGCGCAGCATTAATGCATTAACATGGAAGTTTTGGTGAAACAACTTAGCCCCCTCTAAGGAGGAAGCCAAGCATATCAATTGACCTCTAGTGGCTAAGTCCGCACAGGCATTACCCTGGGATAACGGACCAGGAAGAGGGGTGTGAGCCCGGATGTGCATTGGATAAAAAGAAGCAGTGTGGTTAGAGATAAGCTGTTGAAGCTGAGTAAAGTAAGCAGACACATTGTGGGCATCACTAATAGCTCCCATGGCCTCCAGGACTTTTAGTGCTTGTACCACATAGCTGGAGTCCGAAATAAGATTAAAAGGAAAAGAACACTGTTTAAAAACTTCAATAACAACTTGTAGTTCTACCCATTGTGGATTTCCAGGAGCAAATTGATGCTGGATAGGGGGAGAGTCATTAATTACATAGGCTCCCATTCCAGACTTGGAACCATCAGTAAAAATGTTAACAGCCCCCGGAATTGGACTGGATGAAGTTACCTTAGGGAAAATGATGGGATGTTCTTTAACAAAATGGAGTAATGGATGAGAAGGGTAGTGATTATCAATACCCCCTTGAAACGAGCAACACAGAATAGCCCAGTTGTCTAGAGTAGCACATAAAACATTAAGTTGAGCTTTACTGTAGGGTATGATAAGAGAAGAAGGTGATTGGCCGAAAAATTGAATGCTTTGTTGAATCCCTTTAAGTGCCAACGCTGCAACAGCATCAGGATAATATTCTAAGGATTTTCCTGGGGATACATGTGGGTGGATCCATAGTAAGGGCCCATCTTGCCTCAGTACTCCAGTAGGCTGCCGCATAGTGGCAAGCACACATAACTGGAAAGGTTTATCACTCTGGAGCCTGCATAGAGTGGCATGCTGTATAGCTTGTTCTACTTTTATAAGGGCCGCTCTAGCCTCTGTAGTGAGGCTACGAGGGGAAGCAAGATCTGGATCACCCTTAAGAGTAGCATACAAAGGCTGGAGCACAATATTAGGAATATGTAAATATCCTCTTATCCAATTAATATCTCCCAGCAATTTTTGAAAATCATTTAGAGTTTGGAGATCTTGAGTCCTGATGGTAATTTTTTGCGGTTTTAATTTGTCATACCCAATTGTCGCTCCCAAATACCTGATAGAATCCCCGGTTTGAACCTTGTCAGGTGCGATGTGCAGTCCATGTTGAGCCAACAGCATCACGAGTTCTTTATAAGCCTCATTAACTGTCTGTTCTAATTTTGCGGCCAATAACACATCATCCATATAATGAATGATCTTGGTGGAGGAATACTTATGTCTGAGAGGTGCGAGTGCCTTCCCCACATACATCTGGCACATTGTGGGACTATTAGCCATCCCCTGCGGCAACACCACCCACTCAAACCTTTGATCTGGTTCTTCGTGATTACACGAGGGAAGGGTGAAAGCAAAACGTTGTGAATCTTTAGGATGCAAAGGAATGGAAAAGAAACAGTCTTTAATGTCAATAACAATTATATGCCAGCCTTGAGGAACAGAGGAGAGCAGAGGCAGCCCTCTTTGAATGGGCCCCATAAGTTGCATCTGAGCATTAACTGCTCGTAGATCATGCAGTAGGCGCCAATTCCCTGATTTTTTCTTAATGACAAATATGGGAGTATTCCATGGAGAAGTAGAAGGTTGGATGTGACCCAAATCAAGTTGTTCTTTGACTAGATCATGGGCTGCTGCCAGTTTAGCCGAGGGAAGAGGCCACTGAGGCACCCAAACAGGCTCCTCGGTGAGCCATGTTATGGGTATTTGAGCCCCAGTGGCCCCTAGGAAAAACCCAGACCAAACCTGTTAAGCTTTTGATGACCTTGCACAGGATGCTTACGCCCCTGTAGGTGCCTTCCTAGTCCTAGACCTGGCCTATACCCCATATTTTGCATGATATGTTGAGACACTGGGGAATAGTCATTACTAAGAGTGAACCCCATGTCTTTCATCAGATCACGGCCCCATAAAGAAATAGGTAAATCAAGTACATAAGGCTGAAAGGTACCATCGTGTCCTTCCGAGTCCTTCCAAGATAGATGTCTACAGCTGATTTGAGGGGCTTGGGCATATCCAAGTCCTCTTAGGGATTGATCAGAAGCCTGCACTGGCCATCCCCTAGACTAGTCCTTAAGGGCTATGATACTACGATCTGCTCCTGTGTCCAGCAATCCCACAATAGATTTACCTTCTTTGCTTAATTCCAAAGTGGGGCGACTGCTCATATCCAGTGACAAATAGGCACAATTTCCTCCGGTGGTACCAATCTCATTTCCCGTCCGTGACCTTGAGTCAGCAGGGAAGTGATTATGCAAACTAGGCAAAATTAGCAATTGAGCAATCCGATCCCCTGGGGAGATAGACACAATGCCCCTTGGAGCTTCCACCATAACCTTTACTGCCCCTACAGTATCAGGGTTTATAACTCCGGGGAAAACATGAAGACCTTGTAGGATAGAGGATGCACGTCCAATTAGCAAACCTACAGTGCCAGGTGGTAAAGGCCCTTTGAACTCAGTTTCCACCAATTGGACTCCCATCTTAGGTGTTAATACGAGTCTGGAGGTGGAACAGAGGTCCAATCCCGCGGCACCTGTAGTGGCTCTCCGCGTCTCGTGGGATGGCGCAGTGAAGGCCATGTCTCGGGTTCGGGTGTGACATTCTCCATTGCCCCATATATTCGTGGGCCCTGGGGTCGGGGGCCCCTTCGGCCGTTTTTTGGCCCAGCTGAAATAGGCTGTCCATGGATGTCCCTCACTGATCTACACTCTTTTGCCCAATGCTTCCCCTTTTTGCATTTTGGACACAGCCCCGGTTGATGAGGGCCATTAGAAGGGCCACCGCGAGGAGGTCCAGTAAAATTGTCTTTTTTGGGACAGTCACGTTTGAAATGGCCAGATTGACCACAATGGAAGCATGTTCCAGCACCAGGACTGCCCCCTTTTGCAATCCGAAGGACAGCAGCTGCAAGACCTGCATTAGTTAAAGGTCCTCCAAGCTCTCTACACACTTTCATCCAAGCTTCTATGCCCTTGTTTTTATAAGGAGCGATTGCTGCTTTACATTCCTTGGTGCATTGCTCAAAGACCAATTGCTTGATAAGGGGCATGGCTCTATCAGGGTCCCCAAAAATCTTTCCAGCGGCATCCACCATCCTTGCTACAAAATCTGAAAAGGGTTCTTTAGGGCCCTGCAGAATCTTAGTCAAGTTACCAGACACCTCTCCTCTATTTGGAAGTGACTTCCATGCCCGAATGCAAATGTTGTTAATTTGATCATATGCCTCAGGAGGGAATCCTGTCTGTTGATTAGCAAATCTGCCTTGTCCCAAAAGCATATCCTTGTCCCAATGGGGGTGTTCCGCCGCATGGTTTTGGGAGGCCTGCTCTACCGCGCCCTCTAGCACAAAGGCTCTCCAGTCCAAATATTTACCTGGAGAGACACAAGCCCGAACAAGGCTAGCCCAATCAGAGGGAGTCATACAGTATCTAGACAGACTCTCCACCTGAGTTAGTGTGAAGGCGGCATCCACCCCATAAGTGCGCACAGACTCCGCCAGGGTCTTCACAATTTTGAAATCTAAGGGCTCATGGAATCTTCCCCTATTGTCATCCTGGAAAACTGGATAAGCAAGACCCATCTCAGCGTTAACAGCCCTCCATGTTTGGGCATGGAAAGCTCTCCTCGAAACACCCCCACCGTACGGCGGCAGATCCGGAGGATCATTTTCCTTGAGCTCCTGTTTATTTTTGTTCCCTTCTCCTATAGTTAGACTCCCTAGCTGACGAGACAGTCTGCCGAGCTCTTCCTCCTCATCCTCCTCCTCCTCTGACCCACTTTTGCATGAGAGTGTGCGCAGCGTACTGAGATCTGGATACAATCGTTTCCTCCCCTGTTTCTCGCTCCGCACACTCCCATCCTCCTGAAATACCTCACTTCGCGCTGGAGACAATCGCCTCCTCCCCTGTGTCCCGCTCTGCACACTCCCATCCTCCTGAAATACCTCACTTCGTGCCGTCTCTGATCTTTCCTCATGTAATTTCTCTAAAACTTCCTGTCCTTTAGTAAGTGCTTCCTGACATCTGCCATCTGCGAGGCAACTACGGATCATCTTCCAAAGGGGTATCACCCCACCCTCTAATATGCCCTGCTCAGAAACAAAGTCAAGATCTGTGCCTAATTTATCCCAGCTAGGTATAGTAAGGCTGCCCGAAAATGCAAACCACGGTGCAGCAATATCTGTCTTCTGTAAAAATCTCTGTAAAGTACTACGTTTCACTTCTAGGCCCTTGGAACGTAACAGGCCATCTAGGGCCAGGAGAAGCGGACTTGAAGATGCGGCACCCATGACACAACAAAAGACTCACAAAAAACAAAAGTGAAAGTAAAAGCGAAAGTACACAGTGCAGCTGCAATAATATGTACCGCTCTCTCTGGCTTTACAGAGGAGCTACCCCGCTTTGATCGCGGGTCCCACTTACCTGGGACTAACCGGTGCACCACCCCTGACTACTGAAAGTTCTGGTTCCCGGGTTTCGGCACCACTTGTCGCGACCCCTTGCCCGCAAGGAAGATGCAACTCAGGAATCTTCTTTCAGCAGTTTATTCAGGCCCTTGATCTTTCTTCTAATTCCTAATCGGATGCCCCTCCCAGCCTTAATAAAGCATCCCAAGCCCCAATGCGAAGCTGCCACGTGGAACTTTCTCATAGGGTGCTGAAAAACCATGCACCAACTCTCCCAAACAAGGAGTTGTTTGTCACAGACCACAGTGGAGCCAGCGCCATCCTGCAATGGCGACCATAATCTGCAGAAGCGGCTCACCACAGTCCTCCCCACTACATCCTCAGTTTTCTCCTCCTAGGGGTTTTGTTCCCCTCCTTTTGCAAGCCAGGCTTGACTCAGGAAGGCTGAGGCATCTGCAAGCCATCTTTGTATCTATCTAGTGTGTGTGGGGAGGGGTGGGAATGGGGAAAAGAGGACTGAAAATTGCAACATGTTATTCCAATCCCTCTAAAGAGAAATGAAGCATAATGGGAATGGGGGATAAGGGTTAATATTGAGTTAGAAATGGAGGGGAGAGGCACGGGGTGGGAGGAGTGAGAATTATCCACCTGGTACACTCCTCAAATTAGGTTTTCCTGTTTAGTGCTCAAGGAGATAGGTAGCTTGCTCCAGGTAGCATCAGGGGATCCAGAACACAGTCCCAGAGCTGCCTGACTGTGTGTGGCATGGGATGAGCCACATGCCATGCCAGACACAGCAGCTTGTCCTCCTCATGATAAAAGGTGGCAAAACTCTCCCTTTCCTTCCATCTTACAAATTATATAGGTAGATACATACACAGGGCTGTGGTTTGGAAGTGTCCCCCCAAAGGCCCATGTGTTAAGGGCTTGTTTGCAGACTATGGTACTATTAGGATGTACACAAACCTTTAGGAGGAAGGTCTCATGGAAGGAGTTAGGTCATTGGGGCATGTCCTTTTAAAGGGCATATCAGGACCCTAGTCCCTTCCCTAACCCTCCCTCTCCCCCTCCCTCTTTCTCTGCCACCATGAGAGAGAGGATTCCTCTGTCATGCTTTCCTTCCATGGTATACTGTGCTGCCACAAGTACAAAGCAACAAAGCCAAGCAACCATATAATGAAACCTCTGAAACTGTGAGCCAAACTAAATCTTTCTTTTTTGTAAGTGGTTTATCTCAGGTATTTTGTCACAGTGATGGAAGCTGATTAACACACATACATAAATGTATCTATTTATCTGTTCTTGTCCCAACTGTTCCAACTATTTTATCACTCATTCTCATTCAAGAGGCCATTCCCAGGTGTACAGTCCTGGAGTGCACCATCAGGAAACCCCTTCAGGGGACTTCAGCTGAGGAGAAGACCCCTCCATGTTGCTCAGGTTTGTTAGCCTTCTTTTATACACTGTGCTGTGAGCTGAGATCCCCAGACTAGAAATGTAAACTGAAAGTGAGGCCTTAAAGGGACAGAGGATCTTTGAAGCCCTGGAAGAGGCTTGTGATTGTTGGGGAGGGAGTTTTCTGGGAAGCTGGAATCTTCCTACCACAGGGCCTCATGAGACACTTAGGCCACAGTCTGGCTATGTAGGGACCCGAAGGGAGGAGGCCAGCACTACCTGAAGGGAAAGCAGTCTTTCCAGCCTATGTCTTTTTGTCAGGAAGAAGTCAATCAGAGCTAGTGTGGTAGAAATAAAAATGCCCCCTGGCAAAGATGTCCACGCCCAAATCCCAGGAGGCTGGGAATATATTTCCTTACGTGGCAGGGGTATTAAGATCACTGATGAGAAGAATGTCACTAGTCAGTTGACCTCAGAATAGAGATGTGCTCATTGGGCTGGGCACTTGCCTTACATGTGTGAGGCACTGGGTTCAATCCTCAGCATCACATAAAAATAAATAAATAAAGGTATTGTGTCCATCTACATATAAATATTTTAAAGAAAACTAAGGAGGACATCCGCGATTATGCAGGTGGGATCCATGCAGTCACAGAGGTCTTGAGAAGAAGAAAGAGGGAGACCATAGTGGGGGCATCAGAGAGATGTGGTCTAAGGAAGACTCAGCCAACCTACAATGGATATAAAGATGACAGGGACCATCAGCAAAAGAATGTGGGCTGTCTCTCCAAGCTGAAGATGGCCCCAAAGGAGAAGGCTTCCCCCCAGCTAGAGCTGGGAATGGAGCCTGCCAACACCCTGGTTTAACTCTACTTGTCACAGGCCCCCAAAGTCCCCAGGTCCCCAGGTCCCACAGCCCATCATTACCCCTGTGCTCTGGACCATGTGCACACATAAATAGACACTCGGTGACAAAACACACACATATACCAAGGTACTCATCACTAGGACAAAGGCCTATTAGGACTTGGACACCCTCTTTTGTCCCTAGTCATTTAATTATTAGGTTCAGAATGGTGTGGAAATGCTGACGCCCTAAGATTCTGCCATCCTCCCATGAGGATGTAGGACCTGCATGTTTTTTTTTGCCTCCTAGAAATCTACTTTCATCATCGCCATCATCACCACCCTTGCCACAGACAGAGCCAGAAGATGCTGTAGAGATAGCCCAAGTGTGGAACACAGAGATTTGTGACATGTTTGGTGAGGAGCCGTGGGACTCAGGCTGCAGGATGCTCATGAGAGCAGCCTCCATGTTCCAAAAGGGAGAGTGTAGGCAACGAGAAAAGCTCTGCTGCACCCAACTTGCACATAGAGATGCTTTACCAGTCAGATGGCATCAGAACTCACACTCTGCACACACAGGACCAAGGATATGGTGCCAACTCAAGAGCTCAAAGTAAAGTAGGCCAGTGTCACTACAGTGGTGGGGAAAGCTTTATAAGAGAGGTGGCATCAAACAAGCCACCAAGGTGGGCTAGGGAATGTTATGAGGAGATTGCATGGCATAGGATTTTTAAAAGTAGGCCCCCTAATTGTGAATATTCACTGTCAATTCTTGGCTCTGTGACCCTACGAAAGACACCTAATCTCTCCAATCTTAAGGATTCTGGTATTTAAAATGCCAGTGCTTCCCTTAAAATTCCCAGAGGGGAAGAACATAGCCTATAAAAAGGTTGACCACTAGTAAGAAAAACAAAGGCACAAATGTCAGATGAGGGCATTGTGTGCACAGGGGTAGGAGCCAGAGGACAAGGAAGACTGAAGAGCCCAGAGGGTCAGGCTCCAGAAGGGCAGGGCTCACAGGCTATGGCTGAAGGGGCCATCTCTGAGGCCCCATCTCTGAGGAAGCTGCAGCATGAAGGTGGTGGCCCTGCCAAACACATTGTCGGTCCAGCCCTGCCAGGGGCCCTCTTCCCAGTGGCCGTGACTCTGACAGGGAAATCGGCAGGCCAGCCACGCAGGCTTGGGCAGCGCAACAGACAAGGCCCTGGGGACAGCTTAAGTGGACAATAATTGCAGGTTACTATATACCGGGCTGCAGCCAAAGCCAGGCGGCTATTAAGTGTGATTGGGAGAAATAATCCAGAGGAAGAGGATGGATGTGAGGACCAGGCAGCTCTGTCTGTTCTCAGGGCTGCTCTGAGGCCAGGGTCTATGCAGAGACAGGCACGGGGTAGGTGCTGAGAGGAGCTTATTGATAGCACAACACCCTGTGCGAGGGAAGTGATTCCATCCTCACACCTCATCCTCTCCTCTTCCCGCCAGGTGTGCAGAGTGAGGATTAAAGTGCCCATTCCACAACTCAGGGACTGACATCCAGAGAGGGGAAGCAGGGACCCAAGAGCACACAGCAAGTCTCCACGGAAACCCCTTCACAGGACCAGATGAAGCCCCTTTGTTAGGTGATAGCCCAACACAGCAGCAGTTCTTGGCACAAAGTCCCCCCAAATGGGCTCCGGCTTTGGCCTTGGTAGGTGAACATGAGACTGAGCACAGAGCCCTCAGAACTGGGGACAGCAATCAAGGAACCAAAAGGGCACAGATCCTACCACATGAGCACCAGGTCAGCAGACAGCACCAGGACAAGGGACTGGAAATTGGGAGAGAATCAGGATAATAACGCAGCTGGTTATTTCTCCAAGTTCCATTTCCTCATGAGATACCACTCTGGGATGGGAGAGTTTCATGTCCATTTTACAGATGAGGATACACCAACCAGGAACAATTACATGGACTGAGGACAGCAGGGCAGTGATGCTGTGACCAGAGCCTATAGAACCCACACCTGGAGACCTTGTCAGAGGTGACCTTTGCTCCATTCTGCCACCAGACTAGGAGGATTTATGGGGGGGTGGGGTTGTTTTGTTTTGTTTTTCCCCTGCTAACCAGACTTTCCCATATCAGTACACAAGATGGTTCTCTTTCTGGGATACAGATGGCTTAGAGTCAAGCCCCAAGGTGTGTCACTGCGTGTATACAATGTGTGCATGGAACATTCTCCTACCCCCATATTCTCAGCTCTTCTAAGCCCACAAGTCATTTTGTAAGTAAAGAAAGGCACCATCACACCAGAAACACAGGCCAGGGGATTCTTAGAAGAGAATATCAGAGGCAAAACCATGCCCTTCATTATTTAAGAGAAGCAACTTTTAGGGAGTCAACCCTACCCTGATGCGGACCGTGATGAAGGCCAATGAGGGAACATATATGATGGTGGGGGGGGGTGGCTAGCCCTACCAGCAAAAACACATCTTCAGGAGCATCCTATAAAAGATTCAGGGCCTCCTTCAGGTTTTGCCAGCCTGCCCCTCCCTCCTGGGATGGACTCCCTCCAGCCAGACTTTCCCAATCTGTGTGGACTCAGCCTAGCCCAGTGACTCTGCTTTGCATCACATGAGAACAGAAACCTGGCTCGAGGAAGGATCAATTACACTGTGACTCAGGGAGAGGGCACAGGGCCAGGGAATGAGTCACAGCAGCTCACCCACCCACCAGAGTGGGGGCAGTGCAGGCCTGTGTGGGAGCCTCCCTGGGTCTGGGTGTGCAGGAGTGTGTGGATAGGCTCCCCTCCAGGTGTGTGTGCTGCAGGGTGAGCACCTCTCTGAGCCTGAGTGCTGGTGTGCATCATCGAACTACTGGTATGGGAAAACTTCATGGGGGTCCCACTCTGTCATGTCTCCCCCCAACACACACACTCCTACCTGGAGACTTCACCCTCTTGTTCCAGTTTAGAAGAGGGGAGACTGAACTCCCACTATGGATCCCTCTCATCTACTCAACAGTTCTGGGAGGACCACTGAAAAGCAGCCCCGAGTATCTTTTCGGCGGACACAACATCTTTGTTTGTACGTGGTGCTGAGAATCGAACCCGGGCCGCACGCATGCCAGGCGAGCATGCTACCGCTTGAGCCACATCCCCAGCCCATGAATATACTCTTAATAATCATAGCTAACATTTGTTGGGCACCTGCTATGTGGCAGGCACTACACAATTATTTCCTTTCTTAATGTTATATGCAATATCATTATCCCTGTGTTTCAGATATGGAAACTGAGACTCTGAGAGCATGACTGTCTGCTCTCAAAATCCAAACTTGTTCTAAACACAATGGAAACACATGTATGCGGGAAGAAATTTAAGTCTTATATATTATTTTTAAGCAATAAATGTTCAGTTGTATTTATAGACTATATTTTTTTAAATTGTACTCTTTAAGCTAAATTTATGTTTAATGTGTCTGTTTAATAGGAGACCAGAATTTTTAAATACAACTCTACATGTACACTTTGAAGACTAAACTTACTAAAAGCAGGCTGCCATCTGGAAAGTATTGGGGGGTGACTTTCTTGAACTCCTGTGGTATCTTCTTTGAAATATGGCATCAAATCCTCATCCACTGAGAATAGAAATGACCTATAGAAGATGGGCCCCATATGGTGACTCTCCTTCTCAGCGCATGTGTGTTCGGGGAGAGGGTGATTTCTCCCTTTGTACCCATCCTTAAACACACAGGTACTTTCCTTATCTGGTCCTATGCCACCAATTACACACTTCTGTGTTGTCAACCGTCAGCATGTGTTCATTGAATGCCACCCTCATCCTTCCTAAGAGCCAGCCCAGCTGAACCCTCCAACCTGTGGCCATCTGCCACCCTTAGAACATAAGCCTGCCTAGGGCTGGGGTTGTGGCTCAGTGGTAGAGTGCTCGCCTAGCATGTGCGAGGCCCTGGGTTCTATCCTCAGCACCACATAAAAATAAATAAATAAAATAAAGGTATTGTGTCCAACTACAATTGAAAAATAAATATTTTTTTAAAAAAGAACATAAGCCTGCCTTCAGCCCAACCTAATTACATAAGCATCCTCTCCATCCTCATCCTCTGCCTCCTCTCTTCAGACTACATAGCCACAACCTTCTTGTCAAACTGTCATCAACACCCAGCTTCAGAATGCTTGAGGAGGGTTCCACCCAGGTGGGTGAGTCTGAGGTCCCCAGAAAACACCCCTTTGAAGACCTGGCCTGGTGAAACACCCTGAAGTCTCTTCTTCCTGCAATCCCATCCAGTTAAGGTCGCCCGGTCCCAACCAGCCACCTCACTCCTTCATGTCACCTGCATAGCCTGCAGACATTGAGTCCCTTAACCCCTGAACTATGTGAAGGGTTGTAGGCTGGACTGCAGGAGCCTGGAGGCAACGGGAAGTTAGCATTAGAGAGCCTAGTTAGAAGTGGTCGATCCAGTGGCATTATCAGAGAAGTCTTGGCCATGCTAAAGTGACATTTATCCACAGCATTGTGTGTGAAATAAATACAACTTACTATTCTAGTTTCCAAAGTGAGCCCAGTGTCTGAAAACCTCAGGGCTCGTGTACAATAAATTAACATAATTAAAAACTAATTAGTAAAACATCACAATTAAAAGGACTTGTTGCGGCAACACCTCTCAGGTAAGAAGAAGGGGCCAGAGTACCAGCAGCCAGTACACAGGGAAGGCTCTAAGAAGAGGAAGGCGGCCATGAGACCTTATGGCCCCTCAAGGCCTCCATCCCCAAGGAGCACCTTGAGAAACTGTCCTGAAGCACAAAGCACATAAGCAGCCCAAATGTCCTACTCAGATCTAGGTACCAGACCCAACAGGCTGAGGGGGCTGCCCTTCTCCTCTGCAGGAGGAGAGTCAGCCAGACCCTCAGCCCCCACAGCCTGTTAGCAATGCTCTAATAATATCGGCTGCCCAGAAATTGATCTAAGCACTCTATCTGCATTTACTCATTTAATCTTCAGGACAACTCTATGAGCTAGGTTCTGTTATTTTACAAATTAGGAAACTGAGCCATAAGGAGATTAAATATCTTGCCTGAAATCCCACGACTAATAAGTGGGAGAGGTAGGACTTGGAGCTAGAGAGGCAAAGCCAGAGCACAGGCTCTGCCAGCTTTGCCAGAACACAGCCAAAGCCACTTCTTTCTGTTGAACCGGGCACTGTCCTTTTCATAAAATATAAATTCTCTGGGGAAGATAAGGAGTCCATTTCTACCCCTTCAATGCAATCAAGCTCATCCAATCTAGGTACCTCCTCCTAGAGCCCATTTATACACTCAATCCCCATTCACTCACCTTAGAGTAATTCTTTACATGAAAACCACAGGTCAACATAGACGTGCCACTGTGTCATCTTCTCGGATGTGATGTGAGGAAGGAAAGGAAGGTGGAAGGAAGGGATTACAGTCTCCCTTTTACAGGGGTGGGGGAAGCTAAGATCCAAGGAAGTAATGGCTCAGGACTCTTGCTGCCTTCTGGCTCTCCCAGTCGCACCACATAGGATCTCCCTGGCTGATTTTGTGTCCCTTTATTCTCACACTGCCCTTCCATTTGCAGCATGTCCTCATCAAGTGAGGCCAAGCTCGAGTTTGGCACGGAAACCTGGAATAGAAGCTGATCAAAGGCACAGAGATTCCCAAAAGCCTTGCCAGCCAGAGTTCGTGGGCAGGGAAGCCCTGACAGACCAGGGAAGCTTGTTCCTGGGGCTTAGCCAGCAAGGTAAACAGCTCAGAGGACCCTCTTCTGCCAGCATCTGTCACAGCCCCTGGAGACAGCCTTGTCTTTCTGGGGGAGACCCTAGATTTTGCAAACACATATAGCACCTTCTCTCTCATTCTCTTCCTCCCCTCAGAAGGTTTGCTTTCCTGGTCAGACTCTCTATGGGCTCAGGTAAGGACCCAGAGGTCCTTCCATGGTCTACTCTAGGTAGCAGGACACTCCTAAAATTAACTGTAAAGTGGTAGGAATTGTTTTTCTCTTTCGTTCTCATTCCAGCAGTTCTTTATACTATTAAGTCTTCCCAAATTATTCAAGGACGGAGAAGCTCTGATATTGTAATGAAGACCTAGACAGAGCAGAGACTGCCTTGGAGCCCCATCTTTCCAACCTACTGGTATCCACGTGGAAACCCCTCTTCATTTTCACTGGAGAACTCACTCCCAGACTGGCAACTCTAACATGCCTCAACCTGCAAGCCACCTCCTTTCTGTCTTCCCAAGCTCAACTGCCCCTGACTACAGGGACAGATCAGGGCTCTCCCTTCCAGAAAGCCTTCTATGGATACCACTGTTCACTTTAGCTCCACCTTCCTGGGGGCTCATATCCACTGAGCCTGCTCCTTTCACTTATGCCCTTGGGTGGCTACTGGGTTCTCTGAGCCGGTCTCTTTGCCCAAACATATGAGCTCACTCCAGAGAATAGAGGAGACCCATATCTCCAGGCTGCCTCCCTGTCCTCTGCAGGTCTGGAGAGAGTAGTCATTCCATAGAAACCTCTGGAGACCTGGGCTCTTGATAGGGGGAGCCCAGCTTAGATGGCAGCTCTATTTTCAGCTGGGTCACATCGTAACCTTGGAGAACTTCCTAGCCCAAGTCCAGGCCATCATCCAGTTCTCTGGCAGCCTGGTACCCTCTATATTTGTTTTAACAAGTGCTCTGATTTCCTCAAGGCCAGTACCCAATGGGAGATAACCACACCTAACTTGAATTGTTTTTTTTTTTCTATTTTCTCCTATGTGGAACTTCTCATGCCTGGAGGACATTTAACCATCTGTTGCCATTTGCTCTTCTAAGGTTTTTTGCTGGATATGACTTTGGTCTTTCTAACTAGACAGTGAGTTCTTTGTCCTTTCTCTGATGCTTCCAGTGGGAGATCAGAAGGACTGGGTTAACACAAGAATGACAGAGTGGTGATGCCTCCACACCAAGCAGCAAAGACTTATGAGGTTAAGTAGTTATGTGTCCTCTGAACTCCTGTCTCCCCCATCCTGCTTTGGGGGTACCAGGGATCAAACCCAAGGGCAGTCGGCTACTGTGCCACATCCCCAGCCCTATTTTGTATTTTATTTAGATACAGGGTCTCACTGAGTTGCTTAGCACCTCACTGTTGCTGAGTCTGGCTTTGAACTCAATATCCTCCTGCCTCAGCCTCCCAAGCTGCTGGGATTACAAGGGTGTGCCTCCACGACTGGCTGAACTACCTATTTTCATCTGCAACCTAAATTCCTTCCCAGAGAGTGTCAGCCTGGGCCTTCAGCTCCCCCATCATTAGGGCCTAGATGAATTAACACAGCATTGACCCCTGCCCCAATCGGATTAGCTGTCAGAATCTATAAACTCCATCCTGAGTGCCTATTGTGTACCCATCACTATAAAAGGGCTTCAGAGAAGGAGAGATCACTGGATTCCTACTATCCACAAGTGCACCATCTAGATGGAGAGAGAAATTTACAGGCAAGAGAGTCAGAGCACATCCGAGGATGTGTGGCCACAGCCAGGGCTGCAGAATGTGGTTCAGTTGGCACCAGATGGAAGAGAGTGATGGGGGCTCAACTAGAGGGAAGTAATGCACAAAGGGCACCCCCTTTGAAGGAGGGGAGAATGAGCAGGAGGCAATAGTGAAGCCTGAGTTCTTAACTCTCCAACCCAAGACCTCAATCCAACCTGGGGCATCCTGACACCCACCAGAGATGAATCAGCAACAAAATTGACAAACCCAGACCGAAAATGAGAAGCACTTGTTCCCAGCTCCCACTTCCATTTGCCAGTCTTCTCCCTCCCTCCCCCCTGCCTCTCTCTCTCTCTCTCTCTCTCTCTCTCTCTCTCTCTCTCTCAGTGGTTGGAATAATTGTGGCCATGAAGTGGCACTTGGATAAAAAGTTTTAAATCTGTTTAAATGTCACAGTGAATAATACTTTGCCCCTATCTTTACCTAATTACATTTCTCTTTGATGATCTAAGGTTTAAAAAAAAAATTAACTCAAGTCTTCCTAGAATATCAAGGGCAAGGATGCCAAAGATCCAACCTAACCATGTTCCATACTATTTTCTCAGGTGTCCTGCTCCTTTACTGCATTCATTTGAGATACCTGTCTGTATTATTTCATCCTCAATGCTCTGCTGTGGCAGAGGGAGAGGTGAGAGCCTAAGGGATCCAGCTCTGTGCCTTTAAGGGATCAGTGCCTTGGCCGAAGCTGCTTCTGCTGCTGTTTACACAGGTAACTCAGTCATAACAGAACGGGTGTCCTGGCTGTTTCTGCCCCAGCAAGTTGGGGGAAGATGGGACAATTCTCCATATACCTGCCAGAAAGCTGAGAGGTGAGGAATGTACTACTCCCCTAAAAGAAGATAACCTAAATCCAAAATGAGCCAATATCAGGTGGGCTAGAGGAGGGGGTGGGAAACTTGCCTAAGAAAGAAAAAGCTCACCCTGGCCTTGGGTCCTCATATGAAGAGGCACAGAGCAGAGGAACAGTCTTGCAGGGAGCTGGAATGGGCATCTGGAATAGGTGCTCCCATTCATTAACAACTCCACTCCCCCATTCACTCCTGCTCAGGGACTGCTTTTATTTATGTATTGGCTATTATTATTAATAATAATGTGAATAATTGAACACCTGTGAATGATTTACTTGGCCCTGGAGGTGGTGGGGTAATGGCAAGAAGAAGAGGGTAAACCTTGACCCTGTCCTGTGCAGCCCCTCTTTTCCAGCTGCCTTCAGCTGTCTGCCTTCACTTCCCATTGTCATGACTTTGCTTTGAGGGGGTGGGAGGCAGAGAGAAAAAAGAAACTTCAAGTAGGAATTACTCTCCTTAACTCCCCTGTGATGGCAGAAAACATATTCCACTCTGCTGTAAGATCCTTGCAAGCACCAGCAATGCAAGATGATGTTGCAAGAGATATTTTAGATAGTTATTAGACTCTGCTGATGTGTCCTGGGAAAGGGGGCTCTCAACCTGGTAAGCGCCTACACACACACACACACACACACACACACACACACATACGCGCGCGCGCGCGCGCGCGCGCGCAAATGAGCACAGAGTATGGATACAAACAGCATCTGTGCACATGACCAGGCTGCATTCACACAGGCACACAGTCGGAACTAGACATATGCACACAGCTCCTGCCACACACATGAAACCTCCATGTACTCATCAGAGACATGTCCACCTAACTACAGTATATCACAGGTACACAAAGCACTCAGCTATAGCAGGCAGACTCTATATGAAGTTTCTGTTTCATTCCATCAACTTAGGCGATTCTTGGGCCAACATATAATACTGGAAGATGTGAGCCCGTGGAAAGCCAGTTACAAAATCAACTATACTTACAAATGACTCCATCAAGCAAAGGCAGGAGAATCTAAAATGAAAGGATGAAGTTCCACAGTTCTCAGAATAGTACTTGCTCTTTGGTTTGGGCCCCCATCATCAGGAAGAGGTTTCCGGAGAGGACTGGGGCTTTGGGGCTGCGAACCTCAGGGTATGGGAACCTCCGGGCCTCGGCCTCCTCCAGCGCTGGAGAGTACAGCTTTGTGGTTGTACCAAACGGGTTGGCCTGGGTTTTCAGGCTGCTGGGGTTTCATTTGTTTAAATAAAATTTTAAACATATTGACTAGTAACATAAGGTAATTCATGGATAAGAATAGAAAAGCCCTAAATACCCGAAAGTGGCCAGCCAGGACTCGCCGGGGTTAGGCCACCAGCTCCGCCCAGCCGTCCCAGCTCCCAGTCCTGCAGCCCGCAGGGGAGCGGGAGCGTTATTCTAATTGGCCCCCGCTTCTGAAGCCAGGGGGGAAAAAAAAAAAAAACTGTCCTGGAAAAGCAAATGTAGAAGAAGGGCTGCAGGTAAACACCATTAAAATGATAACCTGCTGCCCCAGCCAAGTTCACCACCAGTCTTCGCCCCCAGAGGCGGGGCTGCTCCGCCAGGCTTCCGCGCCTGCCACTCCCTCTCTCGCGCAGCGGGTGTTCCAGCCCCAGTGGGCTTCGTGGGGAGTCCAGCGGGACTGGGGCAGGGCAGCCGGACTCTTGGCTTTATCCCACAGACGCAACTCCCTGCCTCGCACCTCTGGAGCAGGAGGTGCTGCAAACGAAACCCGCAGGGGCAGCGCACGCCGCGCGAGTCAGGGTCCGGCTGTAGCCCGGTTAGCCATTCAGCGGCTTTATTTCTTTGATGGTGAGTTTAGAAAAAAAAAATTTTTTTCCAATTTGAACCAGTAAAGCAAACGAGGGAAAAAATTAAGTCGTCCCCCGTGTTGGCTCACCGGCCACCGCGCCCAGCGCCTTCCTCGCTCCTTGGCAGGCGAGCGGGCCCGGGCACTCCGCTCCTACTTTCCTCCCACCAGCTGCTGGCCCAGCCGGCCGCTGCTCTCCGGGACAGGGGAAGCCGTCCGGGACCAAAACACCCACCTCCCGCCTTCGGTGGCGGGCCGGGAGGGAGAACGAACCGGGAATCTCTACTCCCCGAACCCCTGGCATGGCCCGTCTGCTCCCCAGCCCCATCCTCCCAGGTGGCTCGAGTGGCGGTAGATGCCAGGTGAGAGGGATAAGATTTGGGTTGCTCTGGAAGGCTGGGGATGCGAGAAGGAAAAAAGCGAAGATAGACACAGACAGGGAGAAACAGGGAGACCACGCGCGAGAGCTCTTGTCTACAGATTTATCCACATAATATATATTTATGTAGCTTTTTTTTCCTCTCTCGACACTGATCAATGCGCACTCGGATCGCTGGGCGGACTCCCTCCAAGCCAGCTCGCTTTTTCTAGTCTAAATAAATAAATAAATAAAGCCAGATGGGAGAAAAAAGCGCCCATTCCACCTCCGCCACCGCCTTCGCCGCCGCCCCGCCCGCCATCCATGCCTTCGCTTCGCCCGCCTGTCGCCCTAATAGAGCGCAGCTCGGTGGAAAACTCCCCCCTACATACCCACACGAAAATGAAAATCAATGTTTTTAAAATAGAAAAAGTTGCACCTGCTGCTATTACAAAAAGAAGCCCCAAAAGGCAAAGAGAAGAGGCCGGCAGCCCGGTTCCTAACAGGCACCCGCTGCCCGCTGCTGCCGGCCCGGAATCTCAGCGCCTCGGGAAGAGCCAGGAGCCTGGCGCTATTTATAGCCCGGGGCGGTCTCGGACTGTACCACCGCCGCTCCGCGGGGCTGCAGACAGGGGAGGCGCTGCAAGGCCGGCGCCGCCCCACGCCGCCCTGCCCCCGGCCTCAGCCCGCCGAGGTGTGGGCTCCCCCCCACCAGCGCGCCCACTCCCGGCCCCCCGCGCTCCCTTCCTCCACGCGCGCACACTCGCCGCCCCCACCCCTGGTCTGGCTGGGAACTTGAACTGGTCCAGCCTGTTTAAACGGAAAGGACAGAGATCCTGTCTGTTCAATGTAAAAAAGAAAAAGAAAAAGAAAAAAGAAGAAATAGAAGAAAAGAATCAGATCAGACCGAGAAAAGGAGAGAGCGCGAGAAGAGAGAGGGAGGGAGAGAGAGAGGGAGGGGAGAGGAGAGAGAGCGCGAGCGAGAGAAGGGAGGAGAAAGAGAGAGAGAGAGGGAGAGAGAGAGAGAGAGAGAGAGAGAGAGCAGAGAAGGAAGGAGAGCGAGGTGTAGAGAAACCGAGGGGGAGAGAACCCGAGTGTGTGTATGCGTGTGCGTGTGTGAGCGCGAGCGAGCGAGTGAGGGAGAGGAGCGAGAGAGTGCGAGCGAGAAAGAATAAAAGGAAAGAAGATTTTCTCTATGTATGTAAAGATGGCCAAGTTAGCAAATGGACAGGCTGACAACTCGAGCCTCAGTACCAACGGGCTCGGCAGCAGCCCGGGCAGCGCCGGGCACATGAACGGATTAAGCCACAGCCCGGGGAACCGGTCGACCATTCCCGTGAAGGACCACGATGCCATCAAGCTGTTCATTGGGCAGATCCCCCGAAACCTGGATGAGAAGGACCTCAAGCCCCTCTTCGAGGAGTTCTGCAAGATCTACGAGCTTACGGTTCTGAAGGACAGGTTCACAGGCATGCACAAAGGTGAGTGCACCTTTCCCTCCCAACTTTGCCAGGGAGAAGGAGAGGGCGGGCGGCCGATCGGCCGGCGACTGACGAGCGGGAGATGGGCGAGAGGGAGCCGCGGGCGGGCGGGCGCCGAAGAGGGAGGCGCTCGGGCAGCGGAGACCTGAGCTGGGGTGCGTGGGGGAGCTGCTCGCTGGGGCAAAGCTTGGTTTTGGGGGAGAAGCTGATAGGAGCTGTGCCATGGGGAGAGCGGCGGGAGCAGAAGATGAAGAGAAAGAGGGAATGGTGGGGGAAATGGGGCTTGGGTTTTTGAGTAAAGCGACTTGAAAGATTGGGATAGGGACTGCTGCACCGGGCGAGACCCGGACGCTAAGCGGACTGGCAGGAGCTCGCGGGCCAGGGACCTAGGGTGCTGTCCATCGCCGTGGTGCTGAAAATGCTACAGGAGATGGTCTCCTCATCCTCAGCTCTGGGCCAGAGTAGCAAGAGCACAGCCGTCTAAAAGGGAGAGAGGTGACAAATTCAAAGAAATATTTTTAATTTTGCCATTAATTTTACAGTAAACTCTCCATATCGAGCTGTGTGCCTCAATAATCTGGTTGTGTGAGTGGTGGTGTGGAGAGTGGGGGGAAGGGGGTAGCTTGAATGTTTGAAGGAAGGAGTAATAAAACCTAAGGCAAGAATTAGCAAGGACCCTGTCATCCCCTGGGTGGAGTGGGGGTCTGGGAAAACTGGGTAGTCCCTTTCCCAGGAAAGCTGAGCTTTGGGGGGAAAAATCGCATGTGTGTGCAAGATATGCTTTTTGAAGGGTGCACCCGAATTTATCCCAAACTCACCATGCAGAGAGCTTTATAGTATATTACTGCTCCCTTGAAGCAATTATTGCTAGTGAGTGCTTGGGGGAGGGGGAGACAAAATAATCAAAGAATTAAAACCTAACAACTTTTTAGGAAAGTGGTCATGGGAATTGTCTGCAGTTTGCCTGTTTTCTCCTTGTTTTATAATCTTTAAGGCAGAGCCCCAATTGTGTTCAGTTGTAGAATGTGTATGGGTGGCTGGTGGGTGACGAAATTAGCCCAGTGCCCCGCTCCCTAACAGTAATGTATAGGATGTGCAGCGGGGATTAATCTGTGCTGGAGCTGTGTGGGCAAGTTAAATGCTTTCTGAGAGAGATTGATCGCCAGGCAGGGAAGGAGCACGGGGCTAAGGAAGTTGTAGGGGATGTGTATGGACGTTCCGTTTTTAATAAACAGTAGTGTGGAGAACCGCCGAAGATGCTGTGTTAGAGCTGGTGGTTTCAAAGATGAAAACACACGTACACCCACCCCCACATAGAGAGCAGCCTCATCCTTGGCCACAAATGGGCTCTGAACAGAGCTGATCCTCTAGCACATTAGGTGCAGGGCACAAAGCTGTCTGGCTCTCTAAGCACCAGCGGTTTTCACTACCACAACCACCCTCCTTCTCCAGCCCTCCCTTCATCCGAATACTAAACAGAGCTCCAAACTCTTCATAGTTGGAGTCCCAGAGAGCAGTTTTTATTGGCTTTAGCATCTTCCAGCTTGCCTGCTGAGGAGTAAATCTTAAAGTTAATGGCATGTTGAGTAGCACAAAAACACAGCAGAATGGAAATATACTGGGTTTGTTGGGGTGGGGTGATGGTGGGGGCTGTAATGGAAAGAGAAACCAACCTTTATCCAATATGGAGAAAATGCCTGTCTGTTCAAAAGACAGATTGAAAAGGTGGAGTGGGGAGGCAGTCTTCAAAATAGTCAAAGAAAAAAAAAACACTTTCCCCTCCCTCTCAAGTGAATCATATCTTTGTAGTTTTTCCCTTTCCAATCAAGCTCCCTAGAAGCTAATCAAGGTTTGTATCAAACCTTTGTCATTCTAATACATCCCCAGTTTTAAAGATAGTAATAATAAAAATTTTAATAGCATAGGTAGGGAAGTCTCTTGCCCATCTTAATGATCAGTTCTTGTGGTAATTTAAGATTTCAAACTTGAAAGAATTTAGAACCCACTATAGGCAAAAGACAGTTGTGAGGATCTGGGTGTCCTGTGGGATCTGAATTGGAGCATTTCATTTGCTTCTTTATTTCAAATGAAATAAATTTTAACAATATTTCTTGGTCTCTTCTCAACAATCACTTGCTGATATTACTTTGTTTTTGATGTAATGAGGACTCTCTGGTAATATAGTAAAGAAGTAGAAATTTTATCATTTGTATCAGGGAGATAGAGAAGGTTATTATATGTATATATCATATACATATCTATATGTAGCTATCTATATATAGATATGTATATGATGTATATACACATATCATATATACATATATATAACCCTCCAGAATTCCTAGGACAGGAAAAACTTCATTTTCTAAATAATTCCTCTCCCAAACTGTCTCAGTCAGTGACAGGCAGGCCCGTTGGCTCCGGCACACTGGGTGCTTCGTTGTCGCAGCTCACCTGTCAGCCTGAGCATAAAAATTTCCTTATGAAACTTCCTGCCTCTCCATCCCTTTGATTTTTTGAGTTGAGGTTGGGGCACAGTGTCCCTAGCAGTGCCTGGAAGCTCCCAGAGAGCTGAATAAATGAGACCATTTCCAAGGGCTGGTTTATTCAGTCCTAGTAGAGTTTGAACTCCTCCTTCAGTGATGCAGCCTGATTTATTAGCTAATCCTTATAAAATAAGCCTCTGGCCACCTTAAAAAATTACATGCTTGCCATTGGTGATTAATTACTGTTAAGTCAAAAAGCATGATGAGGTTTGAAGAATGAGGATTGCATTTGGCTTCTAGATTTCCCCCATTTGTACATTGACAACATGAGTCTAGGGTAGAATCATGCCTTTGTTAAGCCTGGTTTCAGGGCATGTTTGTGACTCTTGCTCTCCCCTTCTTGAATGTCTAACTTCTAATGAATCATTCTGGGTTAAAATTGAGAGACCCAACAGGGTACTGGCCTCCAGCATGGATGGCATATGTATGTTATTGGTTTTTAAAAAGCAGTAAAAACTAAATGAAATGCATGAGATTTCAGGTGGGTATCCATTTGTTGGGCACCTGCCATTTCAGGTAACTAAAGAAAGAAGGAGTTCTAAGGGTTAATGGAATACCTGCCATGCGTAGAGTGCACCTTAAAAGGCAATTACTCCAGTCAAATTGGGAGTCTGTGGAGGAGGGAGTGGGTGGGTGTTTTGGAGAAAACCCAGCTATGTCTGAGAAAGGCTGTTGGGCTGGGAAGTAGCAAATAGCAGCTGTGGACCAGGGTAATTACTGTAAAGGTATATTTACCCCCTGGAGACCAGCAAGCATTGGGGAGAGGGGGATCTGGGTGCTGGGCAGAGGCAGAAAGGAAAAAAAAAGTCCCAAATCAAAATTCAAAGAAACAACACCCCAGGAAGAAAAGCCATTTTAATGCAAACTCTCCGGTTAACTCAGTCTTCTTTTATCCCCCATTGGACGCACTTTTCAAAAGATTGTTTTTCTGGCCTGCAAAAAGAAAGACATTTTACTATTGATTAAAGAAGAACGAGGCAAATTCCCTGGGTAGCTGCAGAAATGAGTTGAGGACCAATTTTGCCCCTTTTTGTAGAATTTTTTCTTCCTTGAAGAAGGGAACAGATCACCCACTAGTGTACTTCTCCTCTTCTCTCATTTTTAATTTACTTCTCTATTCTTTTTATTTTCTGGAGAACAAATACAGGCAATGAACAAAGATACATATATACAAACACAAACACACACACACACACACACACACACACACACACACAGAGTGGATCATACATGAATAAGCTGGCAATCCATTCAAAACTTTGGTCCTGTCTAGCAGGATAAGAGGCAGCAAAGACTGAGTTACTGGGAGACATAAAGACTAGTGCTCTCTGGATAGCCATATTATAATGCATTATCTTTGAGGTCATTTAAGTCCAATTTAAGTGGTATTTAGTATAATATTTATGAATTAATGTAATATAAACATAGGGCTGTCCCCAAAGGTTTAAACAGCCTTTACTACTGATATGTGCTTGTTCCCAGAACCTGCGATGCATTTTAATCTAAACAGCTAAGTCCCTATCATAGTACCTCCTGATATCCATTCAGAGCAGATCTGTGCCTGGGTAACTACTCTGCCTTGAGATTTCCCCCACTTCATGGAGGAAAATGTACTCAACTGACAGTCTGGGCAGGGCGGGGGTTCCCAACCCAGAAGCCACAGCTGCAGGGACATCAGCCCCTGGGACTTTCACACTACATCCAGAAGGAGGGTGGAGACAGAGTAAAGGAACCTTCTGTGGATTTAGCTCTGGAAAGTGTATCATTTTCAGATATGCTCACCATCAGCTGCACAAGCTCCTGTTTCCCACCTGAGTAGGAAGTGCCTGAAGCCCCTTGATTTGGGGTGTGACCGGAAAAAACTGGAAAGATAAGGTCTATTTTTATGTTTTGGTGATTTGTGACTATCTTCATGAAATTACACTTTATGTTTGCATTTAAATGCAACAATTTTCAGAATATTGCATCTCGACCTCTCAACTTTAGCAGAGATATCTCATAGGTGAATTAAAACCACGAGGCTGTGTCTGATTTCTGTTTTAAAATGAGTCTAACAGTGAAGTTAAAGTATCAGCATCAGCTCAAAAAGATGAACTTTTTCTTAATTACTTTGGAAAATTAAAAGTCATTTTTTTGTACAGGAAAAAAGACTAGCCGAATGACTGGTTACATACCTATAGTTTTTAAAAGAAAGATTTGCATTGCCAGATATAGAGAAAATAGAATACACAGCATATGAAAACAAGAAAATCACTTTTAAAAAATAAGTTTTACCAAAGAAAACGATCAGTAGCAACCATTACAAGACTAAAGTGTATCAAGGCAACAGCCAACATTTAAAAAAAAATCCTCCAAATTCCAGATGTTGATGTGTTCTATTTAAAAGAAAAGAAAAAAATTATTAGGAAATTATTGGTTTAATTAGGAGACTGGTGGTTATTTTTATTTGTGCATAATTTTATTTGTCTTTAAAACAGACTTTCTCAGAATCAACACAACAGAAACAAATTAGCAGGCACCTGTGTACTTAATATGTATTCATGTACAAACAGGACTAAGTGCATCCCACTCATATGAAAACCAGGGCTGGCCTAGATTTCACTGTAACTCAACAGAGAAATATTAACACTTTCGACCTCCACTCCTAGGCTTTAACCAGAAGTCTGGATTGGGCTGAAAGAAGCCCCTTGGCATACTGTCACTCCCCTCATCACCTGTTCCAGTTGGCTGAATGTCTGTGGCTTCTGGGACACAAAGCAAAATAAAACAAAAACAAAAGCTTTTCTTGAATGAACTCAGAGCTTGAAAACAACCCAAAGGAAAACAGTTACAAAATTTTATGCCATAGATGTGCCCCCACATACAGTCATATTGTAAATTTCTTGGAGTTCTTTCAAAGAGCTGTTATCTTGGGGGCAATCCTAATGCCCCGTGACCTCAACACTCCAGCAGCTTGCTCATGGCCATCCTCATCACTACTATTAGCAACCTCATCCTCATCATTATAGCTTATACACTAGGAGAGAGAGGGGCTGCCTGCCGAGTGATGGCCAGGGAAATAGCTGAGGACACTATCACATTGGTTGAGAAAAGAGCTGGTCCCAATTTTGTCTGAGATGAATTTGAGGAAAACTGCCGACTTCACATCTTCCACATCATCAAGAAATGGTCAGCTTCCAAGTTGACTGAGAAGGGATTTCAGTTAAAGAGGATGTAAGGTGAACTTCCTGTGGAGGAGAGGGAGATGTAACAAAAGAATGAGGCCCAGTGTCACAGGCAGAAAACTGAAAGTTCTAGGGTCCACATGCCAGCAGGAAATTGGGCATATTGGTTGGCGGTGGCCGAAACTGCAGCAGCTCCTGAACTTGGACGGGGAATCCCAAGTGACATGCAAAGGTAGAGGGTGTGAAAACCAGTGTGTCTGTGCGTACCAGAGGGTAGAGGGAGAGAAGATGCTGCAGCCTATGTGGGTGTTGTTGGTGTGTGTGTGTGTGTGTGTGTGTGTGTGTGTGCGCGCGCGCACATACGCACATGTGTGCACATGCAAGAATGTAAGTGGTATGAAGATGATCTTGGGGCAGTTTTATGTTGCAAGGTGATATGCAGAATCAGGAAGAAGTGTGATGAAGGAAAGGGGAGAATTGGGAGAGAAGGACACTGTCCACATTTTTATATACATCTTCTGGCTGGAACTCATGGCTGGGGTCTGTCAATGATCCAAGTTCCAGTGTGGAGGTGTGCTCTTTTTTATCTGCCTGATTTCCCTACCCAGCCATCCAGGTTTGGGAGAGAATCTCATCCTCATCCCCCACCCCATCACTCTTTGAAGTCTGGCCTGCTTTTTCTCACCCATTGACTCATTTTAGAAATGACCTTCCATCTGGAATCTGAGTGGCCAGCCTCAGAGCCCAGCTCTCTGCAGGACTAATTTTCACCACCCACTGCCTCCCTACCCCACTCACTGGCCCCTGGCATCCCAGCCTACTTTCCTCTTGCAGAGTCTCTCTCTCTCTCTCTCTCTCTCTCTCTCTCTCTCTCTCTCTCTCTCACACACACACACACACACACACACACACACAGTACTTGACAGGCTTAGTCAAGACAGGTTTCAAACAAAATGCTGCATTTTCCCTAAACACAAGTAGGGTGTGGCAGACACACAGCCACACTCCTTTTGGGCTCTCTATAATAAGAGAAGCCCCTATTTATTTCTGTCTTTTCTAAGCCCTTTAAATACACAGCCTCTCCAAGAATCACAGAAAGCATCCTGTGTCACCCAGAGAGCCTAGGGGACTGAACTAGAGCCCACCTTCCAACTTAGCTGTAGCACCTTTCATCATCAATTCTTCTTCTTCTCTTTCTCTGAAGAGACCCAACCCCAAATGGGGCCTGATAAATAAGGAAAATGTTCTAATTGGCCATATAAGGATGCAGTTAAAGGTGCTGGGGCAGAAAGACAATTACAGGGATAAAAAAAGGCAGCAGAGGGATCTCCTGAGTTGATGTACTTGCCCTTAGAGCTTCCTCCACTTCCACCCATCAAGTTCCAAGTGGCCCTTGGATAGGTATAAAACCTGAGCCACAGACCTCCCCACAGGAACCAGCAAGGCTGCTGGTGGGAAAGCCCAGGGGTAATGCCCTGATTTCTGAATCCCTCAAGAGTAGAAAAGGATGCTTTGGGGATTATACATTCACAGTTTCTCCCCTTTCACTTGCTCCACATTTGGTTTCTCTTATCCTTCCTTGTATCTCCCCTCCAGCATGAGCTGACTGAGACTCTCAAACAGAGCATTGCCAGCAGTCCCACTCAGGAACAAAACCTATGTGGTCATCTGCAAGATGTAAATAAATGGGTGCTTTCATAGAGGCAGATGTAGTCCTGGTTCTGTGAGGACAGATGGCCAAAAATATTGATCAAACTCAGGAAAAAAATTTGATAATGAAATGGCCTCCCACAAGAGTTTAATTGACAGAGACTTCCAAGGCCAGCTCTAGACAGTGCATAAACTGACCATGATGTTACTTTATTGCAATACACTCTGCTTTAATTAATTATCACCTTTGTTAAAAAGTGGCTACAGATCAACGGCTTCTAGATACTTGATAATACTAACAAAGCCCCTGATGCCTTGGGCTGCCCCACAGCTGGCCAGTGAGACCAGCAAGTTTCTTGTTTGTTTTCCTCTTCTCTGTTGACTTCCCTCTTTGTTAAAGACAGAAGTTCTTGCGGCAGATCTGCTCTGTCCTAGGACCAGGATTATGAGCTGCATAGTCTGTCAAGGGCAGGGGACTGCAATTCAGCAGCTATTTCTAAAATAACAAAATTCAGACTAGTCCACCTTAGAATCTATCTGATGGAAATGGGGATTGTGTCAATAGAAGGAAAAAAAGAGTTTGGAAATGGGGTTTATAAAAGAGGGGTGTGTGTGTGTGTGTGTGTGTGTGTGTGTGTGTGTACATGCACCAGGGACTTTGTGCACATCCACATAAATATTATGGGATCGATACATTTCCCATCCACTGCCCACACCTCTTAACTTCTCCCTCCCGTGACTTGAGCACCTGTGCCACTGTCGTATTTCATGCTGAGAAATGCACGCAGCTGAAGCATGCATAGATGATGCTGTATTGAACCAAATTGTTGTTTGGATTCAGTTGTGAAGTCTTCTTGCCCACTGAAGGACCACTCGCCTGGGCTATGTGATACCTAAAGAATCCACTTTTCAAGATATGATGGGAACTTTACTCCTTGGAGTCCCCCAAACCTACAAACTGATAGGTGACTTATTTGAAAGCAACCCGTGGAGTTGTTCTAGGCAGATTTGAATGCCATACGTGGCTGTTTGTTCATTATTCTAATTTAATGATGCAGTCACACCTAATTAATCCATGTCTGGTTTATTCATACACTATGTCTGAGGATCCAAAAGATCTCTCTAGCTAGCCAGCTTCCCTTCACAGGGACAAGCAAGGGGGCATCCCCGACAAGTGAGCATGTCTGGGTTCAAGCAGGATGGGATCACTATAGAACGAGCCAATAGAGGCATGGTCCCTGATGCCACTGTCCAAAGGAAGGCATGATAGCAGCCACAGAGATACATAGCAATGAGCTCTGCATGCCTGTGTACACACACACAAAAGCATGCCTTCTGCCATGGAATTCCACAGACACGCTCCCTTCTCATAGGCAGCAGGCCACACCCCACCATGCAATCAACAAGGCTGGTGGCATGTCAAGCGTCATTTTGAGGGGACTTTGGTGCAGACAGTCAAGAGGTTGAGCTGAGCCAACCTCCTTCCTTCTGGCCTTAAGAAAGTGGAGTCAGATTAATTGCTGACAGTATACATACAGATAAAGAGACTGAGGCTGGGAGTAGCCTGCGTCCCAAGTATAGCCTGCAGCATGGCCTTCAGTGAACCTTCAAGTGGCTGGTTCTGGCCAGACAGCTCCCAGTGAATTCTGTCTCTTGCCTGGCAGGTAAATTGAGAGAAAGAGGCATTAAAATAATAATATCCTTATAAAGCCAAGCCTCCTCGCACAAGTCCTGGGAGACAAGAGGCATCCAAAGATCAAACACTACATCACAGTGTATTTGTAGGAATTCTCTGATTCTGCTACCTCCCTATAATGCTTTAATTGACTATTTGATCAGCTCTAAAGGGGCCGGTGTTCAAGACAGACTCACTCATACACACTAATACACACACTTACATGCACACTCAGGTATATATGAACACACTGGCATGCCCACGCACATATATCCACCATAAAAGTATGTGCACACAAGCATTCTCTTACACACCACATGCCATCATGTTCACACCAGTTCATTCAATATGGGTAGATTTTCACAGGAGATGCTTGAAGGTGAGTGAAAAGCACACACCTAAGATTGTACACGTCCTTCCAGTAATGTGCTTATCAATACCTTTTAAAGAAATGTGACAGCCAGCCCAGAGTGATTCAGTTGTGTGGACAAAGGTCAGCATATAGATATCCATTATTAATAATATAAATATCTTGGTTGACCAATATAACCAGAAACTGTATCATGTCGCTGCTGATGGGCGAGGCTGGGAGGACTCCGCAGCAATAGCAGGAAATTATGCCCATGTAAAATTAATCATATTGACTGGTTCTAAGAATATATGGGGAGGCAACAATGTTGGTAGTGCTTGAATGGTATAAGAGGGGACCTTGTTTCCAGAGGCTTCATGAACTCCCAGGGGAAACCAGCAGGGATGGAGGTGTTCCATGTGACAAGTGAGAACAGTCTCCCTTATCCGGCCTCTGCTTTTCAACAGGGTGAGGTGGAGGAGAAGTGTTCTCTGAACAGGAAAAGAAAGAAATCGGATCCCCTAACCATTCTCCATCCAACATATCTATATCTTTCTGTCCAATCAATATCTGGCTTGGCTTGGTCTCACCGGATGAGACACAGAGAGCATCCTTGCCCCTGCTGTGGGAAGAGGTCTATCTCCAAGGGAGTGGTGAGAGCAGTGTCCCTGTTTACATGGTAGGATACTGGCCATGGGAGATGTCATTGTGCACTCTGCAGATTGGGTGTCCCAGAAAGAAATGCACCCAATCAGATCAATCACCATGATTGAGTTCTTAGGACCAGAGCCTCAGGCTGCAGTTCAGTCAGCATTGCTGGTGGGGGTGGGAATGTTCTGGACTTTGGAGACCTGCTTCTTACTGAGGCTCACCTCTCATTGTAGTGAGTGAGAAGGAGAGGGAAAGCCATGTTTCCTTGGCCTTGGAAATCCCTTGGTGAATGCACCATCCCTCATTCCCTTGCCCACTAAAGCCTCAGCTCAGAATGTCCTTGACCCTGTATATTACCTGGAGGTATCTCAGAATGGAAGAGAGCAAGCTCAGGGAGTGTCTCCAGGGACAACCAAATGCCCGATAGGCTTTTCTAGGTTCTCAGAGACCCCTTTAAGGCAGCTTGGGGGACGCCTGCTTTAGAGGTCCATCGTGGGATGATGATAAATACAAGAGGGGCTGCCAGCCCAGAGCAGTGGCACTTACTTGCCTGTAATCCCAGCCACCTTCGGAGGCTGAGGCAAGAGAATCACAAGTTCAAGTCCAATCTCAGCAATTTAGCAAGATCCTGTCTCAAAACAATATTTTTTTTCTTTTAAAAGGGTTTAGAGTGTAGTACTTGCCTACTGTATGTCCTGGGCTCCACCCTCCAGGACTACAAACAAATGAGGAGAGAGCGGGTAGGAGCTAACTCTGAATGTTCTGTCCTCATCTCAGCTGAGCTAGTGATTAGGAGGGCTGGTCATAGCAGAGGCCATGCGGCCAGGAGAATGTTCCACAGACCAGCAAAGCCGGAGGAGGGGCCTGCTGGGAAAGCGAGGCATCACTGATCTAACTGCATTTGGCCTCTGGGATGCCCTGGCACTCCCAGCTCTTTTCTCTAGTGCATGGGCAATCTTTCCTGCAAGCAGGGAAAGAGAATGGGGAAGTATGTCATACCCTGACACCAGAAGCCCCCAGGACTGATGGGGGAGACATAGGCCTCTCTCAGAGAGGCACAGATTCAAAACAACTCAGTCACCCTGAGTGAGTATCAGGCCCTGACCTCGGAAAGTGAGGGACCCAGTCTCACCACCACAAGGTAACTGGATGTGGTAGGAGGTGGCAACCCCACAGACACAAAACTGCCACTGCAAATGTCCTATGTGGGGAATGTGGGAACCCCCAGAAGACAAGTTCTCAGGTAGGGGGAATTAGGAACTTGGAGCCAGGTCCCCAGGTAGAGAGGGACAGCAAAAACCCAAGCAAGCAGATGGGGAGAAGAAGGCACAGGAGGCTGGAGAGCTGACAGGTCCGAGTGTTTTGTTTCATTCCATTATGTTTTGTTTTTGTCCCACTGCATTGAAGTCTCATTCTCAGGCTGGTGGACAAAGGAGTTTCTCCTTTTGAATAAATGCAGACCCACTGCCAGCCGGGCTGAGGGAGAAGGCAGGCAGTTACTTCCAAGGAAATCAGTGACACACACAGGACCTGCCAGGGCTGTCCTTGGTCCTCACCTGCTTTGGGCCTGCAGTGTCCTTCAGCTGTCCCAATTGCAGCCCACTTGGACTGAGAAATTACTCATAGAATATTTAAACCGTGGCCATTTTCCCTGTCACCGAGGCAGGCATCCAGATTGCCCCCACAGGCTCACTTAGACCAAGGTCCCCAGCGATATGATGAGGGGTTTTGGGATTCGAATCTTCCCGCACCCCACGCCCTTCCTCTGCATCGCCCCAGTGCAGGAATGGCTGGATGGAAGCCAGGCAGTGAGGATGAAGCTGGGGACAGAGTTTCCTGGGGTGACACTGGTCTTACAGCTGTAGGAATCTTGGCAGGGCCTGGGAAGAACTGCTCCCAGAGTGGACAGCACACATGGGCAAGGGTGCCCAGAGCTCCTGGGTAGTCCATGCCCTGTAGGAGAGAAGTTGGCTGCCTCTCCCATTTTGGAAGACAGAGACAATAGAGGAGGTGGCCTTTCGGTCAAATTCATCAGGGGGATGGGGACTCCCCTCATATAGGTCTCCCATGGACCTTGACCCTGGCATTTTCCTAACTCAGGGATATCTCAGGGGAGACCAGAACTGGGCTAGTCATAGAACTGGAGTAAATGCAAGGCCCAGCTCCTTGCAGGGAGGTGGAAATCACTAACAGTGGTCTCCCAGCACCATTCCAAACCCCAGGCACTTATCCTCTTTTACATTGCTCCCCCAACCTCAAGCCCCAAGCCTCAAACCCAAGCCACCAAACCAGGATGCCTGGCTCTTAGGCAGTGATCCTCAACTGAAACTGACCTCCTTCTCCTATCCTTTCAAATCCAGTCCCTTGCTGATCTGACAGATTACACTGGGCAGATGTGGCCCTGGCAGCTAGTGGACATTAATGTGTCACCATCTCTGTGGCACATGCATTTCAACAGACTTCAGAGTCCAAGTCTTAACCCAAAGGAGCATCTCCAAAATTGGGGGAGGGAGGATTTTTTCACACAGGCCAGGCCAGGGGATGCTGAGAGGCAGGGAGGCCTGTGGGCATCATGGGCTTGCAGGCCTAGAGCTCAACTTGCCCCGCCGCATCACCAGAGGGACCCCAGCACGAGGGGGGTGGGGGCCAATAACTTAGCCATTCTCCCAGCAGGGCCAGCAGATCCACAGAGGATGTCATGCCGGAGGTTTAATCAAGTATTAAACATGGTCCGTAAACTTAAACCAATGTCATATCTGGAGCACCAGGTCCCTCTCAGGGAGCAGCCATCCCTGCTAGGGAAGATTCCAGTGCAGCTTTGTCTGGGTGCTGAGATAGGGGATTCCTCATTCATGCCCCCTCTGGGGACAGTCAAAGGGGAGAGACCCAGGGACCCTGGCAGGTGAGACTTGTGACATTCTTCCTCCATTCTGTTATTCATTTCCTTTGATTTTTATCTAATCTCTCCCTGATTGTCCTGGTAAAACTTAATAGACAAAGTGAATTTTTATTACATCATCAATATAATCGCCAGCTAATCAGCGGACACACAGGGGCCACCACAAGCCCTATGGCTCCTCATCTGGCTTCATAAATAGTGGGAACAATCACTGACAAGCCCAACTCCTCCACCGTCTTCCAAGATTGCCCCCTCCCTGCTGTGCCCCTTGTTCAGGTCTAGCCTGGGGTTTTCAATCTTCCCACTGATCCCCCCACCCAGTGGGCCATATTGCTGGTGATGGCAATATCTTCCCGATTAATATTTTTAGTTTTCTTCCTTCCAGCTTCAGCTGTTAAAATCACAGATCTGGGGCTTGTGTTTCGAATGCCAAAATAGCCTAATGTTGACTGATTTTTATTCTACTTTCCTCTACATTGAGAATATGATATGTCATAAGATATTACATAATCCTCCGGATCACAGGATCACAGTACATACTATAAACTACATCATATGCTAGAATAAGTCACATGTCCTACTGTACATCTATAACTAATGTACAAAGTCACAGCATGCATCTTACATACCCGATCACAGATAATTCTTGCATTTTATTTATATTATCACATGCCTCCCATTTCTACAGCATTTTAATCTGTAAAGTATTTTTTTGTATTTTACTTCTTTTTAGCCCTGTCATAACCAGGTGTAGTTGAGACCTTTTTTTTAATAAGGAAAAAATGGAAAGGGAACAATGAAGGAAATTACAACCCAGTCAAATCCTGCCAAAGTACATAAAGCTGCTCAGGCTTGGGACCGATGCTAGTGAGGGCAAGTGGCCTGGGTGAATTGAGTCGCAGAGGCGTGACTGCTGATCAGGTAGTCTGATTCCTGGTGCTTGGCCTGCTAGCAAAGGGTTCCCATCATTTAAGGAACAGATCACCCCACCAAAACCTCCCTAAGATAAAAGCACAACTGAGTGCACCACTTTCCAAAGTAAATTAGGAAGCCAGGCTCATTCAGTAATGGAAACACACCTTCTCCCCTGCTGTCTGAAGTCCAAGCCACACTGCTCGACTGTGGCTTGGATTCGGGAAATCAGCAAATATCACTGAGTGCTAAATCCTGTAAATAAGGTGAGGAATGAGACTAATGGATCAGATTTGGGGTTCTGCGACACCATTGACTATTTGGGAGGAGGGAATCGGGTTCTCGCAGGATATCGGAGCAAGCTTTGGGAGTGACCGGCCACCCTTCAGAAGAGCCGCTCTACCGACTCCGGTGCAGAGCACTGGTTCCACCATCTCCTTGGCCGCTGGTCTATGTGTGTCAGGATTCTGTGCATAGGCTCCTCTCGGTCAGGCAGTGATTGGCTCTGGGCACAGCCTGCTGCAGGGCAGCTGGTATGCCAAGGATGCACTGCACCCAGGAGCCAGATGTCCAAGTCCTTGCCTCGCCCTGCCTGGGGCTCTCCTGGAAACCCAGCCCCTTTTCAGTTCTCCTCTTCTACATCAATGCAATGGAATCTGCTCTACCTACCTCTCAGGGTCATTATGAATGTCAAATGAGAAGGGAAAATGCTGTGTGAATATTTAAATATCCAGGCTCTTCACCATGGATTAAGGGCTGGCACCCCCACCAGACCACTGAATGGCTCTGACAGTCCTGCCTACTCTCAAAACAGGATGCAAGGGGACTGGGACGACACGAGGGCTCACAGGTGGACAGGAGGGAAGATTGATGATGCACCTACTAGGTGACACACGGAGCCTCTCACCCATTTTATCTCATCAAATCCTTTTGACAAAACTTCCACGGAGATGTCACTGTGACCCTTTGAATGTCGAAGAAATGGAAGCTCTGAGAGCAATAATTTAACCAAGTTTCAACCACCCAAATCTGTCGTATTCTCAAGCCCACCACATTTCCATGACTGCATGCTTCCTTTGTGGAAATAAGTAAAAATGTCATCTCTTCATTCGCCTTTATTTTGCAGATGGGGAAAGTGAAGCCCTGTGACGTTACCAGTTAATGTGTTCTTAGATCATTGCACACCATCTTGTATGAAAGATCTGAAAACACAGACACATGTACATAGGGACATGCACACTTGAAAGGGCACACACAGACAGCTCACACAGACACACCCATGTACATATACACAGTCACACACATAGAGACTCATGAATTAATATAACACATACAAAAATACACTCAGATATGGGCACCCTTACACTCAAGCACACACACAGACTCAAAAGTGCTACTATACTCACAAACACATTCACAGACACACGTGTGTGGAAACATTCTGTCATACACATAGACACACATGAAGATGCACACAGAGATACACTCATGGATACACTTGCATACCCTCACACATATCACTCCTAATGACAAGGCTGAATTAACCACAAGGCCATAGATACAATTGAGCATCTAATTCAGCAGGAGAAGTACAGTCAGCTTGTTTGGAAAAAGGGGTGACAAGGGCCCAGAACAAAGGGGAGACAGGAGCAGAGAGGGCCCCTCAGCTAACTTTTCAGCAGAGGCCAGAGGTCAGAAGTCCTCTCCCTGTACAGCGCAGGGGTGCATCAAGGCTGGGGCCAAATCTTCCTTAGAAATCAACAAATCCACAGAAGGCCTTCTCCAAGAGACACTTCCTCTACAATCTTCCTACTATGGCAACCCACAGGATCCCAGCCAAGTTTCTATTAATCTGACTAAGACCAAAGACAGGTCCTAGAGAAATGTTGGGCAGGCCCTTCCCAGGACCACCCAGCCCATGAACTGGCCATGGGAAGCTCTCAGATAGTAAGATGGGACCTGAAAGCATAAAAGGTGGCTTCCAGAAGGTGGCAACTGAAAAATCAGGAGAGAATTGGGGAGGTCTATAATTGGAGGTTCTCCTGGAGGCCAGCTCAGGCTGCCTCTTCTGTGGCTCAGAGCAAAAAGAGTGGCCCTGTTCACTCAAACACATACAGACACACTGAGCAAAAGGCTTGACATTGGCAAGAAATTTGTCAAGGAACTGGAAACCACTGTTTTTCCTTTCTTTAAAACAAACTCCTGACAATCTAGGGATGAGGTCACTATGGTTTTCTCACATGATGGATGAGCAGACCATTTGAAAGTTGAGGCTTTCCAGGAGTGAAGGGGCAACCTGGTTTAGCAGCATCAACTTCTGCTGTATGCTGGACGGGAGAAGTGATAGGCTGCTGCTGCAGGTGGTGCATGAGTTGCCCTTCTCTGCACAGACACCCCATGCCAACAGGCTGCAAGGGCCAAGGCTCAGTGGGCACCACTAAGTGTATTCTAGGCTTTGCATCTATCTTGTGTCCTGTGTGTTGTGTGCACACATGTGTGTTGGTGTTGTATGCATCAGATTTGAGAGGGCTATGCTTTCTTCCCTGGTTCTGGAAAGAGAAGAGTAGATGCTTAGGGGCTTTCTCCATTCCACCAGGGCTGCAAGGCTCCCTCATCTGGGGCTCTCTGGTAGTGCCCCATCCCTTCCCTTCCAGCTCCAGGGTTAAGAGCATCTCTGTTTCAAGCCTGAACCTGTGGCGCTGAGCAAAGCTGCAATATCTAGAGCCCCTCGCTGTGGCTGCAATGAGAACACTGTGCATGTGTGTGCATGTTTGTGTGTCTGTGTGCACACGTGGGTGTGTGCTGTGTGTGCACATGCATGCATGCCACCTCCATGTGAGTACACTCCAGTCTCAGTCAGTGAGACCCAAGCAAGGAGATGTGTGGACGTGTGTGCTCATACATGCTGAGTTTATGCAGGCGTGTGTGGGCTGGGATGGCTCAGCTGGGCCAATTTTTAGTGACAGATTGTGTGTACATCTATGACTACAGTTTCTACCAAGTGCATGTAAAAAACAGAAAAGATGAGTCCAACTCCCTGGGTGGGCACTCCTGCAGTTCTCTGCAAATGTGTGTGAGCATGGATCTTTGGGGGGCCTTTGGCCAAGCCGTAGGGGAGGGTTGTGGGGAAGAAGGGTTCTGCACTTGTAGTTGTGTGCAGCCTAATTGGGGACATGGAGTCAGACAGTGTCCTCCAGAGACCTAACTGCTTTCCTGGATGTGCGGCTGGGCCATCTGAGGCATTTTCTCACACTCTGCCCACAGATTCCCTGGGAGACCGGAAGAAGAGGGGATCAACTCCCCCAAAAGGTGGCCCTGAAGCCTAGCTCCCTTTGGAGACAACTGCAAGTGGAGGGCCATGTGTGTGTGTGTGTGTGTGTGTGTGTGTGTGTGCGCGCACGTGTGCATAAGAGAAACAGGCAGCTCTGGGGAGAGAGAGGCCCCCACCCCCCACCTCCATCTGGGCTGGAGCAGATGGTTGCTCAGACCAGACCAGTGAGGCCAGAGGCTGCACCTGGAAGCTGCATGTCCTAAGGGAAGGACATTGCCCACGAGGGCCAGGGGGAGCCCAGGAAATGCCCTCAAGCTGAAAGCATCTCTGTCTCATGGGCCTCTCCTTCTGTCCAGACACGCTGCCCCAGAGCCTAGCTACAGGTGTCCTGCTCCTTTGCCTCACCTCTGGGCCCTTGGAAGCTGAATCAGCTGCTGGGGTACCCACACAAAGGCAAGGCCTCTGGAGCCTGGCTCCCACACAAACTCACTGCTCCTGGGCAGCGGCAAGAGGGCCAGTCTTACCTGCCAGGCATCCTGGGATCTCAGGCACACATTGAGCAGCCACCTCAACCATTGATCTGAAGGCCCCACCATTCTGGTCCCTAAGAACACCACCCCGTCCTCACACCCAGGCTTTCCGTCTCTATTTCTTCAGCAGGCTGCTCTGGGACACACAGAACACTCAGGTAGACCAGCCCTTCCTAGGACCCTGTATCAGAATTACCCAAGGGTCTGGTGAAAATGAAAGTTCTGGCCTCATCCCCACCACCTTTGAATTCCCCGAGGATGGGCCCAGGAATCTGCAGCTGGCCACCAGCTCAGGAATCTCTCTGCAACCTCAAGTCACCTGGCATCACCAGTCCTACAGTCAGCTCTCTGTCTAGCTTGTTGGAATGCTCTGCCTCCCTCTTGGACACAGGAGGACCCCTTCAAAGCTGGACACCTTCTAGGTGTTCTCTAACTTTTTGTGCCCTGCTTCTTGGCCACCAGGGCTCAGCCTTCTTCCCCAGATGAACAAACTCCCACATACTCATGACCGTCTGCTTACACCATAAGACTCATTCCTTAGCTGCTGACATGCTGACTGTGTTTGGGACGTGTCTTCTCCACCTGCAGGAAGAGGTTTCCAGATCTCACAGTCTGTCTGTCTGTCTGTCTGTCTCTCTCTCTCTCTCTCTCTCTCTCTCTCTGTCTCTGTCTCTCTCTCTCTCTCCACACACACACACACACACACACACATACACATGCATGTCCCCACATACCCAAGATCTCTAATAATACATTTTGTTCAAGTTTACATAGGTGAAGCTATTCCGCCCCAGCTCTATGGGATCATTTCTCTGCAGCACAGCTTCCCAGACCCCCATAAGTGGGAGGCAGAGGGCTCAGAGGTAGCATAGGGTGGTGCAGGCAGTCCTAAGCTCAACCCTTGCTGCTCCACTGACATACTGTGTGACATTGGGCTAGTCACTTTGCCAACCTCAGTTTTTCCTTGGAGCCAATGGGAACATACACACTGCCTAAAGGAGTTTATTGGGCGTATGGAATGCAGTAATCTAGGTAGAGCGTTTGGCACAGTTCCTGGAACATGGTGAGCCTGCAATAATTGTAGCTAGAGAACAAATGAAAAAGAAAAAAGAAGTCAAAAGAGTTCACGACCCAGGCACCCCTGGCCTGGCGTCCCCTGTCCCTTCCTAGGAGACTAGTTCCATCTCTGCAGTTCTGTGCTTAGGCTGCTCCCCCATCTGGGGCACCCTCTTCCCTTCGGCTTCCCCCAACTAAAGCTGGAAGCCTCAGACTGCTGCAGCACAGAAGTAGCTCAGAGCACCTGCTGCCTGAGTCTCCCAGCCTGGGGCCCAGACACTGCCCCTCCCAGCTGCTCACCTGTCAGGCCACCTCTCCTTTCACTGGGAGCTCTCAGAGGCGAGGCCCGGCCATGGCACCAAGTGCCCAACTGACCTCCCTGCAGGTTCTGGCTGGGCATGTCGCCGTGGGCACACACCTCGTGAAGGCTCCCCCACTCACCTGGAGGGACTAGGGGAACCGTCACTCTGGCCCTTAGCAAACTCCAGATGCTTTTTAATATGAAATTTTTGTGGTGTTTTCCTCCATCGTGAATAGTACATGTTACAAGGAATGTAAAGAAGAGGGGAATGTCTGGAGACGAGAAAAGCATCAGTGATCGCACCTCCCTAAAGACAGCTGCTGTGCGCGTTTTGGTTGCCCTCAGTCTGTTCCAGTCGGAAGCCTCACACTACTGGGCTCTTGCTCTCCTGCGTTCTTCCCAGTGCCTGGCTACACATTGCATGAGAGGTGCACATAAGAGTCACAGCCCCTGCCTGCCAGGGAGGCTTGTGAACTCCTCAGGAGGGGACACTCAGAAAAGCAAAGCCCAAAGCACCACCAAAACACAGCCAACCCTCCCTACAGCACTGCTTGGGGTGCTCTTCCACCCCCTCACCTGTTCCCTCCATGCCTGGCCGATGGCCAGTGAGGTGCCTGGCTTGAAAGAGGCAGGGGATAGGAGGAGGATGGAGCCCTTGAGCCTCTCCAGATCTCCACTTTTTCACCTGGGAATATGATGCCATGAATCACCCAAGGGAGCACTCTAACCCTGTGATGTAAAGGATTAGAGACCAGGATGGCACAACCATTAGGAACTCTGGGAGGATGGGGATGAGGACAAGTATGGGTAGACCTTAGGAGCAGCTCAGAGACCTCTGTCCCAGGTTGAGGCACCTGGAGAGTTTGGGTCCATGCACACAGTGGAGGGGAAGCTTGCGGCAAGGGCTTACAGGTGATTTAAAATGGAGATGGGTGTGAGGCTTGGTCCTCACAAGCATTAGGCCCTTAGCCATGAACCCAGGGAGACAGCTGTGGTACATTGGAAAGAGTGCTGGACCCAGAGTCCAAACACTTGGGTTTTTATACTTAGGAGCTGCAGTGGGACCATGAACAATGGTTTCTATTCCTTGAGCTCTGAGCTCCTCCTAACCTGGAAGTCAGGAATAACACCGACCCGTGAGTTATCGTGGCAATTAAATGAGAATATGTAGAAACATCTCAAGCAGTCTCCCATCATTGTAATCTTCATCATCATCATCATAAGAGAAGAATTAACCCGTATTTGTCATTTACCATGTGCAGGCACAACGCCAAGCACTCTAATATGCTATCTCATTTAATCCTTCCAGTTTTACTAGGAGGAAGTTTTGACTCCTATTTTACAGACAGAGACAGAGGCACAGAGGACTTGAGTAACTTCCCAGGGCACAGAGCAAGTAAGTGGCAAAGCCAAGATGCCACACTGAGCTCCCGAGAGCCGTGCGCTTGGTTAGGAGTGCTTGCTAAGTCCCTCTGCCCAGTGCTGAGAGAGGCTTGCTACCTGGGTCTCAGCTTTCACACACATAAACCAGGATGGAAATCAGAGCCGCCAGCTCGTGAAGTTCAGTGGGTGCACAGTAAGCACTCAATAACGAGTGTTTATTTATTGCTTCTGTTTACAGCTCTATTCCCAAAGTGAATTGTTTGTTTAAGTAAGGAGCGTTTACCTTTATTACAGTCATTGGTAAATAAAATTATATTTGCATTTCCACAAATATGTATGAGTTTAATTAGTCTTGCAATTCGTACACAAGAGCCAGTCCAGGAAACACATTCATGAGCTCACACTTCTACCCTAGGCAAAAAAAGCCTTCTCCAAAGAGCACCATCAGGATTAAATAATTCATTCATTCATAAATACTTATTTATCACCCACTCCGTGCCAGGCACGGGTCTAGCTGCTGGAGACACAACGGTGACCTAGGCAGATCAAGTCTTGGCTCTCCTGCAGTTCACATTTTCTTGAGGTGAGTTAGGTAATAAATTTAAAATAGAAATTAAAAACCTGATCCTAAGTGCTAGGCTGAGAATTAAAATGTATGAATGAGGTATGAAGTGTACTGGGCCAGTGGGAAAGGGTCTCCTGAGACACTGAGATTCAAACCAGTCCACACCGTGGGAGAAGCACTTCTGGCAGCAGGAGCCACAGGTGCAAAGGCCCCAAGGTGGTAATAAGCTTCGTGTGTTCAAGGAACAGGAGGAGGATTCTCATGGCAGGAGCATCATGAGGGTGGTGGGGAGAGCTGGATGGGAGGAGGCTGGGGGTAGGCTGATTGTGTCAGGCCCGAAGGCCAAAAGAATGGGATACATGAGCTATATTCAGTCAATAGGGAGAAACATCAGAAGAGGCAAGTCTTGTGCATTCCACAAAGATCTTCCTGACTGCTGTGTGGAGCTACAGGAAAGCAGACATGGAGGTGGGCCACCTAGGCAACAGTTGTGGGGCTTGAACCAGGACCCATGGTGGATGTTCAAGAAGTACAGAGGTCAGGACATGTCGGTAGACTGAATGTGGAATGAGGGAAAGAAGAGGGGACCAGGACAATTGTGCCACTCAGTGGTGACGCAGCACTTACTGGGAAGAATGTGCTTTAGGGGCAGGTGATCAAAATTCTTCTTTGGCCACGCTGAGACCTGTTAGATGTCCAGGTAGTGGTACTGAGACGGCAGGTGGACATCAACCCTGGAGTCCAGACGGAGGATCCAGGCTGGAGTTATAAATTTGAGAGGCATTGGGATGTCATGATATTTAAAGCCACTTATAATAGAAGAAGCTAAAGAAGACTGTCGTTTTTTTCCCCCATTTTTAATTGGTGCATTGTAGTTTTATATACTGATGGGATTTGTTGTTATATATTTGTACGTGCACACAATATAACAATAGATGTGATTTTGTTCTTCCCCAGTGTGGACTGAGCATCAATTAGGTCACAGACCACATACTGTGCGCTATGAGGTCACGCACATGTGGAGCCTGGGAGTCCTCTCCCCACAACACCCCTCACCCCACTTCCAGGCAGGGACTCATTGTGTCCCACTTCTAGCCCCTGCGGTGTTACTTATGAGCGAATCCCCGCTGCAGTGTCTCACAGAATTCAACCTGCATCTGTCCATCCGATGCTCCTGCCTAAATCCCTCATGCTGTAGCTTCATTCCCTCCAGCTTTTGCAAGCGCCCCTCTCCCAGGATGCCCAGGTTGTGTCCCACCCAGCCAGGAAGGCAGGAGCCATTCTCCAGGGGTGAGTCAGCCAATTCACAGCTGAGATGTAGGTCGCCCAGCTCCCTCCTCCCTGCCCTCTGCTGCAGCTCAAACCTCCCACCCTGCAGGTCCTGCCCCCTGTCCTTGTGTCCCACACACTCCTGCCCCTGCCCCTGCTCCTGCCCCACTGGCCCCCAAGCCTATCCTCACCAGCTTCATTCCCTTGGGAACTTCTCTTTGGCTCCCAGAGCCACCAAATTGCCTAAGGCAAACTGCTGGCCCTTTGTTCTTTTAAAGTAATGCACACACACACACACACACACATACACACACACTCACACACACACACACACTCACACACACTCACACTCACACTCACACAATAAAAACAACAGATAAGGAGCAAAGATAATGTTTTACTTACGCACTAGAAATGTGCTCAGTCAATCAGGGCCCTGAGAGGGTCAAAGGCCCCCAAGGCCACAGCTTCTTCCCGGCCCCTTCGCTGATTGCAGGCAAATGAGGGCCTCTCCACTTGAGCCTCACTCCGAACACCTCCCCATCCCAGAGCCATACCTCCTTCCTCACCACCATCAGAGACAAGGATCAGGCTCCACTGTCAGGAGGGTGGTCTCCAAATAGCCCCTGTAATGATGGTAGCTGGATGGAAGGGCAGATGAAGACAGCTACGTGCTCCTAAATACACACGTGCCATCGTATATCAGGTAGTCATAATAAAACTACATCCAGTGTTTAGTGCTTAGACATTCCAGGCCTGCCTGTTCTTGTGACAATATCACCTCTGTCCATCCTCGTGACAAACCCATGACATGGCCAGTTTAATTCATAGCCATCACGACACGTGGTTATTTGCATTAACAATTAATTTCATTTAAATGTAATTTAAAATGTGATCCCTCAACCTCGCTGGCCATGTTTCCAGTGTTCAGTGGTTGAAAGAGACTGTGATGCCCCCCAACCTACAATGGGTTTCCACCCCCATAAACCCATCCTGAGTAGGAAACATCCTAAGTAGAAAATGCATTTAAAAATCCCAAAATGACCATGGCTTAGTGCACAGTGCACTGATGTCTCAGTGGCTTCCATTCATGAAAAAAGAGAGATCTAAATTCAAATTTTGAAGTCTGATTTTTAATGAATGTGCACAGCCTTTGCTCCATCATAAAGTCAAAAAATCCTTATTCAAAACATCCTACTATGGGAACATCTGTAGAGGCAACCAATGCAGTCAGCACAATTGATGCAGAATGTTTCCTTAGACAATGCTGCTCTGAAATATTGCAAGTGGGGAAGGCATGGAGAACACTGTGCCTGTACATGCTAACAAAGTACACACATGGAAACATGCAGGCGAGCCTGGGGGGCATCACTAGAATGTTCACATGTGCACAGCATATGGGCCATTGTGTGATTGTGTGTATGCGTTTAGGCTGCCATGCATATGCCTAAGAGGTGCCTAGCCCTTGTTCTCCACCCCAAACATCCTTCTGCCTGAAGGCATGATATGAACATGATCTCCAAAATCTAACCATCTAGGTTTCGAGGCTGGCCCTCTCACTTTCTAGCTGTGTGACCTTAGGCAAGTGGCTTAACTTCTCTGTGCCTCACCTTTCTCTTTATAAAATGAAGATGATAATGGAGCCATCAAGGGTTATTAGGAACATTACGTGAGATAATACGTGCAAAGCTCTCAGCGAGCCTCCAGCACTCTGAGAGCTATTAATAAACGTTAGCTGTTACTATCGTTTCCAGAAGGCAGTGTGTTTGCTACACTGGGACAGCCGTGGAGAAGAATCTGCAGGTAGGGGAGGGCATGGAGAGCGCTGATCAGATGCAAGGATCGCTTCATACTAGAGCCCACTCACCAGTGTTTAGCGAGGGCATCGGGTGGGGCTGGGGATAAGCTGGTAAGGTGCTGCAGGGACACCACCGGCCCTGGGTAGAGAGTCTGGGGCAGAGACAGTGCTGGCAGCCAGCACAGGAGGAGGCTGGGTAGAAACGGAGGAGGAGCTCAGCAGTGGCGTGTTGTTTACAGCCTAGATCTTCCGCTCGTGCCCTCAGAAATGTGCTGCTTGGTGAAGAACAGTGAGACAGCCACATGCCTAACTGCTTCACAATGTCAAAATTGCTTTCTATATTCAGCAAAACACCAGGACTGTTATTCCCTCGCACTTGGCCCTCTAGGATCTAAAGTCTCACCTGGGAGATGAGACCAACCCACAAGTGACAACTGGAATGAGAAAGAACCTGAGCAGGGGAAGCACCTGAAGGAATCTCTAGTCCCAGGCAGTCAGAACACAAATCCGCCCAACAGGTATTGGTGGAGTTCCTGGGCTGCAGGACAGTCAGCCTTGTGGGTGCTGCAGGGAGGCCCCCCAAAAGAAAAGATTAGCAAGAGCCCTGCCCTCCAGGAGTTGAGGGCCAGGACAAGAGCCCCAAGGGCCTCTCCAGCCTAGTGAGATGCATCCTCAGGGGCATGGGGTCTTGAGTGAGAAGGTTGTGAATAGAAACTAGTATTTGAAATGTGAATGAAGGAGAAATGCAACCTTACAGAGAGCAAAACAAGTCCACCAAGATTGGTCAGCTTGCCACCCAGGGCCACACTGTGAGTCGACAAGAGCCAGGTGTGAAGTCCGTCCACCGTGGAAAGATAAGGAAAAAGAAAGCATGCATGTGCATGTAGAACTCAGAGCAGAGCCTAAGAAGTGCCCATGGGGAGAAGAGACCTCCATCCCCGGCTTCAGCCAGCAGGTCTAACCTCCAGGAAGGTCCCACCCAAGTACAGGCTAGAGACTGCCTGTGTTTTCAGATGTGGCCAGCAGAGGGCATCAGGGCTACTGCACAGCCCAGACCATAGAGTTGGTCGCAGAGTTCTGCATTCAGAGCTTGGACTCTGAGGAGTACAGAGCTCTCACACACCAGCATGGGTGAGCCCATATGCAACCCCAGCCATTTCCAAATGGAGGGTTGGTATCCACCGTGGAGTACTTGGTGGAAAAGAGAAATCTCATGGCTCTTCCAGAATCAGGCACATCCATCAGGTTGAATAAAAGAGGTGTCTCTCAGGAGGAGTTTGCACCTGGTGTAACATAAAATGGGTGTATTTTTTTTTTTCGTTTCCATACAGGGAAAGCAAAGGGAGGGGTTGCTCCATCTGGCACCACCTCTGGGGTTCATCCCCAAGCAATGGAATAACAAAACGCTCCTGTCATGCTGTGTGTATGGAGTCACAGTGGAGACATCTGCCTGAAACAGTCCCCAAAGACCTGTGATTTCCATGTCCTTTTGCAGACGCATGACAGAGGCACCATGTCCTTTGCTACAGACCTGACCAGGAACTAGCCTCCTGCCTTAATGACAAGGCCATTTGTCATTAGCCCTTGCTTACCCTTTTGCAGGGAGACACCCCCAAGGACATCTCAGGACTCTTTCCCTTGAATAAAGGGCACCATTCTCATCTGAGGAGCCCAGGCCTTCTGCAGCTCAGAGCCACTGCAACCCAGCCTTGGCAAAATCCCCCAAATTCCAAAAGATAGATTCTGAATTTGGCTTTCCTTCTTCCTTCTCTGAGAAGCAGCATTTGTCAGGTTTGGATAGAGACAGTTTAGAGACTCAGACGACAGTAATGAACAAGATGGTGATAACCGAAAAGGACATGCAGGGAACGAAGAAGTGAGGAAGCAGAAGAAAAGACGGGGCTACAGCTGGGAGGCCAGAGGGTGTCAGAAAATCTGGGCTGAGGGTGGGTGACTGGCAGCATCGCAGTGCTACTTCAGAGGGGCATCTCAGGGAGCAGACCCCACCAGGTCCTAGGTGTCCTCAGTTTCATGGGTGTGAGTCTTGTGAAGCCAGCCAACCTGCTCACCCTGGCCTAGACGGGTGCCACCTCTTCCCCCTCGAGGCACAAAGCTCACTCAGGGATGAGTCATCTCCTTTCTCTCCAGCCTAAGGGGATTCCCTGAGAGCCAGGGCCTGAGAACTCACTGGACCTATGGTTTTATGAATCAGGGGTGACGGTGATGGCCAGGGGTCAGGAGGAACAACTGCAGACTGTGCCAGGACTGGACCACTGGAGGTCAAGGCCAGGGGCTGCTTCCCAGCTCTGCCACTGGCTCACTGCACCAGGAGTCCTTTTTGCATCTGTGGAGTCAAAACAGCAGTCTCTGCCTCGCCTACCTATTTCACACAGGTGTTACCATGTTCACATTAGGTGTCCTACCACACCTGTAGCTCCGGACGCCTCACCTGGGGCTGAGAAGATGGCTGCTGCTCAGTCAGTTCTCTTTGAGGAGGGGGTGGGGTAGGCAGGAAAGTGCACAGAGAGAGTCAGGCTCCAGAGAAGAGCTAGGTCTCAGTTGTCCTGGTTCCGACCCACCCTGATGCCTGTCCCCAGAGATTCCTGAAGACCACCAGCCTCACCCCACCCCACATTGGCCTGTGGGTACTCAGCTTTCCCTGGGAAAGCCTGTTTGCCACCCCTCCCCTCCCACCACCTCTCTTGGGAATATCCTCCCACCTCCACCCCTCCTCCCGTTGCTGCAAACAGCTGTGATTCAGTCATTTCCAAGGAAACCAAAAAAAAAAAAAATCCCAACATCAGGGGAAATTTCAACCACAAAGCAAGTGGTTCCAGAGGAGCATCTACAGCACCCAAGACGCAGCTTTGGGCTCCCAGCATTGTCAGCACCATCCTGAAGGAAGAGATGTAAACAGGACATATGTGCAGGAGACGGGGAAGAGGGAGATGGATGCTTCCCACAAGTGGAAATTAAAGTTATAACATTTGTTGTTCAGCCACAGGGCCTTTGCCACCAGAGGAACCAAAAAGGAGAGAAAAAGTTAGAAGGGCCCTCTTCCCAGGGAATGGATCCTGCTCTTCTCTCTGCAGAGGCAGTCTAGATTCAGAAAGAGTCCTGCTCAGCCAGCCCTGAGCTGTGTGAATGCAGGTCTCACCTGGGCAGCTCTCTCTGCTGGTTACAGCCCCACCCTCTAAGGAGTCCTCAGGGCTGGTTTGGACTCCACACTCAGGACCTGGTCACTGACTGTTTTCTCACAGCTCATTCTACAGACATATGCTCTTCAATAATACACTTGTATAAATTATCTATCACCCTCATCTGCACATATAGGGGCACACACCATGCTGGGCTAAGGGGCACACTGACTCCACCTGTGTCCCTCGCTGTCACTGTATACTAACACGACAAAGTCAGTGGGTTTATGGTCTCACCATGTGGAGTTTTTAGTTGTGAAGGCCCTGGGAGCTGATTAGAAAGTCAGTCCTCAGAGCCCAGGGACCATTGTCCTTTAGAATAGAAATGATAGCCCTCAGAATTTTTCCAGATAGTGGCATTGGTCTTGTTTTAACATTCTGAGATGATTGACTGAGGAAAACACCAAAAAAAAAATTATGAACCAAATAGGGTATGTCCACACTCATGTCTTCTAATATAGTGTCTGATTCTGCCTCATCCAAATCAAAAGAGATGTTACTTCAATTCTAGAATCATCAGTTGAATAACCCTTCATAGTCAGGAAGGCTTTCCAGCATGGAGTTTCTACACGTGGAGAAGACCTGGGTGCAGGGAAGACGGCCACCCCTCAGAGGCCACATGGCAGCCGGGTCCTCAGGGCTAGCCAAGCCTTCAGGTAGCTCCAAGCGTGAGGAAATAAATACAGAGGGCCACTTTTCACCAGCCAGTGGTGTAGATAACCTGAGCCTCCAGGACCCATCACCTCAGATTCCCCCAGCCTGCGGAAGGGGTTCTGTAAACACCCAGCTCCCTGACTCTGTGGGGCATGTCACCTCTTCTCCACGGCTGAAGCCGAGCACACAATAGGCCAGAACGGGCAGTGCCTGCATTCAGATCTAGTCTTCTACCTTCTCTTTCCTCTCTCCCCCTCCCTCTCTTCCCCTCTGGCCCTTGGGATGTATTTTGCATCCTTTAAATGATCTTGTTTATTCTATGTGTCGGAATATAATTATCTGAATATTAATTATGGCTTGAGTGAAGTTCATCGGTTGAATGCAGGAATTGAGAATTCCTCCTTCACTTTCAGCCACTTGCTTTAATTTCTCTGTTTATCTGCTTGACTGAGCTGAAATCAGTTTCTGTAAGTGAAAGTCGGCTGCTTAGAGCAGATGTTAATGCTCAGAAATAGTGTACGGTCTGCTATTAGTATAAGTAGCATGATGCTAATAAATAGAGGTGCGCAGGGCTGGTGGCTGTGGCAGTGATGGGGACTGAGGGACAGCGACCTACCAGGAGAGTGAGCCTCAGCCCAGCCCGGAGGAAGAGGGGAGAGCCCCAGCCTGGGTGCTGGCACCTTCTGTCCGAGACAGCCCTGCTGTTCCCCATCCCCAGCACCCAGTATGCAGCAGGCTGGGAGCCGATGATTAATGACAGCCAGGACTGTAACTAAATTATAGTGCCATTAGCACCAAGTCACGACTGACAACTAGATACATCATCTCTGAGGTTTCTATCCAGCTAACTAATTTAACTATGTGAATACGGGAAACGCTGCACTGATGCCATAAGGCAAATATTGCCAAGACCCGGGAGCGCGTCAGTAACTAATGAGAGATGGGGAATCCATCAGGGCCCAGCGGTCAGGGTCAGCAGATCTGTCTTTATGGTGTTTGGACTGTGAGGCTTTGGAAGAACTCCACGGTACACCCCAAGGAGCCAGGACCCAACAAGCAGTTAAGCCAAGCCTCCAACTTCGGGACCAGCCCCTCTCCTTGCCCTTGACATGGAGATGACAAGGTTTCTTTCTAAGTCAGGGAAGGACAGATCTGATCATGACCGTGCCTCTTTTCCCATCCCCCAAGTCCCTTCCCTGTCTCTGCAGCTCCCCTCTCTCTCCAGGAGAGGGACTTGCAGGCGCTTTGGGAGACACAGGTGGGCCTTGCTTCTCACAGGAGCTGCTCCTGAAATAGTGAAAGCAAATTGTTATTATCTTCTTTTTTGTCATCTTTTTTTTTTTTTTTAGAATGAATCTTATTTGAAATGTGCTGTGTTTGCTCATCAGAAGAGCCTTATAAGGAATCCTTTCAGAACTGAAAGAATCCTTCTGCCTTGTGAATAGTTGCCCTTTAATTCATCTGGTTTATGAGATTGGGGGTCCCACATGGCCATGTTTCTTAAGGCCAGTTCCTGCATTGGCTGGTGATTTATTCTCTTACTCAGAAAGTCCCCCACTCAGGTACACCTGCCCCCACACACTACTGTATGGGCCAGTGTCTAGGTGGCTAGCGGGCAGGGACACTGACTTCATGATAGAAACCCCATATTCGCAAGCTTCTCACCTGCCTTGCTGGATGTAGAATATCACAGAATGGCTCTTCAGTAAATCTTGTCCCCTGTGTGGGATTCCCAACCCACATCCAGGGAATTGAGGACAAGCTCATAAAATGACTCCTGAAAGCAGACATTTAGGAAAAGTCAAAGTGCTCCAGCAATGGGAAATAGACCTTTGTGCACGAGCGAATGTGTAGTTCCGCCATGCACCCATAGCACCTACCTGACGCCAGAGTGCGAGGGCATGGACCAGCTGAGCCAGCTTGCCGGAAAGCTCTATCTGGAAGTGGCCACCCACACCAGTAAGCTCGGAAGACAGTAATGGCAACAACCCAGATAATTCTGGAAAATTTAGCTTCCAGAAGAGAAATCCAGATAATGGAGATGGGAAGAAAGACTTTGGCGCCTGAACAATAGTGCAGCAACACCTTGTTTCCTGACTTATTTTTTTTCCCCAGAAAATAAAAAGGCAAATTCTGACCCATGTACTCTGATCCATTTATCTCAGACACCTAAGAGCATATATTCCCTTTTCCCTTCAAAGAGGCTATTAGCGTTTCCTTTAAAAGTCTGCTCTGTAATCCAAAAGCTGTTTCAGATGTAAATGGGTACCGTCTCCCCAAAAGATAACGTGCATCCCTCCGTCTCAGTGCATTATTTAACAAACCCTGGACAGCGGTTACAGAGGTGACTGAGAGGCAGTCCCTGCCCTCAAAATACCTACAAAGAAATAAAGTACAAAGCCGCATTTCCCCACGCGGCCACAGGAACACACATTCAAAGTGCTGGGGATGCTCAGAAGAAGAAAGGCTGTCTCCTGAGGGAATGACTTGGAGAGCCGCTGCACGGGGTGTCCTTCGATCTCAGCCTTGATGAATGGATATGATTGTGAAATGCAAAGATCAGCAGAAGTGCCCTCTGGAAGGAGAAAGCGGTTTGAGTCATGGTAGAGAGGTGCTGGGGAAGGGTGCCCACAGCCATGGTCCCCCGCAGTGCACACAGCAGAAGGCTAAGCCAGCCCATGCTGTCAAGGGCCTGGACAGCAGGTCAAGGAAGGTGGGCTATAGGCCATGGGCAGGGGTCTCATGCTCAGGCTTTTGCTTGAAATTTCCCAAGCAAAACTTAACTGACTTGACTTAACCTGTAAAAAAGTTAGGGGAGAGGCTCAGCCTCTCACCACTCCATAGTGACCAGTGTCGTGCCCTCAAGGACCTCCTCTGGGTCCAGATCTCAGGATGCAGGGGCCTGCCTCTTCCCACTCGTGGCTGCATCTAACATCCTAAGAGCCACAATGGAGCAGCTGCTGTACCTTTGATAGAAGGAACACAACAGAAGCCTCCACTCCCAAACTTCTCACCTCCAAGGCACTCTGCTCTTTCTCTCCTCTCCTACCCTATCCCAAGCCCTCCACTCCTTTAAAGGTTTTGCTTTAAAACAAACTGCTCTTATTAAATAAATAATTGATTCCCTTTCCCATTTTTTATTAATCAAAGGCTAATCAGAGCTGCAGATCGGCATGCGGCAACCAGTGTCAGCCACACGGAGTGGATATAATTCTTGCTAAAATCCTCCAGGCACTATTTTTGTTTTCCCCCGTGCAGCCTCATCAAGGGGACATGTGTGATTTCCAGGAGGCTTTGTGACATACTGAGAGATGACTGGGGACTGGGGACTCCAGGTTGGCGAGATCAGCCAGAGTCTACACTCTCCAGACACCTCAGCCCTGGAAGGAGACAGTTTGATGTCCAGTCTCCTAAATGGAAGAGAGACTAGCTGGGGGTGGACCTGGGACACAAGAGACTCTGGGTAAACGAGGTCAGGCAGCACAGAACTCAGAAAGCCATCCCAGGCAAAGATTCAGGCTAGCATCTGACCTTAGGCTGAGGGTCCTTGGGGCCCTCCCAGAAGCCTATGTCCTCACTCCACCCTGCTGAGGTCCTGCCTCAGCAGAGAGACACTATCTCAGCCCCAAGCCTGCTCTTACCTATGACATCCCCAGCTTGAAGATGGCACTGGTGACATCAGGGTGTTATGCCTGGGCCAGGTTCTTTCAGTTCTTTTTTTCATTTTTCTTTCAATCCTGCTGATTTTTTCCTTCTTTTTTCTTCCCCCTTCCCTCTCCCTCTGTACTTATTGATCCAAATGTAGAAAAAAGTCTATTAATCCTAAACCCAGAGAAGATTAGAAATAGGGCCGAAAGGGCTTGTCAGGACAGAGCCCCACGAGCATTATCTCTTGGGAAGGTGACTACTTCAGGTACAGAAGGAGGAAAAGATCAAAGGAAAGGAGTAGAGCGTGGACTGAAGAGTGGCCATCCCAAAAGTAAGTGGATCCCTGGTGTCTGCCTGATGGAGCTCTCCAATCTCAGCTTCTTGGCAACCTCCCATTTTTGCAAATGGAGGCTTGCAAATGAGAGGCCAGGCTTGGGCAGGTGGGGAACTATAAGGATGTTCTGAACTCACCCCTTCTTAGGGCATTTTGAAAGTAGGCAGGGGTTTGTACGTTTTCATCTCCTCTTGGGTCACAGAGATGCCCGTTCTTGTCTAGAGTCTCCCACAATTCAAGGAGGGCACCTGCTGATAACCAACTCCATGCAATATGGGAAGCATATTTGTGGCTGCTGGTGTGGCACTCAGCAGGGGACTGAGAAGCTGGGTGACCCACCCACCAGAGACCTTAACCTCTCTCTGCCTATTTCCTCCCTCTATAAAATGGGTGCAATCATGATAGGGTTGTGGTTAGAATCATGTGAGATTATATGTAGGAAGAGCCTGAGAATGTGTTCATCTTATTAGGAATAAACAGTATTATACTTTCACTGGAAGTATGGGAGTCTGGCTGGGGCTGGTAGAGGGTCTAGCCAACTCTCCTCTCAGGATGGCTTGGGGAGTAAGGTCTTTGGGGACAATACAGCAGTTAAGCAGTGTGTCAATGCTGATGTATCCCAAAGCATGTGGTTCTGTGTGGTGGGTGTTCTCCATGCTGTGAGTAGACATAGCACAAACTCAGGACCGCCCACGGCAGCCTCTTGAGATTGAGAATTCGTGTCTCATCCCCCCAGATCCTGCTCTGCAATGTCAGGATCAGAATCTCTGGTTGTGTCTTCTTTTATCTGCTCTCATGCAATGGGCTTGGTGTGCTGCTTCCCGCCAGATCTGAGCTCCTGGGGTCAGAAATAATGTCTTCAGGATCATGGGCCATCAAGGACAGAGCACTGAACTAAAGGGCTCCCCTATGTCCTGCTTACCAGGCATGCCTCTAGGAATCAGAGGAAGAGGTCATGGCCACCCATCCAAGAACTTCTGAGGACTAGTCCTCATGTACTATCTCATCTATTCCCCCTAGGACTAAAGGCTAGGAAGCTGGAACTATTCTATCCCCATTTCACAGAAGAGGACACTAAGTCATAGAGCATTTGAGGGACTTGCCCAGGGAAATATCCAAATCAAGAGCCTGATTCTAAACCCTAAACTACACCACCTCCATCTGGGTTGTCCCACACAAGTGCCCCAGTGCCTGAGGAAAGCAGTAATTTGGAGGTTAAAAAATAAAGGGATAAGCTAAGAGCAGATGGCTTGGTTGTTATTATCTGCCTGAAATTATGACCATTAGAGTCCAAGTTACTGGTTTACAGAGGAGTAACAGCAAAAGAGAAAGCCTGGTACGGTGGAGGAAAATGCTGCTGAACTAGGAGACTGCAATGTTGAGGTTTTGAAATTATTATTATTATAAAAATAACACATGTACACCGTAAAAAGTGCAAAGTGGTACACAATGAAGTGTAATTTTCACTCCCACTTGAGACCCCCATCCCACTCTCCAGAAGGCGCAGCTTCCTGTGCATTCTTCCAAAATATGTCAATAGACAGGCACACACAAACACACCCACATATACTTTCTGTTGTGGAAATTGGAATATATTCTCTGTGCTGCTGTGCACCTTGATTTTCAGCTTTACAATGTCTTTCGGGTCTTTCCAAGTCAGCATACAAATGAACTACCTCATTTCATTTGGTTCTGCATAGTACTCCATTGTCCAGGTTGTCACAACTTTTGCAGCTGGGCCCCCACTCCACTGATAGACATGTCACTTATTCCTAGTCTTGTGCCTTTTTTATTCCAAACCACACACACACACACAAAAAAAAAAAATCCTTGAACTAATGTTGAAGGACAAATGGATGTCCAGGTGCAATTGGACATCCATTGCATACATGTCCAATTGCACCTGCAGAATAAATTCTTATAAGTGAAGAATTCATTTCCATTAGATTTAAGCATTCTACGTTTTGAGTGATATTTGTCTCCAAAGAGTTTATACCAATTTAAATTCCCATTAAATCTCCTTTAGGGAATTCCTATTTTCCCAAATTCCTTATTAGCATTGTATATTATCAGAAAATATTATTTGCTAAGACTTGGGTTTCCGATCCTCCCTTACACTAGCTATCTATGTGGCCTCAAATAAGCCAGTTTGTTCCCTGGCCTCAATTTACTCACCTGCCAGCTGAGGTTTAGACTAACTAATCTTTAAGAACTCTTGTAGTTCCACCTGTCTGTCACTTGAGTATCTACTAAGTGTCTGCTGGGACCCTTGAGTTTTCCTAGCCTAAAGGAACTAAAAGTCTGGTTGGATCTAGGACATACCAGAGATTTTAAAGAGCAGCTTGGGACAGTCTGGAATCAAGTACAAAATTGGGCAGTTTAGACTTTATAGAAAGTCAGAGAAGAGTGATCAAAAGTCCAGGGCCTAGGGGCCACCTTGGAGGACATACCTGCATGGAAGGAGTAGGAAAACACACAGAGGTGGCTACCTAGAATTAACATCAGAAAATGTGTTGCCCACCCTCAGCCCAGAATCTGGAAAAACCAATCCAAATTCTGTCTCCTCCACCACCCCACAATCTGCTTGTTTCTCACCACGGACTGAAACCGAGTGAAACATCAGGTTTGTCTCAGAGCATGGTTTGATGTTCCGGTTCAGTGAGGATCAGTTCCCATTCCAGCAGCTTCCCTAAGTACCGCATTCTTTGTGGAAACATTACTTCAGTTTACTGTTCTGGGGGGAAAAACTACTACACATAAACCTTGATTAACCCAACTTCTCAGAAAATGGTGGATTCTAATTAGTTTCATTTTCTGGGTAACGGAGGGTAAAAAGAGATTTGGAGGTTCAGCTCATCCGAAGAATGATTTTGTAAGGCTTGAGCTCCCCACCGACTTGGGTCAGTCTGGGCTGGTAACCCTTCTCTGGTGTTGGATTCAAACTAGAGACCAGAGCAACTCAGGTGGGGCTGACGGTGGCCAAGCTGACATAGGGGACTGCATTGTTATCTTTGGCTGTTGGTCAGATTGGGTCAACTCTCCAAAGTGTGGGGCTCACTATTTTCTTCTTGATAGTTGTGTCCATTTGTGAGTGATTTGGTACATCTTCCTGCAAGAGGGGTGAGGCAGTAAGGAAACCACTGCAATGGGTTGGGGATTGTACTACACTGATGTTATACTCCTCAGTTTATATAAGTTAGTATTATTATTAGCCAGTTTGTTGCTGTTGGAGAGGGTCCTGGCCTAACATCTCACTTAACAATAAGGATACTGAGTCCCAGATATTTGGAGAGGCTTGTCCCAGAATTCCCAGAGAATCCCTGTGGTGAAAGCATCCTACAAATCCAGGCTCTTTGATATTACATTATGTGACTTGTCCATACCCCACAGCCCCATGAGAGGCAAAGCTAGGGTTCAAACTAGAGCCAGTGGACATCTGAACTTCTGCAAAAAGGTTCCCAAAGCCCTTGGAACCTCCTTCTCCATGGGCTTTGGAATCTCTTTGTCAGGTAGGGGCCTCCCTGAGTCTGCATTTGAGAGTACCTAATGCCAGCCTGAGGCTGGTAGTTGGTATGAAAGATCCTGCTCTGCAAACAGGTTGCCTTCTATGCTCCATGATAATACCATTCTTAGAGAATAGTCCTGCTTTCATGCAGGCTACACCCCAGGCAGCCACCTCCTATGAGTCTCGCTAGAGGAAACTCAAAACCCAGAACATTTCCAGCCCCTACAGATCATAGGTAACCTCACAGCCAGACTAATGCAAATTAACTCTCCTTTAAGGGTGACTTGTGAGTTGAAACAAAATGTACCCTCTAAGGCCCTTGAAGGTTCCTGTATTCTGAGACTAGGAGATAGTTCTAACCTTGGCCCTGTTACCATCTGGCCATGTGATGTGTCTTTGCTGCTTGGTCCTCCAGAGGTAAAAAGAAGATACAATAATTTCCATCCCACCTACCTCCCAGAGCTGCAGGGGTACTTGAGGTCAGGGTGCTGAAACTTCAGTGTGCCTCAAAATCCCCTTGAGTTCTTGTTAAATGTAGATGGCTGAGACCCACCCTGGAGTTCTGAGTGGCTAAGCAGGGCCCATGACTTTGCATTTCTAATAGGTTCCCAATGATGCCCACCAGCCCATCCTGGCTAATGATGGGACCACATGTCATGAACCAATGCTCTAGGAGACTGTGAACAAGGGATTTTTTAGATGCTATTTTTATTTTTTTATAAAATGCAAGGCCTTTACTTAAAATGAAATAGTATCATTTCTTCCCTAGAATTCCATGTCTGATGAATTTGAATATTCACAAATCCCATTTGCTTGTCCAAGGACCTATAGAAGTGTTAGGAATGTCATAGATCAGTTCTGTCAGTCACCAAAGGAGCCTACTAACAGGATCATCCTTCCTTTGTTTTTCCCTACCCATTCCCAAGAATGGTCAGCACAGAAATCAGAAGGGTCTCCCTAAGAAGAGAAACATTAAAATTCTCACCCCTCTGCTCCTCTGCACAAAGGTAGTCACAGATACAGAATCTATGTCCATGCAATCAGGCAGGTCCTCCCACTCCCCTTGGCTCATCCCAGAAACCCACCCACAAGGGCTCTGTTTGCCATGAGCATAACTGGTCCTCAATCTGGATATGGGGTCCCACTTCTACCAGAGTTATTGTCTGGAGTTAGTTAGAAGAAAATGATTTTAAAATGGAAAAGATCCAGAAGACATTAACCCAGATAAGGGCCTGTTATTGGGTGCCTATTGGTGGAGACAGATGTTAAAGGGCAGCACATCTGAAGGGAGGGGCGCGCCCTCGTCCTAACAGGCTGGTCGTGCTGTCCCATGGGGTCCTCAGAGCTCAGGAAGGGAATCAGGAGCCACCCTGTGGCCAGTTCTGGAGGAAGGGAGAGGCAGGAACCAAATAAGAGAAGAGCGGTCAGAGGAGCCAGAGGCACCTAGGAGAGGGAGAGGTGGTTAACAAAGAGAAAAGGGAGGAGGGCTGGAGGAGAGAGGGAAAAGGGAGGGCTGGAGGGCGAGAAGCTGGGGAGAGGAAGGGGGCGCAAAGAGCAGAGCGGGAAGCCACCGCGGGATGCGCTGCCGCCCAGAGCCCCAGCGCCCCCGCCCCACCCGGGGCAGCGAGGCTCCGGGCTCCCGCCCCGACCTCCGGGGTCTCCCTAGCACGAGGGCCAGGTCACCGCCACAACGGCCGCGAGTCACGGCCGGAGCACTCGGGAGGCGAGAGTGGGACCCAGCGCGGCACCCGGGTTGGCGAAGGCGGTGGCTCTGGGTGACGCCCCAGCGGGGGAGCCCGGTCTTTTTTCCATTCTCTGCCCGCCTCCCCGCCCTTAAAGGCTCGGTAATTGATTGGCCCCAAGTCCTATTTTCACAGCGGGCGGCCGGCGCCAGAGGTCGACTAATACCAATATTTCCCGGGGCTGCTCCGTGGTGTAGATGCTCCTGCTCCGGGGCTGCCCCGCCGGCCCAGAATTTACCTTTGGTTTAACAAGAAGTGGGAGCTGAGTCAGGGATTAGGGCGCTTCGAGTCAAGTCAAGTTAACACAAATAAAAAAATAATAATAAAATAAAGGAGGGGCGATGGGGATGGGGGAGAAGAGAGATTCGTCAGCGCGGGAGCATCGCGACAGCCTGGGCTTAATTGTGGGCAAGAGCAGGGGAAATGAGAAGGAGGCAAAGGGGCGGGGAAGGAAGGGAAGAGATGATTGAGGAGGGGGGAAGAGAAAGGGGTTTTAAAGACCCTGGAATTCTTACTCCTGGGGTTGGCATTTGAAGCTCTCTGTCCTCTTGGCCATTTTTCTTCTCACCCACCTTGTCACCCACACATACACCCACACACATACACCCCCCCCACACACACACACACCAACACTACTACCACGGGCACCCTGCAGCCTGGGCCACCTTACCATCTCTCCCCCAAGTTATTATCTAGTCCAGTTTTAAATGGCCTTTCCCTCCAACGGGATGTGACTCATTCAAGTCAGAGAAAGAAACTAACATTGAGGGAGGTATGGCCTGATGCTGGGAACTGTGCCAGGTGATAATCAAATATTATCTCATTTAACCTCCTTCATAGCCCCAGAAGACAGATCCCACCGGTGCAGGGCAAGGTGTCTTTCTCCAGGTTGTGTTGACAGCACCCAGGCAGCCAGGGAAACTGGTTCTTCAGGGGAACAATCTGTGAGAAACAGAGGCTGCACAAACGAATGGCAGTAACATACCTAGGGCAGATATTGGGAATGCTCAGTTAACTGGAAGTTGTCAGAAGCCACATACCCTTTCCCCTCCACCACTGCTTCCATCTTCCCCTCTGTTGACTGACTAATTATAGGTGGATTAATCTGTGGCTATTTTTTTAATTAATTTTTATTGTAGGTTGTTCAAAACATTACATAGTTCTTGATATATTATATTTCACACTTTGATTCAAGTGGGACATGAACTCCCATTTTTACCCCATATACAGATTGCAGAATCACATCAGTTGCACAACCATTGATTTATTTTTTAAAGACAGTGTAGAGACTCAAGTTTCACGCTGAGATAAAGGACCAAACAGGGCTGATAACTTGAGAATGTGTAAGACCAAGGGCTGAGAAGCCAAAAAAGCTCTGTCAACGGGGCTCCTTTCTGTAGTCCACGGATCTGGAACCCTCCCGGGACCCACTCTGCTCACAGTCTGAGCTATAGTGCTCAGCTGATGAGCATTCCATGGTGGGCCTAAATTTCCCAGCACCAAGCCTGGGCAGGCACCTGTGACCTGCTTCTCCAGCACGGGTCCTCCCCTGGCAAGCCTGAGTATCTAAACTTCTTATCATTAATCAGGACTGCTAGTGCAAGACTCAGATCCCACAGCTGGGGACAGCCCAGGACTGGAAACATATGGCAATCATCCAGTGGTAAGGAGTGGTGCCTCTTCCTATAGCACCCTGGACACCCTTGTAGAGGAGATTGGGAATTGTGAATGATGTCCCAAAAGAACATTTGGGATCCCTCTAAGCCCTGTTCCTGGTCCCCAAAAAGACCTGGAGGAACATGAGACTGGATTCACATCAGCCCTCACCTTGAGAGAAATGCCCAATGACAACCTCTTAAGACCTCTCCCAAACTGTGTGGTTCCCCCATCTTTTCTTCATTCAATATAGATTCCTAAACACTGCAAACCAAGCCCATCTGAATACTTCCCAACCACATGGTGAGTCCTGAGGGAAACAGAAAGAGGAGGTAGAACAGTGTCTACTCCCAACCTCTCAGTCTAGTTGTGGACAGCAAACCTGTCCTCTGCAAAACAATTACAGAACAAGGAGAGAAGGTGTGACTAATTATAGATGGATTAATCTGTGGTTATTTTTTAAAGACAGTGTAGAGACTCAAGTTTCACGCTGAGAGAAAGGACCAAACCACGGCCTCCTCCTGTGGTTCTTCACTCTGGAAATTCTGCAGCATTCAGAGGCAGGAGCATTCATGTGTCTGGACGGATATGGGGTGGTTTCATGGAGGCAGGTAGTTAGGGCGGGGAGAATACAATGCCAGAAATGTGAGCCAGAGCAAACTGACTGGGACACTTGGGAGACTGGATGTTGTCCCACAGGAAGGGCTTAACATGGACAGGAAAAAGCCAGTGATCAAAGATGCAGACCCAGGCTCTCTAGTGGTTCTGCTGCCCTGTTAGCAGGTATGAGGGGGTATCACCGATGGCATGGAGCTCATCTCAGTTCAACAACCCTGCACCTATTGACAACTCCTCTACTCCCTCTCTCAGCTCTTCTCTCCCCCTCCCTGTTAATGTGAGGAGGAGGAGACATTTCACAGATCAGTTTGCCCCCATCCAACACACATGGACAGACAGACAGACAGACAGACACACACACACACACACACACACACACACACACACCTTATCAGTCAGACCTGGCAGGATCTCATGAAAGGTGATTAAAATTTCCCCTTAAGCTCAATTCCTAGTCCCAATCTCAGTTCATCTTCTCTCTGAGCTCCAAATGGGTCCTAGGCTGAGGCTGAGGCTGAGGACAGGGAGAGATGCATGGTCCTTATCATCTGTAGCTCACAGGTCAGAAGACAGAAGACTCCACAGTGGTCACTGTGCCAGCTGTAGATTTTGTTTGATGGTGGGGTGGGGGTAGGGAATATGGGGACAAGAAGAAGCATGGCATGTCGCATGGGTCAGGAGGGAGTGGGACTTATTTAGAAAATAATTGAAGAGCTGCCCTTTCCTGAGGCATTACTGTGTGTCCTGGGCACCTGGTTCCCATTATCTCATTCAGTTCTGGACCAACTACTAGGAAGGAAGCACCATTTCTCTTCTTTTCTTACAGATGCATAACAGGCTATGGGAGGTTATGAACAGGAGCTCCTAACTCTTGAAACTCACTGGGTGCTGAGTGATGATAACATGTCATAACCAGGTGGGATGGAGGAGACAACAAAAGTTCCTCTGAGACTTAAGAGAAATGAAAAGAAAAGTTGAATTCCCTATCCCTACCCCAGAGGGTGCATGCAATGCTGTCCCCTGCTCTCTATAGCTGTCACTCCTCAAGCCCTGCTGCCTGCTTGGCAGGATGAAGGACAGGCTTTCACAGGCAGACGGGAGAGGCCAGGGTCACCGCCAGCAAAGGTTCACCCAGCACTGCTCCTACCGCCCAGACGGCTGCTCTGATCCTCCGCTGAAAATGTCACACGGGAGACAGGCACGCTGTGATCTTCAGAGAGCCGCAGTGCATCTGTGATGACATGTGGGCATCAAGATTTGCATATTTATTATAGATAAGCTGTCAAAATGTATGTTGTCAATTTCACCTTATACTCCAGATTTAATGGTGTGCATAAAGGACAGAAAATCTTTAATGTTAATATTAATATGAATTTAGATTATAAGACCACATTGTAGATATCAATCAGCCAACCCTTAAGGACATGTCACTCAAGTTGATATAGTTTATAGAAAATTAATGTAATCTATCCTGTATGATCTATTACAGGGGGCACGAGGAGAGAAAAGAGTGTGGGTGCATGGGCGGGGGTTGGGGGCGCATTATGACTTGCAACAGCTCTCCATACGTGCTAATTTGTGTTCATGCCTGAAACATCAGAGAAGGGAATCTGCACATTTTAGACTCAGCACGAACCTTGGAGATCAGCCACACCAACTCTTTCTCTTTGCTGCACAGGAAAGGGGGTCCAGAGAATGGAGTGACAGGGCCACAGTCATTCAACTGGTTAGTGGCAAGGGGGAGGCTCCATGCCTCCCGGATACACTCCTCCTCTCTCCCCACAGAGGCTTTCTGTTCATCTGTTTCACAGGATCCAAGGACTCCTCCCCATGCCGAGAGGTCAGGAGGACCTTGGCAGTGCAGAGGGTCTCCGTGGGCAGCTCTGGCACTCACTCTCTTCTCACTGAAATCATGGATGGAACATCTTTATGGACATGGCAAGATTATGAGGACAGAGTGACGGCCAAGAAATGCATGACATCATGAGACCGTTCCCTCTGGGTGGGAAGGGATTATCTCCAGAAAGTCTTAAGACGGACATGAAAAAACAGACATATGCCCTTCCTTCAGTGTGGGCCAGAGATGATGTGCACTGTTCAACCTGGGAAGCACCAGGGATTTGGAGAATAGGAAAGTTCATGGAAGAGAGACTTCCTAGAGTAGATGGGCAGATATGGAGATTCCCCCAGGAGTCCAGTAGGGCCCTGGTCCCCAAGGCCCTTAGAATGGTCATAAAGACAAGACTCCTTCAGAGAAAATAGCAAACCATGCCAAAAAAAAAAAAAAAAAAAAAACAATGTCAACTGGATACTGATAAAAAGGTTATGGATGTCCAGAGGTGATGGCACAGCCCTCGCAGTCTTCCAGTTATTACCACCAGACCACATATATACACACACACATGCCTGCACACAGTCAAAAAAAGGTCTCCCAAAATTGCCATGATATGATCCTGCTTTCCATTTATGGAACCCAATTTCTCTAGATACCACAGAGCAGGAGATGCTATCCCCCAAACAGCCAGCACTTCCATGTCCCATCCGCATCCCCTCTGCCCCTCTCAAGGTAAAAGGGAGCTACCTTCACTCCAGTACTCACTGCAGCCAGACCTGGGGCCCAGCTCTGCTCTACCTCTGGCCAAGTGTGCAGCCTTTCACCATGCTCTTTGCTTCTCCAAGCCTCAGTTTCCTCATCTGTAAAATGAACAGGTGGGCCTAGGGAGTCATGGAGGCCCTCTGTAGCTCTAGCATCCGGGCTTCAGGAGCTGCTGGGCTCTCAGGTGGAGGCAATTTCCCAGATCTCTGAGCCCCACCTGGCCACCATTGTGTGAGGGCCTCCCACGGCATTAGCTGTCTGGAAACACTGCCATCCATCTTTCTGAATATCTGGTTAAAACACTCACCTAATCCTAACCTAATCCTTTCAATTTGGGGAGAGAATTGAAGAAAAAAAAAAAAAAAGCAAGCAGCCTGAAGCCTGAATGCTAACAGATGGGTAAAAAGTATGTATAAATTACACCCGCTGCTGTCAATTCAAGCTCTCCAGATAAAGTGATATGAAAGGTGTTTCATTTATAGGGGAAATTAATTGCCAGCTGTATGACTGGATGGTGTGAAGAAACCACAGCCACACGATGTGTCCCATATATTTTTCCTGGCTGGATTCAGCACCTTCTGTGCCAACAGCTCCTGTTCAACTCCCAACCTGGGAGGCACCAGGGTAAACGTGACCCTGAACCAACTGTTCCCAAGTTACAATGCAGCCAGGGGAGCTTTGAACAAGGTTGAGTGCATGGCATTGGGAAATAGGGTGCCAGCCCCTCATCACCAGGAGCCTCAGTTTCCTCATCTGTCAGGGCAGCTACTTGCAATGTGTCTACTATATCTATGGGAAGATGCCTTCTGCCCTGTGCATGCCCTAGGCACAGTTTCCTCTCTACCTTCACCCTTTCCTACTAAGCACCCCCACCAGGAGCACTCAGTCCATGTCAGTGCGCCCAGCCCACACTGCACCCAGAATCAATCACTTGACCTCCCAGGTGTCTGTCTTCACGTCTGTAAAGCATGGTTATCTTAGCTGGGGCTGCCATAGCAACATTCCATAGACTGGGTGGCTTCAGGAACAGAAATTTACTTTTCACAGTTCTGAGGCTGAAAGTTCAAGATCAAGGTGCTGGCAGATTCTGTCTAGTGAGGGCTTATTTCCTGGCCTATAGATAGCTACTTCCTTGCTGTATTCTCACATAGTGGGGAGAGAGCAAGCTCTTATCTCTTCCTTTTTTAAAGGGCACTAATCCCATCATGGGGGCCCCAGCTTCATGAGCTCATTGACTCCTAATTACCTCCCAAAGGCTTCTTCCAAATGTCATCACATTGGGGTTGGAGCTTCAACATGTGAATTTTGGGGGATGCAAACATGCAGTCCATGGTAGAAGTGCTTCATTGGAGGTCCACAATTCACTTCCTACACTAGGACTGTTTTCTAGCTAATAGTAACGTTCCCATTGTCTCGGTCACTGGCTGTGGAGATCAGGAGGCTGAGAGGACAACTTTGCAGGGAAACAGGCAACAAGAGCAAGCCCTCCAGCCTGCCTGAATGCTGCATCGCAGACAGAAGTAGCCTTACCTTGGTGCTAAGGGCCAGGTGTATGGGGATGGGGAAACTGAGTGTAGAAAAAGCCCAGACAATTTAAAACCCTGGTTTCAATGGATCTTCCCCAACAACTAACACCACCAAAAGTATTCTCTAGATATTGGGTGAAGATCTTATTCCCAGAACCATTTCTGAAAAGTGCAGACTGAGATGCTAAAAGCCTTCCCAGCTCCCGGATCACTCCATCCCGAACAGTCAGAAGCTGGGCACCATTGCTCTTGCCCAGCCCCGTCCGTCACTGGTCACCTAGCATGCAAGGCAGAGGGGTCACCCAGCAGTCTTTAGTTGGGAATTTGCTTCTGCTTCCTGCTTTCTTTGCCTTCTTTCTTTCTTTCTTGGGCAGAAGGTGGGGAAAGGGGTGGGGCCTTCACTGAAAGCGTAATTGGGGAGTGCATGCTTGTAGCTTTCTGTGCACCTCCTTGGGGCCTGGAGTGAGAGTCCCTGGCCCCCCAATGCCTATTTCCACCCTGCCAGCTGCTGACCAGACCTCCCAGGCCTGTGGGTAGAGTCTTTCCATTCTGTCTAGGGAGGGGGAAAGTGAGAGGATTTCCATCATGTGCCTGCCCCACCCCCCAGCATTTATCAGAACTATTAAGACAATGAGCTAATATTCTATTCAGATTTAAATAATAAATTAATCTGCATTATACTGAGGAGGTTTGAGAGAGACTTAATTATCTGGTGTACCTTAGGGTGGAAATGAAGGCTGGGATCGTGCTGGGAATAGGCAGTTACCTGCATGAGCACACTTATGCAGGAGCTAAGTGGCCAGGCCCCTGGGTAGAGGTGGGGAAGTGGCCCCTCTGCCCTCTAGCCCCAGAGACTTCAGCAGAAGAGGAAGCTACCTCCTCCTTCTCCCCCCTCCACCTTTTTTTCTTTTCTTTTTTGCTTTTGATTGCTGGGGGTTGAACCCAGGAGTACTTTACCACTGAGCTACATCCCCAATCCTTTCTATTTTTTATTTTGAGACAGGGTCTCACTAAGTTGCCGAGGCTGGCCTCAAACTTGCCATCTTCCTGCCTCAGCCTCCCGAGTGGCTGTTATTACACATGAGCCACCTCTCTGGCTGGGTGCCTTCCTTTTTGACCATCCCTTCATGGAGTGCCAGGAACACAGTGTCTCACATGGCCTGTCCTCCTAAGCCCAAGAGCAGGCAGCAGCCCTGAGGGTGGGGGAGGAGTGAGAAACTGGAGCACCTTTATATCTGAACTGTTTGCTGGGGAAGTGTGGGGGCTCTGGGTCCCTACCAAGCAAATGGAAGGTCCGTTTGAGGGCAGACAGCCCACACCTGACCCCACTACTGCGCCTCCCTAGCTGTTTGACGGTTGGCGGCCTCACTGGCTAATCTGAGCCTTAGTTTCCACCTCTGTAAAACATGGGTGATTCCAGCTGTGTCCAGGGTCCCTGGAGGATTAAATGCTACCAGGTATGGAGCTTTTAACAGAGAGCTGAGCAGGCAGCCATCAGAGAATGGGAACAGCTCGTCAGTGGCAGCGCAGATGGGGGTCTGAATGCTGGAGACGTGGAGGGCTCTGTGACTTGCTCATGCAGGTCCCTGGTGACCGTCTTAAAGGAACTTAGTGGCAAGCAGCACTGGAGATTTGACACTGGTGTTCTTCAGTTAAGCCATCCAGTGCCAGGCCCGTGGTTAATTTTTTTTTTTCCCCTGCCTGGTTCCTGCTGCTCCCTGGGAGCAGAGCTTTTCACACCCTGAGCCAGCCTGCCAGAGAGAGGACTATTTTCAGCCCAGCAGCTACAGCAACAAAGATGTGAAGTCACTCTCACTGCTCCCATGTGCCCCACCCACCCCAGAGGAATGAGCCTCTGCTCATCTCCAGAGGGAGGTGAGCAGAGAGGCGGGGCCTGCAGTCAGTTGGGAGCACCCCTTTTCCTCCTCTCCACTGGTTTTCCTCCTCCCCCCTTCAAGGCTCAGTCTGGGTTTGGAATGAGTGGGGCTCTGCCTGAAGGAAGGGGTTCCTCTGTCTCTGCCCCTCTAGGGTGGGCAAGCCTCAGGTGTCTAGATAGGCTGAACTGGCAGGATGCAGCCTCTGCTGGGAGCCTCTGCCAGGCCTGCTGTGCTGGGATGTGATGAGGTGGGGCAGGCACCTGAGGGATGAATCATCACAGAAAACCCAGGAAAGTGGGTGTTGCCAGGAATGCTGAGCTGACAACTTGGTCATTTGTTAAATTCAACCCATCAGTTGTCTTTGTCAGCTCTGTAAAGAAACTGGGGATCAGAGACCTTTCTAAGCAAGAGGGAGAAACTTGGCAGCCAGGGAAAAGAAAATCAGAAGAGAGGGGGTGGAGACCGGAAAGGACCACCTCCTCCCAGACCCACTAGAGCCATAGACAGCAGGACAGTGGCATTGTGCACACACTCACACACACACACACACACACACACACACAGCCAGAAGCACTCCCCAGCACACCACACATATGCACACAAACACACACAACACACACATACCAGTCAGGGTAGGGATGGGGCTATAGCCTGGTCACCCCCATCAGCCAGACAAGCTCTGGGCCTCCATGGGAGGCACAACCCCTGGGCTTCTGGGTGCTTATGTTTTTCTCTTGGAGAAAAAGTTCAGGTGGGAAATTCCACTGCCTCTAAAAAGGGGCCTTGTTCAATCAAGCTAGGGTGCTGGATCCCAAGACTGGACTGTTAAGAGGGCAGCACCGCCCCCAGCCTCAGAGGGAGCCCAGGGAAGTCCACACTGAGGCTGGGAGAGAAGAAGGGGGGCCACCCCAGGACATCCTCTGCAGGGCTGCCTCCTGTGGCTCAGGGTTGTGAAGGGCATGGCCAAAGGACCTTAAGTTACCGCCACCACAGGGATAGAAGTGCCCATTTTCCCTTCTCAGGGCTTCACTAGGAAAAAACCTAGATAGGGTGGTGCTTTAGGGTCACTTAGGGCTGCACCCCAAACCAAGCATTGAAGCAACTTGGGGAATTGGTGAGGGGCAGCATCTTCTGGTCCCTGCAGTGGAGGCCATAGGTGTTCATGGAATATAGCTGTGGTCTCCTGGCATCAGCAGACCACCTTCTGTGAGGCCACCACTTACAGGGACAGTTTCCCAAGTCATTCAAAATATCCTGGCTGAGTTCCGCTGCTCATTCAACCCACAGGGAGAAGAGAATTCTGTTTCCCTGCCACACCTTGCTGTTGTCAAAGGGCACCGGTCCTCCCCCCCAGGGGAAGGTAGGGCAGGGAGAACCATGCAAGAGCCCCTTTTTGTCAGCTTCTGTCCTTGGAATCAGAAGCACAGAGGGCCCTCCATGAAGGTGTTTGGAAACAGCACCCACCACTAGCAGTGGCAGAATTAACTCTGGGTTTCTGGATGCTTAGTGGGTTCTGTCAGATGGACCTTGCAGTCAAGTCCCAGTGGTCACAACTGCAGTTAATAGACTGAAAATGCCAGAAACCAGCCTCTGGGGCTTTCCATGAGCCCTGCAGCCTGAAGCGGGTCTCTCCTCCTCAGAGTAACCCAAGGCCTTGTTGTCTGTACTCCTCATTGGGCAGCTAATCGTGTATGGCCTTGAAACGTTGCTTCTCTTTTTACTCTGAACTATTAGTTAACTCTTGCATTATTAATTTACTTTTTATGGTTTATGTTTCAGAGTTTATGTGCAGCTTCCCTTCTCCCCCAGAAAACAATAAGCTCCATGAAGCCTTGCTCTCCTTGTTCTTACCTTTGGTACCTGCACACACCTCACTGTCGTAAACTCCCAGCTAAGGTCTCTATTTTAAAGCTTCCAAACTCTGCCTCTTGCAGGGATTGCAAGTCCTGAGGAGCTAGCAATCTCAAAGACTAGTTTCCACATACAAGCTGTCTTCCAGGGCTCTGGACATCGTCCCCCAGTCTGTTCCTCTACCTCTTCTTTCCTTCTCAAGCTACAGAATTATAAAACTTTACAGAGGATGAAACTAAGACATCATATGGCCCATCCCCATACGGGCTTTAGGAATCATCTCCCTGCATCTCACAAATGGTCACCCATCTTTGTTTGCACACACCTGCCACCTTGGAGTTCCCATTCTGCTATTGGCTGGTGCTCACAAGATGCTCCAAGACAAAAGTAGCCATGACCATGATGTGACAACTTGAGATAATTTCCAAAAAACAAATGTTCAAACAAAGATTATTCTTCATGGTAATAGCAATCATTATTGGCCTATTGTGTATTCTGTGCTGGACATTAGAAGATGTGACCCCTGTCCTCAAGCAGCACTTGGTCTCTAGTTGGAGTCAGAAAAATGTCCCTTAGCAGAATGATGGACCCCACAGAAGAGAAGACATTAATTGCTGCCTTATGGTCATAGAGAGACATAGGGGTGTCAGCTCACTCAGTGTCCACTCAGTGAACAACCCAATACAGTGTCCATCACCCCACACCTCCAACAGGTAGCTCACCTAGTTCATTAAGTGCCTTCACTGGGTTTGTACCATGTTGGAAATATGCTTGGCAGTAGGATTCCTGTATTGTGCATACTTCAGACTGGGACAGGAAATGGCCATAAGAAAGAAACTTGGCAGTACTGACAGGCTGTCCTCTCATCAGGAGCAAATCAAAAGAGTGTAAATTTTCTGGTAGGGAGATGCTGAGAGAAGACTTCCTACAAGAGGAGCATATGGAGGAGGGTATAAAACAACGAGCATGAGACACCTGTGATGTCTCAGGGAAGCAGAGCCATTCCCTCCATGGTGATTCTGCAGAACACAGCCTCCTCAGAAGGGCATCTAGGAGACATCTAAGTCCCTCCCTTTAAGAATGCCACAGACCCTGAAACAGTAAGTGGCACCTCTGGTTCTAGATACAAGATGGATACATGTTGAGGATCTTGGTAGGAACATTTTTGCCAAGCCAAGTGAGTGAGAGTATGTTGCATTCATCTGATATTTTGCATTTTAAATATGCTTGCTTTGCATCTTATAACTCTTTTCAGGCCCCCTGCAGCTACCTGAGGTGGCCTTCCCTGCTCTTTATGTGTTGTTTATAAAGCTGAAAGATGGTATAGTCTTCCGTGGTTTCTCTTATTTGTTGTTCAGTTATTTCTTTAATTTTTTTTTTCAAATAAGTCAGAAGAAGAACAATTGTTCCCTTTCCCACCCCACTTCCAACTCCCTGCTCTGGGCCCAGACAGGATGTGCTGGTGGGATGGGTGGGATTCCTCAAATGGAGACGACACAGGGCAGGATCTAGAACCTGTGCCCCTACATTGTCAGGTGACCCTCACAACAGCATCCCATCTGAGATGAGCAGGTAGAGTCCACCTTCAGGGTGAAGGACTTCAGTGCTGGCTACTTCTCAGCCACTGTGTTTGACAGGAGATTGGGGACCCAATACAAATGAACCCAAAGAGAGCACTAGATGAGACCCAGGACTAAAGCCTCTGGCCCAGATCCAGAGATGACAGTAGATAGGCATCCTTCATGCCCCTAATTCTTTGCAATCAGTGGAAAATTAAATGTTCAAGGTGAGAAGCCTATTTCATGCTTTTACAGTTTTCACACACAACCAAGGCCTAGGACTCAGGAGGCCTAATTATGTGGGCATGGACTAGCTGCCTCCTGGGACCTTGGTTTCTTCATCTGTAGACTGGGCATGATGGTGCCTGCCCAACATTGTTGCAGATGTGTTAGGAGGATGAGGTGAGAGGTTTAATAAGATGGCACTTTGAAAAGTATAAAATGCTGTGCTCAATTGCCGGGAAAATTTACCAATTTAGTCTTATTCTGGTGACTGTAGTTTACTGAGGTTTCACCTAATTTAAAAGAGAGAAAGGAACTGCCTTATAGAAGAGACCACAAAAATAAGGAGTCGATAAGTCCACCAGGAAAAGAAGTACAGGAAATTAGCATAATCACACACACACACACACACACACACACACACACACACACACACAAGGTCAGTCAACCTTGTGTGTGTGTGTGTGTGTGTGTGTGTGTGTGTGTTTGCTCCTGTCAGTTCTATTGTTTTTCACAGTGCTGGGAATCTAACCCAGGGCCTTGCACATACTAGGGCTACCACTGAGCTACACCCCCTATGCCTAGTCAACCATTTTAATTGGGCACCTACTGTATGCCAGGGAGTGAACTAGATGGTGTGCAAGTGACTAATAAGGCATTGACCCAGGACCACGACAGACTCAGCAGCATGGCCTCCAGCCCCAAGCTTAGGGAAGCTCTCTATAGCCAGTATTGAGGGAAGAGCAACTGGCAACAGAGAGGGCAGGAGACGCCTCACCCAGAGACACCTGCAGCTATAAAAAGCTCTGGCCCCACCTTCAGTCCAAGTGAGAGCTGCTAATGGGAGTGCCAAGATCCCCATGGGGTGAGGAGAAGCGCAGGCAGACACCTCCCTTGGGGCAGGGCACCCTGGAGGGACATGTACTGGGAGGTGGTAACCAGAAGGGGCCTGACAGGCCACCCCCTTATATACCAGAATGAGAGGCCAGAAGGTGCTGTGAGACAGGGCACCAGGCCCCTGACCCCCTGCTCAGTACTTCTTCCGGCCTGCTGGCTGAAGCTCCTTGCACTGACTACTTCTGTAGCCTTTTGTTTGCAAACTGGCCCCAGACCCTGGCTATCTGGGTCAGTTTTTGAGAGGCTGCTTGTGTGTGGCTTCAGGTTTTGTCTGAAGGCCCAGCAGGCTGGAACTTGCCCTGCTACACCTTCTTTGCTGGCTCTAACCTCCCCTGCCCCAAGGTGTGTGGGGAGTGGGGGCAGGGACCCACTGCAATGCTATTACAGTATTTGCATTTATATGAGGCACAGACCCCAAGACTAGGTCTCTGGGTGCTTTTACAGCCCTGTGTATACATAATTTATTTTTGTTGCTGTGTAATCAGTATACACATTGAGATGAAAAGTTTCCAGGGGGCCCCAGGTTTTTAGGCAACTTCCAATTCTACCAGCGTCCACTGAGTGGATGGGGTCCCCAGTCCCTGCTCAGCTGCAAAGGTGCGGGGTAGGGAGTAAGCAGGGGCCAGCTCAAGCTGAGGCCTGTGGCTGAGGGCTGGGTACTCAGCCAAATTCCATCTCCTGAGGGGGTGGCAGGAGAGGAATGGGCAATGAGATCCACCCTGATCCTGAGGAGAGAGATCAGAGAAGGCGGGACCTGAGAAAAGGAGCATGATCAGGATGAGGAACCAACCAGCTTGTACCTGGAGTTTCAGAGTCAGGGAACAGAGAGGAGCTTGACAAGAATTCTAGAATGTTAAGGGAGACAAGAACTGCATGTGGAGCCTGAGTCAAGAGTCAGGGAGGGAGGAGACCCAAATGTGGGGTCCTCAGTAGAAGTCAGTCCATAGATAAAAAATGAGAGTGTGATGGGTTCCCAAGGTAAGCCTCAGAGGAGAGTCCCTGCCCATAGCCAAAGGCAAGCCCCAGGGTCCCTAAGATCTCCATCTCAAATAATTTTTGGAATGAGGTGTATTATAATTAAATAACCAAGTAAGGAGGCAGTGTCATGACTGTAGTTCTTACCTCTATCTGCTAAAGCTGAGACCCTCGGAGGAGAGCAGACCCTGCATCATATGCAGTGTCCCCTGGAAAATCCAGGCCCTCAGCACATGCACACAACAAGTACACACATACACACACAAAATGCATACAGACACATGCAGAAGTGCGAAAATACAGACCACATAGACATGTGTACACTCTCATAGACATGCATACAACCTCACAGACATGCATGTGCAAACAAAAGACGTATATACACCCACAGGCACACTGCCACACACAAAGACAGGCACAAATGTACACAGAGGCACATACACACACTCATATACACGTGGGTTCTCTCAGCCCTCCAGCTTCCCTCTGTGTGGCCAAACCCATGGAGGGAGGGGTCCACATTAGAGGAGAAGGTGTGTTGGAGAGGGGGAGTGGGAAGGGTGAGAAAGCATATTGTCAGGAAATGTAGGTGTCTGATGGAAGGACAGAGCAAGTCCCCAGAGGAACATACCCAAGTAGCTAGTGACAGCCCAGCCCCAGTTGTAAAAGAAGCGACGACCATGTGGTACAACATTTCTTACAAGGGGGAGCGGCTTGCACTATGATGGCAATGAGAGATCCTCCAGCACCCATACCTCCTCAAGAACACATTTACTCCAGGTCCTGGGGATCCAGGTGAATAAGACACTGTCCCTAACCTCAGCAGGTTCCCTTGAGTTCAGCAAATACTCACTGTGTGCCTTCTGGGCATTAGAATGTTGTTGAAAGGAGGCAGAAAATAGCAAGGTGTGGCCCCAGCTATCCTGGAGCCCCAGGGTTCTGAGCTTGGTGGGAGGCATCGGGCCCACTGCCCCCACTATGCTGCTGTTGCCCAGAGCACAGGCAGAACCTGCTTGAGGCATCACCTTCAGAACCTCTGGCCCACAAAATTCTACTGACAGTAGACTTTCCTTTGAGTGCAGACTTAAAGTTGGGACCTACATAACTGAAAAGTGGGGAAACTAGATGATCCTGACTGGGAAAATGGAAATGATGAGTCCTTACAGAGGTTTATGAGTCCCACAACTGTCCTGGAGATGGAAAAGCTGCTCTGAATGTGTGACACTTGGGAAACGTGGCCATGCCCCCAAGGATATGCTTACAGAGGAAACCCCTCTGCTCAGCATCTCCTTCCTTACAGTAGGCAGAGGAAATCCACTTAAGAGCATCCCTGGAGGCCTGCCCTCTCATTTTACAGAGGAGGGACTGAGACTCAGACAAGAATGTGACTTTGCCTTCTTCACCCATACTCTGTCCCACTTTGGCTCATGGCCCAAATGACCACTGACCAGGTTCAAACTCCGGATCCAAGAGGCTCTGTCCTTCCCCTCTCCGTGCATTCCTAAGGACTTAGTCGCTGTCCAAATCTTTTATTTTCTTCTCATCACCCTGATTATTCCCTGTTTAATTAAAATTTGTTTCAGCTAATAGGCCTTAAATTAGTATTTTCAAATATTGACATCTACAGGACCCTCATTCATTATTTTCGAAAGCTCTAGGGCTAATTGCTTTATCACCCACCAATTAATTACTCATTCACTGGACAGGTAGCCACTGCCCCCAGAACATGGACAGATATACTATCAGGTAGGTAATGCTGCACATAGGACAGAGGCACACAAACATGTGCCTGCACATAGACACACACACACACACACACACACACACACACACACACACACATACACTCTAGACACTTTCTCCAACAAATCAGACCGTCTAGGGTCTGGTTGTGCATATGCTGGGGGACTAGGAGGAAAGCAAAGCAAAGTATGAAATTGACATCACATCAGCCTCACTGCTGAGAACTCTGCAGGCCTGGGCTCCTTCAGGTCGACTTCTCTTTGCTCTCCCTCAAGTGTAGGAAGCAGTGACTCTGAGAGGAGATGCCCAAGGCTGAGGAGGATGCCATGGGTGGCAGCTACCCTAGTGACTCAGGACCTTGAGAAGGGAGGGAGGTCCTTGCAGGCCCAATGATGTGGTGGGGAAATAGCCACAGACAAAATAAGATGAGGTCAGGATCAGAGGAGAGGCTGCAGAGAGGGACAAATTGGGACTGAAAAGGTCCCCAGAGGCCACAAAGATCCAGCTCAGGTTGGCTTCCCTCCACAATTTCCCAGAGGGACCCACCTGGGGACATCAGCAGATCCAGAAAGGGGCTGAAGCAAATCTCCCAAGCATCCCTGGGAAGAGCTGGGTGGGAGCTGTGGAAGCCCATCAGGATAGGGTCCCCTGTGGCCCACAAATACAGGCCTCTGTGCTGTTGTCTGCATGGGCCATTAAGATCTTTAAAGAACAAAAATGTGTTCAGAATGGCACCCAAGGACCCCTGTACCTCCACCCAGTCCTGTGATCCTGTTGGACTGCTGTGAATTGGCAGAGGGGAGACCAGCTCCAGCTAAGGGAGGGGGCCCCACCTGAGAAAGGACCTCCCCACCAATCCCCAGGCCCCTGCCAGACTGCTAGGCTTCTGTGACTGTGAACTTCACCCAGAGATGCCCAACTTGTTCGCTGTGTCCTGTCTCTGCCAAGCACCGGCAACACTGAGCCTCTGCCCCACAGAGCAGCTGCATGGGCAAGATAGGATGTGGCCAAATGCCCAGAGAGGGGCAGAGGCTTTGAGAGACTAGGAGTGTCAGGAGCAAGAGCCTGCCCTGAGATGGGGTGAGAGAACACTCCTGGGGGGTGACAGAGGTGAGGATGGCTAGGACCTGAAAGAGCAGAGCAAAGGACAGTAATGTGGCAGGCAGCAAGAGCATAGCAGGATCCGGAACACCCATAGCCCTATCTCCCTGGACTTGGGGAGTTTGGGCTTCTTCTAGCCAGAAAAAGGGCAGGAAGCAGGAGAAAGGGTGGGGAGGGACACAGCCAAGCTATCCTGGATCTAAGGCTGGTCCAGCTAGCCAGGACCATGCTGAGAAGGGCAATTGTAGTCCTTCTGCCTCAGGTCCCCTTATCCATAGTCTCAGGAGAAAATGACTCCCAGGGTGGTCCTGGGCATTGCTACAAAGCAAGAGGGAAGCCTTCACCCTGGCTGCAGCACAGCTGCTGGTGGATGTTCCAAGTACCTGTGGCAAGAGGTGCCTGGGTCTGGAGCCAGGCCAAGGTCCTCCAGTAGACTACACAGGGTCTGTAAGGCGACTGGGTGGAAGAAGAGAGCTAGCTCTCTCCTTTCGCTCCCTGGGTCAACTGATAATCCCAGTACCTGACAACCTGAGACTCTTAACACCCCTTCCTCCAAGGCAAACCACTCTCTCTCCATCCCCTCTAGACCACCCTCCTCCCCAAAAGCCTCCATGATGGTAGTTTCCCCTTTGCTTTGCCCACCTATGTCCACATTGGCATTTGGCCTTAGATCTTGTCACTCAGGGTATATGCCACCACCAAATGTTATATAGATCCAGGTCTATATAAAGTCTGTGCCAGGACTTTGGCACCCCCACTATCTGGGTTTCTCATACTTGCCAGGTTTTTTCCTGGGGCTTGGGGAGGAGAACATACAGTGTGCCTGGGGAAATAGAGAGTGACCAAAGCTCTCTGTCAGGGAGAAATTCAAGGTGATAGACTTAGGCTCCCCCTTCTGCCAACAAAGTCTCTGAGTTCCATTGTAAGTTTCCTGCCCATCTCTTCCAGGCAGCACACTCAGAGCCCACCATAACATTCTGTGGTGGAATATACCCCGAGTGACATCCTTTGTCCCCAGCCCACCTCCTTGAAACTTAGCATGGCATCCAGGTGGTTCCTTGATGAACCAGCCCATGGCAGGTGGAGCAGGGTCCTTTCTAACTGAAGGACCCGCAAAGTTATTAGGGAGCACTGATGGCCTCATCCCCTGCCCAGCTCAATCCAGCAGCAGTGACAGTGGCTTTGGAAATGAGGTGGAGGAGCAGGCACCGTGCTGGTCCTCAAAAGAGAACAGAGGTTGGGGGGCAGGCAATGCCCAAGGCAGAAATTGGCAGCCAGAGCACTGTGGGGTCATTTCTACCCAGAAAATAAGGAAAGGGGGTGACTCTGGAGTCTTTTCCACTGAGAAAATCAGGGAATGGGTGGTCTCCAGTCTGTTTCTTTGGCAGAACACATGGCTTCCCTGTGCTGTGAATGTGCCCAGGGCAAGTGGACAGAGGCAGCATCCCTGAGACCCAAGGCTCCTTCGCTGTCACTCATGTGCAGCACATGCAGGTGCAGACACACGCTTGCCTGATCTTTTACACACTCACTCCCACACGCATAGCACACACATTCACTCACTCGCGTTCTTCTTCAGGTACAGCGGCTCCCTCCTCCTCTCCCGGCTCCCCACTTATTTCTGACACCTGCAGGGCTGTTGTGTCTCCCCAGTGCTGCATTAATAAACAAGGGCAGGGGTTTGGAGTCGAAGCTACAAAGAACATGGGGTCAAAGGGGAATTTGGAGCCTACTGAGAAGCCTCCTCCTCCATCGTGGATAAATGTCTTGTTTGTTTCACTGACCAGCACCCTGGACCAGCAGGGTTGGGCAACCATTTTGCTTAACTGAGCACAGGCTTGGCCACTGGCTGGCCATTCCAGTGACAAGGCAGGCTGCCCTCCTTGCCCGGTTCCACTGTTGAATGGAAGAGGGGAGGCTAGAAGTACAGCAAGGGGCCTGGAGTTTGTCCTGCTCAGGCCCTGACCCTGACCATGATCTTGGGGGAATTGCCTATCCCTAGACTCAGTTTCCTCTCTTGTCTAACAGGGATCAAAATTTGTTGCCCACATCATGGCATCTGAGCAGCATGTCTTACAGCACAAGGAATTTCAGTTAGATGCAAAGGGCTGGTTTTTGAAAGGGAGACTTCTTAAGAACAAGGCTCCAGGAATATCTTTTCTCTGTTTGCTCACATTCTGCAGCTTTCTAAAAAGCCACTGCATGGGTGACCAGAGGGAGGTGTGAGGATTGCCTTCCCAGAAGAGAATCAGGCCATGCTAATCCGCAGCTGCGGAAGGCTTGAGTTCCTGTCAGATGTTTCATGACTCGCACTTCACAGGTTGCACGTGACTGTCCTGAGGCTGCTGGACACTCCGTTTGTTCCAGTCCATTCTCTCCTGAGAGCAAAAATTGGGCTTATTCTCTCTTACGCTCGAGTCTCCTATCCATTTTATCCATTTATTATTTGGTGGCTCCATTGAGTCCTTCCGTGTGCATAGGCTGTGGGGACTCCAAAAAACATGGGCGTGGAGCCACGGCAGCAGGCTGCAGGTCACCGTCTGCCTGGGAGACATGACTCACATATGACACAATCAAGAGCAGGTGTGGCTGTAAATCAGAGCAGGAGGCTGGGGGTTGGACTCCAAGTGCCTCCCCCTTCGCAAGCTGAGATGCGTGTAATCTGACATAAGGAAAGAAGAAAACTTTATGGGGCCCGAGGTGGTGGCAATGAGGCCATCCTGCCTTTAAGAAGGCTGAAGAGCCCCCTAGGTCCCAACAGCCCAGCCAGCGAGTACACAGGAAGGGAGAGAAGGCAACTGAGCAGGGAAAGCTTTGGTCTTGGAGCCGGGAGACCCAAGTTCCAGTTACAACCCCGCCTGTAACACGCTTCACATTCAACACTTCCGAGCCTTAGTTTCCACCTCTGCCAACTGGGGATGCAGGGTAATCCCTCCCCAGACTCCCTGAGCAGTGAGCTCTGAGATTTTTGGCAGAAGGTAGGTGGGACTGTGCCCAGAAGGAGCTGGGAGGGAGGTGGAAGGATCAGGTCCCGAGATCCAGCAGATCTGACACTCAAGTCACCTGTCTAGGAAAGGGAAAGAGAGAGAAGGGAAGGGAAGGGAAGAACCTTGGCTAAGGAGACTTGAATATCTCAGGTCAAGTGCAGGTTTACTTGAGTTGAAGCAGAACAGGGAGATATAGCATCAGCTCTTATTGGGGAAAGACAAGATCATTTGGTCCCTGGAGGCTCCCAGGTTGACCAGAAGGCAGGCCCCTAGGGAGTGGGGAGTCTGATCCTCCAGGAGGGAGGCCCTAGAGGGGCATTCTCCCTAGTCGGGTAGGTGTGCTTGGTCTGAGGCTTATGCTCAGAAGTTTCTCCTCCTGGGATTCATGAAGCCATCATGCCATGAGCCAGGCCCAGCCCCCACATTCAGGGAACAAGCACTTGTCCCTAGCTCTCCACTGGAGTCTGGGCTGTCCTGTGGACACTTGCATCCCCTCCCTACCGTGGCCTTCCGGACAGAGCATTCTAACAGCCAGGAGCTGACACATGGAGCCACCACCCCTTCCCCAAGTGTTCCCAGCATGGTCCCACCCCCACACTTTTGCTCACACAGTGCCATGCGCGTTCCTCTTCTCACCACCCAGTTCAAGTCCCACCTCCTACACAAAGCCTTTCCTGAGGATCCCATTCACAGCCTTTCTCTCACGCTGTGTTCACTATTTCATTCACTCCCGTGAGGTGAGAGCTGGCATCCCTTTTACCAGATAAGGAAACTGAGCCTCCAGACTGAAGACGCTGCTCTGAGAAACTTGGAGAGTGAGGGCTGAGGCTGGGGTGTGCACCCCCAGGGGTCTGGCTGCAGGGTCTGCACCCTAACCGTGGGGCCACTCTGCTTCAGTGTGACTGCCTGTTCTCTAGCCTTGGACCTGAGTAAGCCCTGCAGCTCCTTCTATCCTGAGGTCTGGATAGGGCGGGGCTTGGATGGCTTTGGTCCACCCTCCCCACCCCTAAGCCTCCCAGCAGGGTGTCAAAGGCTTATGGCTCAATGTGTTGCTGGATAGAGAGCAGATGGTTCACATGACTACTGGATACAGCTGCCAGAACCCCGGAGTGGCCATTTTGTGAGTCCTTCGCAGAGGACAATGACCCGCCCGCCAACCCTGTACCACCACAGGGCTTGGTTCCCACCAGGGTACCCACTTTGAGGAGCCCAGCTGATGACAGGCTCAGGAGGAGGAGCAGATGGTTCCTGAACCCAGGCAGGACTACTCCCTCTTGGCTCTTAAGAAAGTTCTGCAGGAACCCTCCAAGTGTGGAGTGGAGCCCACTTTCCACTGGGGAGGTTCTTTGCACACCAGAGGGTGTTCCCGAGGTTCTGTGGTCTTTACCCAGCCCTCCTACTGCCCCCTGAGCAGTGTGGCAGACCACAAGCACACCAGGCCTGCCCCCCTCTCACTCTCCACCCTGACCACCCCTGGAGGTAGCACACTGGTCTCACCAGTAAGGACTCCCTGACTCCTTCCCTCGGAAAGAGTGGGCTGGGGGCTCCAGCCATCTTCAGGAACACTGTGGGTCCTTTCTCAACCTTGGCCACATTCCAACTCCCAGCATTCTGAAAAAGGTGCTAGCTGTGGAGTCTTTCTGGGGTCACAGGACTCAGGTCTGGTCCTATTTCCCCTGCCTCTTTTCTAATTTAAACACTCTCTGAGAAGGACTAAACCCCCTGCCCAGTCCATCTGTCTCAAGTTGTAAGCACAAAGATAGGTCTGGAACCATTTTTTAAAAAATATAGTTTTATCATTTAAAAATACAATTCACTTATCAACCCATGTAATCAAACACAGAAAAATAAGACCAATATTGTTTATTAGTTGACTTCTACATCTCACAGCATTAATTGAGCCCCTCCTGGGTGCTAGACTCTGCTCTAGGCACTGAGGAAATAAAAACCAATAGGGCATCAGCCCACTCTTGAGGGAGGCAGAGCCCTACACCTTATGAGCTCACTGCTGGGCCCTGGAGCATCAGCTATGTCAAAGGAAGCCAGCAGTCCCTCCTTTTTGTCCCCATAAAGTACAGCTACCATGTACACCAGCCCTATGCTGACACAAGGACAGCATGAAGTGTCATCAGAGTATTCTAGAGAAATAATAATAATAATCTTGGCTCAGAAAGCCTGGTGCTCCAGGAATGCATGGGCTCAAACCACCCCACACCCTACCCTGCCATTATTTGAGAAGCTGTGGGCCTCTGGCCAGTTCCTGAATTTCTTGGGGCATGAGTTTCTTCTTAAAAAAAAAAATCAACAATCTTCTCCCTGTTCAAGCAGTGCTTTAAAATCTATATTTTTTAAATTATTATTCTCAGCAATTCTATGAGATAGGCAGGGTGTGTTATTTTGGAAATGAGGAAGATATAAGAGAGGCCAAGTAAGTTGACCAAGATCACACAGTGGAAGAAATAAGAGCCAGAACCCACATCTTCTAGATCCTCCTTTACTGTTTTTTCCAGCATTGTGGTCTAAGATCTACAAAGTCCCTTTCACTTTGAAAATACTATGAATTCGCAAAATTGAGGTTGGGGGAGGCTACTGACAGAGCCTAAGTCAGGCAAGACCGTAAAAGTACAGTGGGAAGAGGTTCAGAGGGGGCAGGGTCGTCCTGAGTAGGAGAGATCCGGGCAACTGGGGAGGCAAGCACCAAGAGCGAGTGACAAGGACATGCTGAATTCTGCTGCTTTATGACCGTGTGTTACTTGACCAAGGTTGAAAACTCTGGGCTGCATAATAATTAGATTTTTCGACAACGTTCCCCCTCTGGTTTATTTATCCAGCAGTAATTACTGCCAGCAGAGCTCAGTACTAGGACTGCACTGCTTCTCAACCACATGGGTTTCAAGCTTGGTGGGGAAGGGACACAGTTGGGGTATTTGATCAGACCACTTTTACCACAAAAGAGAGGCAAAATTTCAGTGATGCCCTGAGTAAGTGGCATTTCCAGGACAGCAGGCACACTGAGGAAGTGGGCAAATATTAACCTTTGAATTGAGAGCCCCAGTGGTTAAGTGGCCCTGGGTCTTAAAATAAAATAAAAAAAAAGAATAGGGGTTCAGGAACTTGAGGCTCAGTTGGCCCCCAGACATCCTTCAGATCCATAAGCTATCAACCACATGACTCATTATGAGCAGGTGGCACTTCATACCGTACCCCTCTGTGGGTCATGGCTCTTACTGGCATTGCAGGGAGACAGAGATGCCCAGAGGGTCCATAGCAGCTTCAGGACATCTGGGTGGTGTTAGGAGAGTTAGGAGGGTGTCCATGGTTAGGATCCCACTTGGCTCTGTGGTCCCAGTGAAGGTGGCATTTGGAAGCCTACTAGCCAGGTGCTGCTAGAAACACCCCTCTGGATCACTGCAGGATTCCTATAGGCTGCCGAAGATAGTCCTGGTGCCACTTGGCCAACGAGGCATTTCTCTGGGCTTGCTGTATTTGGCTGGGCAGATGCTGGGAAGATGTGGGGAGAGACTCCAAACCTGAAGAAGACTTGCCCACAGGTCAAGCCAAAGAAATAGGCAGGCAGGAAGGGGAGAACAGGGAATCCAGGGCTCTGGCAGCTGAAGGGGAGGTGTGGCTGTAGGTAGGTGTGGTCCTGGTAGCAACTGGCCTGCCCTCCCCACACCTTGCTGGTCAGCCCTGTGGTGGATGGACATGGTTGTCCCAGACCCGGCTCCCAACCAGCTGCTTCCTTTATTTTTTTCCCCTGCTTTTTGTTCCCTTTTTTCCTCCCTCCCTCTCTTCCTTCTTTCCTTTCTTGCTTCTGCAGTATTTTTCTTTCAATTTCTATCTCTCTACTCTCTCTCTCCCATTCTCCTCCTCTTTCTTTCCCTCCCCCATCTCCTTTCCCTTCCTCCCTTCCTCCTCCCCTCTCTGTTCCACAGGGAGATGCTGCCACCCCTAGCATTTCCACCTGCCTTGCTCTGAGCCTACCTGCTTGCAGAGCTGCATTCCTGCATCCTCAGTACAGAGCAGCCAAAGTGAGGAGGGAGGAGGAGGCCCGAGCCCATTAGCAGGCCCTGGACAAACCAGAGTTTCAAATTCCATACCCCCCAACTTCCTAAAGGCCTAGATCTGAGTATGATGCATGAGAAGACAGAAGGGCCAGCCAGGCTGGCTAAGCATCGTGCCCAAGGATTCACTGAATCCTTTTTGTAAAAGGATGATTTCAAGACCCCAGCCCCAGGGTTCTGATTGAGGATGCTTGGGGCAGGGCTCTGGAATCTCCCTTTGTAAAGAGCAGACCAGGTGGTGTGAAGAAAGTACCAAAATTTTCTGGGGCATCTTGGGCTAAAAAGACAAGATACTCACATGGAAACTGTGTATAGTTTTACTAAAGGTTGTGGAATTCCAGGGTGTGGGGCCAGAGGGCTGGAGAAGCAGGGGCAGAGGGTGGCTCCTGGAGGTGAAACACTGGAGCTGGCTTTGACGGGGGAAGGATCTGCAGGGGTTGTAGGAGAAGGGAGGGCTACAGGCAAGAGAAACTTAACTGAGTCAGATACGTTGAGTGGCAGGCAATAAAACAGATGGACAGATAGATGGATGAGATGGATGAGATGGATGGATGGATGGATGGATGGATGGATGGATGGATGGGCGGGCCTCAGATGGCCCCAACAGACTGCTGGGCTCTGCATTGCTCTGGTATATAGCATTTGCAGGGCTCTTGGGGGTATGAGACACATCCCCAACCCAATCTCTTACCCTAGGGCTGTCCTCACACATTCTGGAAGTGACCAAACAAGCAGATGAAGGTTAAATCTGTCAGCTCCCCCTTCCCTGCCCCACCCTGGGCCCAACGTTCAGAGAAGAGTTAAGTGACACAGCCTCGTTCTCCTGTATGAATTAAAAATTGATTTGGTAACAAATCACTAATATTGCAGTAGTCGTGGTGAATAAGATAATGAATGTGTTCTGTCCAGGGAGTGTCGTGTTGTGAGGATTCGGCTGAAATTATTCATAAATGTGCTACTTTTCCTCATCTCCAACTGCTGCTAGTTTAGCTTCTCTTTTTAATCTTCCCAGCCTGTCACATTCGATGGTGGAAATCGTCAGGCTCCATATACAGCAGGATATTAAGGGGGAACTGCCGAAGCATTATGTCAAATTTCAATAGGTAATAGAAACAAAGTGCTTCAAGACCCTTTCCCTTTTTCTCATGAAGTTTAAAAAACAGGATTTCCCAAAACTTTCTAGAGGAACTCTCTATCTCAATGTTGGAAAGAAATCCCAGGTCAAGGAGTCCAGGCATTTGACCCATGGATACCACTTTGCCACAAACTTGCTGTGTGACTTTGGTCTGTGTGCTCAACCATTCTGGACAGTTTCCATTTATAAAAGAGAGGTGAGAGTGCCTTCCTAGTTATCTCCTAGGGGTAATGAAAGAATTACAAGGTGACCAGAAGGGAAGTGCATGGACACTAAAAAGCTGGGTTTTCTTCACCGCCATCCCCTGTGCATTCATGGAATTTCAGTCAAGCCGGGTTCCTTTCTCTAAACATGCCTCCCAAGTGACCTCTCCTGGGAAGCCCTTGCCTTGTCCCCTCACCATCCTTGTCTAATTCTTTCTCCTTCTGACCCCTCTCCTCACTGGGCTCGGTCAGCCGCCTCCTAACTCATGACTTGGTTCCTGATCCCGCCTGTGAGTGCGCTCTCTCTTCTCTCTGGTCCTCTCTTACACTGCTCTTCACGACATAAGGTCTTCCCTAGGAGGGTCTAGGCATTTCAAGAATGGAAGGAAGCGGCCGGGTGTGCCAGATGACACCTGTCATCTCAGCTACTCAGGATCCTAGGGCAGGAGGATCCCAAGTTCAAGGCCAGCCTCTGCAACGAAGGGAGACCCAGTCGCAAAAATAAATTAAAAAGAGGACTGGTGATGCAGCTCAGCATGGGTGAGGTCTTGGGTTCAATGCCTAGTAACACACACACACACACACACAAAATAGAAGCTGTCTTCTACATATTTGAATACAGTAAGAAGGAAAGAAATATTTGTAGGATGAATTTTTTGGTGGATGGATGGGTAGGTGAGTGGATGACTAGATGGATAGGTGAATGAATGGGTTGGTGGCAGAAGAGGAAATTTAAAACTGTAATCATCCTGTTTTCAGACAATTCATAATTTTTTTCTGAATCTTCTCCATACTTTGGTGTTTATCTTTGCTGTATCAAGTTGCAAAACAGAAGAAGTGTCGATGACTTGGCACTGAGTGTGCTTGGGACTGGAGGACAGTGATAAGACTCTCCAACAGGGGAGTAGAGATCATGATATCATGGCTGAAAGATGTGGGGCCTTAAGATCGGCCTTCTGAAGGCCTCAGTGTGGCCCTTCACCTTATGAATGAGACCTGGGTACAGCTCAACCATATAGCTGGTTCGAGGCAGGACCGGATCCAGGGTCTCTAGATGTCCAGACTTTGTTCTTCCTGCACACCAGGGGGCGCCACACATGAGGAGGGTGAGGGGACTGAGAGAGGAGGACTGGGCTCTGGAAGGCTGTGAAACTTGGAAGAAAGCACGGTCCATAGGGGTTGATACTGGTTCTGACAAGGGCTAAGAGCGGGTGAAGTGCTCTCTGAGGACCCAGGTGGCTTCAATGAACTGGGATGTTTCCCCATGATGATCCATGGAGTCATATGGATCAGGGTCCCAAACCAGAGCTCATGTCACAGGAGGGGAGGGCCATGAAGGAGTGGGAACAGGAATTGTCTTATTTCCCCTGTTGTGCCTCAACCACAGAGCTCCAAGCAAATGCTGACGCTCCCCCCTCCCCATACATCCACAGATGCTCCTGACGTAGGTGAACACACCCACAGACACCCACATAAATGCAGAAATGCACCCCGTAAAACACGCATGTCTACATGCACATGAACACATGCAGGCACAATCATGAAGAAACACACGTGCTCATCCAAGCCTTCACTCTGAGTAAGTTATTAAAAATGTAGACATCGCTGGCTCCCAGGGTCAATATGTTGTTTTTAAATTTAAACATGAATTTCCATTTCATTGAGCCTCCAGGGCTAACAGGATGTGCTGTGACAGGAGCAGCTAGCTGGAAAAGGCATGATTGAAGAGGTGTGCACAGCCTGGGTGGGGAGCGGAGCCCCTTTGCCCAGCCCCCACAGCCTGGTGTGAGCCATGGTCAGGCAGTGAGGGTCACTACCACCACTCAGCACTGAGTTCTTCCCAGTTGGCCAAACCATGTTTCCTGAGATAAAAGAACAGAGTGTAACAGCAGAAGCGACATCCACCCACATTTGCCTGCCCAGTCGGCTGGCCAAACTCCTTCCCAGCTTTCTGGGAGGAGCAGAACCAGGAGGGTGAATGGATGCGGGAGAGGAGGGGGGTGGCAGAGCACCTGGGGGAGCCACAGCCCCAACTAGAAACCCATCTAGAAATTTTAATTCTGGAACATCCTTTAACCCTCAATATCCCAGGTTAGTTCTTGGCTCAACTCTGCCCTTTGGAAGGAGAAGTTTGCTGAGCTGGGGCAGGAATCCAGGGCAGGAATCGCAACACATCCAAAGATTAGCATCCCTGTGGCAATGCTAAGGTAGCTGTACAAAGGACAGCTGGCTTTCCTAGACAAGCTGCCTTCCCAAGCACAATTTTTCAAGGCTTCTTGTGTGTTCAACATTGCTGGGGGTCCTGTAGGGGAAGGCTGCTCATACTAACTAGAGTAACTAATTAGAGTTACCCATGACTATGGGTCATGGCTGTGCTAGGCCCTAGTATAGAACGTGTACCGTCACTGATCCTCACAGCAACACAGGGACAGTGACAACATGGATAACATGATCCCAGGGAGACTGAGCAAGCCCAGGTAATTTTTCAGAATATTGGAGTTGCCATTCAATTCCAGAACTGGTAGCTCCCCCTGTGGACCCCTAAACTCACCCACCCACTAGCTTTCCTCACTCCTCATTGGGGTAACCTATAACAAAAGGCAGGTTAACAAGAGAATAACACAGCCAATGTATTTAACCCAAGTTTCCTGTGACTTGAGAGCCTCCAGAAATGAGGACACAGATGCGTGGAGAACTACTTTTGTAGGTTCCATGAAGAATGGACAGCCGTGTAGCAATGTGATCAGACAAAAAGGTCTGATTAATGGAAATGGACTGAGGGGAGGCCCCGCAAAGCCATCGGTTGAGATTTTTCTTGGTCTCTCTGTGCGCAGCCCTCAGATACTTGTCTTGAAAATCAGGTTGGGCTCCTTGTTCTCCTGGTGTTGAAGATTAAACTTCGGAGAAATGCTGAGACAAGAGAAAAAAGTAGATTTTATTTCCTCTGGAAAGGAAGGGGTCCAGAGCTGGTGCCCCCGAGGGAGAGGGGGTGTCTTGCCCCTCCACAGATTTTAGGTTTCCTTTCTTCTCATGCCTTGGTGACCAAAAGAAGAAGAGAGTCATCCAGGAGGTGATTGCATGTGTTGAAAAGTGCAGATTTTCCCGCTTCACCAGAGGCTGTTGGCAACTCATTGACAGGGAAGGGCTATCTACCCATTTTCTTTTCTTTGATAATCAGCTACGTCCTTTGCCTGTCTCACCTCCCCCACCCCCACCCCGAAATGGGGCAGGAAACCTCTGGAATGAGGGTCTTCAAGGGAGAAGAGAATGTCCCTCTAGGTTTTATGGCTGGCTTTGGGGGAAAGGGGTTCTGGTGTCTATGACCCACCTTGAGGAAGAGGAATTCTGGTTTCTATGACTCATTTTGGATGAGAAGAAGATAGACAGGAGGACAGGAGAAGGCCAGAGTGACTTTGCTTCTGAGCCCTTCCAATGTCCTTCAGTTCAAAGTACTCAACATGCTGGAGCGCCATGGTTTGGGTATCATATTCTGAGCTCCAGCATCATAGATCTGCAGATGCCTATCCAGAATACCAATATCAAGCCAGCAGGGAAGCCATCCCTCCCCAGAGAGGACACTGGGGCCATTAGGAGCCTAGTTCTGGGGCAGGACCGCCTGCCTCCAAATGGGCTCCAAGCTGCCCAGCTGAGCATCTTTGGGCAAGTGACTTTGCATGACTGGGCCTCAGTTTCCTCATCTGTCTTCATCACAAAGATGATGTTAGTAATACAACCTGCTGGGGTCTCTTACTAACCTGAGACCCCACTGCTTCTCCATGTGAAGGGCTCTGCGGAGGACTTGGCTGCAGGTGGGGCTTGGCAGGCTGGGTGCCAATGTCGAGTGAGGTCCCTGGGCCAGCAGTGATGAAATGGTGCTTACCTGGAGTCTTTTCACTGGGCTCGCCTGAGGTTCCATGGTGGTGGTGGCCAGAAATCAAGAAAAGGCATTGGGCAGGCAGAGCTGAGCAAGTGGAACAGATAAACCAAAAGGAATGGCTTCACTGAGGTTCAGATGATCCTCAGCTGCTCAGGTCATGCCCAAAGATAGCCACTGATCAGCCCTTCCCAGACATACCTGAGTCCTCTACAGGGGCCTGGCTTCAGGTTGCCAGGCCTGATCTGCCCTTTGCTTGTTCCTCAAGAGTTATCATCCTTTCATTTGCTGGACAGGATTTTACTGCACTCTACTTTGAGTCAGGCCACAGGGAACAAGGCAGGCATACCACACGCCCTCCAGAAGCCTGGGGTCCCAAAGTAACCGAGTCAACATCAGCTGGAATTTGAGGGAGGGCGTTCAGTCATGTGTCTTTGTGCGCACACCTGCATCATGCCCCGTGCCCACATTCAGTGAAGATTTCCAGCCAGGTGTCAAGCGCACCTGGGCTCACTCAGGAGAATGCAAGATAGGATAGCTTTGGGGGGTCCTGCCTCCCTCCCAGCCTCACCCTAGCCCTCTGCCCTCCCCATCCTTCTGCTCCCACACTGCACACAGCCCCAACTTCCCTACCTCTGCCCTCGCTGTTCTCTCTCCTGTAACTTCATGGGCCTGTGGACTCCGAGCTCAGACCTCAGCTTCTCTGGTATCCTCTGCTCACACTCCAGATTCTCTTCTAAGTCTCTCACCAGCTCTTGCATAAACCTTTATGGTTCTCATGTCATTTCAGGTTAAAAAGTCCATCAGATCCCAGATACGCACAGAGGGATAATGTGCAATGGAGGCAGGTGGAAGGGTGAGTGGGGGGGCGGGCTGGGGATCTGGAATCCTGCAGGAGCAGTAGTGGCCCGTGGTGGAGTTCCTAGGTGGGTTAGGAAAGGTAGGGCAGGCAGGCTTTGGGAGGGTGTCCTGGTGACCTCAGGGAGCTCAGACAGAGGCTGTGGGGGTGCAGAGGAAAGTCAGATGCTTGGATGCCTGAGCCTGAGCAAGATGTGCATTTCCTGGCATAAACCTGGGCCATGGTGGAAAGATCTGCATCTGCATCAGAGAAATCAAGGTCAGAACATGGCTTGGCTGGGGACTCAGGCAAGTTACTGAAGCTCACTGCCCCAGGTGTTTCCTGTAATACCTTTCAGGAATATTGAGAGGACGTGGTAAGGACACTGTAATGTAACTGGTCTACCACTGCCCATGGTGGGCACCCCGCTATGCTGCTTCCTTAACTCTCTGGGGCCCACTGTGTGTCTTGGGGTCCAGGCTGTGTCTCCACCCCTCTTCTTCTCCTTCTGCACCTCTGTCCTGCAGGATACCTCCTTCCTCGTCCTCCTTTCTGTCCCCACCACTGCTCGATGCCTCCCCATCCCATCTCTCTCTGCTACCCCTGGATCCTTCTGTCACGCTCCCTTTTATTACCACAACACAGAACAGAATATTTTATTATTTTGTGTCTTTATTAAATCAAGTTTTATGTTCTCTGTTTTTCATTTTTAAAGTAGATGAGTGCCACACTATATTTTCCTATTAAAAAGCAAAAATGGGATGGAGTAGTTTTGAAGGCCTATTGGTCAGTGATTCTTGATAGAAAGAGAAGATGGGGGTGTGTCCTTGGCCATGAGGCTGCCGCCTGAACTAGAACACAAGAGGTCTCGGCCCACTCAGAGAACATTATCCAGAGACACCCTAGGAGCCAAGCACTGGGCAGGGCTAGGTGCCTGTTGCTGGGAAGACAGAGGGTGCCGCCCAGGCTCAGAAATGAGGCCTGGAGGCATTGAGGCCCCACCCCGAGCACTCTGGCAAGCTCCCATTGCCTATCATAGCAAGGGCTTCCTAGGCTGCTCTGCTCAGTGCTGGCTGGGTTAGCTACGGGGGACTGTGTTAGCCAGAGTCCAGAGGTCAGCTTAGGGCTCCCTTTGGTCCTATCTGGGGGAGAAGGGACATATGGGGCTCAGAAACCACCTCCACCAGGGAACCTGCCTAGACTGATGCCACCCACTCTGCTCTTGGCACGCTGTCCTTTCAGGCCTGTGTTTTCAGTTTGAGGTTTGTAGCTGATCATGTTATAGCACACAAACATACACATCAGTACACCCTCAAAAGCACAGCATGTACTCCTGGACACAATTCATCTTCCTAAGCACATTCACCTGTGTGTACTCCCAGACCTGTAGACACCTATATGAGATACACACTCACAGATACAACTGTTCACTCTTGTACACACACACCTTATACCCCAAGCACACACACTATTTCCCAATTACATTCAAATCCCATCCTGCTTAGACACAAAAAGTTTTCACACAAGATGGGCGCAGTGGTGCATGCCTGTAATCCCAGGGGCTCAGGAGGCTGAGGCAGGAGGATCATGAATTCGAAGCCAGCCTCAGCAATGGCGAGGTGCTAAGTAACTGAGTGAAATCCAGTATTTAAATAAAATACAAAAAGCGGGGGCTGGGAATATGGCTCGGTGGTCGAGTGCCCTGAGTTCAATCTCTGATAACAACAAAAAAATTTCCATGCATGTACATGCACACACACACACACCCAGGTACAGGAGTGCAAACACACATTTGCGTACACGTGTACACACATCTATATGCAATACACACATGCACACTCAAATACAGGAGCACACATGTGCACACTTTTAACCCCAAAGAACCTTGTAGAGAAACAAAGGCTTCCTCCTTATCAGAACATATGTCTCCACAGGTTGAGGCCTCATTGGGGCCTGAATGCTATTTTCCTGCTTCCTACCGAAACCAGAATGACCAAAATGCTCTGAGCCACAGGGCAGGCACTTAACAGCTTCACAGACCTTCACCAGGGACCCTGGGGATGGGAGGCTGGGCAGAAGGCCTGGTGGGAGGCCCATGGGGCTGTTTCCCTCCTGATCCCTGTCCTGGGCCTCTGCAGTGAACCTCACAGGGCCTCAGGGTGAGAAATCAAGGGAGCAGGAACCAGAATGGGACCATCCTGTCCCTGAAGGTCTCTACTGAGGGTCTCTAATTTAGACCCTGGCCCTAAATGCACAGGGGTTTGCTGAGAGAATATGTGTTCCCTACCCATAGGGAACAAAATGTTTTCCAGTTTAATCCGTATGGAGCTGAGCATGGGCCCACAGGAGAACCATCCTAGCCGCATACCCACAGGTGTCTTTCTGTTCTCCCAGGCACCCTGGTCAGGGTGCGTGCCCAGGCCCTCTGCACCCCCAGCAGGACCCATGGTCTGCTGTGTGTGTACTTCATTCTTAGTGCCTCAGTCTCCAGGGCAAGCATGGACGTCAGGCAGCTTCAGGCAAGGCTAAGCTCCCTGTCACTCTCTGTGACCTTGGTACGTCATTCACCAGGACTGTTCGTCCTTCTGTGAGATGGGGATAGTAGTACTTCCTGGCACAGCTGTTGGGAAGGGGAAATCGGCTCCTGGCACACTGCCTAGAATGTAGCAGTGCTCATCAGGGGTCAGCTCCTCCCCTCGCCTCTTAGTCCTCAGGGAAAAAACTACATATTCTCACCTGTGTCTCTGACCCCCCTACTAAGAGCCAGTCCCCACCACCCCACTGGACCACATGACATTTCTACCTGAAGTCCGAGCAGTCAAAAGCAAACTCTTCATCCCCTCCTCCTCATCTGTCCACCTTCTCCCTGCTCTGGAAGTCCTTATCGCTGGCAACAGCACCACAGCCATCGCACTTCGTGTCCCCTTGGATGGCTCCCAGTCCCTCCTGCACCTTAGCTGTCAGCTGCCCCCAAGCACCAACTGGCCCTGCCAGCTCCACACCCTGCATCCCCCCTCCCCCACCCTCCACGCTCCTCCTTACACCATCCAGTTACCTCAATCCTTCAGGGGCCACCCAAATCTCTCCACTCCCACCCCCAGGGATTGCTCAATCTGGCTTCACTGCAGAGTTTTACTCTGTGAAGTCTTATGTCAATCAAGCTCACCCCTCATCCTTTAACCCCTCAAAAATATCCTACCTTATTCCTTCTTGTCACCCCAGTCTCTGCGACAATGGCTGGGTTCTCAGATGGTTAGACCTCATTCCACACCAGGGCAATGGCCAGGCATCCTTCTGCCCAGTCCCACTCCTGTGCCTTGGCCATGTGTTTTCTGGGATTCCCAGGTGCCTCCTCCATGGAGCCTTTCCTACCTGAGCCTCCCAACCCACCTCAAGAGGCAGTTTCTTGATCTGTCAGTGCCCTGCTCTTCCAGCCTCTGATGCCAACTTCTGGACTCTGACTTGTGCTTGGCTCCTGAGGTGTGGATTAAGGCAGCACTGGCTCTGGGTCAGGCTGCCTGAGCTCCTGACCAGCACACTTCTTTTCTGCAGAATGGGGTGGAGGTGACCCTGAGAATGGATAGGAAGGTATGTGTAAACTCTTGGGACATCATGAGGTGAAGTGGCATCCTTCATGGTCACCTTGCTTGGTGGCTTGCTTTAGGGTCCTCATCCTGGCCTTGACCAGGAGAGATACTTACAAAGCCATAGGCTAGGCTCCTGCTTTTGCAGCACCCAGGGTAACAGTTCACGGCTTCCAGAACAACCAAGAGGCGGTCGCCAGCCCCGCACTGCACAGGCCTCTGCAAACCAAGCTGTGGACCGAGCCTGTAGAATTTCCTTGCAGATCCAGTCTTTGCCATCTGAACTTCCTCTGCTGGCCACTCCAGTGGTTGTCCAGAGCTGCTTCCCCTGAGAAGTGGAAATTGTTTTTGAAAGCTTTGCTACTAGATAGATGCTGGCTCAATATCAGGGTAAAACCAGCCCCTCATATCAAAGACAACCCACAGTGGGCAACCAGGAAATTGGAACTGAGGACACATGTAACCAATTAGAAACCTGAGCTGGAGGCTCAGGGCTGCTGGAGTCCTCCCAGGATATTTTGGGCCAGTGGGCCTGAGGGCACAGGCAAGAGGAGAGGGGAGAGCCATCCTTTCTTGGAGAGGAGGCCGCATGTACATAATGTGTATAAATGTATATAATAATCATTAGCAGCGATTCAGCTGTCTGCTGCTGGTTTGCAAGATAAATTGCATTAATCAACACAATGCCTTCAGAACTTTTGGTGAGCCGTTTCTTATGCTAATTGGGCCACTTAAAGTAGACTGTCATTGCACCAGGATCTCCAGCTGTCAAGACAATTACTGGCATGTGCAAGCCCCTCCCTCCCAGCCCCCTCTCCCCCACCAGCACCTTTTCTTTTTTAAATATAATATTAATGAGAAGAGCTATGCTAATCACCTGGCCAAAAATAAAACCCAGAAAGAAGAAGGGGGATAGTGGGTAAGAATGTGACCGACAGGGAGACTTGGGTCACCTTGAAGATGAAGGGAGAGGATTTCTGGGTGGGGGCTCCCCAGAGATCAAAGATGGGGCCAGGTCAGATCTTGACCTACTGTTGCTACTGCTATGGGGTCCTAAATTGTGCCCCTTCCCCTTGGTGACCCTCAGGGCTTCATGAAACTTGGCACTAGGAATCCCAGAAACCTAGGGCTGTGTGCAAGAGAAACCTACAGTCCCAGGATCAGATATTTGAAGGCTTCTAGACTCTGAGAGATAAAGGAATCCTTAAAAGACTGATTTCGGCTTGATCAAGCAGTCAAGTTCATTGTCTGCCTTAGTAGGAGAGTGCACCACCTTGGTGGTCTTCATGAAGTCTCAAAAGGGGAGGTGTCTCTAAGGTTGGGAGATGTGTCTAAGGGGAGGTGTCTCTAAGGTTGGGAGATGTGTCTAAGAGGAGGTGTCTCTAAGGTTGATGGAAGCTGGATCCTGATTGGGATTGAACAGGGTTTATGACATGATGGTTTAGGACAGGTGGGCACAGCAGGAAGGGGAATTTGAGCAGCTGAAGGTAGTAGACAACCTCACAGTTCAGCAGGTGTACCCAGATGAGTGACCTGTTGTCCTGAGAAAGGGAGCTTGAGCAGTTGATTGTTTTGAAACATGGGTTTCAAAAAGTTCCTGAACAAAATCTTTGCCTCTTTCTCTTCCTGGGAGAGAGTTCCCAAGAATAGTCCAGCCATATTTGTGTGGATCATCTTGGTCTTTGCCTCATGAGCTGTGTGGCTGCAGGCTGTCTGTTCTCAGTGTTGTGCATTTGTCAGGGTGGGGACAAGGTTTCTGTCCCCTTTGAATGCCTGTCCATCAATGCAAAGGGTCCCTCATCTGCCTAACGGGGCACTAAATCTCCTAGTTCTGTCCCATGTCCCTCTCCTAAATTCCACTGTCCTGTCCTGACTTCAGGATCTCTGTGGTCACTCCCCCTCCTTGTGGAGGCTGCTAGAGTTGTCCTCCAAAGAGCAAATCCAGTGATGTGGTAATGTCACATATGTATCAGTGACCGCACTAAAGAGCCATCCCTAGGCTTCACAACCAGCCACCGCGGCCTGATCCCTGCTTGCTTCTCCTGCTCTGTCTCTTGTCCCTGAGACTTTCCAGCACCCCTCCCTCTGTGTAGCACCTCAAGCCTCCACTCTTCTCTCCACAGGGTTCTCTGCCTCTGAGCCTCTGCACCAGCTGTCCCACTGCCCAAAGTCCCTCTCAGCCTGTGCTTCAGGCAGCCTTCATGAATCAACTACACCAGGAGCCCCAAAGAAAGTCCTAAGTCACTCACTGCTTTGTGCTTCTCATGGGTCTGGCCCGAACAGCTGTCTGAGTCTCAGTTCACCTGCCTGCATTATTGGTTTATAGTTGGGCCCTGTGTCTTCTGCCAGATGCATGTTTAGCACAGTGGTTGGTCCATCATTCACACTCAGTTAGAACTTGTGGAGTAATGAGTACATCTTTCCATTGCCTTCCAAATTAAAACAACAAAAAAGTTCTGCCTTAGACCAACTGCAATCCCTCCTGCTTTACTTTAAACCCACCTTTTGGTCATCTCAAATTATCCTCTCATTTCCTCCATTCCTCCATAAACCCGCCAAGGACCCAGCCATGATGGGCCCCTCCAGGCCGTCTGAAGTAGACGAGGAAACTCAGGTTTCTCCAACCACCTCCAACCACTTCTTTCTGATCCCATACAGTTGCCCCAGAGGAGGCCCTCTATGCTTGATTCAAGTTCAGGTTCAGAGGACAGAACCTACTTCAGGAAACTGGGAGCAATACAGAAAGTGCCCCCTCATCTCAGAGATTTCTGACTTTGTTTTCATGAAGTATGAGTTACATTGTGCCAGCATTTTCTGCTTCTGGTGACCTGGCAGTGGCATGGTGGTCTTCTCCCAGGGCTCTTTTCACGTCTCTTGGTCACACTTCCCACTTCATTCCTGCCTGGCGGGTTCCACCTTGGGAGAGATGCATTGGTCAGCAAGGCAGGTGCTGTCGGGGGCCATTTCCATCAGCTGGCAGCCTCTCGCAGACCCCAGGCCATGTGCAGGAGGGTCCCCTCCGGGTTCCCACTTGCCTTTGGGACAGTGTCTCTCTGAGCTCTCCCAGGGTAGCCCTCACTGACTGCTCTCCTGACCTTCAGAGGCAGAGGGGAGGCTCTACCTCCCAAAGGAAAAGAAGGCTGGGAAAGAAATGAGGAGGGGGAGCCACCAGATTGAACCTTGATGGTTTCATAGGCTGAAAGACCCCATAAAGACCAAGATCAGAAGGAAGGAATTTTGCCAAGAAGACTTTTGAAGACTCTAATCCTATCCCTTGAGCTGCAAATCCAAGAAGATGGAAAAGGGGCACTGCAGAGCAAGTGGTTTGGAGCTTGTGCAGTCACGTGTGCAGGACGGGACCCAGCATGGGGCATGGCTCTGTGGCAGGGATAAGGGATAAGGAAAGAAAAAATCAAAGATGCCAGGTGATCTGGGAGTAAGGGCCCAGAATGGTGTTCGGGAGGCTGGCATGGGGTCTGAATCTCTTGAGTTTTGCTGCGTGGGTGAAAGGTGCTGTGCCCACTTAGCAGATAAGCAATCTGAGCCTTAAAGGGGTCAAATGTAGCTGATTTCTGGGCTCCTTCCAAAAGACTGTTTAGAGAAGGAGAGAGAAAGGGGAGCAAGAGAGAAGAGAAAGAGGAGAAAAGGGAAGAAGCAGACACAGGGAGATAGCATCCAGGACACAGGCAGGAGCCCTGGAGACCAAACCTGGGGAGGAACAGCCAGGCTGACCTCGGGTGCTAGGCCCACCCACCCATGCCCTCTCAGTCTCTCTGAAGGATCGGGGCTGTGCCATCTCATTGGCTCCTTCACAGCCAGGAACATTTTGAAATCAGCTTAAAGAACAAAGGGAACCTGGTGGGGGGGAGGGGGCTCATCTCTAATTGATCCTTAGTCTAAGAACATGCAGCTGACCCCTGTCCCTGAAGGCCAGGCCACAGTAGTTATCCGCTTCCTGCTTCCTGCCTTTCCCCTCCCTCCACTGGGCTTCCCACCAGTTGCAGCTCGGGCACACATGTGCAGATGCACCCAGTCCTCAGCAGCTCTGGGTTCCTCCTGCCAGGGTGCACCGGGCAGGTGCAGGGCTGGCTGGACTCCCCTCAGATTGGTGCTCAGGAGGGAGGGAAGCAAAAGATGGGGCAGGCCAAGGGTGTGGCAGGCTGCTTGCATACCACATGCAGGTGAGGGCCAAGCAAGGGGCCTCAGGGGCCAAGAGGCAGGGTCCTTTCTGGGACCCTTTCCAGGGTAGAAGCAGACACTGGGAGAGTCAAGCACAGGGGCGAGGGATGGGTTGGCGACCTCCTTATTAATCAATGAATAATTGGCCTAGCATTTCCCCTGATTGATGAGCACAGCAGCATCTTCCAAATGAGGGCCACAGATAAATCTCTCCTGTGTGGCCACTGTCACAAACCCACCTGGCCAGGGAGGAGGGTGACAGGGAGATCCTGGAGTCTGTTGCTCTCCCTCATGCTCTGGGCTCCTACTCATCTTCCCAGAAATGTTACCCTAGACTCCACACGCCCCGCCCCCAGTACCTCCTGAAGTCTCACGGGGGTCAGCACTGCGTCCTCTGACTTCACCTTTATAAGCCTGGGACCCTTCCTCACCTGCCATGAGCAGTTCCTGGAGCCTCCATCTCCACATGGGAGATGGGGGGCTGGGAGTTATCTCAAACCCACCCCTAGTGGCCTTCACAGCCTTAGCACGAGTGTCCTATCTACCCCATCTCCGTCACTCTGTTCTCCATGGCTCAGGTGAGGGACCCTCTCCTTCAACAGTGCTGTGGGAACTTGGATTTCCCTAGCCGGGAGTAGCAGTGGCCACTTCTGTCCCCACAGCTGCCCCAGCTTCCTCACCCCTGCCAGGCTCTGTCCGCTCCCCCTCCCAACCTTCACACTAGCATCTCGCATTGTCCAAAACTACCCGCCACCAGCTCCCTGTCCTCATCTGTCCTCAGAGATGCTGTTTCCAACTGTCCGTCCGGCAGCCCTCCTGAATTGGTCATGATTCATACAGCGTTTGTTAGCATACACATGGTTGCCTCCTGCCTGGATTGGATGGTCCATCAGGAAAGGGTCATTGAGACCTGGTACATAATAGGTACGCACTAAACCTCAGTCATTTGATGACGAAAACAAGTTAATTCCAGAGTGCCAGCTATGAAGTTGGCAAGTCCGTCATAGCTATGTCCTACTTTAGATTCATTCCTTGCTTCTTCTCTGGGGGTCTAGAGCCCTGTTTTCCCTAGATTCCCGCCTCTGGCCTACCTTGTTCTGAGTATATCACCTCCCAGGGGGACCTGGAGAAGGGGACTTGAGCCTCCTTCCACAGGTGATGCTCTAATGCTGTGACAGTGGCTGCAGGGTTGGCGGATTGGAGGTGGTGGGGTAGGCACAGTTCCTGAGTGGAGAGGAACCCTTCATCCCTACCACCCTAGGACTGTGGGATGGCCGCTGTTCCATGCCCCAGAGATGGCATTCATGGCAGACCAGGGGGACAGGCACAGCATGGCTCTCCCTAGAAAGGAGCCATTTGGAGCAATTCGGTTTTTAATTACTAGTAATTAAACATGTGTAGCCTGCCCAGATGCCATTCTAAGAACTGGGACAGAACTCCAGGGGCGTCCTGGGCCAGGTGCACACTGGGAGTGGCAGAGCCCCCTTCAGCCACCTCTGTGCTGCAAACAAGTGGATGGGCCACCAAGAGATGCGCAAGTCCCAGCAGAGGCAGTGAGCCTGCAGGGTGGAGAACAGGCTGGGCGGCTAGAGACCTCAGCCTCAAGGGGGGTGGGGGTGCCTGCATTTGCATCTCAGGAGTCCCCATCTTTCCTAGGGCCTGTTTCAATTCTCTCTGCATCTGGGAGCGGCAGGACACCTGTCTGGGTCTTGCTTGCAGGAGTCCCACCCTGCAGTTTCTTCCTGGTTTCAGCCACTCCCAAGGGAGCCCCCCCTGGATTCCCCAGACCAGAGCTCATAGGGCAAGAAAGCCTGCCCCACCCAATCCTAAGTCTTAATAATGGTCATTGACTGCCATCTGGTTGCTGCACTGGGCTCTTCCAGGCTGTGTGGCTCCTCCCCAAGGAATCTCACTGCCCGCCCCTTCCACGCAGAGGTGAGCTGCAGCCTGGCGGACTTCAGGCTGCCTTGTCTTGCCCTCCAAATGCTTCTGTTTCCTCCCTTTGTTCTGCTCTAGGGCTCCCTGACCTCTCTGCCTTGCCTGCCCTCTCATTCTGTCCCTGTCCCATCCTGTCCCCACTCCACCTCATCTCACTCTTACGCCTCCATTCTATTTTCTCAGCTCTCTCCCATTTAGGGTCCTCTGTAGAACAATTAAGTCAAGACAGAGGCAACCTTGCTGTTTTGCAGTTTGCATTTGGTGAATGAGGAGGTGGTGGGGCTGCCCCTGCCAAGAGGAAGACGCCTGGCTTAGCCTAGGGGTGCCTTAATCAAACTCCACTCTCTACAGTTCTACCTTCCCCAATCCTCCTACAGCCTGCAAACTGGTTTGTGTAAGCTCTGAACAATAGGATGGGGTCGGGGGGAGGGCTGGAGACGTGACTTGGTATAGAGTATATGCCTGGTATGTGTGAGGCCCCAGTACACCACACACACACACACACACACACAAACACACACACTCACGTTAAAAAAAAAAGATAAATAACTTATTAACTTTGTTTTTTAAAGGCAGGAAGAAGGTTCCAGCAGTTAGAGTAGAATTTGGGGCTAGGGCTCCAATGGGGTTGGGGAGGGCACACCCCCTACAGAGAGTCTCCAAAAAATGGTGAAGGTTTCTGCATACATTCCTAGGGGAACAAATCCTGAAGGCTACTAGCAGGACTGCCACAGGGGCACATTCCCAGCCTCTGGAACCACGTTTCCCTCATCTGTCAAACAGGCATGGTGACAGCCTGTCCTCAGGTTCACAAACATCTGCGTGCCTCTGAAAGCCCTTTGCCAATGTGTAAGGTAGGGTTAGTTCACAGATAGCAAGGTACAATGAAGAGTGCAGAAAGCTGTGCACGTGTGCACAGTGTTGGTGGCTCCTTTTAACTCTGAGAGAACAAGCTTTCATGGCTCACACTGGAACCTTTCCTGGCATTAGCGAGAACCAGTTCTTCCAGAGTCTACCTGTAGTTCCTCCTGCTATATCCAAGGTATAGTGCCACCTTTCTATACCTGCCTCAAAAGCAGGTGGGTCTTAAAAATAGCCCTAGGGAGCCACTGTGCTCTGCATTGCCTCTTTCTCCCTGGTTTCTTTCCTCTGCCCCACAGCATCCCAGTGCTCTGCCGTAGCTTGCTGATTCTTCAGGAAGTCACTTGTCCTCTGGCACTGGCCCCCTGGGACCCTGAAGGGCAGACAAGTTGGAAATGTGCTCTTCAATGGCCAGGCTTTTACCTGGCACTTACTCTGGGTACCCAGTCCTGTGCCAGGCTCCATCCTGCCCGGCAGGACTCAAACTCTCCAGGAAGACTCATGAATGAATCAACTGAGCAGACGGTTGCTGGAGTGTGGATTCAACAGTCCAGGGAAGAGGTGGTCAGAGAAGGAAAAAAATGAGGGACAAGGATTGATCCTGGGAGATCCAGTGGGCTTCCTGGATCGGGAGGCTCTTTGATAGAAGTCTCTGAAGAATGGGTCAGAATTTGTTCAAAAAGAGATCACTCTGGGCCAGGGGAAGCGTGGGCATCAAGAAGGAAGTGAGCTGGGTGAGGAGGAGCAGTGGTGGGCAGGCAGACTGGCAGAAGTGAAAGGTGAAGGTTTGGAAGTGGAGGGGCAGGATGAGTTCCATCTCACCCACACTGGTGTCCTGGAGAACTAGATTTTACAGGGCATGGAGCATGAGCAGCATCCAGGCAACCAGGTGGTCACTGCAAGGAGAAGGCAACAGGCACAGACTGGTCACCTCAAGTATACGCACAGGTGCCCAGCCTTCAGTCAGGCAGTTCCTTTTCTGCAGATGACATACACTAGCTCCCACACCCAGCCAGGAATGCTGGGGAGGTGAAACAAAGCCCAGCCCAGCCCAGCCAACGAACGGTTCCCAGCCCTTAGACTGCACCTGGGCGCCACCTGGTGGTTATATGGAATACTGCGCTCCCTATGTTTTTTCAGTTTCTTGGTGCCTTCTTGGCACAGAAGTGGCATCATCCTCCCTATTGCTCCCCATCTACACACACACACACACACACACACGCACTCATCAATACCCAGCCATGACATAAGGGCCCACACAAAGGGCCTCACAACAGAACTGCCCTCCAGCAGGTACACATGGACACAGATTCAGTCTTATCCATTCACACTTTTTTTCTCCTCACCAAATGAAAATGTAGGACACACAATGAAAATGTAGTACTGTTTTTAGTATAGCATGAGTGTAACCACAGCCAGCATCTTCTGCATATCCCTATCGAAGGGCCTATTTTCAGCCTGGGTCTATTTCCTCCTGAGGTCACAATGTACACCTGGTTTTAGGCTCCCATGTGGAAATGTGCCCATGTTTCAGGTCCTCCTCTTCAGTGTAAGAACTGGGGTGTTCATCAGGCAATCCCCACCCGTGTGCATCCTCCCAGTGACACCACATCCATAGAGACCACCAGGGACGACATGCTGGAGCTACTCACATAGTGTGCTCTCCCATGTCAGAACCCACGGGCTTCCTTGCACTCCTAGAACTGGTAAATTCAACATTCTCACATTTTTGGTTTTGTCCCATGTGGTTCCCTACACATCCTGGTATATATTAGCTCAACATTAGTTATTATTTTCACCACCCTCCATTATTTCCCAAAAGAAGGCTCTGAGGTTCAAGGTCACATACCAGGACTGGTTGCAGGGATCCCAGGTCTGCAACCACTCTGGCTGGACTCTATTAGAAGCACTTCCACTGATACCAAGTTAGAGTCTGAACCAATAGGAAAGGCCCAACTTTTCTTCCTCAGGACAACTGGACTCCGGCTCTGCCTGGACTTTGGCTTGTGCTTCCTGAGCAGAACTGAAACCCTAACTCCAGTTGCAGAGACTGTGGCAGGGCAGATGCCCACTTCCCACTCCTGTTATCCCTGTCTCCCAGAGAGCTGCCCTCCCCTGTGAGCCAGGGACTCTTCCCCACTAGGGCTGCAACAATAGAAAACACAACATGGATCACTCGCTGTGACCCCATGCTCTCAGGTTTTCTGACCTGGGGGTTCACCAGGCTGATTCTTCTCAGAGAAGATTGCTTACTATCTTTCACCCTCAGGACTGCTCGCAGGGAGCAGGAAACCTCCAGAGGAGGTAGAGAGGCTACTGTGTGTGTGTGTGTGTGTGTGTGTGTGTGTGTGTGTATGTATGTGTGTTTGCACATGTGTGTGAACTCGTCTTATTTTTCTTCAATCTAAATTCTTATATGGAGGCAAAATGGCTATAGCTCTCCCAGAACAAAATTACTGGGGATGGCTCAGGCCAGATAGAGGTATCCTGGAGGAGGAAAGGGGCTGGGGGTGGTACCTAGGATGAACTTTCTCTGCCTTAAACCTTCCGCTTTCCAGCACCTTGGAGATAGTGTGGTGCTCTACTCCTGCTCAGCTGAGTGAGCCCCATCTCTTTCTTCCTTCTGAGAGGAAACTGGGACTTAAACACAAGCACACCACACCATGCTGTGTTCCACAGACAATGAAGCCTTCAGACACCCATTTATGTATAGACCACAAACAAGGAGGATGTGCAAGTCCTAGCAGAGACACAGATTGATTAATCATGGCAGACTTCCTGGAGGAATTGAATCTCGAGCCCAGTGGCATCAGAGAGCCTTAGAGAGATAAATGCCTGCTATAAGCAGCTTTATGTGAATATCTCATTTAGTACTCTCAGTAACCATTAGTTGTAGGATTTATAGTTTCCTTTTTCATATATAAAGGAGCTGAGGCTCAGCAGAGTCAAATAACCAGTTTAAGGAGGCACAGCCAGGAAGGGGCAGGGTAGCAACCAAGACCTCCACTTTCTCTGCTCCTAGGGGCACTATTTTTTATCACCATGCAATCACAGAGTTAGAAAGAACCTAAGTGATCCTTGGTCCCAACTTCACACAGCATCCCCTCTAGAACATGCCAGAAGGCAGGCTGCAGGCTCTGCTGGATGGAGCCTGGCCACAGGACAGAGGACACTCTCCAAGCTTCAAGGTGACCTGTCAGAGCCTTGAATGAGTCTACTTACTTACAAGACATTGCCAAGTCCTGTCCCACGGAGCCAGGTGCAAAACCCTGACACCTCCCACTTTCCACCTACCAGCCCTTTGGAGACAGTGCAATGCCCCAACCCTGCTCAGAGAGTGACTCCCTCTCCTCAACCCTCCTCATGTAAGGAGGCTTCCAAGGACCTCCTTTAAAAAGAACAGACTCTGTCCGAATGGCCATACTTCTGTGTGAGCATGCTACAGGATGGCTACTAATTTCTCAGATCAGAACCCAGCCTGCTCCCCTGTCAACCTTTCCAGAACACACCCAGGCACATCCACAGACTCTAGTGATCCAAACCCGGACGGATCTGTCGCCTGCAGGTTACAGCCAAACCCCTGCCAAAGCTTAGCTTCCCTTCTATGTGCCCTGTGAAGCCCCTGAGAAGGTCTCAATGATGGAGTTTTTGCCTGCCACCTGTTGTCCTGAGGAAGAGAAGTTGGACATTTCCCATTGGCTCCGACTTTAGCTTAGTATTAGTAGAAGCATTTCTAATAGAGACGCGCGGGGGCAGTGAGCTTCCCAGCACTGGAGGCATTCAAGCAGAGGCTGTGGGAGCCCTGGAGGGTACTGTAAGAGTTTTGCCAGTGTCTTATAAGTCATGGAAGTAGAACTCTTTCATCTTCTCTGAGTCTGTGACTCACAGTCACTATCCTCCCCTTCAGCATGAATATCCTGAGCAACAATAAGATTTGTTTAGTTTGGCTGTCTGAAAAAAAATCCAGCAGACCCCAAAGGTCTCCATCCATCTGCTGCCACTGCAGAGCCTGGAACAGAAGCAGACAAGGCACTGGCCACAGGGGCTGCCCTCAGGCCTGGGTGCTGGGAGACTCGGCACAGGAATACTTGTTAAGAGGATAAATGAATGAATGAATGAGTTAGTAAATGAATAAAGAGTCAGCCACAAGACCATGTCCCCACTGAGCACTCTCTCTTCCCTAAGGCTGGCCCCCAATTCAGAGAGCCTGTGAGCTCTCCAGCCTCCAAGGTCTCAGCCCAGATCCCTGTGAGAGTCACTATAATTCTGTACCTGGGACCCTGATGTCTTTGTCACCAACTTGAGACACTCCAGCTCAGTGGGTAAAGAACCTAGCCCAGCTGGCAAAGGTGCAAGCCAAGAGCTCAGAGCACCATAAACTGGCTCCACCCTCCTGCAGATGTGTTTCTGAGGTCAGGATGGGTTCCCAGGTTTGGTGTTGACTGCACTTTAGGACGAATTCGTGAGACTGGGGTTTGTAGGGAAACTGTGCCAACACCCAGCATGCAACCCTAGCCTGGGCATCACAGTGGGAGTCAGGAAGATGGAGAGACCCCATCTCAACTTTATGAAAGGGAATCATTGAAGGTTCTTGAGCAGGAAAGGGCCTGACAAAGCAGGGCTAAACAGGTTAACACATGACAGCATGCGGGAAGCACTGTATGGGGAGATGGGGGACTCACAGATACCAAGTCACTGGCAATCCTGGGGCTTTGGACAGTTACCCTTGCCCTTGCCCTTGTTCCCTTGACCCCTTGCCCTTGCCCCTGCTCCCTCTGGCAAGGCCATGACCCCATGTCCACACACAAGATGTCCTAGCAAGAAGTTCGTCCAGGCCTTTTCACACACACAACAACAGGCACGGGCACACATGAGTGCTCACACAAACACGCTCTTGTTTCTCTGCATGTGCATCCGCAAACCGAGCTCAGGTGAGCACTCTCCCTCCCCCTGTTCCCCAGGAAGTTCTCACTTTCCAGCCAAAATATCCGTTTGGGGGACAAACACTCCCCCTCCCCACCAGAGAGAGGCTTGGCATCAGGGTAAAATTTATCATCATTATCCTAATATCATCTCCAGGCTCAGCAGTGACAGCAGCTAAAGAAAATACCAAGGCTTAACTTGGGGCGCGGGAGAGAGAGGCAGGAGATAGGAAATGTGATTTATGATGGAAATCAATGCAATCATAATACTTTGTGCTTATAAAATTGGGCTGTGCCTCCTGTGGCCCACACAGGCCCACTTCAGCCTTGTGTGTCACAGGAGGTTGGGAACCCTAGGGACTGGAACTAGGGTAATGGAAATTTCCAAATGATGGACATTTCCAACCTTTTTCAGGGGCAGTGAGGTGCAGGCACTGTCCAAAGAGGAAGGCAAATATGGAGCCGGACTTGGGCTTTGCATTGGTGTCTTGGTCCATGCGGCTTGGACTCTCAAAACTACCCTTTGAACTCAGATGATTGCGTGGGTGTGCTCTCCTCAGCGAGTAGGTCCATGGAACAGGACAGAGGGGAGTGTGGCTGTGGAGTCACAATTCAAGACCTCCGGAGACCAAGGTGAAAGCAGGTCTAATTTTATTGCGTAGTTCCATGTATATATATTGGGGCAGTTGCTAAGCAGATTATAGGCAGCCAACAATACAATTCTTTGCCAACTGTCCTTGCAGCAACCAATCGAGGAGCGGGCAGTGGAGCGGCTGAGGAGCAAGCGCTGTGACTGCAACACATAGTCCTACACCCAGGGCTGTGCCTACTGGGTGAGCGGTCTGCCACTCACAAGCCTAGCAAGAGGGGAGTGGCCTGCCACTCAGGTACACTTAACATATGCCACGTATGCAGTATTCCATGCACTTGTCCCCACAGATGATATTTAATACCTATCCTATATGAAACACAGAGAGTCTTGGTGACTAAGTTAAGGTCAAAACTAGTCATGGCCAAACTAGTCATACTGTTCCTACCATATCACGTGGCCTGGGGTCCAGCCTAACACAAAGTTCGTAGGTGGCTGCCATGCCACAGGTGTAAGGGGCCCCAGGAAGGCTCCACCCTACCCAGATCAGTCCCCCTACCCACACCAGCATCCACAATTCTGACAATAGTGATACCCCTTTGAGTTAAGCCATATTTCTTGCAGGCTATAAACTGTGTTGGTGGTGACAGTGATGGTGTTCATGGTGACAGTGGTAGTGGTGATAATGATGGTAGTGATGAAAGCAACAATGGTAATGGTGATGATAGGTGGTGACAATAGCAATGGTGACCAGGGGTGGTTTTTCAGATAATGTGTGTGGCTAACATAGGGCAAGTCAGAGTAGAGCACAGACAAGCATCATGAAGAGTACTGGAACTAAAATTATTTCTGTTTCACAGCTTTTTTAGAACTAAGCCAAGAATTCAGTACCCTGAATTATGGCATGGGAGACCCTGGGATCTTCCTCCCTGGTATATTTGGACATCAACTTGCTCCGTCACTGATTGGCAGACCCTTCCACTCTGTGACAAGTCATTCATGCTAGAATCAAGGGAGAGTGAGTGATGGAGAGGTGATTTCTGAAGATGTCCTCCAGCTGAGGACACTGCCCACCTGTGGGATGGGGGAGCCCAGAAACTGAGAAGCCACTTATAAGGGTCCCCAGGAAGGCTCCAAAGTCTTTTAGAACAAAAGACTTTGGGGTTCAATCCAGTGGACAGCTGGATGAACGAATGTCCTTGGGAGTGGCTACCTCCTGATGGCACTTGCTAAATTCAGTGGCAGCCTTTGAAATGAGGCTCTGGGAAACAGAGGCCTGGCAGGAGAGGAAATAGAGGCTGACAGCTGACAGGGAGGCAGAGCTCCACCCAGGGAACCTTCAGGGCAGACATCTCAGGGTGGGTCCTTTGGCTGGGCTGAAGATGGAGGAAGTCCAAGGAGAGAGTGTGAGCTCAGAATGTGGAGCCGGGGTCTTCTAGCCTCTCCAGCACATTCTCTTCTCCCTTCCTTGGTTGAAGCCACACAGGCTCAGGCCAGCTCTGCATCTACTCTCAGCCTCCTGTCCCAACCCCCAGGCCCAAAGGCCACTGCACTGAGACCCTTCTCCTGGGGTCTCAGTGGGCACTTTCAATAGCACCTCTGAGCCACTGAGGACACAGACTGAGGTCATGTGCACCAGAGCAGGACAGGCCATAGCAAGAAGAAGCATGGGGCAGACCACAGACAGACCACCAGCCTGAGGGCAAAGTGCCAAGAGCGGCAAGCAGACACAGGAGGGACGGGCACAGCCAGGGCACAGCAGAGACAATAAGATGGAGAGAAATGAAGCAAGAGACGGCCCAAAGCCTGGGGTCACAGGGCCACCCAGTGCCTTGGCTGGGGATTGGGGTGATTGCACTGGCATTTCAAAGGGCACCCCAGGGCCAGCACCTGCCTTGATGAGATCTTAGGAGCTCAATAGACTTTCCAAACCTAATTAGTGTTTAATGGCCTGGAGAGACGCCGCATCCACCGTCACCGCCCTGCAATGCCGTCCAGCTTCAGGTTCCTAATTAACCTTTAAGGAGATGATCTGCTAGTGGCCGCCTAGGGAGGCCACATCCGTTCCCACTTGTGTGAACATGTGCATAGGCCCGAGGGATCTGGGGATGCACTGTCCCACTTGCAAGTCTGAGGGTGCCCAACTGCCCCCACTGATGCTGCCTTTTGGAAATGCACAATTCCCACTGGGGTGCTGGTGGCTACAGGCCCAAGAACAGTGCGTATTGAGGGAAGGCAGTGCTAGGAGCCACGTGATAAAGGGAAGGAAAGAGGGAGATGCAGGCACCTGCCATGTGGTGAGGAAGCCCTTCCCCAACAAGGACTCAAGGGGCAGAGGGGACAGACAGTGAGTACAGCCAGGGAGTGGGTGGCCACCAACCCCAGGAGAAGGGTCTTATTCTGTAGGCAGGGAGAGTCGCTGAGGCCTCAGGGCTGCTCAAGGTTCAGAAGCATCCTGCAAACATGTAGGACAGAGCAGGATCTGGGACAATCCAGGCAGAGAGCAGCAATTCCTGGAAGAGGGCTGGTTCCAGCCCACCAAAAGCAGGAGATATTGGAGAGTGTGAGTTGGGCTCCTGGGAAGGCCCTACAGTCAGGGAACCACAAGGGCACAGGAGAGACTTTGGGCTGGAGGTCATTCGAGGGAGAATGACCAAGAGGCACTGTGAATACACCAGGGAGAGAGGGCAGGGAAGGCAGTGGGATTTTGCAATTATCTCTACAAAAGTGTAAGTTGGGTGGAATCTTTGAGGTGGGAGAGGAAGGGAACATGGCAAGGGGCCAGTGGTACCTGCCAAAATCCGTGTGTTCAGGGTACCAAGAGGACCTGAGTGCATCTGGCCAGAGGCAGAACAGGGGAGAAGAGGGAATTTGGAAAAGAACTGGAAGAGGACACAGTGGAGACAAGGAGAGGGTACCAGCAGCCTACACCTGAATGCACACCCCCAACCCATGCATCCAACATGCACATCCATGCTATACATATGTGCAAGACACCCCCCACCTAGCCACACACTGCACACATGCATACTGCTCTCACACACACAGACACACCCACTCACACATCCAACACCCCCATAGTCACCCACTCACCCACCCACATGCTTGCACACGCCCTCACCCATAGGCCCCTTACCACACACTCCTCAGGCACACGAGCTCACACTTGCATCTATGCCTGACACACTCACAGGCAGTGCCTGTGACCTGGAGACCCTGGCATGTTCCAGGAGGAGGGCTGTGATCGATGCTTATTAATGAAGCTGCCCCGGAGATGGCTAATTGATGGCGGTGTGCGGCTGTTGTCTGGAATTTAACCTGATTCATCATTTAGCCTGTTGCAGGCTGGAGAGCTGTGTTAATTAATGCCAGGAAAACAGACTTGGACGGGCTGGTGGTGCAGGCTCATATTAGAAAAAGGAGAGCAAGGGAGCAGAGGGAGGGAGGGGGAGGAGAGAGAAAGAGAGAGAGAGGGGGGGGGAGAGAGATAGGGAGAGAGAGAGAGAGAGAGAGAGAGAGAGCGAGAGAGAGAGAGAGAGAATGATTAAATCTAAAGCCCAGAGACAAAACAAATTCCAAAAAGCAAGTGTCGGTGCCATTTCTAGAATGACTCAGGCTCGCGCTTGGCTGGCATCATCAGGCTGTGGCGTGGGGATTAAGAGCAATTTCCTCTAGATTTGTCATTTACTTGGTGTGGGCTTTGTTTTTTCTTTTAACATGTCTGGGGACTCTCTCTCCCAGCCTCAGAAGAGGGTCAGGAGCCATGTGAGGGAGGAGGGTCTGGGTTGGGAGCAGGGAGCTCAGGACCCCATTCCTAGCTGTGGAGAGGGCTCAGTCTGGCAGCATGCAGCCTCAGAAACAGCCTTGCTGGGGATGTGGGACCCAGGAATATACTCACTAAGGGAGGCCTGTGAGCAGGTGTAGACGAACACACACTATCTTGGGCCTGCAGAGCCACTGGGAAACTGTGGATGGCCTCTGGAAGATGGGTTCAACTTGTCCTGTAGGGCTCTGGTGCAGGGCAGCTGAGATGAATAGAGAAGGAGGTGGTCCCTGGCTGGCAACACCTCCTTCCTAATCACCAGAGCTGGCCATATGGGATCCAGGACACACACACAGCAGGGAGACCAACCCCTACCACTATAGGGGTGTGAGCAAATATCAAAAAGCCTAGGTCAGAATGAGGAAGGGACTTTCAGGTGAGTGGGTAGCTGGTCCCTAACAGTGCAGGGCCATGCAGCTGGGCATTCAGGGAATGCACAGGGCACTGCTGGTCTGGGAAGGACAGACCTGGCCAAGGATCTTCTGGAGACAAGCCAGAACTCCTGGGTTGGAGGGATATCATGTAACAGGCCTGGCATGCAGAGACCCTCCACAAGCACTGGGTAGGTGGATGGGTGAAGACACAAATTCGGGCCCATCAGAACAGTGGGATGCAGTACTGGTGAATCTGGTGGAGAGGACAGAGCAGGGGGAGCTGGCAGGACGATGGGGGCATAAGTCCCTGTGTCAGAGCGAGTCCTGCCTCTCAGTCACTCCTGGTCTCCCAACTCCAATCTCAGCTTGTCCCCAGAGGCTGTCCAGTATTTTTCCTTCAGTGGAATCTAAGACAGACAGGGGATTCAAGAATGGAAAGGAAAAAGAATTAGATCCCAGACTCTGAGCATTCCTTCCAATATAATAGAAATACTAAGAGAAAGGAAGGGGAGAAGCTGGAAGAGGGGAAAGAGACAGGGAGAGCAGAAGGTACGGGAGGAGGGAGAGAATAGCTGTCACTCCCTGAGCTCTAAAAGCTTTCCCTGAATTATCCCATTTAAACCCCCAGCCCCAGGAGGGCATGCCTGTAAGGGGCTAAGGGACTGCCCCACTCCCCACTCTCCCCCAACTAAATCAGGCCTTGTTTCACCCAGAATCATCTATCTGCTGCTGCTTTTTCAAATATCACAGACCCCAACCCTGAAGAGGGTTAGTGACCCAGCCCAGCAGTGCAGGCTAATTAGCTGGTTTCCACAGCAGCAGGTCTTAATTAAGACCACAAGGATCCTCCCACCCTCACCAGCCCAGCCCTGGCGTGTTGGTGGGAGAGGTAAGATGGACTCGGACTTAGAGACAGAGCTGCTGCCATTGGCCATCTGGGCCTCGGAGCCCTGACTGGGAAACAGGGGCACGTAAGCCCAGCTGCATCGGGGTGCAGATCCATCAGGTCTCTTTTGGCCCTGTCTCACTGTGTGTGACCTTCCACCTTACCTGCCATGGCTCCGAGAAGCATTGACCCACAAAGATACCTGCCATTGCAGCAGGGAAGGAAAGGGCAAGGGACACTGAGAGCTAGCTGGCAGTCCCTCTCTCCTAGAAGCAGCAGTGGGCTTGGGACTGGAACTCTCAGGGAACCTGTGACCAGTCCAAGGGGCACCCTCTTCATGTGAGCCCTTTGGGTAAGAAGAAAGCAATCTGTAAACATAGGTTTCCAAGAGCAAGGAGAGGGGGAGGCTTGGAGAAGGAGGAGAGAGAGGAAGGAGAACAGAAGGAAGGAGCGTGGGCAGCTTGGGCCGCCCACAAATAGGCTCCCTAGGGCTGCCCGCTGCAGCCCCCTAGATGTTGCTGAGCAGGGCAGCCTGTTGCATAGCAACTGCCTGGGCCTGTTGGTGGGGGCTGGGACCAATAAGGATGTGTGTGCTGCAGAGGGCGCTCCCTGGACTGAGGATGCTGCATCCCACCCCACATTCCTTGGCCAGGCTCAGGTTGGGCAGATGAGTCACTTTGGAATCGAGAATAAAAGTCAAACTGGGGAATATTTAGTCAATTTATACAGAACCTCTTTGCACAGGCCATGGACTTGTCTTCCCACAGGTGGGGTACCTTGCACCAGGTACCAAACATCACTGTCATTCTTGGTCTAGAATTTGCCTGGCATTTCTCAGTCTCCCTTGACCTGGCTCCACCTGCAAGTGCCTCCTCCCTCTTTCTAAATGTGGTAGAACATTGTCCCTGCCTCAAATTAACAGGGGCTGCGCTGCCCACTGCAGAACCCAGGCCCTGCACTACCACACCAGGTCACCTCTGCCTCCACCCGAATGTTTACACATCCTGGGGCAACTTCCCTCAACTTCCACCTCTAGGTTATTCCTGTTATTCCTATCCCTGGGTATCCTTCTCCATCCATATCCCACCAATCCCATGAGTTTAGGTTTTAGGAAGGACTGACAGACATAAGCCATGTCATGTGGTCATTGCTAATCTGGAGTGTGGGAAGGACTTCATAACCTCACCTGCCATAGTTCACCTGTGCCCTGTCCAGGTGACCACAGGCCTGACTTCTCATGTCCTGCCCCAAAGCCAGCACACCCACCCCTGGGCTAGACCACAGTCATGTTATTGACACAGTGAGGAGACTGTGCTGCCTCACGGTGGTCTTCCCTCCTCCTCTTGAGAGCCACTTTTGACAGCAGCAGACCAAAGTGAGTCCAGAGGCAATGACTCAAGAAGTGGCAAGTGTAATTGGGTGGACCTGATCACAAAAAGCTAACTAGAGGAAGTGAAGCCTTGGCCCTCACTCTACAGGCAAATATGAAGGGAGATGAGGGATAAAGGTGAAGAGTGGGAGTCAGGGGCCTTGCAGCCAGCATGGAAAGGTGGTGAGACATCTCTGGGTATGACCCAGAGGCCACCTCACATGCTTTGTCCAAGGGATGGGCTGGAGGTCTTGGATGAACAACCAGCCCCACCCTGGACAGCTCAAATGAGGAGAGGGGTGAAGAGCAGACAGGGCCTACATGCTGGATGTGTCCTGACCCAACAAGCATCAGATGGCCTCCTCAAAGCTGGGAGTGGGAGCAGAAGCCAGATTTATTAAAAAATCTTATCTGGAGGGTTTGTATTTCAATGGGCTCTGGATTTGCATATTTTAACAATAACCCCCATTCTTCTGTCTGGTCCGTGCTCACTGGCTGTCTCTCTAAACGATGATCGCTGCTTCAATAAACCCTTCCTAATCCGAAGGTACAACAACACCACTTTGCTGGAGGAGGGAGGATTAAGAGCCTTTCCCTTTGGGCTGGAAATAAGACTGTCCGGCTGGTGACCTGCTTTTGTCCTTTGGGCACTCCTGCCACAACGGCACAGCAGAGGGAGGCGGAAACAAGGACAGTGGTGCGGCCCGGTGGAGGATTTGATTGTGCATTGGTCAGTATTTCTTCAACACTCATTGTGTGCCAGGTGCCAATGCTAGGTGACTTCTGTGTGTACATCAGGGACAAAAGAGGCACTGGCCTTCCCTCACAGAGTGGAGACAGACATTAAACAAATAAACCCACGGATCTGGGACTGCAGTGGTTCATAAACTGCAACAAGGCAATGAAGGAAAGATTGGGGTGCTTGCAAGGACACCTAATTTAGATTGCAAGGCTAAGAGGGGAAAGAGACTTGTGGGAGGCTAGGAGGTGGCCAGCAGCAAGGGGACCAGAGCAGCTGCTCCAACTGCCTTGGGGGACTGCCCTCTTGCATCCTAAGAGGGCTGTTGCCAACTGGCCTGGTAAGGTGGGCCTCAGTGTCTGGACTTTGCAGGGGAACCATCCAGGTGCCACTCTGCAATAACCTCTGGGGGAGTCTATGAGGCAGAACTTCACGAGAACAACAGGATTCCTTGAGTCTCTAGCCCCTCTCTATGGAGAGAAACATATGCGATTTATTAAGGAGGTAATTAAAGCACTACTATATTTACAACAAGCTGCAAATAATGTGCACCGCTTCTGCCATTCCCTCGTGGTCCCGGCTCGCTAGGGGAACACAGACAACCCTCAGGCAGGGGCTCATTCTTTCCGACAGCATGCTGAGAGCCTACTAAGCACAGCTCAGGGAATCCAAGGACCACAGGAAGCAGACCCTGCTCTCCTGGGGCTTTAAACAAATAATTTTGTCATCAGTTAATTTGTCAGTTGTAATTTTTTAAGTGCCATGCAGGCAAAGTTCTGATGGATGGTCTGGAACACCACCCACTGGGTTCCCTCAGAGCACATTTGTGAGTTCACTCCTCTGTCCACAGTGGCAGGGTTGTGTCCACATCACCAGGCTTTGATACCAATGGCTGAAAATTCTCAGCTGATCCTTTCAAAATCACCCCAAGTTCATCTTTAAAAGGCACATCTTTAAGTAATCCCACACTCAGAAAGGTCCCATACTTGGGGTTTTATTGCTTGGTCATCACCATCTTAAAACTCTTAAAATTTTATCTTTGAACTTGTATTTTGTAAGTGAAGTTTCAGGTTGGAGGAGTATGGGACAGGGGCTTGGAGTCTTTGCTAATGCAAGATCTGTCCCCTTCCACCTGTCAATCCCCTATTCCTGGGCCTCTCCTGCAATCGTGGTATTGTCTGTGCCAACAAATAGTGCCCTGGGTACAGGGTAGAAGTGTCAGGGTCTGGCATAGTCACCCTACGGTAGACCTAGCTATAGAGCAGTGGCATGTCTGGTCAGCCAACTGGGATCAGGTAACAGCAGGCCATGCCTGCCACCCAGATACCTGTCCTGTCCCTGGTGCAGTTTATAGTACCATTAAGAATTGCCTGTCCACTCTGGCTTAAGGCAAGGGGCTGATAGGAAGGGGTGATGTCTTCCTCGACTTCCCAGGGCCCACTACCTCCCATGGCAGTCCTTGGGCCCAAACTGTCCCTAGGTTGCAGATGGGGCTCTAGGGGCCTATGAGAGTCCCAATGCCTAAGGAAGACATCTCTTGGGACCTGTCCTTGCCTGGAGACCCTTTGTTTCAACCTTCCTGAGTCTGCCTTGTGTTTGTCTCTTTGGACCAGCTCAAGGCATCCTCTAGATGCCAACCACAAAATACAACTTGTATAATTCCAGTGATTCTGCATAGGAGGTACATGCTCTGGGATTGGCATTTAAAACTGGCATTGCATAAAATAAAGAGGAATGGTAAAATCCATACTAATAACTTATAATTTATATTTTTCTTTACTTAAAACAACATTAAGGGGCTGGAGTTGTAGCTTGTAGCTCAGTGATTGAGCGCTTGCCTCACATATGTGAGGCACTGGATTTGATCCTTAGCACCATATAAAAATAAATAAAATAAAGATATTATGTCCATCTACAACTAAAAGAATGTTTTAAAAAAACAACATTAAACAACAAATTTTTAAAAAAAGACTAATAGAGAGACCATAGAAGAAAGGAAGAGCATTATATTTCAGTAATTTTAATGACACTATTTTTTTGCTCTTGGAATAAGGAACCTTACCAATTATATCTCTCTTGCCAGAATAGTGATGCTGCTTGAGTCAGGACACAGACACCCTAGTGAGTTCCAACATGTCCTGTCTGCTGTTTCCTAGTTTCCATGGTTCTCATGTGTTCTGGGGACGTGGGTAGAGGGCAAAAAGCCTAAGTCCTCAGGGAGAATAAGAACTGGAAATGCCCAAAACAACAGGTGAGTGAGGAGCAGGATCCAGATCCACATATCCAGAGTGAGTGGGCAGAGCTGCCCCTCCTGAGAGGACCAAGCTAAGCTTGCAATGAAGGCTACAGGCCCGGGCAAGATGAGAATCCAGGTCTCCGGATTTCATGGCTCAGGGGAAGATGTGGGCCCTTCTGTTGAACCCAGAGCAAGTATCACTAGGTACTCACACATCCCAAAAGGAGACAGAAAGCAGAAATCTCTGCTTTAAGCTTTGAACACTATGGAATTATACCAAGGGGCTTAGCAGCTGACCAGAGAGTACTCTGGTCATCCCTCTGAGCCACCACAATAACCTCAGCTGCCATCTCATCTATCCTGGCCTCCCTAGCTCTGCGGGTCCACTTCCTGAGGCATTTCTGCCACAGATTGGGGAACCCAGGAGGCTGATCCTATTGAGAGTCTGCTCTGCAGTGGGCACTGCCCTAGAGTATTTCCTCTACCATCTCTTTTGATCTTAATTCCCCTCAGCCAAAGGGAATTCTTTTAGAATGTCTGATGTCACACAGCACTAATCAGGTCTGCGTGTGTGCTTACATGTACATGCACACATGCTGCAGGGAGGCTCAGTTGTGAGCTTGGGTCTGGAGGGATGAGCTCCTAGGAAGGGTCTCGTATCCTGTGGGCAGTGAGGGCTGTCCCAAGGGAGAGGGAAGCAGGGTGAGTACAGGAGTGGATGCCCTGGGGCCTTCTCCAGCTCAGAATTCAGGAAGTGAGGGAGGGAGAGAGGCTCAGTCCCAAATCTCCACCCAGGCCTCAGAAGAAGGTTGCAACAGAAAGGTGCTATCCCTTTCTTTGGTGGCAGAGCACAGTGGGACACTCGAGAACCACTGGGGTACCCCTCTCCAGACTGGCTCTGCTCTGGTGGGGTGCTCATTCCAGCTTCTGGAAGCTCTTTTTAAAGTAAGGGAATGGGGGCTGGGGATGTGGCTCAAGCGGTAGCGCGCTCGCCTGCCATGCGTGCGGCCCGGGTTCGATCCTCAGCACCACATACAAACAGAGATGTTGTGTCCGCCGAATACTAAAAAATAAATATTAAAAAAATTCTCTCTCTCTCTCTCTCCCTCTCTCACTCTCTCTTTAAAAAAATAAGCCCAGTGAGCAGAATCCAGGTTTTACCAGGAGGACCAGGAAAAAAGTAACTGGAAGTTGCACTGTTCATCAAAGCCATCTTCCCAGAGGGGGATGAGGGGCAGTACCCTGGTTCTCAGGGACCAGGAGACAGAGACCTGCAGAGACCCATGGGGAGCAGACATGGAGAGGGACCTTATAGGAAGAGGTGAAGTCTGGCTCCCATCAGAGAGCACAGAGAGGAGGCAAGGAGGGAGGTGGCGGAAGGGGAGAAAGAGTCAGGAAAGAAGCTGGTCTGTCTGTCAGTCTGTCTTTCCACCAGCACAGGCCTTTCCTTACACAGGCAGCCACAATCGGACAGGTGAAGCCTTTCGACCAGCTCAATCATCGTATTTATTCTAATTGTATCGTAATCGTCCCCAAGGAGCCTGGTTCAAATGAGCTTGACATTATTAAAATTTTAATGCCCAGTTTTCATAGCTGAATGAATATTTAAAGGGTATGTCCCAGCTTAAGTTATGATGATGAAGAAATTAATGGAATGTCTTGTTTAATGCCTGGATATGTGTTGATGCAAAAAGTGGCAGAGGGCCTGGGAGGGGGAAGGGTGCCACAATCAGAGTGGAAAGGGCTGGGGAAGGAGCCACCTGCCTGTGCACTCTCTTCTACAGCAGGAAGCAGAGGTGGCCCCTCATGGCCAGGACCTCTTGCTCCTCCTGGGGGAGGGGGTGTGGCTGAAAGGGAAACACAGCTAGTGGTGATCCCAGGGGACAGGCCCCAGGAGCCTCCAAGGAGGTGTCAGGGGGCTGTTTCTGACTCAGGGAAGGTGGCCCGAGCTGGGCAAAACTCCTCTTGGACACCTGAAGGCCACAGGGCCTCGGTGGGAATGCTGATGACATCTCAGAAAGAGAGTCAGTAAGAAGCCCCTGTACCTGGCCAGGCTCCTGCCAGCACAGGTCCAGAGTCCTCTTAGGGGCACACTGCACTACAGGAAGGAATGGCTGGACAGGAACGTGAGACAGGGGAAGACAGGTACCAAAGGAGTCTGGAGGCCAGGGCCAGGGCCTGAGAAGCAAAGTTACAAGAGCAGGGTAAGGAGATGGTCATTCTGGCCCTTCCCTCACTCTTCAATACTCCTCAGGCCCTTCCTTTTCCCTCTGCCTCTTGGGCATCCTCCTGGCCTCTCCCACTCCTTGGCCAATGCTCTGTTTTGTCCTCTTGTCCCATTTCTGAGGCCTCACCCAGCCTCTTGTCCCCAGGCTAGTTCGATCCATCCACACTTCCCTCCCCAAAACGGAGTTAGGGCTTGGCCAGGCTGGACCAGGGCAAGGTCAGGAGCAAGGGAAAGAGGTCCCCTTCAAGCCCAAGCCTCCTGTATAACTGAGAAACCCTCCCACCCCAGTCTAACAAGTCATTTCTGCTGAGAGTGGAAAAAGCACAGGATTATATTTTTTCTCACCATCTAGCCCAGCACCTCTCTGACAAGCCCTGCAAAGGCTATCTGGACACTGACAACCCTGAGCTCAGAATGAGACATGAAAAATCTCCCCAGGAGGCCCAGCACCATGAAAACCAAATCAGTTCTGCTCCACTGATCTGCTTGGAGTACCTGTGGGTGCCCAGCCCAGGACTGAGGGCATGTTGGAGGCCAAAAAAGACCCCAGATGCCCCCTGTTTGAAAGCCCAAAGGGAACCTGGAAAGAAGCCAAGGGACCTGTGTGTGAGGGGGCGAGCCCAGCTCTGGCATGCTTTCCAGAGGTGACAGGAGAGTTCCCAAAGGGCATCTGGCAAGCCTAAGACAGGAGCATGGGTCTGGGCATCACAAGCACCCAAGTTCCATGAACATGGAACCTTCATTCCCTCATTAAATTTACCATGGAAAATGGGACCAATCGTGTCAGAAATAGCTCTACCCAAGCCTCTGCCCAGAAACAGGACTCACCCCAACTGCTCTCAGGCCCACCCAGAGAAGACTGGTGTGGAACCCAGAAACAGGGAAGGAGTCTCCTCCCCGCAGCCCAGCCTTCTTCCCTACGTCGCCCCTAAGGATGAGGGATCTTCTAAGCACACTCCGACCCATAATGAAGCCTCCTGCACAGCCTCATTCCCTTTCTCAGCTCCACACACTTTATTCCTCAAAAGCAAGCCTGAATCCCTCACCTCATGAAGGTCAATCCCCAGCCTTGGGTGTGCCTACTATATGGAAAAGAGGGCGGGATTTCCTGTAGTATTCTTTCCCCCTTGGGGAATCTCCAGGCTTTCAGACTAGGGGATTTAGTCTCCTGCTGGGGCTGCCATAGCAAGATGACTGGGTAGCTCAATAACCAAAATGTATTTCTCCATGCTGCAGGCTGGAACTATGAGATCAAAGTTTGGGCAAGGTTGGTTTCCGGTGAGGGATTTCTTCCTGGCTTGAAGGGGATCCCCTTCTGGCTGTGTTCTCAGATGGCCTTTCCTGTGTGCATGTGCCCCTGATGTCTCTTCTTTTTCTCATAAGGACACCAGTCATGTCGGATTAGGGCTCCACCCTTATAATGCCATTTATCCTTAGTTACTTCCTAAAAAGTTCTATTTCCAAATATAGTCACATCAGGGGTTATAGCTTTACCATGTGACTCTGGAGAGAGATGATTCAGTCCACAACAGGAACCCTACAGACTAGCCCTGAAGAATGAATAGGCTGTCAGGAGGAGGAGGAAGCTCAGGGGCAGGGAAAATTTGCAGACCCAGAGAATGGACTTGGAGAAAAAGAGGTGGAGGTAGAGGGAGGTGTGGTACAAGAGGACCAGATTATCAGGCTCAAGAGTTTGTATTAAGTTCAGTGGCACAAAGAACAGGACCCTAGGGCTGGGATGTAGCTCAGTGGTGGAGTGCTTTCCTAGCATGTGCAGGGCCCTGGGTTTGATCCTCAGTACTGCAGAGAGAGAGAGAGAGAGAGAGAGAGAGAGAGAGAGAGAGAGAGAGAGAGAGAACCTGGCACCAAACTGTCCTTTCCACATGGATATTTTCCCTGCTGACCTCCTCCTTGGGCCCCTCCTCCAGAGCAGCTGGGGTCACTGATGGAAAATACAGGACAGCCAATCACATGACATCGTTAGCACTGCACCTGCCCCTCCTGGCTGAATCCCAGTTAGGTCTCCTCATTGGCAAGATGGAGATAATAATGCCTTCCTCAGAGAACTGTAAACTTACGTAAGTAAGCAAGAAGTCTGTAGAATTATGTGCAGGAGAATATGATGACCCAAACAGTGTCCCGACATCCAGGCCAGACTGTGGGACCCTCCTGGAGTAGAGGAGGCTTGGGGGAAGATGAGGAGGAAGGGAGATCCCTGGAAGAAAAGATGAATCTAGAAAAGGATGGGATGCTGCATTCCAAAAAGCAAACCAGAAGTGACCTGGCTGCCCCCTGGAGCCCCTCTCCCTAGTCAGACACCTCAAGACCTAGAAAGGAGATGGTTTAGAGGAAACCAGAAACATCTTCATGTCCCTCTTTCTTCCCAGGGAGTGGGGTTTGCTTTAACATGACAATTTCCTCTGCTGCCAGAGCTTATATACAATGCACCTTTCTTTCCCTCAACTCCATCAGGAATGCCAAGTGGGGACCTGGTGGCAGATAATGACAGCCTAGCCCCTCTCAGTGGACTGGCCCCCCTGTGCCCCTTCCCTGTCTGTTCTGCATCCTACCTCCTGCTTCTGTCCTTCCTTGCCATGGCTCTGCCCTTCCCCTGGCCTCGGCTTCACCTTGCTGAGTCACATCCTCACTCCCTGACCCCCGCCACTACCGTTGTCTCGACACAGCCAAAACTCACTTTGAATCCTAGACGGGAAGGCAGGCGGCAGCTTGTGACTGGCTGGCCCGACTTCTGTTCCGGAGGGGAATTGGCAGCCCAGTCTAAAGGTGCATTAGGAAGCACAGAAACAGCCTGGTTCCCAGCCTCCTCCTGCCACAGGCGGCGTGGAGAAGCACATGCCCTTCTTTCTGCCTTGGCTTCTCCATCTCTAAAATGGGGGTGCCCTGCTGCCCTGTCTGCCTCTAAAGGTCTGAGAAGGTGCAAGAAATGCAAGTGCAATAAGAGATTTGGAGGGAGATGACAGGCAGAAACACTGGAAAAGACATAAAATACATGCTCTGGCATGATTTCTATTATTTTTATTGTCTGAAATACGATGAGAACGCAGGGCTGGCAAACTCACCCTGGTACAACAGGGAAGGGCTGAAGATGGGCTGCAGAGCCAGGATGCTTGGAGTTCAGAGACCCCTAGTGGCCCAAATGGGGCATTGACACGGATCCAGGCAAGAGGCCGGCAGCCAGCTAGCCTAGGAGTCAGTCTGTTCTCTAGTGTCCTGCTGGCACCTCGACAGCACCAGAGACAAGTGACCGTGCCCACTCCACACATACCTTGAGGGGATTACCCTGGCTGCAATCAGGAGCCCTAACCCTGAACTCTGCCTCAGTCACTCCTGTCCCATAGGTCAAATCTTCCAGGGTGAAGTGAAGCTCAATGCCATGCCCTGGCCTAAGCAGTAGCTCTGTCTGCAACCAGAGACCGACCAGCTTGATTCAGCAAAACCTGCTGTCTTTAGTGACTCAGGGCTGGGTCACAGATGAGCTTTGGGTACATGAGAGCCTCGTGGGTGTAGGAGATGGGGCAGGCATTCCGTCCACCTCGGATTCTGTATCTGGCTAACAAGATCTGCTCAAAGTGGAGGAGGAGCCCCCAAAGGTTCTCCAATCCAGAGAAACCCCCTGAAATAAGGTGCCCACGGGAACTGTGCTGTGAAGGGAGATGGGTGGAGCTTTGGGAGGCTGAGCCTGTTAGCCTCAGCGTGTGGTCAGAGTATGGGTGGGTGTGGTCTATGCACTTGCATCCATGTACCTGTGAGTGTGGGGTGCTGTCCCCTCCTCCCCAGGCCCACTCTAACATTGTCCCTGTGTTCTGTTGCAGATGAACCGGCCAATCCAGGTGAAGCCCGCGGACAGCGAGAGCCGAGGAGGTAGTAGCTGCCTGCGCCAGCCCCCTTCACGTGAGGGCCCACTTGTCTCTGCCCCTCATTTCCCCTCTTCCCTTCCCTCTTGTCCGGGTGCAGCGACTCCTTGCTGCCTCCTCCTGTCCCTCTGGGGACCTCATGGTTGGGGATGGGGACAGGGCTTTTGAGTTTGGGGTGACTGATATGGATAGGTAGTGGGGGAAGGGGAGACTGGATTCAGCTGGCTGCTGGTCTGTGCCTCTAAGAAAACAAGTCACTTGTCTTAGGCATTTTTCTGCCTGCTCCTGGACACCCCAAAGGGCGTGTCCACTTCTATGATGTCAAGAAAAGACCTGTTGACTTTTCCAATAGATGCCTGACCAGGAGGTAGGCAGTGGATATAGCTGTATCCAAGAGTATGCAGCTATGGTGTGGGCGGGTGGACAACAAGGCTGATATGGGACTAAAAATCAGAGAGGTTGATATAAGCAGTGGACAGAGAAGTACATGGTCTCACCCATAAATGCTTGCCCCAGAATTCAGAGCCTGCCAGAGCCTGGCATGAGGTAGCCAAGCCCCACTGCAGAGCCCAGGTGTAAGGAACTGTCTCCCTGAAGCCCTGGCCAGCCAGAGGCAACTCTGTCTCCAGGGGATAGCCTCTCTAGAGTCACAGTGCCTTTATGGCTGTACTACTCACCTTCGCCTCAGTTCCAGGAGCAACCTGGGTCCACTCTGGGCACAGAACTGTCCCTAGCACTACCATCACACCCCATAGAGTCCAAACACACTACAGTTTTAAAGAAGTCCTCCATCACCAAATGTCAAACCTCTACCACCCAAGTACTGGCTCCTCCTGCAACAAACTGCCCCATAGTGCAGAGACTGTCTCACCTCACCCGATAAAGAGAAAGAGACCTACCAGCCCAAATGGAGGAAACCATTTGCAGACCCCTGCTAGGTCTGCCCTTCCTGCCTTGCCTCCTGGGTTAGGCGGGTATCATTCTTCCTGATGCTCCTGCTGACTGCCAGCCCCTTGCCACCTCTTACTGGGCCTCAGGCCTACTGGGCCCTGCCCAGCCTCAGCCCCAAATTGTGCTCTCAGTCCCTTCCCTGAGCAGGAAACTCAGTCCCAGACCAGTCCAAAGACCCCCCCCCCCCGCCCAGGGGGCGCTCCCTCCTGGCCTCTGGTGAGAAGATCCACCCGAAGCACACACAAAAGCCCTACACACAGGGAAGGACCAGGACAGAGAAGGAGGAACCATCTCCTCCAGCCTTTTCCAGCAATGGGAGAGGCCTTGACCACCTTTCTACCTCAGAGGAAACTCCCACAGAATAGAAACTGCCTAGAAAGGGTCTAAAAATCCAGAACACTCCATCACACTCAGAGAAATGTACCCTGAAAAAGTGACATTGGATACAGCCCCCCACCCCAAGGTCTCCTAGCCTACTCTTCCCCCAGCAGGCCTAGTGGGTCCAGCATGAGGGCCCAGGTAATAGGACAAGGAAATCAGTCACAACCATCTGCTGCCTCTTGGCCAGGAGCTCCTGGCTTTTTCTGCAAGCCCCCACCACCCTAGGCTCTCACCCAAGTGCCCATGTTCACCATCCTCCCCAGGCCTAGAACCTTCTACTCTTTGAGTCTTTCTGCTCCTTAGCTCAGCAGGGTACTAAGGAATTTCTCTCTCTCTCACCCTTCGCCACTACAAAAATTTACCAGGGTTAAATTAAGGGCAAAAGATGAAATGAGCTAAAGCTATTTACAAATTTGGAGAGTTAATTGTGCTGGAGAGGATTGTAATGTGACTGATCACAGGTGGCCTGCTTGCCCCTCCCAGAACACTCCCTCATCCTCTCCAGCTCAGGCTGCTCAACTAGGCACAAGGCCTCTGTGGCTGAGGTCCCCCACTCGCCTGGGCCTGGAGTTCACACACCAGGGCTTGGCTGGCATCTTTGTGCTGCTTGAAGGAGTCATGCCCCAAGATACAGACACACCACCCCAGGCCCACTGAGTCCTTCCTGTCTCGAGGATGCTGATAATCCAGGTCCACTTAGTTGAGGGGTAAAGATGACTCAAGTGTGAGGGGCCCGAGTGAGCAAAGCCTGCCTGGCATTGGATGCCTGCTTCTGTTCTTTCCCTGGGTAACAAGAGTACATCCTCACTCTTCCTTACCTAGGACTCATAAGGCTAATGGCAGAGCAAGGGGCCTCTCCTGGAAACCATCTCCAGTAGGCAGGCACAGCAGAGCCAGGGTCCCTGGTCACCCAGGCATGCAGGGACTCACCTGCAGCACCCTGTTCAGGTAGCTGGACCAGGATGCAGCATCAGAGGGAAATCTCAAGAGTACACAGGTAGCTTGCACAGTTGTCCTAGATGGGTGCCCCGAGGAAGGGACAGCTAGAAGCGTTGGAGGAAGTGACATTTGAAGAGGTTCAATTCTGGTCTTGAAGGAGGGGAGATTCCACACCTGGAAGAGAACGAGAATGGCATGAACAAGGCCCCACCCAGTCTGCAGCTGAAGGGGGTGGGCAATGCCCTCTGCCCAGCAGCCCAGCTGAGCGCTACCTCTAGCCCTGTCGTCCCTCACTTGCCTGGCAGGCAATCGCTCTCTGACTCGGAGTTGCAAACCTCATCTCCTTTCTCCCATATATCTCCTGCCACTGACGCTTGCCCCAAGCCAAATTAATCAGCTCTTTTATTCTTCCTGCGGTAGAAAGGGGAGAAAGAGAGCCAAACCTAAACATCTATCTATTAATTGCATATTCAATATTAAACAGTGAGATGGTCCTGAGTCAGCATTATCACCAAGCTATATTTTTTTTAAAGAAAGTTGGTTTAAAATAATTTAATATCCATTAAATACTTCTTGGGAGGGGAGTAGGGAGGAAAACTTAAAACAGATTAAAGAAACAGGGGAAAGAAGGATGTGGAAGGACTGTGGCGGGGAGAGTGGGATCAGAAAGGAGGATGTGAGGGGAAATGGGAAGGAGGAGAGAAGAGAAGTGAGAGCAGTAGAGAGATGAGGGGGCGAAGCAAAAGGAAGAGAGAGAGAGACCTGAAGAAAATGGGTTGGGGGAGGAGAATGCAGGGGCAAGAAAGGACTTGACCCCACAGGAAGTGGGCCCCAGCCCTGCTCAGTGGTGAGTCCTGTCCTCACCTCAGTTCTGGGAACTTTCCTTTCAAACCACACAGTGTCCCAGAGATTTGATATAGGATGTATATGCCCCTGTGACCTCCACCCAGCACCCTCTGGTAGCACTTGATGCCGGTAAGCAGCATTTTCTGCTCAGGAAACATGTTGGGGCCCTGGCCAGGTCAGGAGGAAGCTTCCTCTGCCTCACCACACAGGAGGCTGCAGCCCATCAATGGGCTTCTCTGCCCATTCTCATTCTTCTAGAAGTCACATCAGCCCTCATGCATGAGAACAGGGCGTCTGGGAATGGGCATGGGTAGAATATGGGCAAGAGGTCTGTGAGTGCAGGGCCTGAGGCTGGCAGGCCACTGTCCTGGCAGGAGCTCAGTTCTTCTTCTCCAATGTGAGGCTAGGTCTACCACATGAGAGGCAAAGTGGAGGCTGAGCCCAGCAGGGTCTCAGAGTAACCAGACCAACTTTTGGTAGGTCACTGTCTTCAAACATCCAGGTTTGATGGATTAGGGAGCCTCCCTGAGGGGAATGCAGCCTTCCAGAGTGTGCCATCCCCACCCCCAGGTCTGGGAACGAGAACCCTCACATGCACAATACATACAGCTCGTCGTCTCTGTGGCAGAATCAGGCACAATTGCTTAGACACAGTGCTAAAAGCAGTCACCAGCTCACACAGATCTTTGACTGTGGCAGGTAAGGCCCAAGTTAGAAGGAAGGACAAGCTGCTAAGGAGCTCCCAAGTTCCTCCCTGGCCAGTGGGGACTGTTCTGGGGAGGCCTTTGCCAGGTTCAGGGAAGGGAGGCTGAGAATCTGGAGGAGGCCCCATAAACCAGGGGTGGAGGTCAGGTGAATGCAGGAAGGGGCTGCGCCTGCCATAATGAGATCCTATTTTCCCCCACTGACTACAGGACTGGGGGTAGACTGGAGAGGGACCAGTGGAGAGCAGTCCTGAGCTTCAGCCATGAAGGGAGCTCCTAGAGGTATTTGTAGTAAACTACTATAGGCAGACACCCCAGGGAAGCTTCTAGAAGGTGAAGAAACTTCTTTATGCCCCACCCACCCTCCCCAAGTCCTGCAGAGTTGCCTGGAGCTAAACTATCCCATTGAAGTTTCCATTTGCTCAGTGGGCCTCCATTTCTAGAGTTGGCATATTTTCCTCTCTCTACCCACCTGTGCCTGTCTCTCCCTCTGATTTCTGTGTAACTGTCTCTTAACTTGTCTCTGGTGGGACCTGGGCAGGGCAAGGAAGGCATCAGAGGGTTAGGGCAGATGCAACAGCCATGAATTACTCCATTTCCACTTAGAGCCCCGAGGCAGGTGCTGGCCAAGTCATTTAGCCACGGTCTCTCGGCCTTTTGCTGCCCCTGGTACATTTAACAGCATCGTCAGGGTGTCCTTCCCCTCACTGCATAGCACTGGTGTGGTGGCAGAGTCCCGCTGGGCCGGCTAATGAGGTTGGACACAATGCGTGTGATGCTGCTCCCAGGCCCTCCCAGAGGCCACGTTCCCCACCATAAACCCAGGCCGACTCCCTCCTCCCAGCCTCTCCACCATCTGTATCCCCATCGGGTCCTGTGGCTTTTTAAATCCTATTAAGTTCCTCATCTCTCCTCCGAGCATTATTTTATTTCTAAACAGACAAACCACGTGCTGTCCATGCGGGCTCTGAGGGGCTGTTGAGGACCAGCTGAGGGGCATTGGGCCCAGGTGGGGCAGCTGCATGCTCCTGCGATGCTTCTGGCCCGGGGACATGGCCTGGGAGACCCATGGCTGCAATTGTTGACCTCCCAATGCTGCATTTCTCACTTCCAGACTCTCTTGGCTGTTCAATTCTGTACACTGGAAAGGCAATTTAGCAAGCGTTCAGATGAAATGGACGTGTAGGCTGGTCCCGTTTTATGAAAACGCAATATACAAAAGTGTCTATTTTCCAATCTATGGAGGCAATGAATGACTGTCTAGACAGGAGCTCCTGGGGGAGCTGAAACCCCTCAAGGGTTCTGCCAAGGAAGCCCTCAGGCCATGCAGGAGGGGTGTCAGAGCTTTGGAAAGCAGAAGGCCAGGTGAAGCTAATCTGAAATTCTCCTGAATCAGTAAGGAAAAAGGGCCCTATCCTGTTCTAGCACATCCTCCTGCTAGGAAGATCAGGGTGAGCAGAGCAGAGCGGACCCAGCCCAGCCTAGAGGGATGGGAAGGTGTCTGATGACCGACGTCCCAAAGAGGCCACTGAAGAAGAAGGGACCAAAACCTTAGGGAATGGATTTCTTCATTTCCCCACCAGACCCTGTTCTCAGCACCTGAGACGGCAACACCCTCTTTCTCCAGGGCTGTGTTTTTGCTCTGGGACCTTGGGTGAGAAGGCACCATGGCAAACCAGGGGGACCTTGGCTGGAGAGATCTAATGGTTCTACCTACCCAAACAGGAACCTGGGAACCACCCTAACCCCACCCATGAGTTTGCCTCTCACCCAGCCCCTCCCCTTTTTTATCAAGTAGCAAAGCCATCACTGTCTTTCTCAGTCTTCTTTTCCAGGAATTAGAACTCCTGTTTTCTCTGCCTCTCCTATCCTGTCCCTCCTGAGATTTCTCAAGTTGTATAATAGGTCATGAACGAGCCCCACGGTTCCTTGAAACATGTTCCAGCAGATTATTTGCATACTTAATTTCTAGATTTATTTTGGACTGATATTTAAGGAAAGACATTATAGTATTCAGCTTGAGAAGTTCAGGTGAAGCTTAAGACAGCACAGCATAGACAGTCTGGGGTATGCTGGGAGCAGCCTGGGAAAGAAGCCTCTGTGGGCCCAGCCAGGTCTGAGAGATTTGGAAGGGCTGCAGATTAGCACCTAATGATCGGTCCAGGTTGACCACCCAGGGCAAGGCTTCCCTGATGGTCAGGAAGTTCTATCATATATCTGACAACCATTCCTCCCATTTTTTAAGTATTTCCATCGTTCTCTACATCCTGGGATAGCATCCCCCTGTCCTGGGGTTTTGTTCTCAATAATTTCTGTTCTTTTTAACTAAAAACTTAAAGGAATCTTTGGCTTATTTATCCAATCCCTTTTTAAAATAATTTTTTAAAAATCCAGGAAGCCCTCTGCAGTTTACACAACTGGACCCAGATAGCAGCTGCGTGAAGCTAGGTCTTTGTGTCTGGGGAGGGAAGTGGCTGGTAGGGAAGGGTCCCTAGGGAGGTCCCAGAAGGCTCCAGAGGGGCAGACAACACATTATAAATACATCTGTAATTCCCGCTATAGGTGGGAAAATATAATTAACTGCAAACCTGCTGAATTTAAATGGACTTTGGGTTTTCAGCTGGGGGAGGGGGTGTTGTTTGATCTGCATTTTGTTGTTGAAGTTTTTTTAATGCATTGGGAAAGTTGAGTTGAGACTCGCAGCTCCTCCACAAATTCCCTCTGGCCCTGGCTAATTTAGCAAAGGACTGTTTCAGGGGAAATGGGATATTAATCATAGCAAATGGCCTTCTGGATGATATTTAAAAGCTGCCTCCTGCCTGTGTGCCCAGGAATAGGAATGACAGAGAAAGAGAACCAGGCCCCCTCTGGTGTCCCAGCCCATCACCAATCCTATGGCGTCCCGTCCCCAGCACTGTGTCAGCAAGGAGGAGGGTGATCCCACTTCTTGAAAGATGGGTTAGATGAGAAAGTTCACAGTGACAACTTTCTGGGCCAAGCTGTCCTCAGTGCTATATTGAGTGAACCCTAGCATGGGTGTCATGTGTCCAATGTCCTGGCACACCCTACGGAGTACAACCTGATAACATAATGGGCATGACAAGGGCATGGAGAGGGGAGAGTGGGAAGAGACAGTGAGTACCAAAGTTGAGAGGAAGCAGCACCTGCCTGCCCTCAAAGGATGCTCTCCAAGAGTAAAGCTTCCAGGCTAGGAAAATGATCTGAGCCAGGGCAGGTGCAGGGCACCTCCATAGCCAGAAAGGGGATCTACCATGAGAAAAGACAAATGAGAACCCTGAGTCCCAGAAGCTATTTTACATGGAGGTATTTATGCAAGGGAGGCCATCTGAGGCCTTTGGGCAAGCAAGTGACATGGTAGAAGTGATGCTTTAGAAACAGGAATCTGGGGAATTCTCAGCTACATGGTGGAGAGCCAGAGTAGGGAGGTGGACAGGCACAGGGCTGGGCTTCAGAGCCAGGTTCCTTGATTCCAATTCCTTGTCAGGCTGCCCAACCCTGAGAGCTGCATCCTCCTATTGCAAAGCGATGTCATCTCTTCCCTGAGCTACCATAGGTAGAACAGTCTGAGAACGGTGGCATCTCCCCTGATGGCACCTAATGGCACTTCATCATCCAAACCCTGGTCAGTCCAGCCAGTTAGACTGTCTTCTTAGCTCTTCCCCAGTGGCTTCCCAGCTCAGTTATCATTTTATTTTTAGAGTCTAGTTCATGGGAGAAGAGGGGAGGTGGTAGGGTGGGGAGTCTGACAAGGTTAGATGAACCAAGTGCTAATAGAAAGTATATGCCCAGGGTTGGAGATGAATTGATCACATGAATTTCCAGAATGTGAAAGGACAAGGAAGCTTTGTGCCTTCCTGGAGGTGGTGATAATGGGGATGATAGGAAGTGTTTAGATTCAGTATCATGGACAAAGTCGTGAAAATAGAGAGAAGCAAGACAAACACATGGCATCTGACATTCTTAAATATTATCAAAAAAGAATTGGCTTGGCTGGGCTGGGGTTGTGGCTCAGAGGTAGAGTGCTTGCCTAGCATGTGTGAGGCACTGATTTTGATCCTCAGCACCACATAAAGTAAAATAAAGACATTGTGTCCACCTATAACTAAAAAATAAATAATTTTAAAAAATAATTGTCTTCTCTGGAGAGACGAGTCCACTTTCTGGAATAGGAAGACCCATATTTGGTGCACTGTGGTCTGATGGCTCCTGCATTCCAGGGCATGCACAACTATGCTCACACGCAGGCAGTCTGAGTCTGTGGATCCTGTCTCTCCTGGTCCTTTGGCCCAAGCATCCAGGCCCATCTTAGGGTCTTGTTTCTCTATTCGTGCTCCCTGTGCTTCCTCCAGATCAGACAGTCCCTGTTGGACCTGCTCCTGCTCCAGCCTGACCAGGGCAGATGGAGTACAGAGGACCAGTGAGTACTTCCAGAGCTCTGGAAGTAGATAATTAGAGACAAATAGTCCTCAGTCCAGTCATTCAGTCATGCAGAGCTTCCTGTCAGTGTGCCTTGAGCCTTGCAGTGACCCTGCACAGGTGGCTAGACATCACCCCACTTATGGAGAGCAGAAACAACAGCTGACAGAGAAGGGTGACTTCCCCAAGACCACACAGCCAGTAATCGGTTTTCAAGCTTCAGTCCTGGGGAGGCCTCCATGCCTTGCTGGCTCCCCACAAGACTGGGCTGGGCTGGGCTCTCTCCCCAGCATCTGTGCTGACCACCAGGTCCACAGAGGATGAGGCTGGACCACCACCTGCAGGATGAACAACTTCCACTCCTCACCCATGCCCTTTGGGAGTGGGAACTAGAAGACCTGTGTAGATGCAGGCCCTGGACAGGGTGTTAGGGTTCCAAAGAAAGACCTCCACCATGAGGCAAGGAGTAGGCACCTCAGCCACAAGGGGGTGAGCAGAAGGCATGCGAATTAAGCCATAGGTTCAAGAGCCCTCTGTCACCATGAAATACAGACCTCAAAGCCACTCCTGCCCTGCCTAATACCTGCTGCCTTCAGAACACCAGGCCCATACTCCCCTCAGACAGTCCTCTCTGACCCTCCCTAGCTGCCTGGCTACACTCATCATCTAAACCCTGGTCAGTCCAGCCAGTTAGACTGTCTGCTTAGCTCTTCCCTACTGGCTTCCCAGCTCAGAGCTTCTTTCCTGCTCTCTGTGTGCACCGTAAAGTCAAGCATGGATGTTAGTTTCTCATCTGTGAAGACTGTGTCCTTCTTGAGGGCAGGCATGTCTGTCATCCCCAGAGGCCCACTGGACACCAGGCCTGGCTTGATGCCAGTCTCCCACCTGTGTCTTTTAACAGGAACCTGCTCCGCCCTGCAGGCTGTCTTCGTGTCTAGAAGCAGCCCTCGTTTTCTTCTCCCCACCCCCAAGCCCCTCAGGCAGGGGTGGGGGTGGGCAGTGGGGCCGGTGCCACTGACATTGGCATTCTCCTTGCAGCACATCTTAATAATTTAATGGCTATTAGTAGGGCCGCTGTGGTGGAGGGGAGGGGGCCGCGGGGGGAAGATTTATAGAGAGAATTCACTCCAGGTTGGGGTTTTGTCTTCCTCTGTTTTCCTGGCATTTATCATGCATTTTTTAATTTGGATCGGAGAGTTGCTACCATCTGGCCATTATTGCAAAGAAATATTCATTTTCGCTGAGTGACACGGGCTCCATTCATCACGGAGTGTGCTGATTGGCCTGTGAGTGGGGGGCTGCACTTTCTCCTTCATTGGAAATGAACCTTGAGCTGTGAGCAGGTCCAATTTGCCAGGAGCAGAGCCACAGGGTAAGCAGCTGCCACTGACCCTCCCAGCCAGGCAGACAGGAGGCACTTCAGAGGACAGCCATCACATTTACCTGCCTCCCCAACCGCTCCCCAGGGAGGTCTTGGGGTCCATCTCAATCTCACTCCAGGCTCCTGAAAACCAGTTTCCTTATCAGTCTCCAGGTCCAGGGTGTCAGGCCAGAGAAGTGGCAAAGGAGACCCTCTGCCCTTTCCCTGGGCCCCCACCTCTAACAGAGTCACTGGTGCTATCCCATCAAGAGTGTACTTGGCTTGAGCCATCTATCTCCACCAGAACATCACTCTATTGGTGTCATTTGAGATCAGGGCCATGTTGGGGGACTGTAGGGCCATGTGGGGGACTGTAGGGCCTCCTTTATCTCCTCACGTATGATGGCACCATCAAGGCTGGATCCATGGGAAGAGGTGAATCTGCCTCCAACTGGGACATTTCTTTTTATTGACCTGTCACTCACCATGGCATGCTATCAGGGTCTACTGAAGGTCTCTTGTCACCTGTGGGCATGGGCCCAAACATAAGGATGGGACCCCTTAATTAGACTGGACCCTGCTTCAAACCCACTCAGTAAGCAGTCATCCCACTCTGCAAAACAGAGACAGGAGGAGAAAACTCTCTCTTCATTGTAGTTGGGAGTGGAGGCTAAGAATTGGTTGGGCCCCTCTGGATTGAATGCCCTCATGGGAGGAAGGGTTAAGAAAGTATGGTTTGACACAATCACCATGAAGTCACACATCCAGCCGAAAGAGATTCAGATTCATAGGAATGAAGACTCCAGCAGAGCAATTCCCCCCACCCCACCTCTGCCAGCATTAGATACTCCAAGGGGAGGAATGAATTAGGGATGGCGCCACAGAGTGATATTTGCCTTGCCAGAAGGAGCTTTCATCTACAGTTACTTTCCTCCAGGTCTTGGCAGGTACCCAGGGGCTGACTGACTCTTTCCCTTTCTTAAGGTCTGGAATCAGACCCTAAGCCTAAGGCCCCAATCCCCCAACAGGACTCAGGATTAACCAAGGCCTAAGGGACCCAGCTGAATCCAAGGGCAGGCCTCTGTGAGCTTTGGTGCCTCTTCCCCGTTAGGGCAGAAAGCCACGGGCCACTATCCATCCAGCCCCAATACACTGACTGTTCTGGAAGCACAGAGTGAGGGTCCATTTCTGGCACTCCATACCCTTACAGAGACATATGTCAAGGAGACTCTTGGCTATGGAGAGTTCACAGTCTCACTGGGGACTTGGATAAAATCAATGAAACAACCAGAAGAAAAGACAATCCATCCACTGAGTAGACCATAATAAGTGTCACCAGGTGCTAACAGGAAACCAGCTGACTTTCACAGCCCTCCACCCCACCCCAGGGGCCAGGACCTTCCTATGTGTCTGTGTTTCTTTCCCCCAACTCCATGACTTAGGTATTGTTGCTCCATTCATTGTATACATGAAGCAAATGAGGCTCAAGGGTTCATGTGCTGGGTCATCAGCTAGTGGGTGGAGCAGCTAGGAAGAAGATAGGCCTCTGATTCCCAGGCTACCTGGCTCCCAACACCTCCCCATTGGTGTTGGAAAAGCATGAATGGCACTGTGTAGGAGATTGCATTTCAAATGGTAGGAATAGGCAGTGACCTGGCCTGGACCTGCAAGAAGGCCAGGAGGGGAGCAGAAAGATTCTTCACATGGGACCTGTGTCCTGTCCTTAGCCCTAGCTTTCTACCCTGGCAGTTGTTAAACTAAATTAGCAGGGTCTGCCAGACCTCTCCTCCCTCCAGCAGCCTAGGGTGGGGTCTCCTCTCCTGGTGGAATGCCGAGACATTCCGGAAGGTGTGAGGGGGTGGGGCTGGGCCCCCACCAGAACACTGCCTGCACCTCCTCCCCTGGAACTCATTCAGTGACACCAGCAGCTCTGAAACATCTGCTCCTCCATCCCGGACCCGAAATTTGAATAAATTACCCCGACGTGGCAGCAGCCTGTTATTAATGGCTCGAGTTTTACAAGATGCTTTAGTTTAATAACACTGTAGCCCGGCCTCTGCGCCTCTCCCGGATATTTTTATATTTCGCCCCTTCGCCTCCCCCTGCCCCTTGCACCCCGCGGCCGCCTCCAGGGCTGGGTCCCAGCCACACATACAGCCCTCCCATCGCCCCTCCCCAGCGCATTGTCGCCCACTCCCGGCCCCCAACTGCGCCCCAGTTCTCCCTTCCACCACACCATGCTCCCCCACTACACCGCGCCAACTGTCACCTTCACAGAGACAGGTGGGGGACGCCAAGTTGAGTGCCCCTCCCCCTAAAGAAGCCCACCAGGACCGCGTGGCTGAGGGTGGGGCGGTGCATAGAGGGCACAGTCCCCAGGCCCTATGGTTTTGCACTTCTCACTGTACAGGCAGCCCTCTGCGGACCTGGCAGGAGCAGGAGAGAGGGTTGCCTCTTCCCAGTTGGTCTGGCAGCGCCACAGCTTGAGGCCCGAGCTGCCCCTGGGGTTCTTCATCCTTTTGTTGGTTTGTCTTCAGGCCCACCAGTGCTCCTGGCCCCTTCTGCAGGAAGCCCTCCCAGATTACAGTGGCCAACACCTACAATAGCCCTTTGGGCTCTTCCTACAGTGGCAGCTTCATCTCTTCCCCACTGCCCTCTGCCCAGCGTTTTCATCCGTCTGCCTTCTCATGGACTGCTCTGGGGCCTGACCAGCCCCTAACCCTTAGTCATCCCTTCTAGAATCTCTAATTAACAGTAGGTGCTCACACGTGTTTTCAGTGTGGCATCTTCAACAAGTCTGTGTGCAGTGTTTGTGAGTGTCTGGCCTTGGGCAAAGATGGATATACTCTCAGAGAGGGAGGAAGTAGGCCAAGGATGGGGTAGGGGTGGGTTAGTTGGGGATATAGAATAGAAAAGGTTGCCTTCAAATAAGTAGCCAGTGGCTTCATGTCCTCAATTGGTTCCAAAAATGTAATCCACAATCACCCAGCAGGAAGCACAGAGATAGGACACAAGCTCCTTGCAAGTTCCTTGCTGGCAGGTGACTGGCACCCCACTGGAAATGGCCCCAGATTGGGGAGCCTGCTTCCTGGAACACCATAGAGTGACTGTGTCTGGAAACAGAAGGAAAGGGCATGGCATGGGGGCTAGTATGTCCCCTCAGACAGGAGGCTAAACTTGCAGATTCTGTTTCCCAGAGGGTTCTGTTGAGTCCCAAGAGCCCAGATGTGGCAAGCCCCAGAGAGGACTACTTGTAGGACACTTCCAAGCCAGAGCCAAATTTAACCGTGCAGCTCCCTGCTCCTGGGGATGCACGGGTGAGTCATTCACTGGCTCTGGAAGGATGTGCTGTGCCCCCTTTCCTCCCCACTCCACCCTTACCCACTCAAGGGCTGCAGGAAACTCAGGCTCTGGCTGCTTCCCATTTGCTCTAATGTTACTGCGGGACTCTGTCTTTTGCTAAGAGCCCCACCATTATAACATAATTACTGCTGAAAATGACCTTTAAAATATGTTTTAAATTCAAAATGTCTTTAAACCCTTCACTGAGCACCATTTTTCAAGTTCAACGACTGTTTTCCTTTTTTGGGGAAGTGAGGAGTGGGGAGTGAAGGAAGGAGCCCTTGGTGTGGATTTCAAATGTTAATCTCTCCCCATTGTAGAGGAAGCTTCCAGGGGGCCTTGGAGGGCCAGAGGAGGGAACACAGCCCCCCCTTACTCACAGCCTTAATGTTAGGGGCCTGAGTCTCTAGAGGCAATAGGCTCTGCCCACAGCTCCACCCACTTATGCCTCTGTCCCCAGCCTGCAGCCTGAACTTGTTCTTTGGAAACACCACCAAAGGAAGGGCTGCAAACAATAGAGCTTGGGGTAGTTCCTTCCCATCCTCCTCCAGTTTTGCTTTCTCATTTTCTCTTCTTCATGCAGCATTCAGTTTGCCACTTGCTTTGCAACCTGCAGAACCCCCTTCCCCATTGCTGCAAACTGGGGCCCCCTCCACTCCCTACTCCCTCACCTCCATCTTTGCCCTGGCCTGGCTGGGGCACCTGGTCCCTCAGACAGCTTGTGTTCCTTGCCACTTCTGCCCATTCTGATGGATAGCAGACCAGGAGCACAGCTGGTAGAGGAGGTCAGGTACAATAGCTGCAGGTGCCCCGACCCCTGCTCTCCTGGTGGCTCACACTAGCTGGTCTTGGAGGAGGGTGTGACTTGCAGATATCCACAATACTTCAGGGCTACATTCTCTATCCTCATATTCCATAGGAAACTGCTCTGCCTCCCTCCTGGAAGCATCCCCAAGCTGCTATCCTCACTAATCCATGCCCCACCCCCACTCCTTTTCCACCTCAGGAAACCTGCTACCTACCTACTGGCTGTCACTCCTGCATCTTCAGATGTGGTCTCTGGTTTGTCCCCTCCTTCCTAGGGCTTTTCATGCCAGGCTTCTCCTTGTGCAGCAGGTGCCCTCCTCAGAAGGGGGCTTCCAGGGACTTGTCACTAGTGGGTTATATGAAGGATAATTGAGGCAGTACCTGTTAGAGATAAGGGGACAGAAACAGGTTGAGGCCTCCTGGCCCCTTAAAGTAGGTACTTCAGGGGGCTCAAGTCATGCTGGCAGCAACAGGATCTCTATTTTCTCCTTCTACTGGGATAAGGCCAATATGAGCTACAGGAGAGCAGAGAAGAAGGAGGTGATGTAGTGGTAGGTAGGATCATTAGCCCCTAAACTCCATCCATCCCTACTAGGGAGGGGTGGTCAGTGGACCTCAGACAGTTCTTTCAGTGTATTCTTGGAACTTTCCCTAAATGGCCCCAATTCCCACATGTGTCCAACTTGTTCACTCTGTGAAAGTCAAAACACATTCCAAAACCAAACCAAAATAATGCAAGCTCTGTCCAGCTCTTTGGATCACCTGAGTTTTCAGATTGCCCACCTCCCCTCTGCCTGCCCAGGCCTGGAGCAGGCAGGAGGACTTGACTGAGGTGACTAGAACAGCAGAGAAGGAAGAAGGGAGAAGGTAGATGTCTGAAGAGAGCCCTGCGTGTTTCATGATATATAGGAATAAGAGAACACATCGTTTCCCGAACTGTATCATAAATATTGTGTTTATAACATCAATTAAATGTTGGTGACTTAAATCACTTATAATGGTGATACTGCCACTCAAGGAGTCATTAGCAAAGCCAGTACCTCTCACTCCTAGCAGGGGCCAACAAAGCTGAGGCTTCAACCACCTCCCAGATGGTGGCTCCCAGGGCTTAAGGAATAGGGAGAGGAGGCAGCATGGGAAAGGAGAGCCCCCACCACAGGGTGGAGATGAGCGGGAGAAGCCACCTGGCCCGATACCCTACCCTGCACAAGGCAGCCCCCTGGACAGTCACCTCCAGGAGCATCCTTCACCCAGGAGCTTTCCTGCAGGGGTGGAGGCTCTAAATCTGGGACTGAGGGAGGCAGTGGTTTTGCCAGAGAATGCTGCAGTGGGCACTGGGTCCCCACAGGGAGCCATGCTCATGCACACACACGTCTCTGCCTTCTTGTAATGTTGAATCTGGTAAAGGATAAAGACAAGGATCAGTCAGGAGTAAGAGCATGTGTGGCTATCAGGGATGGTGGGAGATACCTGCAGTGGCCCTTCCCTCTAACTGAGGCAATGGGACTCACTGAAACCACAGAAGGTCATACTGGAGTCCTCACTTCCCACAGCCTTGATCATCTGCCCCTCTCCTCAATCCCTCACCTTCTCTGAGCCTCCTCTGCCTCTGGGATGACTGCCTTCCTCCACCTGTGCCTCCCCTCCACTCTACATGCACACAGTGGCCCCATCACAATCTGTGATCATCCCCACTGAGAGGGAAGTCCAGGGTCTTAACTCAGTCTTGCTGCCTCAGTAAGCCCTTGAGCACTTGTTCCTGCCCCCCTGGCCTTGTGGCTGTTTCCTTGTCCCACCCTTGCACTATCTATTCCCTCTGCCAGCCTTCTCTCCTCCAGATGCCACTTCCATTCACCATGTCTCAGTTCCTATGTCCCTCTCACCAAGGCATGTTCTGACTTCCAATTTCATGCAGCTCCAGCTAGGGGTTCCATCTGCCACCTTGTTTTTATTTTGTCCATGGCACATATCTCTATCCTGATCTTTGCTAATCATCGTTCCCCTCTCCCAATTTAAAGATAAAATCCATGCACATGGGGATTTTTATTGTTTTCCTCTGTAATTTGTCACCTTGCACAGTGGCTGGCTCAGAGCAGGGGCTCAGAAAATTAATGGCTGAATGCACAGGATAGGGGTCCATCTGGGCAGTTCTGAGGCACATAATCCGATGGGATGCCATCAGCAATGTCTATAACAACAGGGGTTACATATACCAGGGTCAGAGGTGAAGGGAAGGTCCCACCTTCAAGGAACCTCAAAAGCATCAGGGAGACAGCCCAATCCACTGGTGCCCCCGTTCATTGCAGCCCAGGTTTCTCAGCCTTGGAGTCCTTCCCCTTCTTCATACCCTCCTTCCAGGAGGGCAGGGTTTTAGTTCTCTGCTAGTGTATCCCAGGATCCAGTGACTGGGCCTCTGGCCACTCCACCCCTCACTTCTAAGGCATGGACACAGTAAAATAACATAGAAATCAAGAAAATCTTTGCAACAAGTGAGTTTGAGAGATCCATCTGTTTTGCCTTTAGGAGCACCTGGACCAGCTTGTGATTAAGGCCCCTCCTCTCATCTGTTGTGCTCAGATCTCCCACAGCTTCTTTGCCCAGGGCACCTAGCCAGTCCTACCTCTCCCATGGTAATGGCAGGAGGCTTGGGAGAGAGCTCCTCACAGAGCCCTCTGTCCTGGCTAGACACTGGCCTGTCTGCTCTGGTCCTGCTTTGAGGTTCTTAACCTTTCTGGGTCACAGACCCCTTTGGGAAACCAAGAATGGGTATGCATCCATCTGTTCAAGTGTTCCAAAAAGGTTAGGGAGCACAGCTGTCTGTCAGGCCCTTTGCAAAGAGCAGAGTGACCCCTGCCCTCCTGGGACATATGAGTTAGGGAAATGGGCAGGCTGTGTGCAAGGAACTCAATGGGAAGAGATGATGACAGCTTGTCAGTCAGTGTTCAAGGTCAGGAAGAGGCTCAGCTTATGGTAGAACAGCAGGAATATACGCAGGGGGTGGGGCAGATCCTGTATAATTTTGTAGACCATTTTAAAGACTCCATCTTATTCAGAGTGAAGCAAGAGGCCAACAGGGGGCTTGAGCAGAGTAGCAGCATGCCCTGTCTAGCTCTGGCAGCTGTGTGGAGACAGCATGTAGTGGGTCAGGTAGAAATAGGGGACGGAAGGTCACTGCAGTGATGCAGAAGGGATGGACACAGCTGATGGCATGATCCTGGCACGGGAAGAAAAGCCACACTCCTTCTCCCTGGAGGAGGAAGCATTTACAGATCCTTGGACAGTTTTTCCAACTCTCCAGATGCTCCTAGACCCCAGGGTTCAGCTATAGCCACCCTGATTTAGACCCCAGCCTCTCAGGTCTCCCACCTCAACTCTAGTTGACACTGCTAACCCTCAGCCTATTTGTGGAGTGAGGCCCAGCACAGGCCACAAGAGGGGACAGTTAACAGTAAAGCCATCAGTGGCAGTACCTCTGACCAAAGGGACTCCTGGCTCCAAAACACCCAGCAGGCTCCACTCAATACCTAGTCAAAACAGGCTGCTGCTCACCTAGCCTGGCTTCTGGTCCCTTGGATGACCCGAGAAACATGGAGGAATCTCACAGATGTCACGCTGAGTGAAGGACGCCAGGCCAAACAGATATATAACTAACAAAGTTTCAATATAGGCAATATGAAACACTGGTGGACAAGTGCAGAGACAATGTCCAGGGAACTTTCTAGGGAGAACTTTCTGCTCTCTGTCTTCATGGAGCAGGAGAGGGTGTACCCACATTTTCAAAGCTTTTTAAATTACACATGTACTGTTACTGTTCAAGGATTTCTGTTTGTTTGTGTTTTTCAGAGCCTCTATCTCCTTATTGAAGTAAATTTTTGCTTTCTGTATTTGCTTATGTAGCTCTTTATTGAAATAATCTTTTGCTGTCTGTGTTTGCTCTCCTATATCATCCTTTCATTCACAGAACATTTTAATCATGAACATCCTGAACTCCTTCTCTGTCATTTCTTCTTCTCTGCTGGTCATGATTCTAATAATGTCATATCTTGCTTTGTTTGGGGCATTTTCTTCCCTTGTTTTTCATTTTGTTTGTGTGTCTTGCCTTCTAGCACTGAGGATATGAGACAAGTGGAAAGACAAGAGAGTACAACAAGCAAACATAAAGATTAAGAAAAATAATAAAAATGCAAAAATAGAAGTTAAAAGAGTATATAACACTACTAAAATATGCCAGACCTCAGTAGCTTAATTTATGAAAAGTACTTGACTTCATAAATGTTGGAGATGTGAGGGAAGGAGAAGAGAGGAGAAAAAAGAATAAAAATTAAAAGAGGAAAGAAAAAATAATTCTTGAAGGAAAATACAAGGATTAATTTTTGTTGGCATTCAGTGTCTTTTCTGCTACCCTTCTCATCCAATAGGTGAGGTTGTCTGTTGTTTCCTGGTATCTCCACCCTCAGGATGGTGAAGGTTATTAGGGTAGGAGGGTTGATCTTGGGGGCAAAGCTCTGAGAAGTGGGGGATAGCACTTTGTGGCCCCAATGGGAGACTGTACCCTAAGGATCTGCTTTGAGGCCAGATGGTGTGATGTGGGTTCCTGGTCTTATTTCCTTATATCGCCTGTACACCTCACAATTCCTGGTCTCT